>NC_138778.1:86760420-87400420 GCF_965119305.1 Pelophylax lessonae
GTATGAGAAATAAGGAAACTGTAGCCCCAGAAGCAGAGCAAAGAGTAAACATAGGCGTAAAAAAGCAGTTACAATATTTCACAGCAAAAACATGGCTAAATAAACCCCTAAAACAGCCCACCCCAAAAACAACAACAGGCAGCATATAGTCCCAAACCCCCCCAGCCCAAAGAGAACCCCCATCGGGGGGGAGTGGCAGGAGACCCCACCACCACCCAGAAAAGTCCCGGCCACAAGAGTTCACAGAGTGGCAAAAGGTCCCATGAAGCCAATTGTCTGCGAGGGGGGATACAAGGAGACCAACAGACCATCAGGCGGGCATGGGCGGGGGGGAGCAACTCCATGCAGGTGGCACGGCAGGAGTCACCCAGGAGGGTGGGAGAAGGGGAGTAGCAACGAGGGCCAGAGACCCTCCAGGCAGCCAGCAGAACACAGAGGGGGCAGTGTTCAGCAGTCCTACAGTTCTGAAGAGGCAGGAACCTCAGCCGAGACTCTGCGCATGGCAGACCTGGAGCTGCGCCCCCGAAGGCGATGAGGTCTTGGCGAAAAAGGCCTCGGGTGAATGCTGTTGCCAGGGGCTGCCAGCCAGTCAGGGACAGATACAGGGGGAGCTTCCAGAAAGGCAAAAAGCTCAGGCAGTTGATCCGGCGAGCGCAGGGCAAAGGAGGACCCACCTCTCAAGACCACTAGATGGAAAGGGTGGCCCCAATGGTAAGTGGCACCAGCAGTATGGATGGTTTCCAGAAGGGGTTTCAGGAGGGCACTCATCCGTAGAGTACAGCGGGACAAATCCTTGAACAGACGTATAGTAGCCCCATCAGAATCCAGCGGGCCCCTGGCCCAGGCCTTCCTCATGATCTCTTCCTTGAGGGAGAAAAAATGTACCCTGGCCAGCACGTCGCATGGATGATCAGCCCCCGAGCTGCGGGGGGCCCGGACCCTGTGCACCCGGTCTAATTCAATGTCCTCCGTGGAGGGCCATTCCAAAAAGCCTGTTAAAAATGTCAGTAGCCGTAGCCTTCAAGTCAGGGCCCTGGGTCGCCTCGGGAAGACCCCCGCAGGCGGACATTATTCCTGCGGCTGCGGTTCTCCCTGTTGTCCTGCTGCAGCTGGAGTATAACTAAATGTTTGCGGAATAAGGACTGGGAGGTTTCCAATGCAGAGACCCTGGAGGTCAGAGAGGAATGTACTGATTCCACAGCCTCTACCCTGCTGTCTACGTGATCTATTTGGTGCTTAAAGGGGGGGGTTAATCTGTGAGAGAGTATTTACAACAGATGCCGCCATCTCCGTGAAGTCCTGCTTGGTAGGTATAAGGGAAATGATCTCTCTCCATTCAGATGCAGGGGGCTGCTGCGGCTGATTAGATGAAGCAGAGGCCGCCGAGGGGTTTACAAGCGGCAGCTCCAGGGAAAGAATTGGGGACGATGGACTCTCGGGACAAGGATCCTGCGCCCCAGCCTGGCTGGTACAGTACTAGATTTCCCGTTCCTCTTAGATGCGGCGGATCCCGCCGTGGACGGGCGCAGCGGCGCCATCCTGGAGGCCACGGGGTTCGGCTGTGAAGGAGGATGCCAGAGGAAGTAAGTAGAAATGTCAGGCCCCCGAGTGATTGCCTGGGACCCCAAAGGCTTAGCACTGGTGGTCATGTAAAGAAGGGGCAAAAACACTGGCTGTAGAGGGCTGAATCACCACTAAGGGTCACGGAGCTCCGGGATGTGAGTCTTTACAGCGCCATTGTCAAACCACGCCCCCGGGGATTAGGGTTTTACTTTAAAAAAGCCGATCAAAGCATCTCTGTCAGTGATAAATGGTTTACCTCAACACTTTAACTACTGCTTTGTTGAAAATACTTTCTGTCACAATCACAAGGTAAAAATAAAGGAAAGAAAGCTAAGGGAGCAAAACATGATTGTTTTTACGATTAAAGTAGAATTTTTTTATAGATAGAGCATGGGAGGGTTATAGCACCTGTCTGATTTTATTTTGCCGTTTGTGTCCCATAGTGAAGATTTCTTTTCACTTCCTGTTCCATAGCCAAGCAGGAAGTAAGAGGAAATCCCTGAAAATTATAGGGAAGTCCTTGGGGACCCCCAGGTCACCAAAACTAGTGTCACCATTGGAAGATTCTCTCTATTACTTTTCTGGGGCAATCCAAAAATTGGGATTTTCTCTTACTTTCACTTTTAGTTTTGCTTTAAGTGATACTTTAACCGTTTCGCTGCCAGCAGTGTGTGTATATCTGACAAGCAGACTTCCTCCTGTCAGATGAAAGCAGTCTGGCGCATTGCTTTCACACCCCTCTGAGATCGTGTGCGCACCCAGACATGTATCCTAGGCCCTGTTTGCCCATCTGCAGGCCCAGGACCAACATAATGGGTGCCCCCGGGTAGGGGGGAGAGAGCTGAGCAGACACACGTACACTCACCTCCCCTTTTTGTTGCTGACCCAGAAGCAATTTGATTGACCTCACTTCCGGGTCCCCCTGTAAGTTTCCTCAGGCCAGTATGACCTAGAAAAATGTAATGCAATGCGATCTGCACTGCATTACATTCAATCAAGGGAGATGGATGTCTCATTATAGAGAACCTGTCAACAAACAATTATTACATAGGGCACTTTTTATCCCCTATGTGATGAAACAAAAAAAGTTAAAGGGATTTTAAAGGCAGAAGGTTTTTTTTTATTTTAATGGCTTCTATGCATTAAGAGAAAAAAAACCTTCTGTGTGCAGCAGCCCCCTTAACCACTTAAGCCCCGGAAGAATTTACCCCCTTCCTGACCAGGCCCTATTTTGCGATTCGGCACTGCGTGACTTTAACGGACAATTGCACGGTCGTGCAACGCTGTACCTAAACGAATTTGACGTCCTTTTTTTCCCACAAACAGAGCTTTCTTTTGGTGGTATTTGATCACCTCTGCAATATTTTGATCATGCGCTATAAACAAAAAAGTGTGACAATTTTGCAAAAATAACAATATTTTTCAAATTTTTTATAAGAAATTCCCCAAAAAAAATGTAAAAATCTACATTTTTTAACATTTTTGGCCAATTTGTTTCCTGCTACATATGTTTGGTAAAAAAAAAATCGCAATAAGCGTATTTTGATTGGTTTGCATAAAAGTTATTGCGTTTACTAACTAAGGGAAAGATTTTTGTTGTTTTTTTTTTTTTAACGAGTAATGGCGGCGATCTGTGATTTTTTTTGCGGGACTGCGACATTGCAGCAGACAGATCGGACCCTTGACTGACATTTTTGACACTTTTGGGGGTACCAGTGACATTACTACAGTAATCAGTGCTATACGTATGCACTGTTACTGTAAAAATGACACTGGCAGGGAAGGGGTTAACTTTATTGGGGAAGGAGGGGTTAAGTTTGTCCCTAGGGGTGTGCTTCTTACTGTGCAGGGATGTGGCTTTTTATGTAACAGCAGAGATCTACGGTCCTACATAGCAGGACCGTATGATCTCTGCTGTTACACAGGGAAGAATGACAGGCGGCTTTGTTTACATTAGCCGCCTGCCTTTCTCCCTCTGTAACTGATGATCACGAGTGACCGGCGGACATCGGGTCCGCCGGTCACTCGCGCTGAGGTGTCTGTGAACGAGCGGGGGCGGGAGCATGAGTTTCTCAGCTGCCTGGGACCCCCCTCTATTTGGCTGAGACCTCAATGTGACATGATTGGCTCCTGATGCTGTCATTTAAAGTCAGCCAATCAGGAGTGAAGAGGGTGGGGCCAGGTCATGACTCTGTGTCTTACTGTGGGGGCACTCAACAGGAGGGAGGGGGCAGGAGCACACAAGAGGAACCTGAGAAGAGGAGGATCGGGGCCACTCTGTGCAAAACCAACTGCACAGAGCAGGCAAGTATAATATGTTAAAAATATAAGTTACACCGGAGCATATAAAATCCCCCCAAAAAATTTCTTGAGGCCCCCACCCCCACATGTGCACCCATCCAAATGTACACGCACATGCATGAAAATTAAATTTGCAAAACACATGTTACATATTGCTGCGCACAGCGAAGTGAGAGAAATGTTTCTTGCAGACCTCCTCCATAACACTAAACTGATGACCTATAGGGGATTTTAAATCGTTGCCTATAGAAAATATAGGGTACTAAGGTTTGTTGCCATTCCACGGGCGCATTCAAATTTTGACATGTTGGGTATCTGTTTACTTGGTGCAACCTCATCTTTTATATTTTACAAAAAAATTGGAAAATTTATTACGTTTGTGTGCCCTAAAATTTACTTTATTTTTTACAAAAATGTTCACAGACTTTTGCGGTAATATCGTGTAACATAAAAAAACTTGGACCACCATTACTTTATTCTCTACGGTGTCTGCTTTCAGAAAATTTGTAATGTTTTGGGGGTTTTACACAATCTTCAGGCCTAAAATTATTTTTCAAACGTGCAACAAAATGCAAAAATGGCTCTGGCAGCAAAAGGATTAATACCGCTACAAAAATGTGAGCATTTTAGCCCTTCTGTATTCTTTTAATTATCCATCCTTGTAAGAATTTTTACATAGCTTTAGCCTTTATCTTGCTATATATATATATATATATATATATATATATATATATATATATATATATATATATATATACACACACACACAGTATCTCACAAAAGTGAGTACACCCCTCACATGTCTGTAAATATTTTATTATATGCGATGGGCTTTTCATGTGACAACACTGAAGAAATTAAATTTTGCTACAATGTAGTGAGTGTACACCTTGTATAACAATGTAAATTTGCTGTCCCCTCAAAATAACTCAACACACAGCCATTAATGTCTAAACCACTGGCAACAAAAGTGAGTACACCCCTAAGTCAAAATGTCCAAATTAGCCTAATTAGCCATTTTTCCCTCCCCCTCCTCCCTGTCATGTAACTCGTTACAAGTAGTGTTGAGCGAACATGGACTGTATTATTCGTGTTCGTACCGAATAATTGGATTTTTGTTACCCGAACATGGACCCGAAAACTTTACTGTATGTTTGGGTTTAAAATCCGTGTTCGGTCATTTTATTTCCGGGTTTGTATGTGTTGGCGCGCTTTTAATGGCGGGCTTTCAACAGCAAATCAACAAGCGTTTAACTGGTGTGCCTTAAGCCATCCCAGCCATGCCTACAAATGTATTAGTAGCTGTGATTGGCCATCTGAAGCATGTGACCAAGTCTTTATAAGTTCGAGACCGAGCGCCGCTGCGTCATTCTGCTGTAGTACAGGGACAGAGCACACATCATACGTGCTGGCTGCTGATTAGGGACAGACAGGCAAAAATCATATTGTGTCCGAAAATAATTCAGGGACAGGTCGGAGTGCTGCAGGCAGGGCGAGATATTAGGGCATTTTAGGGAGAGGCTGGAGATAGGCAGGGTCAGTGTTCTACAATCGATTTTGCTGTGTGGGGGGGGTTTGCAGTGCCGGCAGTGACCGATCTTATCGATCCTTCTAGGGCCAGGCTGGAGATAGGCAGGGTCAGTGTTCTACAATCGATTTTGCTGTGTGGGGGGTTTGCAGTGCCTGCAGTGACCGATCTTATCGATCATTTTAGGGAGAGGCTGGAGATAGGCAGGGTCAGTGGTCCACATCGATTTTGCTGTGTGTGGGGTGGTGTGAACACAATCTTTTTGCCCGCTGAGGAGGAGGGAGAAAAAAGTATCTTTTATCAGTCAGTTGTGTGCAGCGTTTTTCCTTCAGTGCTGCTGACTGTGATAATATACTGCTGTGTTCAAATGTGCTATTATTGAGTGATTTCAAAAGTTATACACTTTTTTCTATTCCACTATTCAATATACACCCTTGGGTTAAAAAAATTAAATTTTGGCATAGTCTGTACTAATCTATTTAAAAATTACAAACTTAAAAGGGGAATTTTCTTTTTTTTTTTCCCTCCATAGCCTGCAGCAGAGCTGACTGATATAAGACACTGCTGTTCACATGTGCTATTGATAAATAACCAATTTTATATCATATTTTCTATTCCGCTATTCAATCTACACCCTTGGGGTAAAAACAATTAAATTGCGGGATAGTCTGTATCGGTACGTGTGAGATACACCTTTCCAATTTTTGGGGCGCATCTCATACTGCCGAGGATTGCAGGGTGCTTCATTGTGCCTCCTGCCTGTTCCGAACTCCTCCTACTCCTCATCCTGCCTTTGGGGGTACAAAAAATAGTAATTTGGGCCTAGTCTGGGTCTCTACGTGTGAGATACATACACCTGTTTGATATCATATTTTCTATTCCGCTATTCAATCTACACCTTTAGGGTAAAAACAATTAAATTGCGGGATAGTCTGTATCGGTATGTGTCAGATACACCTTTCCAATTTTTGGGGCGCATCTCATACCGCAGAGGATTGCAGGGTGCTTCAGTGGGCCTCCTGCCTGTTCCGAACTCCTCCTACTCCTCATCCTGCCTTTGGGGGTACAAAAAATAGTAATTTGGGCCTAGTCTGGTTCTGTACGTGTGAGATACATACACCTGTTTGATATCATATTTTCTATTCCGCTATTCAATCTACACCTTTAGGGTAAAAACAATTAAATTGCGGGATAGTCTGTATCGGTATGTGTGAGATACACCTTTCCAATTTTTGGGGCGCATCTCATACCGCAGAGGATTGCAGGGTGCTTCAGTGGGCCTCCTGCCTGTTCCGAACTCCTCCTACTCCTCATCCTGCCTTTGGGGGTACAAAAAATAGTAATTTGGGCCTAGTCTGGTTCTGTACGTGTGAGATACATACACCTTTTGATATCATATTTTCTATTCCGCTATTCAATCTACACCTTTAGGGTAAAAACAATTAAATTGCGGGATAGTCTGTATCGGTACGTGTGAGATACAACTTTCCAATTTTTGGGGCGCATCTCATACTGCAGAGGATTGCAAGGTGCTTCAGTGTGCCTCCTGCCTGTTCCGAACTCCTCCTACTCCTCATCCTGCCTTTGGGGGTACAAAAAATAGAAATTTGGGCCTAGTCTGGGTCTCTACGTGTGAGATACATACACCTTTTGATATCATATTTTCTATTCCGCTATTCAATCTACACCTTTAGGGTAAAAACAATTAAATTGCGGGATAGTCTGTATCGGTACGTGTGAGATACAACTTTCCAATTTTTGGGGCGCATCTCATACCGCAGAGGATTGCAAGGTGCTTCAGTGTGCCTCCTGCCTGTTCCGAACTCCTCCTACTCCTCATCCTGCCTTTGGGGGTACAAAAAATAGTAATTTGGGCCTAGTCTGGGTCTCTACGTGTGAGATACATACACCTTTTGATATCATATTTTCTATTCCGCTATTCAATCTACACCTTTAGGGTAAAAACAATTAAATTGCGGGATAGTCTGTATCGGTACGTGTGAGATACACCTTTCCAATTTTTGGGGCGCATCTCATACCGCCAAGGATTGCAGGGTGCTTCAGTGTGCCTCCTGCCTGTTCCGAACTCCTCCTACTCCTCATCCTGCCTTTGGGGGTACAAAAAATAGTAATTTGGGCGTAGTCTGGGTCTCTACGTGTGAGATACATACACCTTTTGATATCATATTTTCTATTCCGCTATTCAATCTACACCTTTAGGGTAAAAACAATTAAATTGCGGGATAGTCTGTATCGGTACGTGTGAGATACACCTTTCCAATTTTTGGGGCGCATCTCATACCGCCGAGGATTGCAGGGTGCTTGAGTGGGCCTCCTGCCTGTTCCGAACTCCTTCTACTCCTCATCCTGCCTTTGGGGGTACAAAAAATAGTAATTTGGGCCTAGTCTGGGTCTCTACGTGTGAGATACATACACCTTTTGATATCATATTTTCTTTTCCGCTATTCAATCTACACCCTTGGGGTAAAAACAATTAAATTGCGGGATAGTCTGTATCGGTACGTGTGAGATACACCTTTCCAATTTTTGGGGCGCATCTCATACTGCCGAGGATTGCAGGGTGCTTCAGTGTGCCTCCTGCCTGTTCCGAACTCCTCCTACTCCTCATCCTGCCTTTGGGGGTACAAAAAATAGTAATTTGGGCCTAGTCTGGTTCTGTACGTGTGAGATACATACACCTTTTGATATCATATTTTCTATTCCGCTATTCAATCTACACCTTTAGGGTAAAAACAATTAAATTGCGGGATAGTCTGTATCGGTACGTGTGAGATACAACTTTCCAATTTTTGGGGCGCATCTCATACCGCAGAGGATTGCAAGGTGCTTCAGTGTGCCTCCTGCCTGTTCCGAACTCCTCCTACTCCTCATCCTGCCTTTGGGGGTACAAAAAATAGTAATTTGGGCCTAGTCTGGGTCTCTACGTGTGAGATACATACACCTTTTGATATCATATTTTCTATTCCGCTATTCAATCTACACCTTTAGGGTAAAAACAATTAAATTGCGGGATAGTTTGTATCGGTACGTGTGAGATACACCTTTCCAATTTTTGGGGCGCATCTCATACCGCCGAGGATTGCAGGGTGCTTGAGTGTGCCTCCTGCCTGTTCCGAACTCCTCCTACTCCTCATCCTGCCTTTGGGGGTACAAAAAATAGTAATTTGGGCCTAGTCTGGGTCTCTACGTGTGAGATACATACACCTTTTGATATCATATTTTCTTTTCCGCTATTCAATCTACACCCTTGGGGTAAAAACAATTAAATTGCGGGATAGTCTGTATCGGTACATGTGAGATACACCTTTCCAATTTTTGGGGCGCATCTCATACTGCCGAGGATTGCAGGGTGCTTCAGTGTGCCTCCTGCCTGTTCTGAACTCCTCCTACTCCTCATCCTGCCTTTGGGGGTACAAAAAATAGTAATTTGGGCCTAGTCTGGTTCTGTACGTGTGAGATACATACACCTTTTGATATCATATTTTCTATTCCGCTATTCAATCTACACCTTTAGGGTAAAAACAATTAAATTGCGGGATAGTCTGTATCGGTACGTGTGAGATACACCTTTCCAATTTTTGGGGCGCATCTCATACCGCCGAGGATTGCAAGGTGCTTCAGTGTGCCTCCTGCCTGTTCCGAATTCCTCCTACTCTTCATCCTGCCTTTGGGGGTACAAAAAATCGTAATTTGGGCCTAGTCTGGGTCTCTACTTGTGAGATACATACACCTTTTGATATCATATTTTCTATTCCGCTATTCAATCTACACCTTTAGGGTAAAAACAATTAAATTGTGGGATAGTCTGTATCGGTACGTGTGAGATACACCTTTCCAATTTTTGGGGCGCATCTCATACCGCCAAGGATTGCAGGGTGCTTCAGTGTGCCTCCTGCCTGTTCCAAACTCCTCCTACTCCTCATCCTGCCTTTGGGGGTACAAAAAATAGTAATTTGGGCCTAGCCTGGGTCTCTATGTGTGAGATACATACACCTTTTGATATCATATTTTCTATTCCGCTATTCAATCTACACCTTTAGGATAAAAACAATTAAATTGCGGGATAGTCTGTATCGGTACGTGTGAGATACACCTTTCCAATTTTTGGGGCGCATCTCATACCGCCGAGGATTGCAGGGTGCTTCAGTGTGCCTCCTGCCTGTTCCAAACTCCTCCTACTCCTCATCCTGCCTTTGGGGGTACAAAAAATAGTAATTTGGGCCTAGTCTGGGTCTCTACGTGTGAGATACATACACCTTTTGATATATTTTCTGTTCCGCTATTCAATCTACACCCTTGGGGTAAAAACAATTAAATTGCGGGATAGTCTGTATCGGTACGTGTGAGATACACCTTTCCAATTTTTGGGGCGCATCTCATACCGCCAAGGATTTCAGGGTGCTTCAGTGTGCCTCCTGCCTGTTCCGAACTCCTCCTACTCCTTGGTAGCTCAATTCTCGTCAGGAGGCAATCACGATGATATTACAGCCCTTCAGTTGCTAACCTCCCAATAGATAATGAATTCACCCTCCATCCAGCTGGGAGTTATGACAACACATAGCACTCAAACTTAGTGCAGTCACAACTGTTTATTTCAAGTTTCGTGCTCCCATTTAAAGGATATTTCGGCAGCAGAAACTGCTTGAAACTGGTTACAAGTCATGATTTAACAATATGACATATCTCACATAAACTGTACATGAAAGGCTTTTGTTTCCCTATGCATTTGTGTCAATATGAGGTGTTTTGTTGTAGAGTCGGTCCGTCTGTTTTCAGCTTGTCTGTGTTAATGTAAGCAATTGTCAATTGTCTATGGAACATGTCTTGTAATCTAAATGCTAAGTTTCCAAGTGTTCAAATGAATGAATGGACAGGTGGTTTAACATGTCGTCTAAATGTAAAACATAGCTGTCTGCTGACCAAGGTGGATGAATGGTTTTCAGTCTTAGCTCGTTAATATGTAAATGCAAGGGCCCACATTTCATCACAGGATGGGCATAAACTGAAATATATATCTGAAATATCATAAGGCATATTAATACAATCTTTCAACCCAACCTTTGATCCCAGCTTATTCATAACGGTGGGATCACTTAGAGTCTCTGAATAGCACAAAACAGGTGACATTATTTTCCAAGGTGTATGTAGGCTGGTGACTTGGTTGTGTGAACATAGGGATATAACTTATTAGAATTCTATCAAATCAAAAACAGACATGTTCAATGGGGAGGGCCATAGCTTGCAAGAGTCCATGGCCTGAAAAATCCAACTCCATTATTATGGCAATAAAGTCACTACAAATAGACCATGGCAGCACATACCACCTGTTGACGATGGCATGTGATTTTTCAACATGTCCTAAGGCCTTTTCCAGGAAAGGGCAAAAAATAAACCTCCCGTTTTAATGAGAGGAAAAAAATTCCCTTTCAACCCTCGTTCAGAGCGGTCAGACCAAGTCCCTGGCGGCTATAACGAAAAAACAATGTCCTTTGTGTCCAATCGGCTTGACTTCGACTGTAAAGTGGAGACATGAATGTCTCGTGTCTCTCTCTTTTCCTGGGGTGAGCAAGGGCAAAATGAGGAGAGGTTCTCGGGTGGTGAGCACATGTTGCAAGTAACCAGACAGTGGCTACTAGTGCTCAGCTTGCTACAAAGCGTACCACTGTCGCACGAATGCGACGTCTTCCAGGAGTAGAGGTGTCTGCTGGCATTGTACCAATGCGTCTGTCTAGATCCAGCTGGAATTCGTCTGGTGCTCGTCGTCACAATCTCCAATGATTCGGCTGGTGCTCGTCACAATCTCCGGTAAGTTGTCGTGGGGTCCAGGGGTGGGGCTTCCGTCTGTCGCGATGCGTGGATCCAAACCGGGGAGTCGTCTGTCAGTACCGCTGTTCTGGTCACTGCTTGAACCGTTGCAGGAGGTCCGTAGGGTCAGTCTAGCGATGTCAGCTTATGGAGGGGCCTTCACCAGGATTCTGTCACCAGGCTTGAATGGGTGGGTTGGTGCACCTGTTGGCAAAGGAAACGAGAGTGAGAGATCACCATAATCACTGTTTAATTTTTCAATTAATTAATTCTGCCACATTTTCCTCTTGCAAAATCTCTAGATATGAGAATAAATGGACTCATGGGGTTGAGACGGGTCTGAAGTCATTCTGACTTTAGCAAGAATAGCAGGTCAGTACAGAGACAAAAATACAAGTTTTACAAGAATGGCAGGAGTATTTTGCGCCACTGGGCTTCTGGCCTATAGACAGGCAGCAAAAATAAATGCTAGTGAAACTACTCGCAGCACTGAGGTTTAGGGCCTACAGGAAGGCAGGTAACAGGAAGGATACTTAATGGCACTGTTTTGGGAGAACACAGCATGTCTACACATGCAACAATGGTGAGGGCCCTTGGAGGGGTTGAACTGCCTTGTATTCCTCCAAAGGTGGAGATGGGTTAAATTGCAGTCCTCTGACTCACCCAAGCAGGCAGCTACCTAGAACTGAGTATCCCTTGCATGGCTAAGATGCTGTGATCACTGAACAACAGGGAGTGAAATTCAAGCTGTCTTGTGTACATGGACACATAGAGACACACAAAACAGCTAGAAGTCAGTACTCATGCAAACATAAATCCATACGGGTTTGCACAATTGCTTGGTGACACCTGAACAGGAAATTGAAACCAAATGGCCTTGGAGACACAAAATCTGACTTCAAGAACCATTCATATGCAAAACCTGGGCAATGAGTCACTTTTTTGGATGAAAAGAGATCAACTAATTGAATTCACCGCAGGAGGTTACCTTTAAAATTTTATCAAAGTAGTAACGCTGGCATAAATTCATTTTAATTCTTAGCATACTATCAACAAGCCAACCACTTCCATCCTATTTTTTTTTTTTTTTTGAATGACCGCTTTCTATTCTATTATTTAACAATACAGATTTCACATACTGCACATCTGATAACGTGCTGTGACATATAAATGACAATCAGCTCACTAGTTTCCAGAGTTACATATGGTATATGTACACAAATCTGTAAAATTTCATTTGTATCCAAGATTATAATATAAGAGTAGTACTACAGTATCTGCCTGAGCACATTATCCCATACCAATAATCTTGTCAAGAGAAAAGGTAGTAAAAGCATAAGTGCATAAATTCAAAAATTAGTGTTTAGCACCAGAATACTAAAGTATGTACCAATATACCAAAAGAAAACTCTAAAAAAAGACCAGAGATGCTTAATTATCTAAAGCATAGCACCTCATTTATGCCAGAGCTCATATATGTCAAATTAGAACACATCAAATATCTGACACCCAATAAATAAAAACTTTCTAACACCCATAAAAACAGTCTAATCAATCAGAAAAAAAACAATTTGGAAACAATACTCCCATAAGGTTGGTTGTTGTTGAAGGCTGTGCTTGGTCGTTCTGAAAATCTCAAATTTCACTTATCTGAGGAATAAGCATCAGAAAGGTTTAGTAACAAAACATTTTACTTTTCCTCCTAAAAATAAACCAACGGTTAGAGGAATTGAGCATACAGTACGCATATCAAACATTTCCCTTCCTAACAGTGCACTTCTCTAATACCAAAAACCGTTGACGTCAAATTAATTATTACCACGTGGATTTCTATATATTTTTTATATTATTATGGTATACCATAAACCTAAAGAAAAAAAAAAATTATTATTGTTCACCATGGTTGAAAAAAAAATGAGCAGCTCAAAACATTAGTAATTTCTCATTTGAAATACAAGAACCCATACGTCACCCATTCTTTAGCAATTCGGAACATTCCTTAAAACTTGTTTTCTCTACAAGGCAAAACTGATCGTTAATTTGTATGACAATACAGCTGTTTACAGTCCCTCTTGCTATTACCTGTGTCACAGACCGAAAGAGGTGGGGGGGAGGGGGGTTTGTTTTCTAAAAGGCACTAGAAAATATATTGTTGTTTTTTTTTTTTTTTTTTTTTTTTTTTTTGAAAGTCAGTGATAAAGAAAGAAAGGTCGGTGACACAAAACCGTAATGATAAAAGTTCAAAATTGCTTACGATTTTTAAGGATAGAAATACAATTTTAGTCCTTAAGGTCACACTTTACACACCAAATATATATTTCCTTGCTTCTAAAAGCTGCCATGACCAGCATAGTACGGCAAAATCACATCACTTTTAAAACATAAGTAATAACCATTCATGGATCTAAGGTTGCCCATACACGATACAATTTTCATACAATCTTCCTAAACGTAAATTTCATCATTTCCTCGGAATTCTCCTTACCTTGAAAATTTCCCATTATCTTAAGCTCAGAATACAAAGTGAGATCAGCTGAGTTTGAAGGTTTATATATATCTATATAGGGGTAGTGACGTCAGTGTTTATACTTTATTGGAAAAACCTAGTTTCCCAATTTATGTGGTTTCCTGCGTCTTAATAATTAGATTTATATATATATCCAATTTATGGTTTGGTGTTAACTATCCTTTGGTGGGCAAGTTCTATACCTTCAGGCTCAGCTTAATATCACATACAATCTCCACATACATCTATACAATGGCATGCAATCTTATATAACGACTAAATACACTTAAGTGTCTATACAAATATATACAAGGTTTTGGAAGGAGAATTCACCATCACACACAGTACTGCTTTGTAACCGGGTTCCAAACCCCATTTTATCTTTGGCGCTTCAGGCGCTGGAGTATCAGACCCCATCTTTGGGAATTTCAGATTCCCGGGAGGTGCTAAAATAGCGGTTAACTGGGTACCGTTTATCTGCTCTGACAGTATAGGGTAGTAATAATAATAATAGAAAATATAATCACTTACCCCATACTGTGTTTTTGGCAGATCTCACTTTCTGACACCAAAACTGTTAGCTCAATTCTCGTCAGGAGGCAATCACGATGATATTACAGCCCTTCAGTTGCTAACCTCCCAATAGATAATGAATTCACCCTCCATCCAGCTGGGAGTTATGACAACACATAGCACTCAAACTTAGTGCAGTCACAACTGTTTATTTCAAGTTTCGTGCTCCCATTTAAAGGATATTTCGGCAGCAGAAACTGCTTGAAACTGGTTACAAGTCATGATTTCACAATATGACATATCTCACATAAACTGTACATGAAAGGCTTTTGTTTCCCTATGCATTTGTGTCAGTATGAGGTGTTTTGTTGTAGAGTCAGTCCGTCTGTTTTCAGCTTGTCTGTGTTAATGTAAGCAATTGTCAATTGTCTATGGAACATGTCTTGTAATCTAAATGCTAAGTATCCAACTGACAAGTGTTCAAATGAATGAATGGACAGGTGGTTTAACATGTCGTCTAAATGTAAAACATAGCTGTCTGCTGACCAAGGTGGATGAATGGTTTTCAGTCTTAGCTCGTTAATATGTAAATGCAAGGGCCCACATTTCATCACAGGATGGGCATAAACTGAAATATATATCTGAAATATCATAAGGCATATTAATACAATCTTTCACTCCTCATCCTGCCTTTGGGGGTACAAAAAATAGTAATTTGGGCCTAGTCTGGGTCTCTATGTGTGAGATACATACATCTTTTGATATCATATTTTCTATTCCGCTATTCAATCTACACATTTAGGGTAAAAACAATTAAATTGCGGGATAGTCTGTATCGGTACGTGTGAGATACACCTTTCCAATTTTTGGGGCGCATCTCATACCGCCGAGGATTGCAGGGTGCTTCAGTGTGCCTCCTGCCTGTTCCAAACTCCTCCTACTCCTCATCCTGCCTTTGGGGGTACAAAAAATAGTAATTTAGGCCTAGTCTGGGTCTCTACGTGTGAGATACATACACCTTTTGATATATTTTCTGTTCCGCTATTCAATCTACACCCTTGGGGTAAAAACAATTAAATTGCGGGATAGTCTGTATCGGTACGTGTGAGATACACCTTTCCAATTTTTGGGGCGCATCTCATACCGCCGAGGATTGCAAGGTGCTTCAGTGTGCCTCCTGCCTGTTCCGAACTCCTCCTACTCTTCATCCTGCCTTTGGGGGTACAAAAAATAGTAATTTGGGCCTAGTCTGGGTCTCTACGTGTGAGATACATACACCTTTTGATATCATATTTTCTATTCCGCTATTCAATCTACACCTTTAGGGTAAAAACAATTAAATTGTGGGATAGTCTGTATCGGTACGTGTGAGATACACCTTTCCAATTTTTGGGGCGCATCTCATACCGCCAAGGATTGCAGGGTGCTTCATTGTGCCTCCTGCCTGTTCCGAACTCCTCCTACTCCTCATCCTGCCTTTGGGGGTACAAAAAATAGTAATTTGGGCCTAGTCTGGGTCTCTATGTGTGAGATACATACACCTTTTGATATCATATTTTCTATTCCGCTATTCAATCTACACCTTTAGGATAAAAACAATTAAATTGCGGGATAGTCTGTATCGGTACGTGTGAGATACACCTTTCCAATTTTTGGGGCGCATCTCATACCGCCGAGGATTGCAGGGTGCTTCAGTGTGCCTCCTGCCTGTTCCAAACTCCTCCTACTCCTCATCCTGCCTTTGGGGGTACAAAAAATAGTAATTTGGGCCTAGTCTGGGTCTCTACGTGTGAGATACATACACCTTTTGATATATTTTCTGTTCCGCTATTCAATCTACACCCTTGGGGTAAAAACAATTAAATAGCGGGATAGTCTGTATCGGTACGTGTGAGATACACGTTTCCAATTTTTGGGGCGCATCTCATACTGCCGAGGATTGAAGGGTGCTTCAGTGTGCCTCCTGCCTGTTCCGAACTCCTCCTACTCCTCATTCTGCCTTTGGGGGTACAAAAAATAGTAATTTGGGCCTAGTCTGGTTCTGTACGTGTGAGATACATACACCTTTTGATATCATATTTTCTTTTCCGCTATTCAATCTACACCTTTGGGGTAAAAACAATTAAGTTGCGGGATAGTCTGTATCGGTACGTGTGAGATACACCTTTCCAATTTTTGGGGCGCATCTCATACCGCCGAGGATTGCAAGGTGCTTCAGTGTGCCTCCTGCCTGTTCCGAACTCCTCCTACTCTTCATCCTGCCTTTGGGGGTACAAAAAATAGTAATTTGGGCCTAGTCTGGGTCTCTACGTGTGAGATACATACACCTTTTGATATCATATTTTCTATTCCGCTATTCAATCTACACCTTTAGGGTAAAAACAATTAAATTGTGGGATAGTCTGTATCGGTACGTGTGAGATACACCTTTCCAATTTTTGGGGCGCATCTCATACCGCCAAGGATTGCAGGGTGCTTCATTGTGCCTCCTGCCTGTTCCGAACTCCTCCTACTCCTCATCCTGCCTTTGGGGGTACAAAAAATAGTAATTTGGGCCTAGTCTGGGTCTCTATGTGTGAGATACATACACCTTTTGATATCATATTTTCTATTCCGCTATTCAATCTACACCTTTAGGATAAAAACAATTAAATTGCGGGATAGTCTGTATCGGTACGTGTGAGATACACCTTTCCAATTTTTGGGGCGCATCTCATACCGCCGAGGATTGCAGGGTGCTTCAGTGTGCCTCCTGCCTGTTCCAAACTCCTCCTACTCCTCATCCTGCCTTTGGGGGTACAAAAAATAGTAATTTGGGCCTAGTCTGGGTCTCTACGTGTGAGATACATACACCTTTTGATATATTTTCTGTTCCGCTATTCAATCTACACCCTTGGGGTAAAAACAATTAAATAGCGGGATAGTCTGTATCGGTACGTGTGAGATACACCTTTCCAATTTTTGGGGCGCATCTCATACTGCCGAGGATTGTAGGGTGCTTCAGTGTGCCTCCTGCCTGTTCCGAACTCCTCCTACTCCTCATTCTGCCTTTGGGGGTACAAAAAATAGTAATTTGGGCCTAGTCTGGTTCTGTACGTGTGAGATACATACACCTTTTGATATCATATTTTCTTTTCCGCTATTCAATCTACACCTTTGGGGTAAAAACAATTAAGTTGCGGGATAGTCTGTATCAGTACGTGTGAGATACACCTTTCCAATTTTTGGGGCGCATCTCATACTGCCGAGGATTGCAGGGTGCTTCAGTGTGCCTCCTGCCTGTTCCGAACTCCTCCTACTCCTCATCCTGCCTTTGGGGGTACAAGAAATAGTAATTTGGGCCTAGTCTGGTTCTGTACGTGTGACATACATACACCTTTTGATATCATTTTTTCTATTCCGCTATTCAATCTACACCTTTAGGGTAAAAACAATTAAATTGCGGGATAGTCTGTGTCGGTATGTGTGAGATACACCTTTCCAATTTTTGGGGCGCATCTCATACCGCCGAGGATTGCAGAGTGCTTCAGTGTGCCTCCTGCCTGTTCCGAACTCCTCCTACTCCTCATCCTGCCTTTGGGGGTACAAAAAATAGTAGAAAGGACAAAAAAGAAAAAGAGGGGCGCACCGACCTAGTGCCTTACCATAAAACCATTTATTAAAATATTAAAAAGTGTACAAAGTACTCACAAAACTAGTGTGATACAACACACATCGAGAATAGCATATACAGTCTCCAAGGTAGCCAGGTCCCAATTGTGACGAATGGGCATGCAGATGGTCGCATGGGGCTGCTATGGCTAGCAACCCCTCCCCTTCTTCCCCCCTCCACCACGCCTCCCCCCTCCCCCTTTCATTGTGGCCCTGATGATGATTCAGCTCTTGCTGCTTTAGAAGCACTGTATGATGAGGGTGCCATAGAGGGTTTGGAGAACTTAGAGTCATTATACATTATGGACAATGCAGCAATCGTCCAGACTACCTTTAGACCACAGTCTAGGTTCTATCCACATTGGACAAAGGGGAATTTCATCTCCACCTTTTATGAGCTGGTCCTTAGTGAATTTAGGTCTTTGTGTGGGAATCTCCCCAAAAAAAGATCCATGGGCAGCACACAATTGAACCTTGATCTTAAAGGCCCTCTATCAGCACTTAAAGACAGAACGGAGGTTGTCATCAGACAGGCGGATAAGGGAGGAAGTCTTGTTATTCAAGACAGGGATGTCTACATAAAGGAAGCTGAAAGGCTTTTAAATGACACCACCACTTATGAAAGACTCTTCTGTGATCCCACCATGAGGTACAAGCAAGAACTCCAGGTTCTCCTGGAAGTAGCTTTAAAGAGCGGAGTTATTACTAAAGATGAGTATCTATTCCTGTTTCGCAAATATCCAGTCACCCCTCACTTCTATCATATCCCTAAAATCCACAAGGACCCCCTCAATCCCCCAGGCAGGCCCATCATTGCTGGCATTGACAGCCTAGCCAGCAACCTGGGATGTTATGTGGATCATTTCCTACAAGATCTAGTTACCACATTACCTTCGTATGTTAAAGACTCTGGTCATATGCTGGACATTCTGTCATTATACAAATGGCAGGATGGGTACAGATGGCTGTCTCTGGACGTCACGTCCTTGTACACGAGTATAGGACATGACTTTGGCCTGCAGGCGGTGCAGTACTTTCTAACTAAGGATCAAGCATTTCATCATGCCCAGATTCAGTTTCTGTATAGTGGCATTGAATATATGCTCACGCATAATTATTTCACGTTTCTTGGAAGCCACTACAGACAAATCAAGGGCACAGCCATGGGGGCCAGGTTTGCCCCAAGCTATGCCAACTTATTTATGGGATATTGGGAAAGCCAATACATTTGGGCCAATAATCCCTTTGGGGCAAACCTGGTCCTGTTCGCACGCTACATAGATGACATCTTAGTCATGAACAGTTGCAGCAATTTTTGCTTTACTGTTCGGATAATCCCTATGGCATCGCTTTCACTCATGTGCTGGATAATGAGTGTTTGATATTTCTGGATCTTGAGCTTCGGGTGGACGACGAAGGCTTGATCTATTCAAATACACACTTCAAGCCCAGTGCTGGTAATTCGTTTCTCCATGCCCGTAGTCATCATCACCCCAAGTGGATCAGAAATGTCCCTTTCGGCCAGTTCTGCAGGCTTAAGCGGACATGCACACGTAAGGTTGATTATGAGGAACAGGGAGCAATTTTAAGTAAGAAGTTTGAGGAAAAGGGATACAAGGCTGAACATATAAAGGAGGCCTATGGAAAGTACTTGTCCCTTTATGACGCTTCTCCGGTGGATACAGCGAAAGTGGGAAATCCTGGAACAGAAGGGGTGGTGCAGGTTAGATTCTGTACTAGGTTTAATAACCAAGCCCCTGTCATACAGAAAGTCCTGAAGAGGAACTGGAAAATCCTCCAACAGGACCCTGTGTTAAAAGACCATCTACCCCCATACGCGAACCTTATATTTAGGAAACCCAGGGACCTTAGAAGTATGGTGGCCCCTAGTAGGGTTAGAAGGGACAGGAAGACCAATGGGTTAAATGGGGCCTGGGGCCGAATTTTTGACCAAAAGGGGTGTTACAGGTGTGGTGTCAACAACTGTGGCACGTGCGCACACATGTGCCACAGGAAAAAAGATGTTGCAGCCATTGATGGAAAAACCTATAAGATCAATCAGTTTATTAACTGCAGCACCACCCATGTGGTCTATGGGATGCTCTGTCCCTGTGGCCTCCTTTATGTCGGCCGCACTACTAGACCTTTGAGAGTTAGAATTGGTGAGCACAAAAGTGGCATCACTCTCCAGAAGGACAAATACTCTGTTCCCCGGCATTTTCTGGATGCACACAATAGTAGTGTTGAAGGCTTGAGGGTCTTTGGGATAGAGGCCATTAACAAAGATTTGGATGGTGGCCTCAAGTACCAAAGGCTCTGCACCAGAGAGGCCTATTGGATATTCACCCTGGGGTCTTTAGCCCCGAAGGGTTTGAATGAGGAGATTGAGCTGCACACAGTGGTGTGAAAATCTCTCTCCTCCCTTTACCTCCCCCTATCTCACCCCCCCCCCCTGCTCCTCTGTGGTACAGCCCTCCGGGTCAGATGGCTGTGATAGCCCATTTTTGGCCATTAGGATTAGCATCGTCATATGTACACAACGACCAGCTGGTGTTGGTTTGAGTGTATGTTTTCTACATTACGCATGTCTGCACGGGGACATGTTTGTCCTTCTGTGGCCTGCTTATGGACAGTGATGACACAATGGCTATTTTTCACTTGCACTATACATTTTTTGGGCAAGACACAAAAAACAAATATAAATAGTAATGAAGACAAAAAGTACATGTCTAAATATAAACGTATACATATCTCTATATACGTTTTACGATTATTGGCACCATTATTATATATTATTTTATTATAATACATTATATTATATATATTCTTTATATGTGGTTTACTTCCATCCCTCAAGAAAATCTCCTTATTTTAGTATTATGTTTCAGTGTCATTATGGTCATTATTACATTATTTTATTAATCAATCATTTATTATTAATCATTGTTCTTTGATTGTTGTTGTGTCTTGATCATGGTGTATATGTGTCTTGCGAGTCCATTCCATCATTGTCCATGATTCTGAGCCGCCTTTGTGGACATGTAGTATTGGTAGTTTACACAGGGATGCAAGGAGGAGGGTGGAGTCGGGTGAGTTCCGCTCTGTCCATGTCCACTGCTGGTCAGCACAGCCAGTGACCTGTGGACATATGGTCCGTGCGGCGCCCCGTAGTGATGGCGGAAGTGATGCGGGTGGAACGCATCCACCCGCCCTTCCGGTGTTTCACTTCCGGGTACGGGTTGGCGTGCGTCCCAGAGAAGGGACACAGCCATCCGAATGGCGCTTTTTCAACATGCAGCGGACCGTTTCAGTCCCGGCCAGCGGCGCCCTCCTCACATTAGGATTACAGGGATCATCTGCGTGTGGAGGCTAGCGGGATCCCCGTGCACCATGCCAGGTGATCTGTATAAGTTCTGCTCCCATGGGTAGTCCCCCCTGCAGTGTTACAGGTTGGGGGTGGCTGATACTGTTCTGCTTACCAATGAAGATGCACGGGTAAAGCAGTGGAGTATTCTCCTGTTCCTATGGAGACCTAAAGTACTGACTGTTTATGTGTATGCGTATGTATATGCATGTGTGCATATGTGTATATATATATATATATATATATATATATATATATATATATATATATATATATATATACCGCCTTTGTCCTTAATGCATTATCCACTACATCTGGCTTGTCATCGTTTCCCATTTTTGTTATAACAAGTGTTTCAATTGCTGTACACTTTTTGCCGCTGATCACATTTCCGTCTCATTCTTCTCCCTTCCCTCTTCCCTTTTCTTCCCTTCTCCCCTCCCCTTTGCCCCGCCCTTGGGGTTGGGGCAGAACAGGAAGAGGTGGGGTCTACTCCCATTTAGTCTTCGGCCATTCGGCTTGTGATCTAGCGGCATTTTATCTGGCTCTGAGGAAGGGGGCTCGCCCCTGAAACGCGTCAGCCTAGCCATAGCAGCCCCATGCGACCATCTGCATGCCCATTCGTCACAATTGGGACCTGGCTACCTTGGAGACTGTATATGCTATTCTCGATGTGTGTTGTATCACACTAGTTTTGTGAGTACTTTGTACACTTTTTAATATTTTAATAAATGGTTTTATGGTAATGCACTAGGTCGGTGCGCCCCTCTTTTCCTTTTTGTCCTTTCTACCAGTGGTTCTGGATACCCTTGATCCTGAAGGGGGCAGCAAGACCAAACAGCTCTCTCTACATCTGAGTTTGCAGTGCACCTCTTTCTACTCCATCAGACAGCACTTAAGCGCAGGAGGTTTTGTTTTTTCTTGAATATACAAAAAATAGTAATCGGGGCCTAGTCTGTGTTTGTACGTGTGAGATACACCACCGTTTTGTAAAATTTTTCCTATTCCGGTATTCAATATACACCCTGTTTGAGTGTAAAAAATTAAATTACGGCATAGTCTGTATCGGTACATGTGAAATACACCTTTTTAAATTTGTTTGTTGCATCTCCTTCCACCGCCGAGGATTGCAGGGCGCTTCAGTTTGCCTCCTGTTCCGAACTCCTCCTACTCTTCTTCCTCATCCTGCCTTTAGGGTACAAAAAATAGTAATCGGGGCCTAGTCTGTGTTTGTACGTGTGAGATACACCGTTTTGTAAAAATTTTCCTATTCCGCTATTCAATATACACCCTGTTTGAGTGTAAAAAATTAAATTACGGCATAGTCTGTATCGGTACATGTGAGATACACCTTTTTAAATTTGTTTGGCGCATCTCCTTCCACTGCCGAGGATTGCAGGGCGCTTCAGTATGCCTCCTGTTCCCAACTCCTCCTACTCCTCTTCCTCATCCTGCCTTTAGGGTACAAAAAATTGTAATCGGGGCCTAGTCTGTGTTTGTACGTGTGAGATACATCGTATTATAAAATTTTTCCTATTCCGCTATTCAATATACACCCTTTTGGAGTGTAAAAAATTAAATTACGGCATAGTCTGTATCGGTACGTGTGAGATACACCTTTTAAATTTGTTTGGCACATCTCCTTCCACCGCCAAGGATTGCAGGGCGCTTCAGTTTGCCTCCTGTCCTGAACTCCTCCTACTCCTCTTCCTCATCCTCCCTTTAGGGTACAAAAAATTTTAATCGGAGCCTAGTCTGTGTTTGTACGTGTGAGATACACCGTTTTTTTATCCTTTTTTCTATTCCGCTATTCAATATACACCCTTTTGGGGAAAAAATAAATAAATTGCGGCATAGTTTGCATATTTGACTGTGAGATACACCCGTGCGATACTGTTGTTGTTTTGTTCCGCTATTCAATAAACACCTTTCTAGGGCAAGATCATAAAATACAGAAATATGAGGAGACCATCAAATAGGGGTCGTGGTGCTGCTGGTAGAGCTCCTGTTGCAAGGAGAGGACGTGGTCGATCTGTGCCAGCTACACGCACAAGTGAAACACCTTCCTCAAGTGTGAGTAGGCGACAGAACCTGCAGCAGTATTTGGTAGGGCATCATGCGCCTTTGGAAGTGATGAGGCCAGAAGAAGTACGGGCGATAGTAGATTGGGTTGCTGACAGTGCCTCCAGTTCCTTCACATTGTCTCCCACCCAGTCTACTGCAGAAAGGTCAGAGTTGGCACCTGCAGCCAATGTCCAACCGTCTTTCACCTCACCTCCTTGCAAATCAGGCAAGCAGTCTGAGCCCCAAGTCATACAGCAGTCTCTTCTTCTTTTTGAGGACTCTGTCAGCAGGGTTTCCCAGGGCCATCCACCTAGCCCTGCCCCAGAAGTGGAAGAGATTGAGTGCAGCGATGCCCAACCACTTATTTCTCAAGATGAGTACAGGGAAGGACCATGGCACCACGTCTCCGATGATGACGAAACGCAGGTGCCAACTGCTGCGGCATTCAGAATTGTGGAGACCGACAAGGAGGGTAGGGGTGAAGACTGGGTGGAAGATGATGTGGAGGACGATGAGGTCCTCGACCCCACATGGAATGAAGGTCATGCAGGTGACCTGAGTAGTTTGGAGGAAGAGGCGGTGGTCGCACAGAGCCACCAGCACAGCAGAAGAGGGAGCAGGGTGCAGAAGCGGAGCGGGCGTGCCCTAGACACTACGCCTGCTACTGCCCAACACAGCAAGGGAACGAGCGCACCAAAGCCAGCTCAAAGGAGTTCTCTAAAAAAAATAAAAATGTGGCGCTAATCTGGTAGCTATAATCAAAGAAATGTCCTTGATATGCGTGGATGAAAAAGCAACAGTTCAAATTCTTTCTCATGCATAAACAAAAAACTTCACAAAGAAGGGGAGAAATGTGAAGATCCTCAGCAAGGGAGACCACCACCAGGCACCCGCACACACTGATCCTTACCAGATCACATTGACCCTCATCACAAAGGTCAAAAAACGCCCATGGTACAAGCACTGGAAAGCCGGGATCATTCACTCCTCCTCATAAGAAATCTTCCACCAAGCGGACAGTCCTTAGGTCCTTACAGGGTCCCCATGTGAGGAAACAAAATGCCAACACATAGTGTACACTGCTAAGAAGTTTATTGCTCCCCAAGGATAATAAATACACTTACAGGATAGCCGCACTTAGAGAGCGTTGCTTTATCCACCTCCGAGCGGTCGGGTGCTCGCGCATCCCACCAGAAATATGGCCGCCGTGTCTCTTCCTGGTGTGGCGTGTGTCGCCACAGGCTCCACCCGACGCGTTTCGTCAGAGTTGACGTCGTTTAGGGGTGTGGTCCTGCGGTGTCAGCGCCATATATATAGGATCGAGACGGGCGGAAGGAGTTCTCTAGCGTGGAAGTTCTTCAGAAAATGTGCTGATGACAGGACACGAGTGGTTTGCACCCTGTGCAATCCGAGCCTGAAGCGAGGCATAAACCTTCTCAACCTGAGCACAACCTGCATGATCAGGCATCTAAGTGCAAAGCATGAGCTGCAGTGGAGTAGACACCTTCAAAACCAAGAAAGGTCTCTGGCTCCTCCTGCTTCCTCTTCTGCTGCAGTCTCGGCCTCTCCATCCACATCTGTAGTGATACCGGCCCCTGCCACACCGCAAACGGACGATCGGTCAGCAACACCACCACCTGGGTCACCAACCATCTCCACAATGTCCCGTGGAAGCGTTCAGCTTTCCATCTCCCAAACACTTCAGAGGAAGAGGAAGTACCCCCCTACCCAACCGCGATCCCTGGCCCTGAATGCCAGCATTTCAAAATTCTTGGCCTTTGAAATGCTGTCATTCCGTCTGGTGGAGACGCACAGTTTTAAAAAGCTTATGTCGGTGGCTGTCCCACAGTACGTCGTGCCCAGCCGCCACTACTTTTCCAGGCAAGCCATCCCTTCCCTGCACAACCAAGTGGGGGAAAAAATCAGGTGTGCACTGCGCAACGCCATCTGTGCCAAGGTCCACCTAACTACCGATACGTGGACCAGTAAGCACGGTCAGGGGCGTTATATCTCCCTAAAGGCACACTGGGTAAATGCAGTGGCAGATGGGCCTGAGGCGGATAGCAATTTGGCGCATGTCCTTCCACCACAGAGGATTGCAGGGCGCTTCAGTTTGCCTCCTGTTCCTAACTCCTCCTACTCCGCTTCCTCATCCTCTACCGCCTCCTCATCCAGTCAGCGTAACACCTTCACCACCAACTTCAGCACGGCCAGGGGTAAACGGTAGCAGGCAGTTTTAAAACTTGACTGTTTGGGGGAAAAACCACACACCGCGCAGGAGTTGTGGAGGAGCATGGAACAGCAGACAAATGAGTGGTTGCTGCCAGCGAGCCTCAAGCCCGGCCTGGTGGTGTGCGATAACGGGCAAAATCTCAAAGCAGCTCTGGGCCTAGCCGGTTTGACGCACATCCCTTGCCTGGCGCATGTGCTGAATTTGGTGGTGCAGAGGTTCCTTAAAAATTACCCCAATATGTCAGAGCTGCTGCAGAAAGTGCGGGCCGTCTGTGCGCACTTTCGGCGTTCTCACCCTGCTGCTGCTCGCCTGTCAGCGCTGCAGCGTAACTTCGGCCTTCCCGCTCACCGCCTCATATGTGACGTGCCCACAAGGTGGAACTCCACCTTGCACATGCTGGAAAGACTGTGCGAGCAGCAGCAGGCCATAGTGGAGTTTCAGCTGCAGCACGCACGCGTGAGTCGCTCTGCGGAACAGCACCACTTCACCACCAATAACTGGGCCTCCATTCAAGACCTGTGTGCCTTGTTGCGCTGTTTTGAGTACTCCACCAACATGACCAGTGCCGATGACGCCGTTGTCAGCTTAACTATCCCACTTCTATGCCTCCTTCAAAAAACGATTCGGGCGATGATGGAAGAGGATGTGGCACAGGATGAGGAGGAGGAGGAGGATGAAGAGGTAACATTTCCAAGGCTTTCAGGGCAGTCATTCGCAAGGGGCTCCGAGGGTGGGTTCCTGCACACACAAACGCCAGGGACACAATTGTCCAGCAGGGGCACAGTTCTGGAGGATGAGGAGGAGGAGATGGAGGAGGAGATGGAACCATGTTCACAGCAGGGTGGCACCCAGGCCAGCTCATGGCCATCACTGGTGCGTGGCTGGGGGGATACAGAGGACACAGACGATACACCTCCCACAGAGGACAGCCTTTCGTTGCCTCTGGGCAGCCTGGCACACATGAGCGATTACATACTGCAGTGTCTCCACAACGACCGCCGAGTTGCCCACATTCTAACTTGTGCTGATTACTGGGTGGCCACGCTGCTGGATCCCCGTTACAAGGACAACGTACTGTCCTTAATTCACTCACTGGAGCGCGATCGCAAGATGGGCGAGTACAAGCGCACGCTGGTAGACGCGATGCTGCTGGCATTCCCACCTGACAGCGGGGCCACAGTGGAAGCACAAGGCAGAGGAGGAGGAGGAGGAAGAGGTCGCCAATGCAACCAGGGCACCGCCAGCACCTCAGAAGGCAGGGTTAGCATGGCCGAAATGTGGAAAAGCTTTGTCAGCACGCCACAACAAACAGCAGCACCAGCAGCTCATATGGAACGTCTTAGCAGGAGGCAGCATTTCACCAACATGGTGGAGCAGTATGTGTGCACACGCCTACATGTAGTGAATGACGGGTCTGCCCCCTTCAACTTCTGGGTCTCCAAATTGGGCACATGGCCTGAGCTTGCCCTTTACGCCTTGGAGGTGCTGGCGTGCCCTGCAGCCAGTGTATTATCTGAACGTGTATTTAGCACGGCTGGGGGCGTTATCACAGACAAGCGCAGCCGCCTGTCCAGAGACAATGTGGACAAGCTCACGTTCATTAAAATGAACCAGGCATGGATCCCACAGGACTTTTCCATACCTTGTGCAGAATAGAGATGGATGCCGACCTTACCCAGCCATTGTTCTATTTTTGCTCTTTCTCACTCTTTTGGGGTGTACCCTCATTTAAAATGACTGAAAAAAAGCAGTGTTGGCTACCTCGTCCTCCTCCACCGCCGCTTCCACCTACACCGCCCATAGGTGTGCGCAGCCTATTGCATTAGGGTGTGCACCCCAAAGTTTAAATACACATGCATGTGTTTGCCTACATGTACATGGCCCCGGTACATTACTCTCCCTGCTGGCAAAGTGAAATAGAAATGTGTGGCACTTCTCTTATGGCAGAGCAGGTCCGAGGGTTATCTTTCCCATCTCCTCACTGGCAAACAGAGCGATAATGCTAATGTGCCCTAGGTGATTAGGGTGTGCCCAGGCACACCCGGCACACCCTGTGCGCACGCCTATGACACCGCCACATCCACCACCACCTCAACCTCCCTCCTACTCCATATGGGCCTCGTCCTTCACAGATGAAGAACATTGTTTTATTTTTCTTTTTTTTTTGTTGTTGTTTTAAGTTATTTCCCTATCCACATTTGTTTGCAGAGCACTCGCCATGCTCTTACCTACGTTTTGCTGCCATTTGCAGCACTCTAGCCCTTTCCATTGGTGTTTTAGAGCCATTTTAGTGCCTGAAAGTTCGGGTCCCCATTGACTTCAATGAGGTTCGGTGTACGGGTAAAGTTCGTAAAAAGTCCAGGACACGGACCCGGAATTATTTTTTTCAAGTTCGGCCGAACACGGACATCCAGGTGTCCGCTCAACTCTAGTTACAAGGTCTCAGGTGTGAATGGGAAGCAGATGTGTTAAATTTGGTGTTATCGCTCTCACTCTGTCATACTGGTCACTGGAAGTTCAACATAGCACTTCATGACAAAGAACTCTGAGGATCTGAAAAAAAGAAATGTTGCTCTACATAAAGATGGCCTAGGCTATAAGAAGATTGCCAAGACCCTGAAAATGAGCTGCAAGACCATACAGTGGTTTAACAGGACAGGTTCCACTCAGAACAGGCCTCGCCATGATCCACCAAAGAGGTTGAGTGCACATGCTCAGCGTCCTAGCCAGAGGTTGTCTTTGGGAAATAGACATAGGAGTGCTGCCAGCATTGCTGCAAAGGTTGGAGGGGCGGGGGGTTCAGCCTGTCAGTGCTCAGATTTTGCTCAGTGCTCACAGTTTGCTAAAGACAAGCAGACTAAGGACATAAATTATTCCGTAAGAACTTCAATTAAGTGCAAGTGCAAGGTATAAAAGTGCCTGCAGAAAGATTGGAAAGTGACTGGTGCAATAATTGTATGAGCAATAAATAATATTTAACATGCAATATTAATGTGCTAAAAAATATGGTGCTATATAAAGTGAGCTGTTCCACTCATACCACGTGTTGATATGGGGAATAAAAAAGTGCCAACAGAGCAAAAAATAGAAAAAAGTTATTATTTTAAAAAATACAGCTTGCAATGTCCAATAAGGAAAGATCCAGTAGAAAAGTCTATATCATGTGCGGTGACTTCAAAGGCAATAAAGGTGACAGCACTCGGAACAAACCGACACTCAGGTGAAAAGGTGACCCCGTGGTGGGTGGTAAGGTGCTGGGATTCCTTTGATAAAATTGCACACTTACCAGAGACACCCACCCCACACAGGGGTATAGAGCGGGTGTATTTATGGGTCTGGCAACCTAGCGGTATCCTCCTATCCCTGGGTGGAGGGCGTGTGCCGAGGATCAGGCTGGTCCTGGTGTGGATGTACCCTAGGATGGTCCCCTGTGTGCCTTCCTGCCTAGGTGTGTTCCGACACGCACCACCGGCACCCCGCACCCCTTCTTTCTGCAACAGTATCCAGGACAAGAAGATGGATGATCCCATTCACCTACCGTACCGGCCTTTACTTACCTAAGAGTTTAAATATCGGGAGTGGAGCTGAGTGGATCCCTCGGAACACACCTAGGCAGGAAGGCACACAGGGGACCATTCTAGGGTACATCCACACCAGGACCAGCCTGATCCTCGGCACACGCCCTCCACCCAGGGATAGGAGGATACCGCTAGGTTGCCAGACCCATAAATACACCCGCTCTATACCCCTGTGTGGGGTGGGTGTCTCTGGTAAGTGTGCAATTTTATCAAAGGAATCCCAGCACCTTACCACCCACCACGGGGTCACCTTTTCACCTGAGTGTCGGTTTGTTCCGAGTGCTGTCACCTTTATTGCCTTTGAAGTCACCGCACATGATATAGACTTTTCTACTGGATCTTTCCTTATTGGACATTGCAAGCTGTATTTTTTAAAATAATAACTTTTTTCTATTTTTTGCTCTGTTGGCACTTTTTTATTCCCCATATCAACACGTGGTATGAGTGGAACAGCTCACTTTATATAACACCATATTTTTTAGCACATTAATATTGCATGTTAAATATTATTTATTGCTCATACAATTATTGCACCAGTCACTTTCCAATCTTTCTGCAGGCACTTTTATACCTTGCACTTGCACTTATATGAAGTTCTTACGGAATATATTATTGTTTGAATATTACACATTATTGTTTTTAGCTTAAGGCACTTTGCATCACAGCTTATTACATTTTTATTATATCTAAATTATATAGGCAGCGCCATCACCCCTATTCCTTTTATATCCAGTGCATAGTCTCCGGACTATCATCCAGGGAGGCTGCAGCCTATTTTTAGATATATCTATATATATATATATATATATATTTTATATTTTATACATTTACTACATATTTTTTATTTATTTATTTATTTATACACATTTTTTTCACTTAATTATTCACTTATCTATCCATTTAGTCCATAGCGCGGAAGTTCATATTTTTCTTATAAGGACATAAATTACTGGAACCATGTCCTGTGGTCTGATGAGGCCAAGATAACCTTATTTGGTTCAGATGGTGTCAAGCATGTGTGGCGGCAACTTGTTGATGAGTACAAAGACAAGTGTGTCTTGCCTACAGTCAAGCATAGTGGTGGGAGCGTCATAGTATGGGGCTGCATGAGTGCTGCCCGGAACGGGGGAGCTACAATTCATCAACAGAACCATGAATGCCAACATGTACTGTGACATACTGAAGAAAAGCATGATCCCCCTCCCTTCGGAGACTGGGCTGCAGAGCAGTATTCCAACATAACCCCAAATAACACCTCCACTGCCTTGCTAAAGAAGCTGAGAGTAAAGGTGATGGACTGGCCAAGCCTGTCTCCAGACCTAAACCCTATTGAGCTTCTGTGGGGCATCCTCAAACAGAAGGTGGAGGAGCGCAAGGTCTCAAACATCCACCAGCTCCGTGATGTCATTGTGAAGGAGTGGAAGAGGATGCCAGTGGCAACCTGTGAAGCTCTGGAGAACTCCATGCCCAAGAGGGTTAAGGCAGTGCTGGAAAATAATGGTGGCCACACAAAATATTGACACTTTGTGCCCAATTTGGACATTTTGACTTAGGGGTGTTCTCACTTTTGTTGCCAGCAGTTTAGACATTAATGGCAGTGTGTTGAGTTATTTTGAGGGAACAGCAAATTTACACTGTTATACAAGCTGTACACTCACTACTTTACATTGTAGCAAAGTGTCATTTATTCAGTGTTGTTACATGAAAAAATATAATAAAATATTTACAAAAAAGTGAAGGGTGTACTCACTTTTGTGAGATACTGTGTGTGTGTGTATGTATGTATGTATGTATGTATGTATGTATGTATATATATATATATATATATATATATATATATATATTACATAGGATAGGGCACTCATACAAAAGGAGTAACTTTCAAATATTACAAGGCTACTGAGACCAGATCAAAATGGGAAAAATGGGGATTTGGTCACACTATAAGGCCATATTGTGCTTAAGCCCACCACTGCATCAAAGAACCCCATTATCAATAGAAGAAACAAGAATGGTTCCTGTAAAGGCCTCTGAGTACCTTAGAGAGAGACAAAAAATGGGCCACTCAGCTGGGACGTGACTAATCAGGTGCCTATTGATCAAGTAGTAAGCATATATAGAAAAAAAGGGGAGGTATCTGTGAATGTGATGGAAACAAAATTGCATCCAAAAACTTTTCACAGAACCAGAAGGTGATCAGATATAGACCCCAATAATTGCACTGAGATAGCTGGGTAAGGTGAAAATTGTGTATAACAGTTTATTGAACCACTTATGCCTGGTGGATGACCACAGAACACACATGAACCCAATACATGATAAAATAATAAAAACAAGTACATACAGTGGATAGCATCACAAACAGACCACAATGACAAATTAATGGGTTCTGACGGAAAAGATCAAAAATATTGGGCCACATCCATATGATTGAGAATACAATGCCTACAGTGTTCCTAAATAGGAATTCCGTGTGGTTAAGAATAGCTGAATCTTGATTGGGCACTGTAAGTAGCAAACCACCTATGGTTAGATGATAGAAGCAAGTGAAAACCAAGAGAAGAAGAAAAAAATCCCCTAGAGTAGGTATGAATCCAAAAATTTGAAATTAAATGGTATTTCAATTGCTGCTGAAATAGGGGATTAATGCTGGCTGGACGATGAAGACTCCAAATGATGATAATGTCCATCAGAATTTAAACCAACACAACAACAGGTTGTAACAATCTTCTCCAGTTTTGCATAAGCATGGATCGAACGATTACCAGCCGACCATCCAATAGTGAGGTTACCTGTCTCACATGTAGTGGGGAAACAGGTGGGGGGGGGGGGTCCTTGAGTGCTGGCAAGTAAGGGAGATTGTGGACCTTAAGGTCGTGAAATGTGTATGAAAAGTCCGTACCTCCGTGTGTGAATCCGCGGTGACCCGGCGGCTTGTGCAATCTCACAGCGGCGTAGTCCCGTACAGCGCTTGCTCCTGCCGAGTCTCTGGACAGTGACGGACAGGTCCGTGACGGACGGTCTCACGTCACATCCGGTAGCGGCGAGCAGTTTAGCCGGGGAAGCCGTAGCCGACCAAAGGCTGTAGGGGTCACCTTCACACGTCAGGGAGGTTGGTCGTAGTGATGCAGTCCAACTGGCAAGGCTGACGCGTTTCACCGACTAAGTCGGTTTCATCGGAGCCAATTAAGGGGGAGCAATGGATTCCCATTTATAGTGGACAATAATTAGTTGACCCCATTCAGGTGAATGAAAATTGACCGGGGGCCGTCGACATGTTATAACATCATTTGGCCACCAGGTGTCAGTATGCTGTTTATACATTCAAAGGGAAGCCAATATAACTCCATAGAACTTTGCTTGTACAATGCACATCTCCACGGCAACTAATACTGGGCCATACCGAGTCCGAGAAGTCACTCAGCATAGCCGATCGTAGCCACAACATGTTGATGTACCATTTAAAAATATTTTGATTAAAAAGATAGGGGCCTCTTGAAGCCGAATATAGCCATAACAATAGAAAAGGCGGGGTTACTTGGAAAGGCAAAAACACAAGTGAAAATAGATTACAATGTGCATTCAAAAATCAAACTGAAAGATTAGAAGACCCAGAGGTACCAAGTGCTGCAAATGATCACATAAACAAAGGTCTGAAGTAACGGAGGGGACCTAGTAAGAAATATATACTATTACTATAAATGACCACGGAGTATAACTAGTTCCCCATATTATGGGGACAATCAGATGCATTATTAAACAGGGCCATATGATGACCCAGAACATATTCAGGCCATTAGTACTGGCCGGGATACCGGATATTCACTAGAGGGAAAGACGACCCAGATCAGAGTACATACGTAAAGAGTCATATCAGTAGTATGGTCACACTAAATGGAAATCTGATACTGGGTCGGGACATAAAGTTATTAACAGACAGGTAGAGGAGAGGAAATGGTCAGAGGGGATGTAGATGGCAGATTTACCACTTATGGGGTTAAGAATGGCCTCAAGCTGAACTCAACATTCAGCCCAACAGGGGCCAAAGACCCCATTTTAAAAATCCAGAGCTTTTCTTTCTGGAGTAACACAGTGTCAAAGTCTCCACGTCTTGCGGGGAGCTTCAACGCATAGATGCCACGGAATAGTAATCCATCCGGGTTGGCACTGTGGTACTCCAAAAAGTGTAGGGGTATCGTTTTATTATCGATTTTATTCCTAATATCTGCCAGGTGCTCCAGAATCCTGACCCTAAGTTGACGCTTTGTCTTCCCGATATAGGATTTATTGCAGGGACATATGATTTGATAGATCACCTTTTCAGTTTGGCAATTAATAAAATTGTTAATGGTGAACTCCTGGCTCATGTCGCAACTATAAAATGTTTTTGAATTTATTGCTTGTTTGCAAATAGAGCACTTTCCACATGCAAACATCCCTTTAACTGGGGGCAAGGACGTCAGCCAGGTTTGCGGAGTTTTGGTACGCACAAACTCAGAGTGAACTAGGGCATCTTTTAGATTTTTCGCACGTTTGGCGGTAATAAGGGGTCGGGGTCCCACAATTTTTTCAAGTAAAGGTGATACAGTTAGGACCTGCCAGTGTTTAGTAATTACCTCACGGACCTGGTCCCATTGCGAACCATAACGTGTGATAATCCTGGGATGGATTTGTTGATCTGACCCAGACAGAGGTACAGAGTCATCCTTTTTGAGGAGTAACTCCGATCTCTGCCTTGGTCCCACTTTTTTCCGAGCCCGTTTGATGGTATTATGGGAATAGCCCCGTTCCCTGAAACGTCTATGGAGATCTCTGGCTTCCATTTGGTAGTCGGCCTCCTCTGTACAGTTCCGCTTAAGGCGGAGAAACTGGCCTACAGGAATACCATTGATTAGCGAACGTGGATGGTGACTCTGTGCAAGAAGTAACGTGTTGGCCGACGTTGCCTTACGGAACGTAGTCGTTTTTAGGCTAGAGCCCGTACGGGAAATCAAGAGATCCAGAAAAGGTAAGTGGTTGGCCGTCGCTGTATAGGTCAGTCTTATGTTTTTATTGTTGCAGTTCAGTGCTTCGACAAATGCCTCCAGTTCCGATGTAGTCCCTCCCCAGAGGAGCAGTACATCGTCGATGTACCTCAGCCATAAAAGAGAATGGCCGAGGTACATCGGGGATGGATAAACATCCTGCTCCTCCCACAGGCCCAGATGCAGGCAAGCATATGCCGGGGCCCATGGTGCACCCATGGAGGTGCCCCTGGTCTGTTGGAAGAAGGAGGAAAGGAACTGGAAGCAGTTGTTTTCAAGCATGAACTGCAACAATTCGACCACAAATTCATTATGAGCTCCTAAATTAGGAAATTTTCCTTGCAGGAAATGGTGTACTGCATGTAGACCCCATTGGTGAGGTATTGACGTGTAAAGGCTTTCCACATCAATACTTACCAAGATGGCATCGGGGGGAACTGTGATGTCAGCAATTTTACTAAGTACATCCCTAGTATCCTGTACGTAAGAGGGGAGTTCAAAGACCATCTCCTTAATCAAGGCATCCACAAGCTTGCCTACCTTCTCCAGGGGTCCAGCAATGGCCGAAACAATCGGTCTTCCTGGTGGATGAGTCATCGATTTGTGCAATTTAGGGATGACATAAAAGGTTGGCACGTTATAACACTTGACAAGGAGATGGTCCGCCTCTTTTTTGGATATAAGGTTGACTTCCTTCGCGAGAATGATTTTATGATTGAGTGCAGATACAAGGGAGGGGAAAGGGTTATTTTTAAGTTTGATATAGGTGTTTACGTCATTTAGTTGACGCACTACTTCCCTTTCATAGAAATCTTCATCAAGAAGGACCACATTGCCTCCCTTGTCGCTGCACCTGATGACCAAATTAGGTGCCGTCTCGAGTTCCCTAAGTGCCTGTCTTTCAGATTTAGAAAGATTGTCCGGTCTCTTTTTGACCCGCCAATCAATTTTCCTCAAATCTTTTTGAACAAGGTCCAAAAAGATTTTGATATTTTTGTATTTGTTAAATGGGGGCATCTTAGTAGAACGAATGCAGATGTTGGCATCGCGTCTAATCATGTCGGAATCAACAGACTCATCATCTGATGTATTGTTCTCCAAAAGGAGCGATGTAAGAGCCTCCAAAGCCTCATTATCTTGTTCAGTAAATGGTATATCCTGATTGGACTCGGTATTAGATACCAGATGCCACATTTAGAAAATAACCCTTCTCAGAAATAAATTGATGTCCTTGAAGACCTCGAATTCACACATGGTCGAGGTAGGAGAAAAAGATAGACCCTTGCTCAATAGATCAATATGTCGTTTTTGTAAGTTAAAATCTGAAAGATTTACCACCTTCAGATCTGTATTTGGCTGGTCTATCTCTGTTGTCTCTGACTGGAGCGTGTGGCTCTGGGTGGTGCTGCTTTTAATTGTTGTGTTTGTTTGTTTTTGACTTTTTGATTGGCCCTCTCTCTGTGTGCAGGTTTTGAGTTGTCTGTTTGTTGTACTGACCCCCCACTGTCGTCCTCCTCTGACCCCGGCACCAAAAAAGAGACTGATTTATCCTCAGTATCACTACCTGAGGAATTTCCTCTAAATTTGCTGGAGCGTCTCCTCTGTCTTTGATTACCCCGGGATCTACTCCTACTCCTCACCAGTGTGGGATCAAATAAGTCCTCACGTTCGCAGTCGATCAGATTCTGCCTAAATTTATGTTGTTTTGTGGTTTTTAAGTTTTTTTTAGTTCTTTCAACCTCTTTTTTAAGGGACTCATTAAGCTTTATGAATTCCTCCTTCTCCTGGTAGGATTCCAAGGCTGATGAGCTCTTAATTATTTCTGCCTGTAACTCCTGCAGTTGAAGCTTCTCCTCATCAATAATTAGTTTCATTATATGGACACCACGGGCAATACAATCCTCCTTCCATAGTGTCAAGAATCTAGGAGTGTGGAGATGCTGAGCAGGGGTCACCCTTTCCCTCAGACCCCTTGGGATGATGTTATTGGACACATGCGATTGTAACGATGCTATGTCCCACTTCCTATTTAGTGATTTAATCACCAGTTTTTTATGTTGCTTAAATAATTCCACCAGGGGTTCTGAGTTAGGAATGGATGACTCCTGCTGGGTATCAAAAGCCACCTCAATCTCCTGCTCAATCTGGGAGTCAATGCAGTAATCCATTAAATATGTATACTGATAACAACATACAGCGACAGTACCTGTAGGGACAAAATAAATCTACCGTTTGTGTGCACAAAAATGAATAAATATGCCTATAACAATAACCAAGTACCCGGGAGGGCTATCAAGAGACCCCTATTGTATGGGGGTCTCTTATCAGTAGGTCCTACGCTATCCATAAAATGAAGGATAAATCCCACCTCTCTTAACCATGGAAGATACTTACTCCTTACATGGGAGAAATGTGCTAGCTGCAGAAAACACTGCTTAAACTACACTATACAGGGACTCCTCGTATATCTGCTTACTAGTGGACACTGATAACAAAGTACTGGTGTGGGAGAGCGGGGAGCTAAAAATTCATATTTAGGGTGTGCCCCCCAACCCTTTGTGTATATATATGTGTGTGTGTGTATATATATATATATATATTTTTTTTATTAATTATTAATAATTAATTAATTATTAATTTATTAATTTTGTGAAGAATCAACAAGTGGGACACAATCATGAAATGGAACGAAATGTATTGGATATTTCAAACTTTGTTAACAAATAAAAAACTGAAAAATTGGGCGTGCAAAATTATTCAGCCCCTTTATTTTCAGTGCAGCAAACTCTCTCCAGAAGTTCAGTGAGGATCTCTGAATGATCCAATGTTGACCTAAATGACTAATGATGATAAATAGAATCCACCTGTGTGTAATCAAGTCTCTGTATAAATGCACCTGCACTGTGATAGTCTCAGAGGTCCGTTTAAAGCGCAGAGAGCATCATGAAGAACAAGGAACACACCAGGCACGTCCGAGATACTGTTGTGGAGAAGTTTAAAGCCGGATTTGGATACAAAAAGATTTCCCAAGCTTTAAACATCCCAAGGAGAACTCTGCAAGCGATAATATTGAAATGGAAGGAGTATCAGACCACTGCAAATCTACGAAGACCTGGCCGTCCCTCTAAACTTTCAGCTCATACAAGGAGAAGACTGATCAGAAATGCAGCCAAGAGGAGCATGATCACTCTGGATGAACTGCAGAGATCTACAGCTGAGGTGGAAGACTCTGTCCATAGGACAACAATCAGTCGTATACTGCACAAATCTGGCCTTTATGGAAGAGTGGCAAGAAGAAAGCCATTTCTTAAAGATATCCATAAAAAGTGTAATTTAAAGTTTGCCACAAGCCCCTGGGAGACACACCAAACATGTGGAAGAAGGTGCTCTGGTCAGATGAAACCAAAAACGAACTTTCTGGCAACAATGCAAAACGTTATGTTTGGCGTAAAAGCAACACAGCTCATCACCCTGAACACACCATCCTCACTGTCAAACATGGTGGTGGCAGCATCATGGTTTGGGCCTGCTTTTCTTCAACAGGGACAAGGAAGATGGTTAAAATTGATGGGAAGATGGATGGAGCCAAATACAGGACCATTGTGGAAGAAAACCTGATGGAGTCTGCAAAAGACCTGAGACTGGGACGGAGATTTGTCTTCCAACAAGACAATGATCCAAAACATAAAGCAAAATCTAAAATGGAATGGTTCACAAATAAACATATCCAGGTGTTAGAATGGCCAAGTCAAAGTCCAGACCTGAATCCAATCGAGAATCTGTGGAAAGAACTGAAAACTAAAATAATTTTGCATGCCCAATTTTTCAGTTTTTATTTGTTAAAAAAGTTTGAAATATCCAAAAAATTTCGTTCCACTTCATGATTGTGTCCCACTTGTTGATTCTTCACAAAAAATTACAGTTTTATATCTTTATGTTTAAAGCCTGAAATGTGGCAAAAGGTTGAAAAGTTCAAGGGGGCTGAATACCTTCACAATGCACTGTATATGTATGTATGTATGTATGTATATATATATATATATATATATATATATATATATATATACATATACACACATACATAATGTTTGGGGTTCCTAACTAATTTTCTGGCAAAAAAAATGAATGTTTGTCTTACCATAAAATCCTTCTCTCTGAAGTTCATTGACGGACGCAGTCTGTGTTCTTCTTAACAGTAGGGTTATACTGCCCCCTAAAGGAGTAGGGTACTAGGCAGAAAAAAAGTTCTGGCTACGCCTATGGGCAGTCCTAAGAGGTATACTTCCTCTCTCCTCTATAGGATGTCAGTTTTTTTCTGCCTAGTCAGGAGTAAGGACCTAGTTCCTTGCTGGGATCTCTGGTCCTGGCAAAAGTTTTTTCTAGATAGTTTTTTTTATCTGGATTTTTTCCTGTGAGATCTACAATCAACTAAGCTGGACTGGGAGACGGGCTGGATATATAGATTCAGTGGTCACCCCAGCCAGCCAGCGAGCACGCGCAGACTCCAGCTCCGTGCTAGGTCAGCCACGAAATGAGGGTTTAATGTTTTTTCAGGTGGGTCTCGTCTTGTTGTTCTGATAAGCTCTATGTTGCCTGGTTGGCTGTGGTTCAGCCTTGGGAAATTTTTTCTGCTGTTCCCACCCCTCATGTTTTATGGCACTGCTTTGGGACGTCCCTACTGTTAAGAACAGAGACTGCGTCTGTGAATGAACGATAGGGAAAATTGGATTTTTGTCTTACTGTAAAATCCTTTTCTCTGAAGTTCATTGACAGACGCATTACCCCCTCCTCTATTTTTAGTTGGGTTGGTATTGTTTTCTCTGACACTGCTTTGTTACAAAACTGACATCCTATAGCAGAGAGAGGGACTATACCTCCAATTTTTTTGCTAGAAAATTACTTCGAACCCCCAAACATTATATATATATATATATATATATATATATATATATATTTTTTTTAGCAGAGTCTGGAGAATAAAATGGTGGCAGTTGCAGTATTTTTTGTCATGCGGTATTTGCGCAGCGGTCATTCAAACACACTTTTTTGGAAAAAATACATTTCACTAAATTTAAAAAAAGTAAACCTAAAGTTAGCTCAATTTTTTATATATTGCGAAAGATGATGTCACGCTGAGTAATTAGATACCTAACATGTTACTGTTTAAAATTGCGCACACTCATGGAATGGCTACAAACTACGGTACTTAAAAATCTCCATAGGCGACGCTTTAAAAATGTTTAATGGTTACCAGTTTAGAGTTACAGAGGGGGCCTTTTTTTAGTAGTATTGCTCTTACTCTGACGATTGCGGCGATACCTCACATGTGTGATTTAAACACCGTTTTCATTTGCAGGCATGACTTACGTATGCGTTTTCTTTGGTGCACTTTAAAAAAAATGTTCTCCTCTATATATTTTATTTTTTATTTTTAACACTTTAAAAAAATAAATAAAAATCGAACCACTTTTATTGCTGTCACAAGGAATGTAAACATCCCTCGTGTGTGACACTAATAGGACGTCCCCTCCCTCTCGGTGGGATAACGGCTGAGCCGCATTGGTTATTATCTCCTAAAGGCCAACCGCCAGCTCTAAAAAACAGTACCGGGTTGATGCCTGCAGCTGCAGGCATCATCCCAGTACAACCACTTCTTCAAGCCGACTTATAGGTTAATCAGCCTGCGGGAAGTAGTTAATGTAAAACTGAGATGAAAACCAAATAAATGTAAGGCCTCATGCACACAGAGGGAAAAAGAAAGGATGTAGAATGCTGCAGTTTGCTGCATTTTGGAGCGTTTTTGCATAAGCGGTTTTAAGTGTTTTTAAGCGTTTGAGTTTTTTAGCTTTTTTAAGCAAAGCTATACCCCTACAAATGCCAATGGGTCGGAAACGCTCATAAACGCTTAATAGTTTTTCCTGCATTTTTTTTTTTTTTTTTTTTGTTAGAGCGTTTTTACTGTTGAAAAACTTCTCTTTAAACCCACTAGTTCTGGGGGGTTTTCCAGTAAGATAACGCCCCCTGGCCAAAAACACTGATAAAAGACTATGTGTGCTTTGACACATAGGATAACATTCTGGGGAGTTTACTGGCTGCAGAAAAAACACCTGAAGCCAAAAACAGCAGCTGTAAGAACATCCAGTGTGCATGAGCCCTTAATGTTTTAATGTGCATCTTTTTTGCAGGACCTCTCAAGCTCCATCAGGTTGGACGGGGAATGTCTGTGCACAACTATTTTCAGATCTCTCCAGAGATGTTCAATCGAGTTCAAATCTGGACTCTGACTGGGCCACTTATGGACATTCACAGAGTTGTCCTGTAGCCACTCCTTTGATATCTTGACTGTGTGCTTAGGGTCATTGTCCGGTTGGAATGTGAACCTTCCCCCCAGTCTGAGGTCCAGAGTGTTCTGGCGCAGGTTTTGATCAAGGATGCCTCTGTACATTGCTGCATTCATCTTTCCCCCAATCCTGACTAGTCTTCCAGTTCCTGCCGCTGAAATAAAATCCCCTCAGCATGATGCTTCCACCACCATGATTCACTGTAGGGATGGTTTTGGCCAGGTGATGAGCGGTGCCTGGTTTCCTCCAGAGATGACACTTGCCATTCAGGCCAAAGAGTTCAATCTTTTTTTCATCAGACCAGAGATTTTTGTTTCTCATGCTCTGAGAGTCCTTCGGGTGCCTTTTGGCAAACTCCAAGTGGGCTGTCATGTGCCTGGCATTTGGTTTCCGTCTGGCCACTCTACTATACAGGCCTGATTGGTGAAGTGCTACAGAGATGGTGGTTCTTCTGTAAGGTTCTCCTCTCTCCATAGAGAAATGCTGGAGCTCTGTCAGAGTGACCATCGGGTTCTTGGTCACCTCCCTGACTAGGACCCTTCTTCCTTGATCACTCAGTTTGGCCGGCCAGCCGTTCCTAGGAAAAGTCCTGGTGGTTCCAAACTTCTTCCGTTTATGCAATGCTGCAGAAATGTATCTGTACTCTTCCCCAGATCTGTGCCTCGATACAATCCTGTCCCTGAGGTCTACAGACAATTCCTTGGACTTCATGGCTTGGTTTGGGCTCTTACACGCACTGTTAACTGTGGGACCTTATATAGACAGGTGTGTGCCTTTCCAAATCATGTATAATCAACGAAATGTACCAGAGGTGGACTCCAATCAAGCTGTAGAGACATCTCAAGGATAATTAGTGGAAACTGGATGCCCCTGAGCTCAATTTTGAGTGTCATGGCAAAGGCTGTAAATACTTATGTACTTAATACTTAATGTGACTTTTTTTCGTTTTTTATTTTTAAGAAATTTGCAAAGATTTCAAACAAACTTCTTTCATGTTGTTGTTATGAGGTATTGTTTTTTAGAATTTTGAGAAAAATAATGAATTTAATCTATTTTGGAATAAGGCTATAACATAACAAAATGTGGAAAAAGTGAAGCACTGTGAATACTTTCCGCATGCATTGTAATGGACCTTACAAAATAAAATAATAGAAGTTGCCCTTATTTCTCTATCGTTCATCTACAGACGCAGCTCCATCTATTCAGAGACTATAGGGTTATGCTCCTCCTATTAGGAATAAGCACTAGGCAGGAAAAAAGCTTAACCACACCTATGGGGGCTTTCCCTGCAGGCATAACCCCACACACCTTGCTATCATCGAGCAGTTTGTTTCTGCCTAGTTTAAGGGGACGCAGACTCTCCTTGGCTGACAACACCCCCATCCCGGGTGGAAGGTGATCTGTTTCCGAATGACGCCCACCTGGATACTGTGGTATGGTGAGTAAATTGTCCCCCCAAAAACCCCTGGTGGTCTCGGGCGGACGTGGGCCCTTCCCTGGAATAGTCGAACCTTAGGGGCTCCCTCAGTTCCCCTGGCACCTCGGAGGACTAGTCCTGTGTACCCCTCGGCATTCCCCTACCCCTAGCAGGTTTTTACCTTGGAGGGGGCGGTAATAATGAGGCCGTTGTGGCGCTTATATGTGGGGGTGACTTGTCCTGTGTGGGCCCCTGGTCAGGGACCTTCCGATGCCTATTGTTCTGGGCCCCCTTTTGGAGACGCGTGCCGTGGGGGCCGCCATTTTGCTGTGGATCATGATTTTTATTTTCCCATTTGATTATATGGGCAGCCATTTTCTATAATTTACCATTGAGAATGCATGAGCAGCCATTTTCCTGAGGCCCATAGGCTGGGCAGGCATGCAGCATGGCTTTTTAAATATAGAGGCTGAGTTTTCTCTTCCTCTTCCTGCACAGTCAGTGTCAGTTTCATTTTTGCACAGAATGTGCTGGAAGTCTCCTCTGTGGTCTGGTAACTTTTTTTCCTGGGGTACCGTGTGGGTTCCCCTTCATTCACTCTACTTATAATAACCAGGGATTGTGAGCCCACGCCTTTAGTGGTGGGACCGTGTTTTTGGCGGTCTTAAAGAGACACTGCCAAAATATTTTAAAAAGTGTAACCAGGATAAAATTCAGACCCCCTGGGAGCAATTGTGGGACCTTCTGGTTCACAGTCTCAGCCAGAGATTGCAGCTTTTTTGCAAAATCTAATGTCTAAGGTAGATTTGGTCATTGCTAGTGCTGCCAGCCGCAAACGCCCTCCACCCTCACCTCCATCAGCAGGGTCTTCGGACTCTGAGATAGACATTGCCGCCGCAAATGCAGACCACCCTGAGGGGTTGGTGTCATCGAATTCTGACGGTGAAGAGGACCTGTCCTCATCAGCCACCATGCAGAAATGCGCTTTGGTGGACGCTCTGATAGTTTCAGTGCGGGAAACTTTAAAATTGGCTGATGAACCCACAGCGCTGGGTACGCAGGTGTCTTTTGGCTCCCGCAAATCCCATGAATCGGGCAAGGTGTTCCTTGTCCAGAATTATTTCATACTTTTGTGGATGAACAATGGTGGCGCATTAAGCACATGTTAGTGGTGCCTAAGCATTTTGCACGCCGTTACCCCTTTGCAGAGGCAGTGTCCACTAGATGGTCTGTACCACCAAAAGTGGATCCCCTGGTGTCCAGGTTGAATAAAGCGACTCTGGTACCGGTGGAAGAATCTCCAACTTTTGCGGACCCCATGGATAGATGGGTGGAATCCCACCATTTACATGTGGTAGCAGGTCACATATTAAAGACTACCTTTGTGACTGTTAGGGTAGTGCAGACTGCTACGGAATGGGTGAAGTTACTTTAAAGTAACTTGGAAGCTGAACAGCTCCCCCTTGCAGTGTTGAAATGATTGGACCAGTTGGCTCAAGCCCTGGTGTTCATGTGTGACACGTCCCTGGATTCAGCCCCGTTTGTGGCCAGGACGTCGGCAGTGGGGATTGGTATTAGGTGCATAATGTGGCTAAAAAGCTGGTCGGCAGACCAGGCTTCTAAAAAGGCCTTGACTGATCTTCCCTTCTCAGGGGAGAGGCTGTTTGGATCCTCTCTGAAAGAGTTGATCAAAGGTATCATGGGGGGTAAGAGTACTCATCTTCTCCAATCCTCTAAGGGCAAGGCGCCACGTCCTTGGTGGGGGCCTTCCTTTAATGCTCATAAGACAAGGGGTAGAGAAGGCGGGACTTTAAATGAAGCGCACGGTGGGATTAGCCGTGCGCCTCCATCCCTAATATCAATTGAGACAATACAAAAAAGGTTGGGACTTTGAATGAGAGACACGACTGAGTAAAAAATTATATCATATTTATTGATGCATAAAAAGGGGGTAATCATGATGTAATGCACGTATAGGCTGACATGATATGGTAACAATAGAGTAGTAAAGTACATGGTGTAAACCCCAACAAATACAATCTCAAAAGAACCAACATGACAATGAAACAGTAGTAACAGAGTAACAACATGACATCATAACATCCATAGACTGACGCGTTTCGTGGACTAACGCCACTTCTTCAGAGTCGGTGTATGATATATCTATAAATAAATGAGTATAAGCGTATAAGTACATTGCATTAGATGGTAATTTGGAAATTGGGGGAGAAGGGGAAAAAAAGGGGGGGATAGGAGACAAAGTCCCCATAACCCCGACACTTACACAGTAGTTCCAACAGTGACTGGTTCTGGGGGTGGGGGCAACAACCCCTGATGTCTCTCCCGGGAGCTGAGGGCACGTGGGGCCCGCGGGCAAGGCGAAGGTGTCACATACAGAGTACGTTTGTAGAAATATTGCTGAGTAAGCGGAGTATATCTGGATAGAGTAAATGATAATAATTGATGGTAAATAATTGTATTAAGTACACAACTTAATGTTACTGAACTGATGTGTGTGGTGTAGGGAAATAAAGGTTGATGTGAGGATGGAAAATAAAGTGAGGTAAAATGGGGGGATGTGATGAGAAACTGAGATAATGAGAGATTATAAAATGGTCATGATTATGATGAATATATAACAATAGCCAGAGTATATCTATATAAAATGAATATAAGTATTGGCTAATATAGATAAGTATGTACTATATAGGGAATATAAGGCTACTCAGTAAGTATGTATAGTAATAAAATACCTACATGACTATATACTTTGTGGAAATCATAATGTTAGTAAATGATATATATGGTAAGGGAAATGACAAGACATGTTGAACCTAAAAATTATATGAAGTGAATGGGTGTGGGGATAATATGTGGTAAGATAGACTAATAGAGGCAAGAAAAGGGGGGGGGGGGGGGGGTTTAATGCTCATAAACGTCTTTTTCGTGCCTCCAGGTCACAAGAAAAAGGTACTGTAAATCATTCAGGTCTTCTGGGGGTTCCAAGAAACTGTGGTAGGGAGAGCAAAGAACGGCCAGTCTGGACCTGCAGACAAGTCCTCGTCTGCATGAAGGGACACCCTCACCCGATTCTGGGGTGGGGGGATGTCTTTGTTTCTTTCTGGAATCCTGGACCTCCTTGATTCAGGACAAATGGATTCATGAACTGATCCGATCTGGATACAAGATCGAATTCCGGTCTCGCCTGTTGGACAGGTTCTTCCCGTCCAATCTTCGACTATCCCCAGTCCGGTTAAGGGACTTGCGAGGGGCGGTACATGATTTAAAATAAAAAAAAGTTGCACTAAAGCTAATCAATAAATAAAAATATGATTAAATCCATAGTGATGAAAAAAATTATAATGTAAAGGTGCTAGTGTCTTGCAACCAAGTAAAAAGTCCCAAAAATAATGTCCCAAGTGAAGAAATATTGTGATGAAACAGGACCTCTTCATGTAGTGGATATGAAAAAGGTGTACTCATATACACCACACGTGAAATAGATTTTCCTCCATCACTGAATCCACCACCATGAGAAAAACCTGCTTACCAGATGCAATCGACCATAAAGGTCATAACGCCAAATGAGTAAGTTGGTAAAGATTAAAACCTCAGTCAAACGCCAAATGGAAAAAAGCAGTATACCCGATATCTTAACCGTTTGCCGCCCGCCCGCCCGCCGTCATATGACGGCGGAGCGGTGCGACCATTATTCTGGGCCGCCGTCATATGACGGTGGCACTTTAAGCAGGGCAGGCGCGCGATCGTGTGCGCGCCGCCCTGCACTTCCGGTGTCAGGGTGTCCCCGGGACACCCCCCGTCACCGGCAGGGGGGAAACAGCCAATGGGCATGGCTGTTTCCCACGTGATCGGCTGTGTTCCAATGACACAGCCGATCACAATGGAGGAGCCCACAAGATGACCGGTCATGTCGGTGGCGCTGTGTTCCGTAGGAACACAGCTGTCACCGGCAGTAGTAAACAGTCACTGACAGTGACTGTTAACTATGTGATCAGCTGTGAATCCATTCACAGCCGATCACAAATTGTAAACAAAGAGCAGTAACTCGCTGTTACTAGCTCTTCTCCCCTCACACAGTTTCCAGTGTGAGGAGAGCAGAGCTAGAAATAGTGAGTTACTGCTCTGTACACCTGTAAAATGTAAAATCACAAAAATAAATGTCCCCACACAGTCCTCAGCCCCCCCCCCCAATTGCACCTGTCACCCAACAGTCACCTCATCAGTGCCCAGAAATTGACACCCATAACGTTCACATGTGAGCGTACCGATCGCAGGCAGAATCACAGCGATTCTGCCCGCAATCTGGAAATCATTGCAAATCGCGGGACGCCTGTGCGTTGCCCGTGATTTGCAATAGCACCCCAAACGCTGTGCGATGTTGCCGCCATTTCCGCCTGCCGAATCGCAGTAACATCGCGCAAACATCACATGACGCCCAAAAAAGGTACAAGAGTTTCTTTGGGGCGTCATGCGTTGTTTGCGCGATGTTACCGCGATTTGGCAGGCGGAAATCGCTGCAACATCGCACAGCATTTGGGGTGCTATTGCAAATCACGGGCAACACACAGGCGTCCCGCGATTTGCAATGATTTCTGGATCGCGGGCAGAATCACAGTGATTCTGCCCGCGATCGCTACGCTCACATGTGAACGTAGCCTAAAGTTCACCAGTCACCAGTCACCCCATCAATCACCGTCACCTGTCACCCCATCAGTCATCATCACCTGTCACCTCATCAGTCATCGTCATCTGTCACCCTATCAATCATCGTCACTTGTCACCCCATCAGTGATCGTCACTTGTCACCCCATCAATCATCGTCACTTGTCACCCCGTCAGTGATTGTCATCTGTCACCCCATCAATCATCGTCACCTGTCACCTCATCAATCATCGTCACCTGTCACCCCATCAGTCATTGTCACCTGTCACCCCATCAGTCATCGTCACCTGTCACCCCATCAGTCATCGTCACCTGTCAACCCATCAGTCATCGTCACCTGTCAACCCATCAGTCATCGTCACCTGTCACCCCATCAGTCATCGTCACCTGTTTGCTATATACATACAACCACTTACTGACCGCCTAACGACTATATGCGTCGGCCATTAAAAGCTAAATACTGGGATTATGGCAGCAGATAGCTGCCATAACCCCAGTATTTTTTTAAACGGCGGGCGGTCGGCTTTCAGATAAGGGTGGTCCCAGTGGCGGATTCGCTGCGAAATTACCCTTACGGTGCAGGGGAAGAGGTGCCCCCCCCCTCCCGCCGCGTCCCAGACGTTTTCCCAGCTTACTGGACCCGCCGGCAGCGGGGAAAACTATCCGGTCCCGGATCCTCAGAGACAGGAAGTCGAGTAAAGGCAAGATGGCCCTCACTCGACTCTATGGTCTTGGAGGACCGGAGCTACGTCAAAAGTCGTTGCCTAGCAACCGGTTTAACCACTTTACCACTAGAGCATTTTGCTGTCTTACGTCTGGGCCGTTTTTTGTGCTTCGGCACTGTGCGACTTTAACTGACAATGGTGCGGTCATGCAATGTGGTACCCAAACATAATTTACGTCCTTTTTTTCCCACAAACAGAGCTTTCTTTTGGTGGTATTTGATCACCTGTGCGATTTTTATTTTTTGCGATATTAATAAAAAAAGAGCGAAAACTTTGCAAAAAAATGACATTTTCAACTTTGTCTTTTAAAAAATATCCAATATACTCAATTTATGTCATTTTTTTTGGCCAAAATATATTTAGCTACATGTCTTTGACAAAAAAAATTCAATGAGCGTATTTTTATTGGTTTGCGCAAAAGTTATAGCGTCTACCAACTATGGTGTAAATACTGAAATTTTACGCAGCTTTAATTTCTGACTGCCTAGCTCATTTCATGAAGTGCTAAAATGGCAGGGCAGTACAAGACCCCCCCCAAATTACCACTTTTTGGAAAGTAGACATCCTAAGGAATGTTCTGAGAGGCATGTTGAGCTCATTGAATATTTAATTTTTTTGTCACAGGTGTTTGAAAAATAACTAAAAAAAAATTTTTTTTTTTTTACACAAAGTTGTCATTGAAATGATATATTGCTCACACATGCCATGAGTATATGTGTAATTACACCCCAAAATATATTCTGCTGCTTCTCCTGAGTACAGGGATACCCCATGTGTGAGACTTTTTGGGAGCCTAGCTGTGTACGGGACCTCGAAACCAATCACAACCATCAGAATTTCAAAGGGCGTACATTTTTCATTGCATTTTCTCACTACCTATAATGGTTTAGGAGGCCCTGAAATGTCAAGATACCACAAAACCCCCCCAAATGACCCCATTTTGATTTGACCCCAGCATAAGGATTAGGACCACCCTGTCTTGAAAAAAGGTCAAAAAAGGCTCTTTGTGACCCAAATTGTGTATCTCAGAAACCCTCTTAGCGGAGGTAATGGCCACCAAAAATGCTGTCTTTAACGTAAGTTCCTTGATAGACACGGAGGCAACATCCTTTGAAGAAAAAAAGTCCAAAACTAATGGGAGATCCCATTTTGGAAATCTCTGCCTTCTCTGAGGCCTAAGCCTGACTGCGCCCTTAAAAAATTGCTGAATCAGATGATGACTTGCCCACTGAATTCCGGTGAAGGCTGAAATGGCGGAGACTTGCACCCGGAGAGAACTAACCGAGAGGGACAGATCCAGACCAGATTGCAAGAAACTTAGAATCTACTGAATAGTAGGTGTACCTACTGGACCTGACCTCTGGGTCTGATGACTCATGAACCTGGCCCATATCCTTTCATATACCCTGTTGGTGCTAGGTCTTCTTGAACTCATGAGAGTCGGGATCACCTCTTCTGGACATCCGAGAGCTTCCAACCTCCCCCTCTCAAGAACCAAGCCCTGAGGTGCAGCCGTGCAGGGCATGGGTGCAGAGTAGGACCCTGAGATAGAAGGTCCGACCTGAGAGGTAGAGGGATTGGATCCCTGAAGCTGAGAAGGGACAGCAGGGGAAACCATGGCCTGTTGGGCCAGAAGGGGATTATTGCCACGATCTCTACTTCCTCCATCTTCAGTCTCCGCAGGAATTGGAGTACTATTGGCACTGGTGGAAAAGCATAAGCAGACTGGACCTGTCCGTGAGGGCATCCACTCCGAAGGCTCGAGGATCTCTGAACCTCGTGTAGTACTTCCGAAGCTTCTTGTTGCCTGGACTCGCAAACAGATCCACTTCTGGCGAAATCCCCAGGGACAGTACCCAGTTGAACACCTCCTGATGGAGGGACCACTCGTTGTTGTCTAGTTGGAAACGGGATAGGAAGTCTGCCTCCACATTCAACACTCCCGGGACAAAGACCGCTGAAAGATTGGCCAGATGATGCTGAGCCCATGTCATGATCGGCTCTGTTTCTTGGAGGAGAGACATACTGCGCGTTCCTCCCTGCCTCTTGACATAAGCCACTGCCGTGGTGTTGTCCATCCTTAGCAGCACTGAGGCCCCCTGCGTTAGATGGTGAAAAGCCTGAAGGGCTTTGAGGGCAGCTCGTAGTTCTAGAATGTTGGACACCACTCCGTGACCGGGAAAGTTCCATCTGCCTTGTGCCACTTCGGACAGACAGTGGGCTCCCCAACCGGTACTGCTGGCATCGGAGGTTATCGTAATCCAGGAAATTGGAGCGATTGAGTGGCAGTTGGTCAGATTTGTACGGCGTAACCACCAGGGAAGGCATCCCTTCATGAATGGGGTCAGGTGAATAACTTGTGACAAGTTCTCCACTGTTGGAGAAACCCCTTCTGGAAGGGTCTCAGCTTCCACATAGCCCACTTCACCATGGGTGAGGTGGCTACGAGCGTCCCTACTACCTTTAGACACTGACGAGCAGTGAGACGAGAGGCAGCGAGAGCGTGAGCCACCCTGCTCTGGACTACAGGAATTTTCTCTTCTGGCAGGGAAATGGTGCATTTCACCATGTTGAACAGTGCCCCAAGAAACACCAGCGACTGCGTAGGCACCAGATGGCTCTTTTCTAGATTCAGAATCCAACCGAATTCCTGAAGCGTAGAGATCACTTGCTCCAGATGCAAGAGTAACTGACGTGCAAGAGATCGTCCAGATAATGATGCAATCTGATGCCTCTGGTCCTGATGAGAGCCACAACTGCCAGCAGGGTCTTCGAGAACGTGCGAGGCGAAGTTGAGAGCCCCGAAGGGAAGACACGTACATTGCATGTGAGCATGACCTACAGCAAACCGGAGGAACTGATGGTACTCTCTTGCCACAGGAACGTGGAAGTACGCGTCTTTTAGGTCGATTGATGCCAACCAATCTCCAGGGAGAATCGAATGTTGTATTGTGACTAGGGACATTTTGAACCTTTCTTGATGGATAGACCTGTTGAGATATGTGAGGTCTATTACCGGGCGCCAGGTGCCGTTCTTCTTCTGGACGAGGAACAGAGGTGAATAGACTCCCGAACCTCGTTCTGCATCGGGAACTGGCACAACAGCTCGCTGAAACAGTAAGGAGTCCACGTAAGCGAGAAGAACCTTCTTTTTTTCTGCCGAAGGAGGAAGTGAGGTTGCGACAAACCTGGGTTTGGGAACGTTGTCGAACGCCCACGAATGTCCCTGGGACACGATGTTTAACACCCAGGGATCCTGGATCGAGGCCGCCCAGACATCCCGAAATTGGAGCCACCTGGCCCCTACCGGGAAGGCCTGGACGGGCCCAACCTCAAAAGGATTTGGTGGCCTCCCGGTCACCAGACGAAGAGCCTTTTGAGCCTTTCTGGAAGGTGGATTGCCTTGACTTCCAACCTCTTCCGTAGGACTTGCCTGGTCTGTAGCTGCGTGCTTCCCTGGAACGATTGGTAGTTTGTCTTCTCGGGAAAGAGCGCTTCTGAGCGCCTGGGCGTTTATCCTGAGGGAGGAACCCAGATTTTCCACCCGTGGCCCGAGTTATGGCTGCATCCAATTTGTTCCCAAAGAGGGAAGAACCCTCAAAGGGAATCCGGCACCATGCCTGTTTGGAAGCAGCATCAGCAACCCAAGGCCTAAGCCAAAGGGCGCGTTTAGCCGTAACAGAAGCCAGCATAACTCGAGCCAAAAGGCGAATGGTGTCTAGAGATGCCTCCCCCAGGAAACCCCCAGCCATCTTCAGCTCCTGGATTGGGGAGCTCTGGAGCACTTCTTCCGAAACTCCTCCAAGAGTGCCCTCGAGGGCATTAATCCAGACTTCCATGGCCTTTGAAATTGTAGCCAAAGCCAAAGCTGGCTTACAGGCCATGCCGGCCGAAAGATATGCTCGTTTAAGGTCAGCGTCGATCCTCCTATCCAACGGATCCCTAAAAGAGGCTGTATCCTCCATTGAAAGGGTGACACTTGGGGAAGATTCCAGGTACTTCACCTTTTCTTGTTTAAATGGATACAACTTCGCCATTTTTGTGGTCAGGGAATTTTTCCTTTCCACTTTGCTCCACTCTTCTGTAATTATATCTCCCAGCTCCCCTAGAAATGGAAAGTCCAAGCGCTCCTTGCATAGCTGTTTGAAATATTTTCGTTGTTTTGGGGAGGAGACAGCTGGTTCATCCCAATCAAGGGCTTCTCTCACCGCTTTCACTAGAGAGGAGACAAGGCTGAACTCAAATCCTGAACCGGAGTCATCTGAATCAGAATCGGACTCTGATGGAAGGATAGAAGGATGGCTAGGTTGGGAGGACTCAAAAGGATCCTGAACCAGAAGATCTCTTTCCGGAGAGCGGGATGGCCCTGCAGAAGTACTCGGCTTCTGTAACTCAGCTAGAGAGTCTTTGAGGACTCAGCGCACCACTTCCTCAATATGATGGTCCGACTTCTCCCTTTCACCCGTAGCTTGGGCATAACAGGGTTTACACAGAGAGGAACCATCCGTTACTATGGTACCACATCCCCAGCATTTCTTCCCGTGCGGGCGCTCAGAATGGCCATGATGTGTTGAACCAGAAGTTTTGCCATCACGTCCCCTATTATGGGGGGAGTTGCGTCTGGACCTAGATGAGGAGTGCCGGTGATGCGACTTTGAACGTCTGTCATCGCTGCGTGCATTAGGCTGCTGATCAGACCTAGAAGAGCTGGAGAGAGAGATATGTAGCAATACATAAGAGCAAACACAGAGACCTCCCCCCCCCTTAAATGCCCAGCACATACCTGGTATGAGCGGGCTGGCCACTAGGGGGCGGAGAAGCGTCCATGATCACAACAACAGAAGGCGAAACAAAACTCTTCCTACAGCCAGATATAAAAGGACACACTTTGTACCAAGATTTTCAAAGTGAAGCAAAACTGCCAAAAAATCCTTTTAAAAATATGATTCTTACCTGTATAACGCCAGTCAGCGTCTGGGGGAGGCTGTATCAACGTGCCGACCTTCCCACCAGCTCTGACAAACAACAGGATTTAAATATGCCGCCTCGCGGCCGCCGAACGCTACCGCGCATGCGTGAGTGACGTCACGCGTCATCCCCGTGCATGCGCACCGAATCCTGTGCCCGGAGGCTACCGCGCATGCGCAGAAGCGCCGCGCAACCCAGAAGCGGCGGCCGCAGGCGCGGCCACGGCGAGACCGGGAGCCGCCGGACACAGATAGCAGGGAATAAAGCGGACTGTGAAAAATGTGAAACCCAGCCCGCACTCAACCAACACACAGTGAGTAAAACATCCTAAAGACACTGACGCACACATAGGAATAAGCACTGAAGTAAAAAATGAAGTAAAAAAGATGTCCCATAACAGGGCTTACCACCCTGCCCAAAGCAGAGAAGGGTCCCAGAGGCGCACCACCGGTCCATATCTTCGGGCAAATATAGGCCACCCGCGGCAGCAGGGCTCTCTCGGCCAGACCCCCAAGCTCATGCAAGGGGTCTCTTCCATTGCCCCCTCCATACCCTGCTAATAGCCAGGGCTTAGCGGAGGCTCCACGACCCCTTCTGCTTAAAAGTATAGGACTGAAATAATAGGAACATAACACCGTATGTATGAGGAGGACGAAAAAAGAACACTGATGCTGAAAGGGAGCAAAGATTTATGGGAGTGGGGTCCTATGAGGTAGGAGAGGAGGCGGGGCCTACCCGAACGTATGCTGCCATGGAGTCTGTCAGGAAAAGATAAATTTCTCACACATGACATCGGTATATGTGGAATGACACCCCAAAATACATTCTGCTGCTTCTCCTGAGTATGGGGATACCCCATGTGTGAGACTTTTTGGGAGCCTAGCTGTGTACGGGACCCCGATAATCAATCCCCATCTTTAGGTTTTCTAATGGCGTAAATTTTTGATTTTACTCCTCACTACCCATCACAGTTTCGGAGGCCCTGAAAGTTCAAGATAGCACAAAACCCCCCCAAATGACCCCATTTTGCAAAGTAGACACTCCAAGCTATTGGCTGAGAAGCATGGTGAGTCCATGGAATATTTTATATTTTGCCACAAGTTCCGGGAAATATATTATTATTATTTTTATTTTTTTACACAAAGTTGTCACTAAATGATATATTTCTCACACATGCCATGGGTATATGTGAAATGACACCCCAAAATACATTCTGCTGCTTCTCCTGAGTACAGGGATACCCCATGTGTGAAACTTTTTTACAGTCTAGCCGAGTACAGGTCCCCGAAAGCCAACCCCCACTTTCAGGCTTAAATTGTTGATTTCACTCCTGACTACCTATCACAGTTTCGGAGGCCATGAAATGCCAAGACAGCACAAACCCCCCCCCCCCCAAATGACCCCTTTTCCGAAAGTAGACACCCTAAGCTATTTGCAGAGAGGCATGTTGGGTGTTTTGCAGATCTCACTTTTTGTCACAAAGTTTTGGAAATTGAAAAAAGAGGGGAAAAAATGCATTTTCCTGTTTTTTCTTCATTTTCCCAAAAAAATGAGAGCTGCAAAATACTCACCATGCCTCTCAGCAAATAGATTGGAGTGTCTACTTTGCAAAATGGGGTCATTTGGGGGATTTTGTGCCATCTTGGCATTTCATGGCCTTCAAAAGTGTGATAGGTAGTAAGGAGTGAGATCAACAATTTACGCCCTTAGAAAGCCTGAAGGTGGGGAGTGGTTTTCCGGGTCCTGTACGCGGCTAGACTGCCAAAAAGTCTCACACATGGGGTATCCCTGTACTCAGGAGAAGCAGCAGAATGTATTTTGGGGTGTCATTTCACATATACCCATGGCATGTGTGAGCATTATATCATTTACCGACAACTGTGTAAAAAAACAAAAAAAATTATAATTTTCCCGAAACTTGTGGCAAAATATAAACTATGCCATGGACTCATCATGCCTCTCAGCTAATAGCTTGGAGTGTCTACTTTGCAAAATGTGGTAATTTGGGGGTTTTTTGTGCTATCTTGGCATTTCATGGCCTTCAAAAGTGTGATAGGTAGTAAGGAGTGAGATCAACAATTTACCCCCTTAGAAAGCCAGAAGGTGGGGATTGGTTTTCGGGGTCCTGTACGCGGCTAGACTGCCAAAAAGTCTCACACATGGGGTATCCCTGTACTCAAGAGAAGCAGCAGAATGTATTTTGGGGTGTCATTCCACATATACCCATGGCATGTGTGAGCATTATATCATTTACTGACAACTTTGTGTAAAAAAAAAAAACAAAAAAAAACAAATGGTAATTTTCCTGAAACTTAGAGCAAAATGTAAAATACTCCATGGACTCAATATGCCTCTCAGCAAATAGCTTTGGGTGTCTACTTTGTGTGTTTGAACAGTCCTGACATTTTATGCTCAATTTTAGCAACACATCACCCACTCTTCTAACCACTTGAAAACCAAGCCTTTTCTGTGACTTTTTGTTTACAAGAAAAAATATTTTTTTTTACAAGAAAATTACTTTGAACCCCCAAACATTATATATTTTTTTAAAGCAGAGGCCCTACAGAACAAAATGGTGGATGTTGCAATTTTTTTTTGTCACACGGTATTTGCGCACAAATTTTCCAAAAGCAATTTTTGCATAAAAAAACACTTTTTTTATATTTAATGCAGAAATACACTATATAATTCCAAATTGTTTGGTAAAATTTAAAAGATGATCTTATGCTGAGTTCATAGACACCTAACATGACATGCTTTAAAAATTGCGCACGCCCGTGCCGCGGCAACAAACTACGTACGGTTTTAAAAGCCTTTAAAAGTCTTTACAGGTTACCACTTTGGACCTACAGAGGAGGTCTACTGCAAGAATTACTGCCCTCGACCTGGCGTTCGCGGCGATACCTCACATGCATGGTGCAATTGCAGTTTACATATGACACTAGACCAACGCTTGTGTGCGCATTTGCGCGCAAGCACAGGGGGACAGGGGGGCTTGATTTTTTTTTTTATTTGCTTTTCTATGTTATTTTGACACCTTTTCTTTCATTTTTTTTTTATCATTTTTATTGTTATCACAGTGAATTTAAATTTCCCCTATGATAGCAATCTGTAGTGACAGGTACCCTTTTTAAAAAAAATTGGGGTCTTTTAGACTCTAGATCTTTCCTCTGACCTTAACGCATCTGACCACACCAAAATTGGTGTGATAAAATACTTTCCCAATTTCCCAATGGCGCTGTCTATTTCTGGCGAAACAGAAGTCATGAATTGCTCGTAGCTTCCGATATCTTAGGCCATAGAGATGATTGGAGCCATTCTCGTCTCCAATCAGCTCTATGGTTAGATAATTGAACCACCGGCTGAACTCTCGGGTCAACCGGTGGGACAGGAGAGCCCGAGAAAAACCACGGAAGGCTGCGGAAGGCGGCGGTGGGGGGGGGGGAGTCCCCTTCCACTGTTTTTTAAAGCAGTCTAGCGGCCAATTACCTGCTAGGATTGCTTTTACATGTAAGCCGACCGCTGGCTGTAAAAAACGATACAAAGATGATGCCTAAAGCTGCAGGCATCATCCTGGTATAACCACTCAAAGTCCAGCAACGTACCAGTACATTGCTGGTCCTTGTTTGGCATATAGGTTTTTTTTTTTTCATGCCGCCTGTGGGCTGAACGAAAAAAAAGAGAACCTATCAGAAATCAGCACAGGAATAATGCGTAGTATTACTCATCATTAACCGCCCAAACAACCACCCACTGAATTTAATGATGGGAATACACGACACTATCCACGTATACCAAAATAGGATTTTAACTGCAGTGCTGAAATCAGAAAATCACCACAGCTGCTATCAGCAAAGGTATCCATATATGCTGAGCGCAAACACTGTTTGTGTCAGAATATATAAAATCAATGCGTGGTAGCCGACGAGTACCTGCAAGAGAAACAGGTCACAAAAGAATGAAAAAACAAACAAAGGACATTAAAAGTACAGTAGGAAGTGTAGAAGAACATAAAAAATGACTGAGACGACAACTATTTTTGGCTTTTATGTATTTTTTTTTCCTTCAAACGTCGAGTTCCAGGTTCCAGGTTCGGGTCTCTCAAAATGACGATAGCCATCGAACATCTTTTGAGACCCTGTGTAAATGTGCCCTAAACTGTGCCGTGCTGTACCCTACGCTAATAATCCAATAGTGTGTGGTAGCGACGGAAACAGTCACCGTGGCAAAGACCAGGTCGGTCAGGACAGTCGGGACAATAATTCCGGGTGTCACGCTTAAATCCGCGCTTGCTGCAGACACGGCATCTTTTTTGGGGGTATCTTTGTTTAGGGGTACTCGGGAGGTATTGCGGAAAATGCCTCTCATGCAGCCGGCTCACTGAATCTGGTTGGGGAAGTTGGGCAGGAGCACCAGCTGGATACAGGAGGGCTCTGATTATCTCTTCTTGGAATTGAAAGAAGGATAATGTTCCGGCAGACGCTTTGTATAAGACAAAGCGTTGTAAACAGCCAACTGAAATAGGTATACAGACACTTTTTTGTACCAGCGTCTGGCCTTACGGGCAATTAAGTACGGTCCCAACATCTGGTCGTTGAAGTCCACCCCTCCCATTTTACGGTTATAGTCGTGGACACAGAGGGGCTTCTCAACAACAACACCGGTGACCGAAGTAATTTGGACTGCCGTGTCTGGGTGAATGGAGGACAGCACGTAAACGTTTCTTTTGTCCCTCCACTTCACTGTAAGCAATTCCTCGCACCTCAAGCAGGCTCTCTCCCCCGAGCCCAGTGGGGCATTCACTAGCCGTTGGGGGAAGCCCCGGCGATTAGATCGCACGGTGCCACAAGCGCCAATTTGCAATTGAGAGAGGTGTTTAAAAAGTGGCACACTTGAATAGAAATTGTCCACGTAGAAGTGGTACCCCTTTCCGAATAAGGGTGACACCAAGTCCCAAATTATCTTGCCGCTGCTCCCTATGTAGCCTGGGCAGTCGGGGGGCTCCACAGTGCTATCTTTTCCCTCATAGACACGGAAATTACCTGTATAGCCTGTGGCCCTGTCACAAAGCTTATACAACTTGACCCCGTATCTGGCACGCTTGCTGGGGAGGTACTGTTTGATAGCAAGGCGACCAGTAAACTTAATCAGGGACTCCCGCACCTTTGTATTCACCCGCAAATAATTGCCTTTTGCACATTTATTTATTTTGCACCCAACTTGATTATATGCATAGTTATCACATCACATCTTGTTGCACTTTATAAACAACTGCTTTTTTTACACTTTCATCCTGTGCATAACAGTTTCCCACACATTTAATATTTATATATATTTTCTTGCACATTTGCACTTTATTTAGCATTTTTTGTACTTTAGACCCACCACTATTTATATCATCACTTGTGGAATTAGGACTGTTTAAATTTATTCATTGTCATATATTTATTATATTTTATTTCGGTTGTAGTCTGTATTTTACATTACGCCCTCTGGTGATTATATTTTATACCTCAAATTTTATAAGAAGGTTTTATACTCCTTATAACAATATATTTTCTAACTGTGCATATATATATTTTTCACTTGATCATATATATTTTTTACTTGGGCATTGATTTTTAATCTCACCCATTCCTCAATCATACCTATGCTATATATCTAATAATATTTAATAATTTTATATCTACTTGCACCTTATAAGAAGCAGCGCCATCACCCTTTATTTTACACATTTTAATTATATAGTCTTTTGGCTATAGTTTAAGGGAGGCTGCAGCTCCTTTGTGCACACACCTCATTTTTCCTTTGATATCCTTAGCGCGGATTCATTCAGTTATCTATTCACACATACCCCTAGGGGTCATGGCTAATCCTGCAGCTTCGGATATCTTTGGATATATAAATAATAGGAAAATTAATATTGAGGATATCTTTAATCAGGAAAGAGTAACTAATAGACAGGATATGGACGGGCTTTTTAAACAACTCAAACATGCCCTGGAAAAACAACTTAGGGTCTGGTGGGACATTTCTACTTTAGAAATGTACATCAAAGATAAAATCACCCCCAGACGATTGAGGTGGGATGTTAACCCTAATGATGGTCTTAATGACATCACTTTAACAGAGGAATGGTACATATTCTTCAATCGGTGTGAAACAGACCTTCTCACACTTATCATCAAAAGAAGACAGACCAAACTAGGGAATATAGAAACACAGATTACAGACTTGAAGACGGCACTTATTCCATTTTCGTTACACAAGGAGTATAAAGACAAGGAAAAGGAACTTCAAACCTATATTGCCAAATATGATTCGGCTATACAACAGAAAAAACAAAAAAAGTATAGCAGAGATGTTACTGACTACAAAAATGCCAAGGTGTACAAATGGCAAGTAGCAGAAGAAGAAATGGAAATTCCTAATACTCCCAATGCCTTCGAGTCCAGGGATACATCAGTAGATGAAGAGGAATACGAAGAATCCATAGCTACTCCAGCTCCTAGAACTCCACAAGTATTCACCTTCAGACCCAACAGAGATATAGAAGATACTAGACCAACTACTCATGAAAATAGACTCTTACCATCTAGAAACACACCTAGAACACAGGAAAGACCCCGCACGCCACCGAGAGACTATAATACAATCAACACACCCAATCAAAGGAATTTTAATTTTCCTATGCACAATAGGTTTTCTCCGTTAGCTAGGATGGATACATACACTCCAGGCAGAGATTACAGAGAAAGACCGAATTACAACACACAAAGGGATTTTTTTCGTGGAGGCCACCAAAGAAGACCACCACCTCCCTACAGACAACAAGGCTGGTACAGACCACAAGGAGGAACAAGATGGAGAGGACCACAAGTCCAGCAGACGAGATGGAATCACAACTATTACGAAGACAGAAGACCCAACACATACAGAGAAGGAGACTATCAGAATCAACGGAGGGGACCACCACCCCCCCCCCCAGGAGGATACATGAGACCCCAACAACAAAATCAGTATTGGGAAGAAGAAGACGCAAGAGGGGTAAGAGAGGTGGGAGGAAGAAAACGAAGGCGAGAATTTTAGGCCATGGCATTTTTAATCTCACAGATATAGTTTTTAACAATGATGAACTTCACCTTTTAGATCTCGGCCTAAAATTCGCTCCCACCAAAGATGCTGACCCTTTTGAAATTTTTATTGACCTCCACAAATTTTTAAGAAAATTGAACATTAAAAAATTTTTTAAACTCAAAGGAAATACGTCTTCAACCCCCCAACCTAATTTTGTACACTCAGGTCTCAGGAATAACTCAGTTTTTAATCCACAAGTACCTGGCGGTGAGTGTATTAGCGCCTTTAAGAAAATGGTGGAAGAGGACCTGAGGAAGATTAAAAAACCACACAAAAAGTATAACCAGGTTAAATCAGCAATTAAACAATTAGAAGACAGAAAGGGAATCATAATTCGACCTGCAGATAAAGGAGGAGGACTAGTGATCCTGAACAAAAAGGATTATGAAGAGGAAATGAACAATCTACTAAGAGTAGAAGGCACTTATGAAAAATTAAAAAGGAATCCAACTAAGACATATAGGAAGAAATTGAAAGAGTTCATTAATAAAGGTGAAAAAATAGGAATATTGAATGAAAAGGAAGCACAGTATTTGTTACCTGACTCAAGTAAGATCCCAGTATTGTATTATTTGCCTAAAATACACAAGGATCCTGTCAAACCCCCAGGGAGACCCATCGTGAGCGGGGTGGACTCCCTGTTCTCCAGACTGGGCGAGTATCTAGATGGATACTTACAACCAGCCGTAAAAATGGGAAAATCATACCTTAAAGACAGCTCAGAGTTGATTAAAGCGCTCAAGGAAGTACAACTACCAGAAGGATGTATCCTGGCTACAATAGATGCTAATTCTCTTTACACCAGCATCAATCAAACAGACGGATTAAAAGCGGTAGATATTGCCTTACATGAACGTACTAAGTTAAAACAAACGCAAATTAAATATATCCTGGATGGTCTAAAACTCACCATGAATAGCAACTTTTTTTGGCATAAAAATGAATATTTCTTACAAACAAAAGGGGTTGCAATGGGAGCTCGCTACGCACCTAGCGTAGCGAATCTGTTTATGGACATGCTAGAAGACAAGATGATCTACACTCAAGATATACCAGAATTAACATTCTACCGAAGATATATAGACGATATTATCATTATATGGAAAGGGACTGAAGAATCTTTGAATAATTTCTTTGTAAAAATGAATGAAAATCCATTTGGTATTAAGTTCACAGGAGATTGGAGTTTTAATCAAATAAATTATTTGGATTTTAATATTTTTAAAGACAATAACACACTCAAAAGTAGGACATATTTTAAACCTACAGATAGGAATGGATACATACCCACTAACAGTTGTCACCATCCTGTATGGAAAGAAGGAATCCCAAAAAGCCAATTTGTCAGGATCAGGAGAAATTGTGACAATATGGAAGACTACATATCACAAACGGACATTTTAATAACAAGATTCGAGGAAAAAGGATATGACAGACAGAAGTTAATCACGACCCGAGAAAAAATATCTAATATAAATCGGGAAGAACTTCTACACAAGAATAATGTTCCTAATCAAAAACAGAAAGAGCTAGCTTTTATCACCGGATTCCATCAAAATTTTAGACAAACAGAAAAAATTGTGAAAAAATACTGGCCTATTTTAAAATCTGACAAAACTCTATCTAAATTATTACCCAGACAACCGAGGTTCATTTATAGGAGAGCCCCGAATTTACGTAACCAGTTGGTACACAATGCTATTGACCCCCCCAAGCCAGTGAAACTATTTCCTGATCTAAAAGGGTTTATCCGATGCAATAGGTGTTTACCTTGCAAAACAACAAATAAACAACCCAGGAAGACATTACACTTTAAATCTAGATGGAGTGGAGAAGAATTTAAGATCAATAAACGAATTACATGTCAGACCACCCACGTAACCTACCTGATAGAGTGCCCATGTCGGCTCCAGTATGTCGGTAGGACCACCAGACCCCTCTTCGTGCGCATCAGAGAACACATTAAGAATATAAGAAAGGGATTTCCAAAACATAGCCTTTCTAGGCACTTTGCAGAGGCACACAATAAGGACCCCAGGGGACTCACATTCATTGGGATCGACTCTATCACAGGACACTGGAGGGGGGAAAACAAAAGAATTAAAATTTCTAAAAATGAAACCAGCTGGATATACCGGCTTAATACTCTCCAGCCCAGGGGATTAAACCTAGACATAGATCTCAATTGCTTTATTTCCAATTTTTAATCCTTTTACCTAATTTTTATTATATATTTTTTTATATATATACTTTTTATATATGAAATTAGTATCCACCCTATCATTACAATATATTCTAAAATTCATCATAAGTATTTTTTTTATATATTTTATTAATATTAAATTTATATTTATGTTCATTATATTTAATCATACTTTTATTAAAGTAATTTCCTTTCCATTTTCCCATCCATCTATATCCATCTATTTTTATTCATGGACAAAATATATATACCATCCATCAGATGCCTTCTTCTTTAATTTCTCCATTCATAGTGTCTTCCACTAATACTAATATTTACAATTTCCATATCTGCTTTGTTTTAAAATATACATATTTTGTCACATCAAATGAAAAGTACACATAAATTAAAATCATATATATTTTTATCCACTAGATGGCGCAATTTCTGCAATTTTAAATGAATTGTATTTATCTATATACATTTATCCACCAGATGGCACAATTTATTTTAAATTAATTTTTCAATTATTTTTTTGAATTTGTCAATAAAATATTATTTTAGATGCTTTTATATTATGTACGAGATATCCTTCCCTGTATGTATATATGGCGGTGCAATTATTAGGCACGGAGTATCCTATTTACTTATCTATTATTATCAATCACCTATTCGATGACAATTTGATAAGGGGTAGCCTGGGTCTTGGTCTTCTTTATTATTTGGCAAAGATCAGACTAGGTCTTGTTGTTTACATTTACAATTGACCCATGGCACCGCCTTCCCTCGTTGAATTCCGCCAACGAGCTCCGTTGCCTAGCAACCCCCATATACAAAAGGACCCACGCTGGAAGTGATAGGACGCTGCAGAAGACGTCACATGACGAAACGCGTACAGCGCCATTGCGTCACTTCCGGTTCCGGTCTCTAGTTGGAACGCATTGCGTTCCGGGACGCCGATACCTCGCTGTTATATCATTTTGTATATGTGAGTACCCATTTTTTTACTGCTGGATAAATAAAACGTTTTAAAACGATATTACACTATTGAGCTCTCTTTTTCCATGAATCCTTCCATCCCTATACCCTTGAGTGGCCATATTTGACCAACCCACGAAGTTCTGGATACTACACCATTTGCATAGGAGCCCACTACCGGACCCCAAATTTAAGGAACTCCGGACCCCACATTACATCTCCCCAAGAAGGGAACCACCACACAGAGCCAGGATCTAACAAGATACCTCTACAGTACCCGCTCTATACCCCTGTGTGGGGTGGGTACGTCTGGTGAGTAGGTCTTTCTACTAGGGGCCACCCCACCACTCACCAGTTACCCATCTGGGGGTCACCGTAAGATACCTGTTCACCTTATCCGTGGTCACATTCACTTATTTATGGACATATTATTTATATGGACTGATTGAATACCACTTTTTGCATTTTGCACGAATAAGTTTCCCGCACCTTTGTATTCACCCGCAAATAATTGCCTTTTGCACATTTATTTATTTTGCACCCAACTTGATTATATGCATAGTTATCACATCACATCTTGTTGCACTTTATAAACAACTGCTTTTTTTACACTTTCATCCTGTGCATAACAGTTTCCCACACATTTAATATTTATATATATTTTCTTGCACATTTGCACTTTATTTAGCATTTTTTGTACTTTAGACCCACCACTATTTATATCATCACTTGTGGAATTAGCACTGTTTCAATTTATTCATTGTCATATATTTATTATATTTTATTTTGGTTGTAGTCTGTATTTTACATTACGCCCTCTGGTGATTATATTTTATACCTCAAATTTTATAAGAAGGTTTTATACTCCTTATAACAATATATTTTCTAACTGTGCATATATATATTTTTCACTTGATCATATATAGTTTTTACTTGGGCATTGATTTTTAATCTCACCCATTCCTCAATCATACCTATGCTATATATCTAATAATATTTAATAATTTTATATCTACTTGCACCTTATAAGAAGCAGCGCCATCACCCTTTATTTTACACATTTTAATCAGGGACTCGTCAACGCAGACATCTTGTTGGGGGGTAAACATGGCTGCGAACCGCTGATTGAAGTGGTCTATGAGGGGCCGAATTTTGTGGAGCCGATCATATTCAGGGTCTCCCCGAGGACGACAGAGTTCATTGTCGTTGAAATGCATGAACCGAAATATTTGTTCGTATCGAATCCTGGACATAGCAGCAGAGAACACGTGCATTTTATGAATTGGGTCAGTGGACCAATATAACCGCATTTCATTCTTTCTTGTAATGCCCGTGTTGAAGGACAGGCCCAGAAAGGTTTTAAACTCCTGAATCGTAATAGGATTCCAGGCGAATGGTCTGGCAAGGGGTGAATTTGGGTTGGCGGCGATGAATTGTTAAGCGTACAAATTTGATTGGTCCACAATAGATCTGAAAAGATCTTCAGTGAAAAACAGCTGAAAAAAGTTTATGGGATTAAAACCAGCTGTTTCCACTTGGATTCCGGGTTGGGCGGTGAATGGGGGAAGTACTGGCGCTGTGGAATCTGTGGGCTGCCAATTAGGATATGCCAGCGCTTCAGGGAGGACACTATGGGCTCTACGGGCCTGTCTTCGGATACGCGGTGGCTGCGGGCCACTACTCGTGCTAGCCACCGCACCAGCTTCAACTGCACTCAGGTGACTCGCCACGTCACCAGGTGATACTGCAGTGCTGGTTGAAGGTCCAGGATGTACTAGGCCGCTCGTGCTTGCCAGTTCACGAGAAGTGTGAGCAGCACTAGTACTGGCACTCTGCTGCATACGAGAAACCCCCGGTTCTTGCAAGTCAGCAACTCCAGAATGGGGTCGGGTACGCCTGACCCTAGCAGGGACCCCTCTGTCGGAGCTATCTGTCAGGGAGCCGCTGCTGTCATCTGGTTCGTATACTGACCCTGATTCTGACAGTGAGGCTTCTCCATCGCTCTCACGTGCCGTGGTCAGCATTTTGTAGGCCTCTTCACCACTGTACCAACGTTTTGTCATTTTTAACTAAATTTACCGGTACAGTAGTGCGACTACTAGGTAATAAAAGCACCTGGTTGTCGAGGACTATTTGGTCGCTACAAAAAAAAACTGCTAGTGCTAACAGAGATCAGGCCTGACTCTGCTAACGCAGCGGTTTTGTGTGATTTGTGTTTTTTGGAAGTGTCAGTAATCTATTGATTACTACACTTGCCTGGGTAAGGTGGTCTGGGCAAGGGGGCTAAACGCAGGTGCTAGCAGGAATCAGTGCTGATTGTGCAAACACTGCGTTTGGGGAACACTAAATTATGGGGACGCTAGTATAGTTCTGATCAGATCAGATATTGATCTGTTCAAACACTATACTGGTAATGGAGGTGTGTGTGTGTGTATGTGTGTTAGTGTACTTGACTCTAACTGACGCTAAGTAACGGTGGTGTAGTGGGACCCTGACGCTAACTAGCTAGCCTAAGTTGTGTCACCCGTGACGCTAATACAGTGATCGGTAATCACTGTATATAGTGAACACTGTGACAGGGAAGTGAAGGGGTTAAACTGGGGGAGATCAAGGGGTTAAACCTTTATAGAGGATAGATGGCGGGTGGCCTAAACCTATTCGGGCCTAGCGCAAGCGCAAATTAGGGTCACAAGTGACACTAAATACAGTGATCAGTAGTTATCTGATTTACTGTATATATTAGTGCACTGTGTTATAGAGAGTGAAGGGGTTAACTGGGGAAGATCAAGGGGTTAAAAGTTTTTTAGGGGATAGGTGGCGGGTGCCCTAACCCTATCTGGGCTTAGCGCAAGCGCAAATTAGGGTCACTAGTGACACTAAATACACTGATCAGTATTTACCTATATACTGTATTTAGTGCACAGAGTAATAGGGTGTAAAGGGGTTAACTGTGGGTGATCAAGGGGTTAAAACTTTATTAGAGGATAGGTGGCGGGTGCCCTAACCCTATTTGGGCCTAGCGCAAGCGCAAACTACACTCACAAGTGACACTTGTACAGTGATCAGTAAAATATCTGTATACCACTTTATATAGTGTTCACTGTGAGGGGTTTGGGGGTGATCAGGGGGTGATCAGAGGTGATGAAGGGGTTAAATGTGCCTATGTGAGGTGTGTCAGTGTAGTGTTGGTGGAACTCACGTTTTTGCTGTGTCTCTGTCTCTCTCCTGGAACCGAAAGGACTCCAGGAGGGACAGTGACATCACTTCCCCTGTCTGTGTTTACATTACACAGACAGGGGACAGATTGCCATTGGTTGGGACCGATCGCCAGACACTGACCAAAAATCATTGGTCAGTATCTGGTGATTGATCGGTTCCCTACCGAATCCGATCGGAATCGGCACCTGCAGCGCCTGGGAGTGCGCTCTGGGAGCCGAGAATGCGCCGACGTAGGTCTACGTGACTAGACCTACAAGAGCCACTTTGCCGCAGTAGTACTCCGGTACATAGCGGTAAAGTGGTTAAAGGGCCGTTTTTTTTTTTTTTTCTTTCCTTTTTCAACTATTTTTTTTTTTTTTCTTTTTTAGTGTAGTTGTGAGGTGTGAGGTCTTTTTGACCCCAGATCTCACAATAAAGAGGACCTGTCATGCCTATTTCTATTACAAGGGATGTTTACATTCCTTGTAATAGGAATAAAAATGATCAAAACATTTTTTTTTTAAACTGTGTAAAAATAAAAAAATAATAAATAAAATAAATAGGAAAAAAAATAAAAAAATTAAAGCGCCCTGTCCCCGTTAGCTCGCGCGCAGAAGCAAACGCATACGCAAGTCCCGCCCACATATGTAAACGGTGTTCAAACCATACATGTGAGGTATCTCCGCGATCGTTAGAGCGAGAGCAATAATTTGAGCCCTAGACCTCCTCTGTAACTCTAAGCTAGTAACCTGCAGGAATTTTTAAAATGTTGCCTATGGGGATTTTTAAGTACCAATGTTTGGCGCCATTCTGTGAGCATGCGCAATTTTGAAGCATGACATGTTGGGTATCTAATTACTCGGCGTAACATTATCTTTCACATTATGGAAAAAAATTGGCCTAAATTTACTGCTTTCTTATTTTTTAGTTAAAAAAGTGAATTTTTTTCAAAAAAATTGTATTTGGAAGACTGCTGCGCAAATATGGTGTGATAAAAAATATTGCAACGATCTCCATTTTATTCTCTAGGGTCTCTGCTAAAAAAATATATATAATGTTTGGGGGTTCTAAGTAGTTTTCTAGCAAAAAAAATAATTTTATCTTGCCTGGGTAAGGTGGTCTGGGCAAGGGGGCTAAACGCAGGTGCTAGCAGGAATCAGTGCTGATTGTGCAAACACTGCGTTTGGGGAACACTAAATTATGGGGACGCTAGTATAGTTCTGATCAGATCAGATATTGATCTGTTCAAACACTATACTGGTAATGGAGGTGTGTGTGTGTGTATGTGTGTTAGTGTACTTGACTCTAACTGACGCTAAGTAACGGTGGTGTAGTGGGACCCTGACGCTAACTAGCTAGCCTAAGTTGTGTCACCCGTGACGCTAATACAGTGATCGGTAATCACTGTATATAGTGAACACTGTGACAGGGAAGTGAAGGGGTTAAACTGGGGGAGATCAAGGGGTTAAACCTTTATAGAGGATAGATGGCGGGTGGCCTAAACCTATTCGGGCCTAGCGCAAGCGCAAATTAGGGTCACAAGTGACACTAAATACAGTGATCAGTAGTTATCTGATTTACTGTATATATTAGTGCACTGTGTTATAGAGAGTGAAGGGGTTAACTGGGGAAGATCAAGGGGTTAAAAGTTTTTTAGGGGATAGGTGGCGGGTGCCCTAACCCTATCTGGGCTTAGCGCAAGCGCAAATTAGGGTCACTAGTGACACTAAATACACTGATCAGTATTTACCTATATACTGTATTTAGTGCACAGAGTAATAGGGTGTAAAGGGGTTAACTGTGGGTGATCAAGGGGTTAAAACTTTATTAGAGGATAGGTGGCGGGTGCCCTAACCCTATTTGGGCCTAGCGCAAGCGCAAACTACACTCACAAGTGACACTTGTACAGTGATCAGTAAAATATCTGTATACCACTTTATATAGTGTTCACTGTGAGGGGTTTGGGGGTGATCAGGGGGTGATCAGAGGTGATGAAGGGGTTAAATGTGCCTATGTGAGGTGTGTCAGTGTAGTGTTGGTGGAACTCACGTTTTTGCTGTGTCTCTGTCTCTCTCCTGGAACCGAAAGGACTCCAGGAGGGACAGTGACATCACTTCCCCTGTCTGTGTTTACATTACACAGACAGGGGACAGATTGCCATTGGTTGGGACCGATCGCCAGACACTGACCAAAAATCATTGGTCAGTATCTGGTGATTGATCGGTTCCCTACCGAATCCGATCGGAATCGGCACCTGCAGCGCCTGGGAGTGCGCTCTGGGAGCCGAGAATGCGCCGACGTAGGTCTACGTGACTAGACCTACAAGAGCCACTTTGCCGCAGTAGTACTCCGGTACATAGCGGTAAAGTGGTTAAAGGGCCGTTTTTTTTTTTTTTTTTCTTTCCTTTTTCAACTATTTTTTTTTTTTTTCTTTTTTAGTGTAGTTGTGAGGTGTGAGGTCTTTTTGACCCCAGATCTCACAATAAAGAGGACCTGTCATGCCTATTTCTATTACAAGGGATGTTTACATTCCTTGTAATAGGAATAAAAATGATCAAAACATTTTTTTTTTAAACTGTGTAAAAATAAAAAAATAATAAATAAAATAAATAGGAAAAAAAATAAAAAAATTAAAGCGCCCTGTCCCCGTTAGCTCGCGCGCAGAAGCAAACGCATACGCAAGTCCCGCCCACATATGTAAACGGTGTTCAAACCATACATGTGAGGTATCTCCGCGATCGTTAGAGCGAGAGCAATAATTTGAGCCCTAGACCTCCTCTGTAACTCTAAGCTAGTAACCTGCAGGAATTTTTAAAATGTTGCCTATGGGGATTTTTAAGTACCAATGTTTGGCGCCATTCTGTGAGCATGCGCAATTTTGAAGCATGACATGTTGGGTATCTAATTACTCGGCGTAACATTATCTTTCACATTATGGAAAAAAATTGGCCTAAATTTACTGCTTTCTTATTTTTTAGTTAAAAAAAGTGAATTTTTTTCAAAAAAATTGTATTTGGAAGACTGCTGCGCAAATATGGTGTGATAAAAAATATTGCAACGATCTCCATTTTATTCTCTAGGGTCTCTGCTAAAAAAATATATATAATGTTTGGGGGTTCTAAGTAGTTTTCTAGCAAAAAAAATAATTTTATCTTGTAAACACCAAGTGTCAAAAATAGGCCCAGTCTTAAAGTGGATAAATGGACAACTTTGTGAAAAGGGCTACTTGGATGTTAGGCGTCTGTATGTGGCTAGGCTGTGTAAAGCCCCGTACACACGTACCGATCGTCGGCATACAAATGTTCGTCTTTTCTCCCCGGGATGTCGGTGTCTGTTGAAAAGTGCAAAGACAGCACAAGGACAGCACAAGAATTTTGTCTGCAGACTTCAGCTGACTGCAGAAGTGATGTCATGTAATGGTTAACTTTCCCTGTGTTTTTAATTTTCTGAGCATGCCCAGTCTTGCAAATCTGCGGTCTGTCGGCCGAATTCTGTACTGACAGGCGAACAATCGTCCGTTCTGGTGTCCGCAGACAAAAATTTTCATGTTTGCAAGAAAGACTTTTGTCCGCGGATTGTGCGCAGACAGCTGTCGGAGGCACCATACTAACACGCGTACAATCGGCAGATCTTTCGTCCGCCGACGTTTGTATGCCGACGATCGGTACGTGTGTACGGGCCTTAAGTGTTACACATGTGGTATCGCCATACTCAGGAGGAATAGCAGAATGTATTTTGGGGTGCAATTTTTGCTATGTACATGCTATGTGTTAGAAATATTGCATAAATGGACAGCTTTGTGTAAAAAAAATGTGTTTTCATTTTCTTTCCACAGTTTCCAAAAACTTGTGGAAAAAAATGACATATTCAAAAGACTCATTATGCCTCAAAAATTATACGTTGGGCTGTTTGCTTTCCAAAATGGGGTCATTTTATGGGGGTTTCCATTGTCCTGGTGCTCCAGGGCCTTCAAAAGTGCGATAGGTTGTCAGGAAATTATATGTGTAATTTGTGCTCCTAGAATGCCGGACGGTGCTACTTGGATGTTAGGCCTCTGTATGTGGCCAGGCTGTGAAAAAGTCTCACACATGTGGTATCGCCATACTCAGGAGGAGTAGTAGAATGTGTTTTGGGGTGTAGTTGCAAGTATACATATGCTGTGTGAGAGAAATAACCTGTTAATACGTCAATTTGTAAAAAAAAAAAAAAATCTTCATTTTGCAAAGAGTTGTGGGAAAAAATTACAACTTCAAAAAACTCACCTTGCCCCTTATTAAATACCTTGGAATGTCTACTTTCCAAAAAGGGGTCATTTGGGGGGTATTTGTACTTTTCTGACCTTTTAGTGTCTCAAGAAATGAGATAGGCCTTCAGTACATCAGGTGTGATCAAGTGTGATCAATTTTCAATGAATAGCACCATAGCTTGTGGACTCTATAACTTTCACAAAGACCAAATAATATATACTTATTTGGGTTATTTTTACCAATGATAAGTAGCAGTATAAATTTTGGCCAAAATTTGTGAAGAAAAATTACTCATTTGCTAAATTTTATGACAGAAACAAAGAAAAATGTGTTTTTTCACAATATTTTCAGTCTTTTTTTGATTATAGCACAAAAAATAAAAAACCCAGTAGTGATTAAATACCATCAAAAGAAAGCTCTATTTGTGTGAAAAAAAGGACACAAATTTTTTATGGGTACAGTGTTGCATGACTGAGTAATTGTCATTCAAAGTGTGAGAGCGCTGAAAGCTGAAAATCAGTCTGGGCAGGAAGGGGGTGAAAGTGCACTGTAGGCAAGTGGTTAAATCCACCTTGAGGGGGCATATCCCACCAGAATATCTCCAAGAAAGATAATGGGCTCCATAGTGTAAAACCACACAATATACTTTATTATATAAAAGAAATAAACTTACAGTGTTGCATGGATAACTATCATGTACCTGATCAATTCTAAACTTTTTGGCTCTATACACCACCACAATGGATTTGAAATGAAACACACAAGATGTGCTTTAACTGCAGACTTTCAGCTTTAATTTGAGGGTATTTACATCCAAATCAGGTGAAAGGTGAAGGAATTACAACAGTTTGTATATGTGCCTCCCACTTTTTAAGGGACCAAAAGTAATGGGACAGATTTACTAAAATCACAAATCAAACTTTCACTTTTTAATACTTGGTTGCAAATCCTTTGTAGTCAATTACAGCCTGAAGTCTGGAACGCCTATGCTTGTACAGACTTCCTATGTCTATACATCACCCGACGCTGGGTTTCATCTCTGGTGATGCTCTGCCAGGCCTCTACTGCAACTGTTTTCAGTTCCTGCTTGTTCTTGGGGCATCTTCCCTTCAGTTTTGTCTTCAGCAAGTGAAATGCATGCTCAATCGGATTCAGGTCAGGTGATTGACTTGGCAATTGCATAACATTCCACTTCTTTCCCTTAAAAAACTCTTTAGTTGCTTTGCAGTATGCTTCGGGTCATTGTCCATCTGCACTGTGAAGTGCCCTCCAATGATTTCTAAAGCATTTGGCTGAATGTGAGCAGATAATATTGCCCAAAACACTTCAGAATTCATCCTGCTGCTTTTGTCAGTCACATCATCAATAAATACAAGAGAACCAGTTCCATTGGCAGCCATACATGCCCACGCCATGACACTACCACCACCATGCTTCACTGATGAGGTGGTATGCTTTGGATCATGAGCAGTTCCTTTCCTTCTCCGTACTCTTCTCTTCCCATCACTCTGGTACAAGTTGATCTTGGTCTCATCTGTCCATAGGATGTTGTTCCAGAACTGTAAAGGCTTTTTTAGATGTTGTTTGGCAAACTCTAATCTGGCCTTCCTGTTTTTGAGGCTCACCAATGGTTTACATCTTGTGGTGAACCCTCTGTATTCACTCTGGTGAAGTCTTCTCTTGATTGTTGACTTTGACACACATACACCTACCTCCTGGAGAGTGTTCTTGATCTGGCCAACTGTTGTGAAGGATGTTTTCTTCACCAGGGAAAGAATTCTTTGGTCATCCACCACAGTTGTTTTCCGTGGTCTTCTGGGTCTTTTGGTGTTACTGAGCTCACCGGTGCGTTCTTTCTTTTTAAGGATGTTCCAAACAGTTGATTTTGCCACACCTAATGTTTTTGCTATCTCTCTGATGGGTTTGTTTTTTTTTTTTTTTCAGCCTAATGATGGCTTTCTTCACTGATAGTGACAGCTCTTTGGATCTCATATTGAGAGTTGACAGCAACAGATTCCAAATGCGAATAGCACACTTGAAATTAACTCTGGACCTTTTATCTGCTCCTTGTAAATGGGATGATGAGGGAATAACACACACCTGACCATGGAACAGCTGAGCAGCCAATTGTCCCATTACGTTTGGTCCCTTAAAAAAATGGGAGGCACATATACAAACATAGTTACATAGTAGGTGAGGTTGAATAAAGACAAAAGTCCATCCAGTTCAACCTGTGTAGGTGTGTGTGGCTGTAATCATCTCACATAGCCCTTAATGTCCTGATCCTTGAGATGTAAGTCTAAGAGTCTTTTGAAAGCCACCATACTACCCGCAGAAACCACCTCCTGTGGTAGACAATTCCACAATCTTGTAGCCCTAACAGTAAAGAACCCTCCCCGCTGCCTGAGGTTAAAACGCTTCTCCTCTAATCACATTGTATGTCCTCGAGTCCTCATGCAATCCCTTCCAATGAACAGCTTTTTTTCTAAGCTGAGATCCCCATTAAGATATTTATAAATTGCTATCATGTCCCCCCTTAGACGTCTCTTCTCCAGGGAGAATAAATCGAGCGATTGCAGCCGCTCTTCATAGTTAAGGTCCTCCAACCCCCTAATCAGTTTAGTTGCCCTTCTCTGGACTCTCTCCAGCTCCAACACATCCCTCCTGAGGACTGGCGACCAGAACTGGACAGAATACTCCAGATGCGGTCGGACCAGAGTTTTATAAAGTGGAAGGATTATAGTCTTATCTCTGGAATACATCCCTTTCTTTATGCATGCTAATAATCTGCTGGCTTTGGCAGCTGCCGCGTGACATTGCATGCTGTTGCCTAATCTATCATCAACCAAGATTCCCAGATCCTTCTCCATTTTTGATTCCCCCAAGGGTTCCTCTCCTAACGTGTATTGTGTTTTTATGTTTTTAGTCCCCAAGTGCAAAACCTTACACTTCTCCACGTTAAACCTCATTTGCCATCCTTGAGCCAACACCCGGGGCGTGGCTAGCCATCAAGATGGCTGGCTGCATGTGATCGAAGCTCTGCAGGCCTCCACTCGAGCTCCATGCGGTGCACCTTGATACCCACCTTGATCCAGACATCCATGCGAGTATTGCAGCAGCTTGCGATACATACCGGGCAATATAAGTAAGGAGACAAGTAAGGAACGTCCTGCTACGGCAACAGAACGTTTGAAGGAGTTTGTGCGGACCGAGAAGCAGGAAGCAGGTCGGAGCCCACCAAACACATGTAGTGGAGGAAGCAGCAGCAATACACAGAGCAACATGCCGGCGGAGAAACCAGCAAAACTCTCACTTGAACAGGTACATTCTCAACTTATGGCTGCTATAACTGCAAGTAATACTAAGTTGACTGGTAAAATGGAGGAAATTAGAATGGATATTGGTTTAATACACCATGATCTGCAGGCTGTGAGAGAGCGGATGGCAGAGGCTGAAAAAAGGATATCCTCATTAGAAGATAATTACACTCCAGTGCCAAATCGTATATTAGCAGCTGAAAAGCAAGTAATATACCTTAATCAAAAAGTTGATGACTTAGAAAACCGATTAAGACGTAATAATATCAGATTTGTGGGCTTACCGGAGAGGGCTGAGGCGAAGAACCCTGGTGATTTTGTGAAGACATGGATTAAAACCCTATTTCCTGATACTACTTTCTCCACAGTATTTGCAGTAGAAAGAGCCCATAGAATTCCTGCAAAACCACCAGCCCCTGGAGCCCCTGCAAGACCTTTACTTGCATGATTTTTGAATTGTAAAGATCGGGATCTTATACTACGGAAAGCATGACAAAAGGGCACCATTCAATATGAAAACGCACAAGTGTTTTTTTTTCCTGATTTTTCAATAGATCTACAAAAATTGAGAGCTACCTTTTTTGAAGTTAAAAAAAAATTAAGAGAACGACACATTAGCATACCCAGCGAGGATGAGGGTGGAGGAAGGTGGGAAAATATATTTCTTCAATACTCCAGAGAGTGTACAAGAATGGCTTTGTTTGAAAGGAACTATAAAGTGAATGGAAAGAAGAATCTTGCTATTTTCCTTTTTGTTTTTCCTTGTAATGAAAACTTTTTCTTTTTTCCTGGTGAAGGATACAAGAAAAAGGGGGAAAAAAAAAAAAAAAAAAGCATGTGGATGATGGAATGACGAGGCGGGGGGAGTGAAGGGACTGGGAGTTAAGGAACTATGGGTTTTTTTTTTTTTTTGTTTATATATTTTTTTTTTTTTTTGTGTGCGTTATTTTATTTATTTATTTTTTTCGGGGTTCCTCTTCCCCTCCCTCCCTCCTCCCACCACTGGTAATTCTTTGAGCCGTTTTTTTTTTTTTTTTTTTTTTTTGATGGCTTAGCAAAATTCCTTTTTTATTTCTTAGAGAAAAACATGAAATTTTTCTGAGAGTAAGGTGGGAGCTTGAGTGGAGGCCGCAGCTATATTGTCCTTGCATGCAAATGTTTGTATGCTCGGGCAATGTCCCATTGTTTTTTTTTTTTTTGAGTAAGACCTATTGGTCAAAATTTTGCTATATGTGCATGATGATTTTTCTTTTTTAAAAAAAAATATTTTTTTTTGGTAATTTTGTTTGTGATTTTTTTTTTCTTTTTCTCTTTTTCATATTTTTTCTTGTTACTTTTGAAGATCGCTGTGTCCTGGTGTGCCCAACTGACCTCAATAATTATATTGGTATAAAATATAAGGAGTACATTGCTATGGGGTATTATCATGATAAATGTCATAGATTGACGGTTAGATATATGGGATCCCTTTTGGGAAGTGAACCTACAGCTATATATAGAAAAAAACCTCTAAGATGACTACAAAATGTGGGTTCCTATCATGGAATGTTAGGGGTCTAGGGCCCCCCAGAAGAGATCCCAGGTAATTACAAATATATTACAAACTAAAGCACAAATTATATGCCTGCAAGAGACACATCTGATCCCAGATACAACAAACCAATTGTGTAAACCCTGGATCCAATGGTCAATACACTCGAGCTATTCATTGCTTGTCCATAGGTCGGTACCATGGAAGTGCTTTCAAAAAAAGTAGACCCTGAAGGGCAATATGTAGTTGTACGAGCTCAAGTGTTTCATATACCATTTGTTATTTTAGGTATATATAATCCACCACCTGCTACATTAAGTGTAATTAAAGAAGCCATGCTATTTGCAAGTTTATACCCAGAGGCATTAGTGCTATGCCTGGGACACTCTAATCTTCTGTGGGACCCACTGGTGGACAGGCATGGACCCCCCCTAAAAAGAACTCGAAAACCACTTATGTTTCGTGAGTTAGGGGAAGAATTTGGATGGAGAGATTTGTGGCGAATGCTTTATCCCCAGACCAGGGCTTATTCCTGGGCCATCCCAGGAAGGGGATGTCTGTCAAGAATAGATCTGGCACTGGGAAATGATAAAAATTATTTCTAGGGTTGTCTCTGTTGAATATTTGATTAGAGGAGTGTCTGATCACTCACCACTCCTGGTAAATATAGCAATAGGAATTGAGGGAATGAAGCAAAACTGGAAATTTCAGCCATATTGGTTATCACAGATTGGAACGCACAATCGTATACCAGAACAATTGCAGATATTTTTAGAAACGCATGGATCCCAAAGAGATTTGATCTTTTGGGATACCTTGAAAGCATATCTACTGGGGGCACTTAGATCAACAATATCATATATTAAAAGAGCCACCAGGCAGGAAACGGAAGATCTAGAAGAGCAATGTAGAGATACAGAAGCTGCGTTTTTGAAAACCCCAACTGAAATAAATAGGGAAAAATGGGAAATGACAGTAAGAAAATATACTACACATATAGCAGCAATAGCTAAATACAAACAATTTGAATATCAACAGAAGTACTTGAACAAGGGAATACTTCAAGTCGTCTTTTAGCACATATGGCTAAGCAACAAAGTACAAGTTTAGTTATAACTAATATACAACGCCCTGACGGGGAATGCGTAAGGGATGTGGCTGGTATTATGTCATGCTTTCACTCGTTTTATATTGATATGTATGCCACCTCTCTTACGTATAATGCAGATGAAATTTCAACTTATCTGAGTGAAATACACTTTCCAGCCTTAACGCAGGTTAAACTATTAGAGGAAAATCAAAGCGAGGAAGAAGTAAGAAGAGCAATAACAAGTCTAGCAATAGGAAAGGCTTCAGGATCAGACGGACTTCCATTAGAAGTATATAGTAAATACGTGGATATTCTTGCCCCAGTGCTAGTTCAAGTATTTGATGCAGCTTTCAGGGTAAAAAGACTTCCTGAATCCATGTATTTAGCTACAGTAGTACTAATTCCAAAACCAGATAAAAATTTAACAGACTGTGCTTCATACCAACCCATATCATTATTAAATACAGACTACAAAATTCTTGCAAAAATTTTGGCCCATAGATTAAACAATGTAATACTTAATATAATACATCCAGATCAAACTGGATTTATGCCAGGAAAATCCACATCTATAAATCTTCGAAGAACGCAACTTATAGCTCAGCTTAGAGATCAACTACCAGACTCAAGTGTCTTGGCCTCTCTTGATAAAGCAAAGGCTTTTGATTCTATTGAATGGCCCTTTTTGCAGGCAGTGCTTAGGACATTTGGATTTGGGGAGAAATTCTGTACTTGGGTGGAAATAATGTATCTAAATCCAACTTCTCAGCTGTTGGTAAATGGCTTTTTAACCAAGGCCATACAATTATATAGAGGCACCCGGCAGGGATGCCCTCTATCACCACTCTTATTTTCAGTAGCTATTGAATCTCTGGCACTTCGACTTCGGCAAACCCCTTCTGTACGGGGCATTACATTGGCAGAAAGGATAGATATAGTGGGATTATATGCTGATGATCTTGTTTTATATTTAAATGATGCACATGGATCATTGGAAGCAGATATGCATATAATAGAACTATTTGGTTCTTATTCAGGCCTTAAAATTAATTGGCAAAAATCCTCCCTTATGCCATTGCAACCACAACTACTCACACTAAGCAAGGATTCAAGTTTATTAAAGGTAGTGTCCTCTTTCAAATATCTGGGAATAAATATTACAAGATTACCACAAGCAGCTTTACAGGCTAACCTTAATCCACTCATGACAACAATTAAAACTAAATTACCTACTTGGGCTAAATTACCACTTTCAGTTGCAGGGAGAATAAATTTAATCAAGATGGTCCTATTACCGAAATGTTTATACATTTTTTCACATATGTCGGTTATAGTCCCTAAAACTATTTTTAAAAAAATAGATGCCCTATTTACCACATTTATTTGGGGAAAGGGTAGAAATAGAATAAAGTTAACCACACTTCAGAGAGCTAAAACAGAAGCAGGTATGGCACTTCCTAATATATACAGATACTATCTCGCTGGACAACTTAAACATCTCACAGGATGGATAGTACCAGTAACACTACAGATGGTAGAATCACACCTGGCTCATGTTTTACAAATCGATAATTTACTTATAGCCCTAGAAGCACCTTTGAATAAATTAAAATATAAGCAAATACCAATGTTAACATTAGCTCGTACAATATGGAGAGAGGCAAAACGTATAGAGGGAAACACACAAATAAACATGGATCTCCCACTATGGCGAAACCCAATGTTCAATCAACTGAAACAATTGGTAGAGTATCAGTTCTGGGAACAAAAGGGGATATCAGTCCTTGCAGACGTGTATGACATAACACATATGTACTCTTTTTCAGATATACAAATTAAATATGATATACCACATACCTCATTATATAGATACCTACAGTTGCGACATGCATTACAAGCGCAATTTGGAGTTTTGGGACCTGGGATCTCTAGATATCCAATGATTGGTATCCTTAGGTCCCAGGGCCCTAAAGGATTAATCTCTAAAATATATGCACATTTAACCAGGGTTAATTCAGGAATGAATCCCTTGGCAATAAGAACAAAATGGCAGGAAATAATTCCCAATTTAACTGATGAAGATTGGAAAGAAGCCTGTTCATCCCATTTATATGTATCACCAGCAGCAAACAATAGGTTAATACAATTATATATGCTACATCAATCATATCTCTCTCCAAGTAGACTTTATGCTATGCAAAGCATTGCATCTCCTAAATGTTTGAGAAAGCGGGCAGACTTTATACATACTATGTGGTTTTGTCCAGTGATATCAAGATTCTGGCAGGAAATAATTCAAATATTATCCTCTGTCCTGAATATGCCTGTACCTTTGACCCCAGAAACCTGTTTGCTGGGTATATTAGATGAAATAACATGGTCTAGATATCACAAGATAATGCTTAGAGAAACGCTGTTTATGGCAAGGAAAACAATCACAGTTAAGTGGATTCAAGTGAAGCCCCCTGTTGTTAAGAACTGGATAAGAGCGGTAAATCAGATTTTACCATTTGAAAAAGTATTGTATATGCATAGAGGATGCTCAACGAAATATAATAAAATTTGGGATAATTGGAGTCAATCAACATTAACCAATGGTTGAATATAAGGAGATAACTAAGAGGATATAGAGGGATGCACATAGTATGATGAGGAAATAAATCTATGAATGCAATGGAGCAAGGGGTTGGGGCACACCGGGACAATGGCGATCAATTAAGCTAAATGGATATACCTTGGCATAAAGAGATTATGAATACTAAGTAAACAGATAATTATTTGGATATTGTATAATTTTTTTATTTTATATTGTTTTGTCCCTTTGTTGAAAGGACGTTTGGAATGTTAGTTTTTATGCACATATTTAAATAAAAAGAATTAAAAAAAAAAACCTCATTTGCCATGTCGTTGCCCACTCCGTTATTTTGTCCAGGTCATTCTGTAGGATATCTGCTTCATGCTGTGCAGTTATTGCCCTGGCCAATTTTGTGTCATCTGCAAAAACTGATAACGAACTACTGATCCCGTCCTCAATGCTGTTTATGAATAAATTGAACAAGGTTGGTCCCAGGACTGAGCCCTGGGGCACCCGGCTTACTACCTCAGACCAGTCTGAGTATGCGCTGTTTATTACCACCCTTTGGACACGGCCTTTTAGCCAGTTCCGTATCCAAGAGCAAACCCTGCTGTCGATACCTGCAGACCTTATTTTATAAATTAAGCGCTTGTGGGGATTTTATAAATTAAGCGCTTGTGGGGAACTGTATCAAACGCCTTAGCGAAATCCAAGTACACCACATCCACTGGTCTGCCCCTATCCAGCTCACAGCTCACCTCCTCGTAGAATGTTAGGAGATTGGTTTGACAAGAACGCCCATTTGTAAACCCGTGCTGATTACTGCTGATGATGTTGTTGTCTTTAGCATACTCTACGATATAGTCCCTTATCATCCCCTCCAGAAGTTTACATATAATTGATGTCAAACTGACAGGCCTATAATTTCCCGGGATATGCCTCTGGCCCTTTTTGAATATCGGAATCACGTTAGCCTTCCTCCAATCCCCTGGTACATCTGCTGTCCTAATACTGTCAGCAAAGATCAGGAACAGTGGTCTAGATATAACCTTACTGAGTTCCTTGAGTACTCTCGGATGTACGCCATCCGGGCCTGGTGATTTGTTTGTGTTAAGTTTATCCAGCCTTTCCCTGATTTCACCCTCTGTTAGCCATAGTGGCAAGTCCTGTGTATTACTACTAACCATACAGTCATGGTCAGTGTACCCCTCCTTTTCCTGTGTAAAAACTGATGAGAAAAAAGCATTCAGCACGGCTGCTTTTTCAGTGTCCTCTGTAACTGAAAGATTGTATTAACATGCCTTATGATGTTTCAGATATATATTTCAGTTTATGCCCATCCTGTGATGGAATGTGGGCCCTTGCATTTACATCGTAACGAGCTAGACGGACAACCATTCATAACAACCTTGGACAGCAGACAGCTGTATTTTGCATATAGATGAAAAGACATTGACATGTTCAACACTTTTCCATTCATTCATTCAGACACTTAACGAGTTAAGGCTTAGCATTTAGATTACAAGACATTTTGCATAGAGACTGACACCACCATAAACAATTGACAATTGCTTACATTAACCCCTTCCGTACCGCGTCATGTCAAATGACGGCACAAATCCTTTCTCGATCCGGGCGGACGTCATATGACGGCGCCCGGATCTCCCCGCTACTGCGCGCCCCCGGGGGCACGCAGCGCGGCGATCGGGGGTGAGGCTCGTCCCTCGGACTGAGCCCAACCCCGATCAAGGTAAACAGCCAATGAAATTGGCTGATTACCACGTGATCGGCTGTGTCAATCACAGCCGATCACATGAGCGGCTCCAGCGCGAGCCGCTCGTTCCTTCCTTAATGCGCGCCCCCGGGGACGCGCAGCGCGGCGATCGGGGACGAGGCTCGTCCCTCGGACAGAGTCGATCCCCGATCTAGGTAAAGAGCCAATGAAATTGGCTCTTTACCACGTGACCGGCTGTGTCCAATCACAGCCGGTCACAAATGTCGGTAACTAGCTGTCACCGTGTTCTCCTCCTCACACACTGATCCTGTGTGAGGAGGAGATTGTGGTAACAGCTAGTTACCAAGTACAGTGCACCCTAAACACACTGATTGCCCCCCCCCCCAATAAAGAGCACCTGTCACTAGCCCATCAAAGTACCCGAGTACCTGTCACCAGCCCATCAGGTACTCTGATGACAGGTACTCGGGTACTCTTATGGGCTGATGACAGGTACTCAGGCACTCTGATGACAGGTACTCTGATGGGCTGGTGACAGGTACTCGGGTACTCTGATGATGGGTACTCGGGTACTCTGATGACAGGTACTCGGGTACGCTGATGACGGGTACTCGGATACTCTGATGACGGGTACTCTGGTACTCTGATGACAGGTACTCGGGTACTCTGATGACAGGTACTCGGGTACTCTGATGACAGGTACTCGGGTACTCTGACGACAGGTACTCTGGTACTTTGAGTACCCGTCATCGGAGTACCCTGTCACCTACCCATCAGAGTACCCAAGTACCTGTCACCTACCCAACAGAGTACCCGAGTACCTTCCACCTGCTCATCAGAGTACCTGACACCTGAAGTACCCGAGTACTTGCCACCTGCTCATCATTACCCATCACTACTCATCAGTACCCATCAGTACCTATCACCTATTAGTATCAGTACTGATCATCCGTACCCATCATCAGTACAGTATCAGTATCACCTATCAGTATCAGTACTACTCATCAGTACCTATCACCTGCCTGTCACCTGCCCATAAGAGTACCCGAGTACCTGTCACCTGCCTATCGGAGTACTCGAGTACCTGCCACTTGCTCATCAGTACCAGAGTACCTGTCACCTGCCCAGCAAAGTACCCGAGCACCTGTCACCCTTCATACAGCCACCATGTCCAAGTCCAAAAAGGTTTATATACGTCATCCGTTTAAACCTAAATACCGGTGTTATGGCAGCAGATAGCTGCCATAACCCTGGTATTTTTTTAAACGGTGGACGGTTGGCTTTCCGATAAGGGTGGTCCCAGCGGCGGATTCGCCGCGGGATCACCCTTCCGGGGTGGCGGAAGAGGTGCCCCCCCCCCTCCCGCTGCATTCTGGTCCTTTTCCCCGTTTACCGGACCCGCCGGCAGCGGGGAAAACGATCCGGTCCCAGATCCTCACAGACAGGATGTCGAGTGAGGGCAAGCTTGCCCTCACTTGACTCTATGGTCTTGGAGGACCGGAGCTACGGCAAACGTCATTGCCTAGCAACCAGTTTAAAGGTCCCTTTTTTTTTTTCATTTTATTTAATTTTTTTTTAATTTTTATTTTTTCTATCTTTTAGTGTACTTGTGAGATCTGAGGACTTTTTGACCCCAGATCTCACAAAAAAGAGGTCCTGTCGTGCCTTTTTCTATTACAAGTAATGTTTACATTTCTTGTAATAGAAATAAAAATGATCAATTTTTTTTTTTTAAAAAACAGTGTAAAAATAAAAAATAATAAATAAAATAAATAGAAAAAAAAAAAAAAAAATTAAAGCGCCCTGTCCCCGCGAGCTCGCGCGCAGAAACGAACGCATACGGAAACCCCGCCCACATATGTAAACAGTGTTCAAACTACACATGTGAGGTATCGTCGCGATCGTTAGAGCAAGAGCAATAATTTGAGCCCTAGACCTCCTCTGTAACTCTAAGATAGCAACCTGTAGAAATTTTTAAAATGTCGCCTATTGGGATTTTTAAGTACCAAAGTTTGTCACCATTCTGTGAGCGTGCGCAATTTTGAAGCATGACATGTTGGGTATCTATTTACTCGGCGTAACATTATCTTTCACATTATGGAAAACAATTTGGCTAACTTTACTGTTTTCTTATTTTTTAATTAAAAAAAGTGATTTTTTTCCCAAAAAATTGCGTTTGGAAGACCGCTGCGCAAATACGGTGTGATAAAAAATATTGCAATAATCTCCATTTTATTCTCTAGGGTCTCTGCTAAAAAAAAATATATAATGTTTTGGGGTTCTAAGTAGTTTTCTAGCAAAAACAACTGATTTTAGCTTGTAAACACCAAATGTCAAAAATAGGCCTAGGCAAGTGGCTAGGATGCATGATGATGCTCCTTGGATGTTTAGGCCCCTCTATATGGCTAGGCTGTGAAAAAGTCTCACACATGTGGTATTGCCATACTCAGGAGGAGTGGCAGAATGTATTTTGGGGTGTCATTTTTGCTATGTACATGCTATGTGTTAGGAATATTCTATAAATTTACAACTTTGTGTAAAAAAAAAAGTTTTTATTTTTTTCCCACATTTTCCAAAAACTTGTGGAAAAAAATGACATGTTCAAAGGACCCATAATGCCTCATAGAATATACTTTGGAGTGTTTGCTTTCCAAAATGGGGTCATTTTGTGGACTTTTCCATTGTATTGGTGCTCTAGGGCCTTGAAAAGTGTGATAGGTAGTAAGAAAGTTTTATGTGTATTTATGCTCCTAAAACGCCTTATGGTGCTACTTGGACGTGGAGTCTCTTTTTGTGGCCAGGCTGTGTAAAAGTCTCACACATGTGGTATCACCATACTCAGAAGGAGTAGCAGAATGAATTTTGGGGTGTCATTTTTGCTGTGTACATGCTATGTGTTAGAAATAGCTTATAAATTGACAACGTTTTGGGAAAAAAAAAGAAAAAAAAATGTTTTCTTCATTTTCCCAAGAATTGTGGGAAAAAATTATAACTTCAAAAAACTCACCATGCCCCTTACTAAATACCTTGGACTGTCTACTTTACAAAAAGGGGTCATTTGGGGGGTATTTGTACTGTCCTGACATTTCAGGGCCTCAAGAAAGGAGATAGGCCATCAGTACATCTGGTGTGATAAATTTTCAGTAATTGGTACCATAGCTTCTAGACTCAATAACTTTCACACAGAGTAAATAATATACACTAATTTGGGTTAATTTTACCAGAGATATGTAGCAGTATAAATTCTGGCCCAAATGTATGAAGAAAAATTAATTTTTTGCAAAATTTTATAATAGAAACTAAAAAAAAGTGTTTTTTTTGCAAAATTTTTGCTCTTTTTTTGCTTATATCACGAAAAAAAAAAACCCCAGTTGTGATCAAATACCACCAAAAGAAAGCTCTATTTGTGTGAAAAAAATGATAAAAATTTACTTTGGTTACAGTGTAGCATGACTGAGCAATTGTCATTCAAAGTGTGAGAGTGCTGAAAGCTGAAAATTGGTCTGGGCAGGAAGGGGGTCTAACTGCTCTGTATGGAAGCGGTTAACACAGACAAGCTGAACACAAGACGGACCGATACTACAACAAAACACCTCATATTGACACAAATGCATAGGGAAACAAAGCCTTTCATGTACAGTTTTTCTATTGTCAAATTGACCAGTAAAGTGTAAACCAGTTAAAGCAGTTTTTTCCCGCTCAAACATGCTTTAAATATGAGCTTCACCTGCAATAAAATTAGTTGTTACTGCACTACGTTTGAGTGCTATGTGTTGTCATAACTCCCGGCCGGACGGGGTGAATTCACTATCTAGAAAAGGGGGGGTTAGCAACTGAAGGGCCATGGTGAACAATAATAATTTTTTTCTTTAAGTTTATGTTATACCATAATAATATAAAAAAAAAATATAGAAATCCACGTGGTAATAATTACTTTGACGTCAACAATTTTTGGTATTAGAGAAGTGCACTGTTAGGAAGGGAAATGTTTGACATGCTTACTGTATGCTAAATTCCTCTAACCGTTGGTTTATTTTTAGGAGGAAAAGTAAAATGTTTTGTTACTAAACTTTTCTTGATGCTTATTCCTCAGATAACTTTAATTTGAGATTTTCAGAACGAACAAGCACAGCCTTCAACCAACCTTATGGGAGTATTGTTTCCAAATTGTTTTTTTTCTGATTGATTAGACTGTTTTTATGGGTGTTAGAAAGTTTTTATTTATTGGGCGTCAGATATTTGATGTGTTCTAATTTGACACATATGAGCTCTGGCATAAATGAGGTGCTATGCTTTAGATAATTAAGCATCTCTGGTCTTTTTTTTAGAGTTTTCTTTTGGTATATTGGTACATACTTTTGTATTCTGGTGCTAAACACTAATTTTTGCATCCATGATCTAATTTATGCACTTATGCTTTTACTACCTTTTCTCTTGACAAGATTATTGGTATGGGATAATGTGCTCAGGCAGATAATGCAGTACTACTCTTATATTATAATCTTGGATACAAATGAAATTTTACAGATTTGTGTGCATATACCATATGTAACTCTGGAAACTAGTGAGCTGATTGTCATTTATATGTCACAGCACGTTATCAGATGTGCAGTATGTGAAATCTGTATTGTTAAATAATAAAATAGAAAGCTGTCATTTAAAAAAAAAAAAAAAAAAAATAGGATGGAAGTGGTTGGCTTGTTGATAGTATGCTAAGAATTATAATGAATTTATGCCAGCGTTACTACTTTGATAAAATTTTAAAGGTAACCTCCTGCGGTGAATTCAATTAGTTGATTTCTTTTCATCCTAAAAGTGACTCATTGCCCAGGTTTTGCATATGAATGGTCCTTGAAGTCAGATCCGGTGTCTCCAAGGCTATTTGGTTTCAATTTCCTGTTCAGGTGTCACCAAGCAAACTGTGCAATCTCTTATAAATTTATGTTTGCATGAGTACTGACTTCTAGCTGTTTTGTGTGTCTCTATGTGTCCATGTACACAAGACAGCTTGAATTTCACTCCCTGTTGTACAGCATCTTAGCCATGCAAGGGATACTCAGTTCTAGGTAGCTGCCTGCTTGGGTGAGTCAGAGGACTGCAATTTAACCCATCTCCACCTTTGGAGGAATACAAGGCAGTTCAACCCCTCCAAGGGCCCTCACCATTGTTGCATGTGTAGACATGCTGTGTTCTCCCAAAACAGTGCCATTAAGTATCCTTCCTGTTACCTGCCTTCCTGTAGGCCCTAAACCTCAGTGCTGCGAGTAGTTTCACTAGCATTTATTTTTGCTGTGTGTCTATAGGCCAGAAGCCCAGTGGCGCAAAATACTCCTGCCATTCTTGTAAAACTTGTATTTTTGTCTCTGTACTTACCTGCTATTCTTGCTAAAGTCAGAATGACTTCAGACCTGTCTAAACCCCATGAGTCCATTTATTCTCATATCTAGAGATTTTGGCAAGAGGAATATGTGGTAATTGAAAAAATTAAACAGTGATTATGGTGATATCTCGCTCTCGTTTCCTTTGCCAACAGGTGCACCAACCCACCCATTCAAGCCTGGAGACAGAGTCCTGGTGAAGGCCCCCCCATAAGCTGACGTCGCTAGACCGACCCTACGGACCCCCTGCAATAGTTCAAGCAGTGACCAGAACAGTGATATTGACAGACGACTCCCCGGTTTGGATCCACGCCTTGCGACAGACGGAAGCCCCACCCCTGCACCAGACGAATGACTGGAGATTGTGACGACGAGCACCAGACGAATTCCAGCTGGATCTAGACAGACGCATTGGTACAATGCCAGCGGACACCCCTACTCCTGGAAAACTTCCCATTTTTGCAGCAGTGGTACTGTTTACAGCAAGCTGAGCACTAGTAGCCACTGTTTGGTTACTTGCAACATGTGCTCACCCCCCCCCCCCCCGAGAATCTCTCCTCATTTTGCCCTTGCTCACCCCAGGAAAAGAGAGAGACACGAGACATTCATGTCTCCACTTTACAGTCGAAGTCAAGCCGATTGGATACAAAGAACATTGTTTTTTCGTTATAGCCGCCAGGGACTTGGTCTGACCGCTCTGAAACGAGGGTTGAAAGGGAATTTTTTTCCTCTCATTAAACGGGAGGTTTATTTTTTGCCCTTTCCTGGAAAAGGCCTTAGGACATGTTGAAAAATCACATGCCATCGTCAACAGGTGGTATGTGCCGCCATGGTCTACTTTGTAGTGACTTTATTGCCATAATAATGGAGTTGGATTTTTCAGGCCATGGATTCTTGCAAGCTATGGCCCTCCCCATTGAACATGTCTGTTTTGATTTGATAGAATTCTAAGAAGTTATATCCCTATGTTCACACAACCAAGTCACCAGCCTACATACACCTTGGAAAATAATGTCACCTGTTTTGTGCTATTCAGAGACTCTAAGTGATCCCACCGTTATGAATAAGCTGGGATCAAAGGTTGGGTTGAAAGATTGTATTAACATGCCTTATGATGTTTCAGATATATATTTCAGTTTATGCCCATCCTGTGATGGAATGTGGGCCCTTGCATTTACATCATAACGAGCTAGACGGACAACCATTCATAACAACCTTGGACAGCAGACAGCTGTATTTTGCATATAGATGAAAAGACATTGACATGTTCAACACTTTTCCATTCATTCATTCAGACACTTAACGAGTTAAGGCTTAGCATTTAGATTACAAGACATTTTGCATAGAGACTGACACCACCATAAACAATTGACAATTGCTTACATTAACACAGACAAGCTGAACACAAGACGGACCGATACTACAACAAAACACCTCATATTGACACAAATGCATAGGGAAACAAAGCCTTTCATGTACAGTTTTTCTATTGTCAAATTGACCAGTAAAGTGTAAACCAGTTAAAGCAGTTTTTTCCCGCTCAAACATGCTTTAAATATGAGCTTCACCTGCAATAAAATTAGTTGTGACTGCACTACGTTTGAGTGCTATGTGTTGTCATAACTCCCGGCCGGACGGGGGTGAATTCACTATCTAGAAAAGGGGGGGTTAGCAACTGAAGGGCTGTAATATCATCGTGATTGCCTCCTGATGTAACGCTCCTGCGTTTTTGTAACAAGATGGATTTGCAGCTGCAGAAATCTCCACTCAGCAGTCATGTAGAGATGTGTTGAAATACCAATTCCAACTCCCAAGACTCATCACTGTGGCCTGCCTGATTCAGCATACAAATATACACACTCAATAAGATGTTCCTGGAGTGATAGATGTATATAGCAGTATAGTGGTGATGTGCTGAAGGGACAGGTATGAACAGTGACAGTAGATGGCAAGCACTCGAGAGAAATGTTCAGGAGAGTATAGATGGTAACAGGTAGGATGCAGATAGGTTAGCAATCATGTATGGTAGTAGGTGGTAGGATAGCAGATGACATACAGGAGAGACTAACCCAGTGCAAGGATAGATGTTAGTAGGCTCAAGAGCTAGCAATCTAAATAACAGTGCAGATGATAGGTTTAGTATTGCATAGAGAGTGACAGTCTTTAATGAGCAATAGATATAGTGTAAGTAGGTTTTATGGAGGTTTCCCCTGCGGGGTACTTATCACTAGAGAGTAGGTTAGTAGCGGGGTCCGGTAATGAGGAGTGATCCGGTAGCGAGATACAGGGATCAGGAGCGAGGTTACGGTCTGTTCAAGGCAAAGGAAAGCAACTGGAGGTTCCGACAGCGAGACACACTAGCAAGCATGTGGACAGCCAAGCAGGTTGAACGAACGATGTGAGTGAGACCGCCGGCGGTTGAAATAGCCGCTCTGCGGCGCTCAGCAGTGACCTCATCGCTCTTAAAGGTATATGCGTACCACCTAAAGGGAAAGGTGGGACACGTTGAAAAGAAAGTAGTAAATAAGGGTACTAGAGGTACCAGAATCTTACACCTGACAAGATTTGAGCTAACAGTAACCATCCTCCCATCATCGTTAATTATGTGTGCAATATGCTCTGCCCTAGTTTTTTTGCTGTTGATATATTTAAAGAATTTCTTTGTGTTTTTTTTTACTATCCTCCGCTATTTGTCTCTCAAAGTTGATTTTAGCCATCTTGATTTCTTGTTTACTTTTCTTATTTGCCTCCTTGTATTGCTCGAAAGGCGATACTGTGCCCTCTGATTTATATTTCTTGAAGGCCAATTTTTTTCCCCTAATAGGTTTTTTAACGCTATGGTTTAGCCAGCCAGGTTTGGCTTCGTCTCTTCTAAATTTATTTCCCATAGGAATGCACTGCAAGATGCATTTGCTTAATATGTTCCTAAAGCATTCTCATTTATCCTCTGTGGTCAGTGATCCCAGGGTTTAGTCCCAGTTTACCCTTTCCATCAATGAGTACAATTTTGGAAAGTTTGCCCTTCTGAAATTTAGGGTTCTTATGTTCCCCACTTGCCTTGTTATATTGTTATTTATACTAAATGTGATCATCCTGTGATCGCTAGAGCCCAGGTTGTCCTGGACTCCTACCTCCGAGATTATGTCTGGGTCATTAGTGATCAATAGATCCAGGACTGCGTTTTCTCTGGTGGGGGAATCCACCAACTGTGACATGTAGTTGTCCTGTAAGGTTTCCGTGAATAGACTGGCCTTCTGTGAGTGTGTAATCCCCTCATCCCAGTCAATGTCAGGATAATTGAAATCCCCCAATATGATGACTGATCCCAATTTTGCCACTTTACCCATTAGTGCTAAAAATTCCAGCTCTACCTCCTCCCCTTGGTTAGGTGGCCTATAGCAAACCCCCACAATTACTTTTCCCTTTTCTCCTTCCCTATGGAGTTCAACCCACACAGATTCTAAATCCATGCTCATCCCATCCGTAATGTCACTCCTTTCTATCACCTTTATATTTTTCTTGACATAGAGACATACCCCTCCCCCTCTTTTTCCTACCCAGTCCTTCCGGTACACCGAATACCCTTGGATATTGGCCAGCCAGTCATGTGAGGGGTCGAACCAAGTCTCTGTTATTCCCACAAGGTCTATGTCATCCTCATGTACTAACATTTCCAATTCATCCATTTTATTAGCTAGGCTCCTGGCATTAGCATATACCCCTCTTAGTTTTACGGAAGTTAAACGTGATTGGCGGTTATGTTTATTCCTGTTTGGTCTGAGGTTTTCCCGCACAGACCTGCCAATTGACGTTGTGGACCTACTGTCGCTGCTGACCGTACAACTGCCTTCAGTCCTTTGCTCCCTCCTGACTGATTCTACTTCTGAGCCCTCCCCCCCCCCCCGTCTCCTAGTTTAAAAGCCCCTCCAACTTGGTGGCCATCTTTCTCCCCAAAAGAGCTGTACCGTCCCCATTAAGGTGCAGCCCATCCTTACTAAAGAGCCGGTAGCCGACTGAGAAGTCAGCCCAGTTCTCCAGGAACCCAAACCCCTCCTTCTTACACCAATTCCTCAGCCACTTGTTAAGTTCCCTAATCTCCTTCTGCCTCTCTTGTGTGGCTCGAGGTACAGGCAGTATTTCAAAGAAAACCACCTTGGAGGTCCTATTCCTCAATCTATTACCTAATTCCCTGTTATCGTTCTTTAGGATCCTCCACCTTCCTTTTACTTTGTCATTAGTGCCCACATGCACCATGACCGCTGGGTCATCCCCAGCCCCGCTCAATAATCTGTCTGCCAGATCTGCGATGTGCCAAACTCGGGCGCCCGGTAAACAACATACTGTTCGGCTACCGAGATCTTTTTTACAGATTGCCCTCTCTGTCCTCTTGATAATTGAGTCCCCAACTACCACAACCTGTCTAACCTTTCCTGATTAATGACCCCCCTTCTTCCTGGAGCCGCCCCTCCCCTGGCAGCTGGGGGAGGGCGCCTGCTCCAGCACTGCCACCCCTGAGTGGATATCCCCCTCAACCTGCAACGTGGTAAATTTGTTAGGGTGTACCAACTCAGGACTGGCCTCCCTGACACTCATCCCTCTACCCTTCCTAAAAGTCACCCAACTGCGTACCTCTGCTGATTGCGTCTCCTCTATTCCTCCCTCCTCTATGCTGGCTCCTTTCCAGGTTGTTGATGCTACGCAGTCTTGCCACTGTGTTCTCTAGATCCAGGATCTGGTATTCCAGAGCAACAAGTCGCTCACATCTTGCACAGCAGTATTCATCCTCGATTGGTTCATCAAGGAACGCATACATGCAGCAAGAAGTGCACATCCGCAATCCTGTCGGACATTATTACCCACTACTCTATGGGGATAATATTAACGACCTGCTATTCCTTACCTACACTATCTCTGTCTCCCCTGGTACTAAACCTGGGGTACTCACTAGTCGCTAATATACTAACCAGTCACTAAGATACTCACCTGTCACAAAGATACTAACCAGTCGCAAAGATACTCACCAGTCGCAAGATACTCACCAGTCGCAAGATACTCACCAGTCGCAAGATACTCACCAGTCGCAAAGATACTCACCAGTCGCAAAGATACTCACCAGTCGCAAGGATACTCACCAGTTGCAAAGATACTCACCAGTCGCAAAGATACTCACCAGTCGCAAAGATACTCACCAGTCGCAAGGATACTCACCAGTCGCAAGGAAACTCACCCGTCGCAAGGATACTCACTAGTCGCAAAGATACTCACCAGTCGCAAGATACTCACCAGTCGCAAGATACTCACCAGTCGCAAAAGATCCTCACCAGTCGCAGAGATCCTCACCAGTCGCAAAGATACTCGCCAGTCGCAAAGATACTCACCAGTCGCAAGGATACTCACCAGTCACGCAAGGATACTCACCAGTCCAAAGATCTTCACCAGTCGGTCGGTCACAGAGCACTGTCAGTCAGTCGCAGAGCACAGTCAGACAGACGCAGAGCACAGTCAGACAGTCGCAGAGCACAGTCAGACAGTCGCAGAGCAGTCAGTCACAGCGCAGTCAGTTCGTCGCAGCGCAGTCAGTCAGTCGCAGAGCAGTCAGTCAGTCGCAGAGCAGTCGCAGAGTAGTTTTAAGCAGATAGATCAGCTCAGTGCAGATCGTACAACAGCTACCCCTCTCAGTCTATTGTAGCCCCTTAGTAACCTGTATTGCTTGTAGTGTTGTACTTTTAGTCCCCCCACCAGCCCCACCCCCCTACCAGCTGATTAGTTGTTACCTTACGTCCCCGGTCAGGTCCTGTCAGGTCCTTGTCCTTGCCGCCGCTGCTCTGTCTCCCTGTCGCATGCTCTCGGTCACCCCCGCCGCCGCTGCTCCGTCCCCGCTCTGTCTCCCTGTCGGTCGGTCACCTTCCGAGGCTCCTTCACCCGGCCCCCGGCTCCCTGGTGCGGCTTCCCCCACACGTGCGGCTCACGGCTTCTCCTCCGCTCCTCCTCCTCTCACACACACAGCTCCCTCGCTGTGCACCGATCACCTCGCAGCTTCCGGCAAAGGCTTCCGCTTCCGCCTCACTGAGGTTGTAAACTGTTGTAATTCCTACACCTTTCACCTGATTTTGATGTAAATACCCTCAAATTAAAGCTGAAAGTTGCAGTTAAAGCAGATCGTGTTTGTTTCATTTCAAATCCATTGTGGTGGTGTATAGAGCCAAAAATATTAGAATTGTGTTGATGTCCCAATATTTATGGACCTGATTGTAAGTGTGGAGATTTCGGACTCGGGGCATCGGGCAGAAACCTGTTCCAGGGTGGCCCTTAGATCAGGTTGGATTAGAAGAAAGTTCTGTGGAGACAGAACGGTGCTGGGGGTGACAGTCTCTGGGGTCTCAGGGAACATTTGTGACCGAGCATCCGCTTTACCATTCTTGGATCCTGGACAATAGGTGAGGCGGAAATTAAACCTCGAGAAAAACAAGGCCCACCTGGCCTGTCGTGGCCTTAAGTTTTTGGCAGATCTGAGATACTCCAAGTTCTTATGATCGGTGAATATCATAATTGGGTGTGCTGCACCCTCCAGGAGATATCTGTGTAGTTCCAGGGTAGGGGAGAAGACAAGAATGTCATCCAGGTACACAATCATGAAGTTATCCAGCTATTCTCTGAAGATATTATTCACAAAGTGCTGAAAGGCAGCTGGAGCGTTGCATAGACCAAAAGGCATAACCAGGTACTCAAAATGCCCAAAACGTGTTTGAAAGGCTGTTTTCCATTCATCGCCCTTGCGAATGCATACTAGGTTGTAGGCACCGCGCAAGTTCAATTTAGTAAAGACCCCGGGCGGTACGGAACCTCTGAAAAAGTTCACAAACGAGCGGAAGAGGATACCGGTTTTTAATGGTGATTTTATTGAGCTCTCTGTAATCCACACAGGGTCTGAGGGTATGATCTTTCTTTTCTACGAAAAAAATACCAGCGCCAGCTGGAGAAGATGAGGGGCGGATGAATCCCTTCTTTAGGTTTTCATTGATGTACTGGCGCAACACCTCAAGCTCAGTCTCTGAAAGTGGAAAAATCCTTCCGAAGGGAACTTCTGCATCAGGTAATAGCTTGATAAGGCAGTCGTAGGGGCAATGAGGTGGTAGTATATCTGCCTTCTTTTTATCAAAGACGTCCAGGAAATCATGATAAACTGGAGGAATGTCCTGGCTGGAATTGGGGACTGGCTGGACAGTCAGGCAACCGGAAGGAGACACAGGTTTTGGCATCAGACAGTGCTGAAGGCAGTAGGGGGACCCAAAGGAGATCTCCCTTCGGATCCAGTCTATCTGCGGGTTGTGTGCCCACAACCATGGTATCCCCAGAATTATGGGGGAACAAAGAATATCAAATTTCAGGAATTCTTGATGGCCAGAGTCAGTTATGGTAAGTTATGGTAAGTCAGTTATGATAAGAATAGGTACAGTCTCGTGAGTAACAGGCCCGGATCGAGGAGTGGTACCGTCGGCCAACTGAGCCTTGATTTTAAGTCCTTTAGTTTGAAGAGGGATCCGAAAGTCCTTGGCAAGGGTAACATCAACGAAGCAACTACATGCCCCAGAGTCAATTATTGCCGGGAGTCCGTTACCTGTAGGGAGACATGGAGAACAAGATGAGTAAGGGAAGATCCGGAGAATTGATGATACATGGAGTTGTGTGGGGGAAGACTTACTGTGCTTCACAGGGCAGTTGCGGAAAAAGTGTCTGGCCTTCCCACAGTAGAGGAAGAGGTTAGCCCTCCGGCGGCGGAGCCTCTCATCAGAAGTCAGGGCAGAACAAACCATGCAGATTTGCATAGGTTCTCCTTCAGAGGCGGCTGATGTGGCCAGCATAGGTGCAGGGGCAACTGGGACTTTAGGCAACATCCAGGAAGGCCAGAAGGACTGAACACGTTCAGATCGCCGCTCCCACAGGCGTCTGTCCAGTTTGATGGCAAGCTGAATGAGGCCTTCCAAACTGGCGGGGCTTTCTACTCATGCCAGCTCATCTTTGAGGGCCTCAGATAGGCCAAGTCGGTACTGGTAACTGAGGGCGGCATCATTCCACTCAGTATCCGCTGACCATTTGTCAGACCATTTGTCTTTGGCAGGGCACCTCCCCTGCTGTAAGGTATGGAGAGTGGCCTCTGCAGTGGCCCTGCGTTGCGGGTCGTCATATAGTTGGGCCATGGCTTAAAGCGGAGTTCCAGGCACAAAATCGACCTAATCGATTTTGTGCCCATCCGCTTGCTTTGCTTCACCTGAAAAGGAATTGGATAGTTAGGATTATTAATTGTAGAAAGAAATACTCACCTTTCGTCACTTCCTCCCTCTGCGGCCTCGGCCCTTACCGTCTCTTCCGGCTTGCAATGATTCCTGGGAGCTGAACGTCATCGCTCCCAGGAATCAATGCGCTTGCACCGGCCCTGCTCGTCACTTCCGGTGCGACGCCGAATTCCCTGCTAAACAGCTTCTGGGCATGCCCAGAAGCTGTGTAGGAATGCGGCGCCGCGCCTGAAGTGACGAGAGGGGCCGGTGAAGGCGCATTCTGGGAGAAGAAGACGCGGAAGAGGACGCAGAAGAGGATCGCGCTGGCTTCAGCTGCCCACAACAGAGATGGCAACGCTGTGGAAGAAATTTTATAAGTGAGTATTTCTTCTTGCAGGTAAGTGCGAACCGGGACAGATCAGAGGCTAGCCATTGTGGAATGTACTAGCCCCGACTGTCCCAGGGGTATGTTCACTGAAAAAATGTTTCTGTGCCTGGAATTCTGCTTTAAAAAAAAGTGTCCAAAGAATTGATGACAAGACTCTTTTGTTCCAACAGGTGATGAGCCCAGGACTGCGGTTCATGGGAGAGCAGAGAAATGATTAATCCCACTTTAACTGTTTCCAGGGCGAATGTACTTGGTTGCAGAGCTAGGTAGAGAGAACAGGCTTTCTTAAAGGCCCTGAACTTTCTCAGATCGCTGGAAAAAGCTCTGGAGTGGGCACCCTGGGTTCAGGAGGAGGAGCCATCATCATAGGAGCGGGTGAGGGACGCTCCGTAGTCAGCAAGGCTGAGGCAAAACCTGCAGTAGGAGGAGCTGTAGTTGCAGAAGACACTTCAAGTTTGGTAAATGACCCTCCTAATGGAAGTACCCATCCTGTAGATTGGTCACTGCCTGAGTGAGGGCTGCGACCTGCTGGCACAGAGCCTGAAGCTAAGAAGTATCTCTGTCGGCCTCTGACATATTGGCCGGATGATACCATCATGTTCCTGATCAGAGGCTGAGGTGGTGAGAGGGCTTCCATTGTGTCTAAGTGCAAGGCACTCCTGAAGGTGGAGACAGGGAGAGCTGTGCCCAAAGGAACAGGGGTAGCCAGCTGCGGCAGGCTCCGGTGGAGAGGTGACTGCTGTGGTATTAGACACGTAGTGCATGCTGCAATGCAGGTTGCCTTGAAGGTGGCCGGAAGACGTAGCCAGGTGTGAAACAAGAGCGAGGTCAAGGTCAAGCCAAGGGGTCAAACACAATTCATCAAGCAGTAGAGGAGTCCGAAGGAGCAAGCCAGGGGTCATACACGGGAACAGCAGACTGGAGCAGAGTAGGTAAACAAGCCAGTGGTCGGAGCCAGGAGGAGAGACTAGACAGGTGAGGCAAGCTGGGTCAGTAACCGGTAATCCAAGTAAACAGGAACAGGAACTCACTGGCAAGCTGAAGATCATACAGCAACTAATGGCTGGAGCAGGCTGGTTTAAATAGGCCACTGGGCGCCAACAATCATCACGCCTTGCGTGCGCCTAGGCATTCGCGCATGCACACTGGCGCCTGAATCTTCGCCATGGATGTGCGTTCGTGCATGCGCCGTAGCATAAGTGGTCTTGGTGTCATAAGGCATATGAGACCCACTCTTTTTGGTAAGTTACCCAACCTCATACATACCACGGTGGAGAGGAACCTTGCCACATTTATGTCACAAAGTGGACTGGATAATACCTACACTAAACAACTGCACCTAGAATATATTGGATGAGCTTATTTACACGAGGAATATCTCTCTGAACTTTGTCACTACAGTCACTTTATTTGGACTTGATTTAACCATTTGAGCCACATGCATTTTTTCATTAAGGCATCACAGTTGGTATATTATTTCATACTATTTTGCACTATTATATTGGAGTATTGTTATTTTAACCCATTGAGGGAATTGATGTGCATATATTACCCACCATCACGCACAATTTTATGATTTGATTAAGCCACAACTATTGTTTACACTGCATAAGTTTTAAGTGTTGTATTAACATTTAGCAAGCACTGTAGGTAGCTTTTATAGAAGGTTACTATAGATTAAATATTTAGTTTAGGAGAAATACTTTGTATTTTTTTCTGTAGCCAACATTTTCATGTTTTTCAAGGTTTCCTTAGCTTCCTTTGTTGAAAACATCCTGTTCACAGAGCTCAATAGCATTGGCTAAAATGTACACACGAGTGTAAACTTAAAGTGATTGTAAACCTATATTATTAAATTAAAATAGAATTGTTATACTTACCTGCTCTGTGCAATGGTATTGCACAACGTGGCCCCATACCTCCTGTTCTGCAGTCCATTGCCAGTGTTCTCCTGTGTGTGCCCCAGTAGCAAGCTTTGTACTATGGGGGCGCATGTGTGGACAAGCACCTGAATTGGGCTGTGTGTGTCAATAGATTGTCCTGCCTTGCCCTGCCCATCACTGCCTCATCACAGAATTTTGCTACCACTGCTCTAAGTGAAGCCTATGAATCCAGAAAGAGAGCAGGACTGCTGCAGACGGAAACATCACTGGATCGACAGAGGACGCGGGTATGTCCTCTCTCGTATAGAGAACGCAATTCGGTAAAAAAAAAAAAAACAACCACTTTAAATACTAAAAATAAACCATTCTATTTTCCCTTTTTAATACAGAGTCTTACAGTCTGCGTTGTTTTTTGTATGATGGTGGCTTCACTAGTGTATAAGATAGTCTGAACTTCCAATCACTATCTTGCAGTGACTGAAATTGCAGGTGTGTGGTCCTCAAGACAAGTTCAAGCTCAGAGATATGTCACCAAGAGCCAAATGACCAGGGCATCTCTGTACACATGGATTATAAATCAGAGGTCTGTTTAGACCTTGCTCTCTGATACAGACCGGTCTCCTGACTGTAAACTGATCACAACCTCCAGAAGGCCACTCCTATGGGAGTGTTCTTGTAGGTTAACACATTAAAGGTATTTAATACTAAAGGTATACTTAAACCTTAATAAAGGTTTTATGTTAAAGAAAAAGTGTATACAAAACACACATTCAGCCCCCGTTCACACTGAATCCGACTTTGAAATCGTTCAACTTCATTTAAAACCATATTTAAAAGCCGCAGGCCAGTGCGACTTCAGGTGCGACTTGGCTGACATCTGTGTGACTTCGGAGTTGCACCGATTTGAGTTTAGTTTAACATAAAATATACAGCATCATTCTTCTTTGTTTTGCCAACACATGGGTTTTAAGATCTAAATGAATCCTTTTTTTTATCAATAATGGTTTTAGTTAAATACTTTTATTGGGAATATAGAGCAAAGAAAAATGGGCAGGAGAATAATCAGATGTACAGAATCCGCGTAATATTTCTTTGATTTAAAAAATATTTTTTTGGGAGATCTTTAGTGAATTAGTGTGTCATGTGCATTTCCATGTTTTATATACTATCTGTTATCTTGCTGTGGTGCTTACTGTTGAATAATAAAGCTTTGCATAGTGCTTTCACTTTTGCTCAGACATATATTTTTGTATGTGCTTCTGTATTAAAATATAGTATGAAAAGTGCTAAAACACTATTTTCTGTGATAGCCTGGTTGGATGACTCAGCTGTAATTAAAACTCAGGTTTCTCTCTCCTCCTCTACAGCATTCCATTTGACATGCCACAGAATAGGGGTTTCTCTTTTAAAGGATTTTTTTCTTTCTTTAAAAATATACGTGTTAATGTTATTATTCAAAATGTTTCTATTGTATTTTCATGCGCTTTTTGAAGCAAAGTTTGTAAACCCCTTTTTTTCTTGCATTTCAATAAACTATTTTGATGGAGAAATTGTATTTTTTTTCTTGTCTATTGAGGCACACAGTAATTCTTAGGAATCCTTAGACTGTCAGATTGTTCTGCCTACAGATGAAATGGACTACAGCAAAAACAAAAATACATTTTAGCACAGGATAACCATGTCCACAACCAAACATGGCATTTTGCTAATGTCCTCAACTAGACATACTTCTTCATCTCTGCTATTCTGCTATTTTTTGTTAATTTGGAAGAATTTTCTACTATCAACAGCCGCTGGTAGATTCATGGTGGATATGTTTAACCCTGGAAGTCTCTCCAGTCAATCAACGAACACTAATAGATACATGCCAGATATGGTAAATCTTGAAAGTCTCTCTGTCTGCTAACAATAAGTTACAGTAACTTTTGGAAGACTTTCCAGCCAGCCACCAAGCGCACATTTTCTTTCTAGCTTCAGGCCAGATCTGGAAATTCTGGAAGGTTCTCCCATCCACTAACACAGTGCAGATTCCATGTTCATTATCTATGCTGGTTTTCTCTCTGTGATAGTCCTGCAGTCGGCAGTGACTTCCTGTCTGTATTCTAATTCACAGGACTTTACTATTAAGATTACGCCAGTATATAAGTGGGTTCCCTATGGAGTCCAGAGTTGAGGCAGTTTTCTATCCTTGTCTTCGAAAATTTTTGACATTCATTACTAGCAGGCTTATGCTAGGTTGAGGTTTCTCTGTTTTATGTACTATGACTACATATGTGGTAGTTTCTACAATAACATCTGTAGCTAAATACAAAAAAAAGGGGGAGACCAGAACTCTAAGGGCCCTTTCACACAGGCGTTCCGCATGTCCGTATATCATCCTATTTTTTTGCGGATGATTTACGGACATAATGTATGTCAATGGCATTGCGGATGACCATCCACTGACATACGATTTTCTTCCTTTCAGTTCTGTTCCGTTTTTTGGAACGGAACAGAACCCTATTTTTCCTCCGTTAAAAAAACGGAAAGGAAGCAAAATCGGATGTCAGCGGTGTCATCCGCTGACATCCGCAATGCCCATAGACTTACATTATGTCCGTATATCATCCACAAACGGATGGGATGATATGCGGACATACGGAGCGGATGACACAAGTGTCATCCGCTCCGTGAAAAAAAAAAAAAGGACCGGAGCGGAGCCAAAAATCTGAACGGCCGTGTGAAAGAGCCCTAAGGCTGTCACAAGGGGACACACGGGTAATGATAGAAAGGCTTCATTGAAAAAATTAAATAACACCACAAAATACAAGGAAATACGACCACCACATCACAAATTAAAATTAAACAACGTTGTTATGAATAAAAGGACCAGGATTGGAAAAGTAAACATACGTTGCCCTCTGCATTCACATGATCATTCAAATTGCATAAAGATGTCTGGTCATTCAACCACTGAATAAGATATGCTGACTGTCGTGTATCCTGTAAGGAAATCACAGATTAGAGGCAGCAACTGTTGTGGCACTAACAGTTCACACTAGTGCTGGTGCAGATAGAGCAAGGAAAAATTCCACACTGACAAGTACCCAATATAAATGGGCAGGTTCCAAGTAAAGAGGGGCCGCTCCAAAGGATAAACATATAGGAAATGGGGGGGGGTGCACTGTAGTTCAATCCCAAAGCATTGGATATATATGGTGTCCACAAAATAGCAAGCAATTCAACTCCGTTGTCATGAGACATATCAGCAGACTGTCCTCATTCACTTTACTCTAACCAAACAGTGAACAGTGCGGTTCAGTTAAAAGTCCCGCCGTGTGCAGTAGCGGCTGGTGCCTTGGGGGCGCAGTGGCGCCGCTCCCCTATCCATGCATCCAGCCCCCTAATCTACATGCGGGGCACCGGACGCATGGAGTTCAATGGGGTTTTTTTTTTTTAATCACCTTATTAGAGCCACGGGCTCTTATAGGCTTCAGAAAAGGGTGGACCCGGGGCGCAGAGCAGTGCGCCCGAGCCCACCCATTGTGTGACAATAGCGAATGAAAATTTGCTATTGTCACATGGATCCTCCTCCTGGCCAATCAGGAAGCGGGTCCGAGGCCCACTTCCTGATTGGCCGAAAGGCGAACGCATGCCATTGGCTGAGGAGGAGGCGGGAGGACTCGAGGAGATGCGGGAAACTGAGGAGAAGCCTCAACTGCAGGTAAGTCTCTCTGCATTGAAAGGGGGCACGCTGGTCACTCTGCAATGAAAGGGGGCACGCTGGTCACTCTGCATTGAAAGGGGGCACGCTGGTCACTCTGCAATGAAAGGGGGCACGCTGGTCACTCTGCAATGAATGGAAAACAAAAAGAACCCCCCAAAAAGGGAATCGGACTTTGAGGCCAAAATAACACTTGAGTAAGATAAAAACGTATGTTTATTGATAAACTGGACATAAAATCAACTATGAAATAACAGATCATAGCATGACATAATGTAATTACATGGAACAATAACAAACGAGAAAAAGGAAGCACAGGACTACGAAAACACCCATCACCCTACGCGTTACGGAGAACCCTTCATCAGGGATGTGAGTGTAGGGGTCCCAGGTGCTGAGATGTAAGTACTTCTGCAATAGAGAATATATCATAATGATATGCAGGCAAAATATGTAACATCAAAAAATTAGTACATACTTATGCCCAATAGAAAAAATCTTCTAATACTTAACAAATTACAAATTTATGCACATATAAAACATCCACATACTGTATAGATAATAACGTACCCAGTAAAAATGGCCAAGTCGTGTAGAAAAGGTAGGTATACAGATCAGCTGGAGACAAGAAAGCGGAACCTTGAAATTGAGGGTAAGAGAGAGGTGGAACACAGATATCTCCCCAAACAAGTCCCTAAAGGGGTCCGTGTGTGGAAAAGGAGAAAAAATGATGATGAGAATTGATGTTTTGGAAATATAGTATAATGTGGATAATAAGTACAGCAAAAAACATGCTGTCAAAATCTTGTATATATAGCCCAACAAGGAAACCCGAGGTGTGGTGTCATACCTGTCACAAAAGGATTCCAAAGGGCAAAGCTAGCCAAAATGCAGATGTAAAATGGTGAACTGTATAGTGTCTTTTAGACCATTTATATAGACAGTCGCAAAGGACCAGGGGGGATCAACAGGCAGTGTGGATCGGTCATCAAATGAATTGGCAAGATGGTAAACACAGAGTCCAAGCATCAAATGCAAATTGCACAGAAGACTTGAGGCTGTAAAGAGATCAAAGAAGTGTGTGTGAACACAGACACAGTTCGAGCTTAAAGCTGCAGCGAATTGCTGCTAATATAAATCCAAACCGATGCTCAAAAAGGCCCTCTGTTCAAAAGAAAAGGGGGGGCCGACAAAGATAGCACAAACAACTACCCGTGCATGGGGGAAGAGAAGCCTCGATCCGCGTTCCTGGTCCACAAACAAGCGGCTGGCAAGACAAGGACCCGAGATGCGGCCGCCATATACCACAGTGCCCGCCCACCCAGCCAATGGCCACACAGCGCGCGCAGCGCGAATCGACCAATAGGGAGCTTGCAGACCGTGGAGCGCATGACCCCGCCCCGCCCCGCAAGAGATCAGGGCGGCGCCATGCACTCCACGGTCTCTGACGCATCAGCCAGGACAAATGGGCGGCCCCACGAACAGGAAGCAGCCAAAGAGGCACTGGAGGAACAGGGGGAAACAAGCAAAGAAACACAGAGCGCAAGCTGATTGCCATCTGTCATTCAGAGCAAGGAACCCCCCGGGTGCGCCGGGTGGAGAAAAGAGTGAACCACGGAGAAAAGGAAGGAAAAAAGGAAGAAGAAGAAGAAGAAAAACAAGGGAGAAAGAGAGAGGAAATGGAAAGGAGAAGGAAAATGAAAAGAAGAATGGCATGGGGAGAGAAAAAAAAAATAATAATAATAAATAAATAAATGAATGTGAACAAGGGAATGAAAATAATAAGAATGATGATAAATGTGAAAAATAATAAAATAGAATGAAGATGGGAATGAAAATAAATATAAAAATAAAAATAAATATAAATAAAATAAATAAGAATAGAAAATGAAAATAAAAATAAATAAATAAATAAATAAATAAATGGAAATAAAAATAAAATGAAATAAAAAAGACAATAAAGATGGAAATAAAATATAAATGGGAAAATATATAAAAATATGAAAATAAAGATAAATGTGAATAAAAAATAATAATGCATGGATAAAAAAAAATGAATGAAAAGAAATGAAGAATGAATGAATGGATGAATAAATGGATGCATGAAAAGACAAATAGCACACAGCAAGAGGCAGGGCCAGATTATTCATTGAACCAACCTCCAGAGGAAAAGCCCTCCAGAAAAGGACGGAAACTAAGGATTTCATTGAGACCGGGGGGAAGAAGTGGCCTCCAAGGCCATGATCCAGCGCACCTCGCGCTGGAGCAGGGTCTTGTCCCAATCTCCACCCCGCGGATTGGGATGAATACGGTCCAATGCCAGGAACTTGACAGAGGGAAAACATTTCTGATGGACATCCCTATGTGTCTCCCCAAAGGGAAGTCGGGATTGCTGCTTTTCATGGTGTGTATGTGTCTATAAATTCTCCTCCATAGTTCTTGTTTCGTCTTCCCGACGTAAAAACATCCACAGGAACATGACAACAAATATACCACGCCAATGGTCTGGCAGATGACATAATTCTTGGATCTAAATGTCTTCCCATTTGGAAGTATAAAGTGAGATTGTGAGTTGATATATTGACAGTAGGGACATCCTCCGCATTTGTAGGTGCCGAGTCTTTTGCAAGGATCCTTTCTAAATTCCCCTCTAAATTCACTGGACGTGAGAATATCACGAAGAGACTTAGATTTTCTATATGAAATAGATGGGTTAGACGTGAGGAAAGGTTTTAAAGTTGGATCAATTTGGAGGATGTGCCAGTGTTTCTCTAAAATTCTTTGAACTTCCAGATGTTGTGGGGTGTAGCGTGTAATGATGCGTAGTTTTTGTTGTGTGGAGTTGACTTGAGGTTTATCTTTTTCGCCAAAGAGCAACTGATGTCGTGACTTACTAAAGGCCTTTTTGAAGGCCTTTTTGAGGCACGTATTAGAATAGCCTCTTTCCCGCAATCTGTTCTTCAGTTGGAAGGCCTCTTGGCGAAAAAGTTGATCTGTGGAGCAGTTGCGTCGTAGACGCAAATATTGCCCATAAGGTATCGACCGAATGAGGGAGACAGGGTGAGAACTATTGGCATGTAAAATGAGATTCCCAGCCGTAGGCTTACGGAATAAGGTACTCGATAGTCTGCCATCATCTTCCTTACTAATAGTGACATCCAAAAAGGTGATCACCGAGGAATTAAAGGTGTAAGTGAACTTGAGATTCCAAGAATTCAAGTTCATGTGAAACAGAAACTCCTGTAAGAGCTCCAACGATCCATCCCACACCATCAGGATATCATCAATGTAACGGTACCAGCTCATGATATGAGCGGTATAAAGGGCCAGGGTATCCTCCTGCAGAAGAAAACATTCCCACTCCCCCAGGTACAAATTGGCGTAGGATGGGGCACAACAAGTGCCCATCGCTACGCCCTGCACCTGGAGGAAGTGGGAATCATCAAATAAAAAAATGTTGTGTGTCAAAATATATTCAAGTGAGGAGACAATAAAGGAACAAAGGTCATTGAATTTCTTGTGTTTTTGCAACAACACATGTTTGATGGCAGTGAGACCCTGATCGTGTGGGATGGAGCTGTAAAGAGCCTCAACATCAATGGCTACAAGTAAGGCTGTGGAAGGAATATGCAGGCCGTCAATAATCTGGAGTAGATGTATAGTGTCCTTGATATAGGATGGTATACATACTACAAACGGCCTCAATTGTTCATCGATAAATCGGCTAAGGTTTTCCGATATACCTCCACGGCCAGAAACAATAGGATGACCTGGGGGATTTTTGGCGTCTTTGTGCACCTTGGGGAGACAATATAGGGTGGGAGTTTTAGGGTGTGTATTACGAACGTATTCCCAAGTCTGTTTGCTGATAGTATTGTTAAGATAAGCCATATCTACTAACAAATAAAATTCCTTGTTGAATTTAGTTACGACTGACAGCTCGGTATTGTTCATTGTGCATGACTACCACATTGCCCCCTTTGTCGGCAGGCTTAATTGTTAGGTGGTGCTGACTGGTCAAGGTATTCAAAGCTTCTTGTTCCTCTGAAGACAAATTAGAGACATTCAAGGAAGTCCTTAACTTCTGAATGTCAGATGTAATGACAACCAAAAAGGCACCCAAATTATGATTATTGTAGGGGGAGGAAACTTATTGGACTTCTTTTTGAGGGCAGTGTTATTGGCATCAGGGGGAGGGTCCTTGTCGAGATGTTCATCCAAAAGGGCCTCAATGTCAATCTTGTCAATGAGATTGTCGTCACCTTGTTCTTCAAGCAAGGTCAACAAGTCATTGAGGGCCTTTTGGGTGGCAGAGTCCTCAGAACTCTGGGGACGTTGCTTGGAGTACAGACTTTTTAAAATAAGTCTACGAGCAAACAGCTGAATGTCCTAATCAACTCCAACTTGTCGAGATGTGACTCAGGACAAAAGCTGAGGCCCTTTGAAAGTAAGATAGTCTCATAGGTGGAAAGAGTATAGTCGGACAAATTGACAATGTCAACTTTGTTTGTATTGTCTAGAGTGACCGAACAGGTTGATGTCATGGGAGGATGGGAGTGATGTCTGGTGACTCTAGTCAGTTCTCCTCCTGAGTGGACACACTGGGATTCATGTTGGTATTTAGTGATGTAGAAGGTGTTGGTACAGAGTTGGAAAACATGGAATATACTTGCCCAGAGGGGCCACCACGTGTATTGTCAGATGTCACAGTGCTCATACCATCACCTGTATTGATAACAGAAGTAGGTGTCCTAGAATGCGATTCAGTTATATGCTTTTTGGGTTGACTGTTTTTGACCAAAACTGCCGAACGTTTCTGTTTTTTGTTTGTAGTAGTAGACTGTGAGGAAGAAGAAGAGATGTTAGAGTTGATAGACATGTTAGAAACACCTTCTGTTTTGTGACCTTTGAAGAACCCCTGTTTGTTATTTCTATAGGTTTTATCTTGGTGCCAGTTGTATGCACATCCTTCCTGAAAGGCACGTTTGTTTCTCCAAAATGTTTTATTTTTCACGGTCATGGTTTCTTTAACTACAGAGTCAAGTTTACTTTTAATGGCGTCCTCATGTGTTTTATACATGGATGAATCTTTAAAAGAGTCTAGTTTCAGATAAATAGCATCAATCTCTTTATCTAATAATCCAATGCGTTTAGTGTATTCTTCGGACAGTAATTTCATCATGTTCCTAGTACATTGATGAAGATTATTTTCCCATCTCTTTTTAAAAATCTCATCCACGTTATCGATAGTGGGAAAGATTTTAATGCGTAAACCTAGTGGGTTAATATCTGCATCAAGGTAACGCTGGAAACCATCGACATGCCGGAAAAGCAGAGTCTTCTTTTCCACATGTCTTTGCAGTTGGAAAAAGATAGACGCCATTTCAGTATCCCTGACTTCAGTTTTACCATGCTCTTTATATTGACCCATGAGGGACTCAAATCCCTTGCTTTTGAACATGATAAGGAAGGGAAAAAAAAAAGGGAAGAAGAAAGGGGAACAGAAAACAGAAAACCACAACAAGGCAATTAGAACATGGGGCACAGTTACATCAATAAATTGTAGACGCGTCAAATAACAAAATTAATGAAATAGGTGCTCTGCTTGGATGAGTTAGGACGGGGGGATGGGTATCTGCTACCCGGTGATACAGAAAAATAGGATCACTCTTCCAAGTAGAGCATAGTGTTATAAGGCCAACATCCCTGCAAATGGAAAACAGAAAGAACCCCCCAAAAAGGGAATGGGACTTTGAGGCCAAAATAACACTTGAGTAAGATAAAAACGTATGTTTATTGATAAACTGGACATAAAATCAACTATGAAATAACAGATCATAGCATGACATAATGTAATTACATGGAACAATAACAAACGAGAAAAAGGAAGCACAGGACTACGAAAACACCCATCACCCTACACGTTACAGAGAACCCTTCATCAGGGATGTGAGTGTAGGGGTCCCAGGTGCTGAGATGTAAGTACTTCTGCAATAGAGAATATATCATAATGATATGCAGGCAAAATATGTAACATCAAAAAATTAGTACATACTTATGCCCAATAGACAAAATCTTCAAATACTCTGCACTGAATGGGGGAACGCTGGTCATTCTGCAATGAAAGGGGGCACGCTGGTCACTCTGCATTGAAAGGGGGCACGCTGGTCACTCTGCATTGAAAGGGGGCACGCTGGTCACTGTGCATTGAAAGGGGGCACGCTGGTCACTGTGCATTGAAAGGGGGCACGCTGGTCACTCTGCATTGAAAGGGGGCACCCTGGTCTCTCTCCATTGAATGGGGGCACGCTGGTCTCTCTGCATTGAATGGGGGCACACTGGTCTCTCTGGAATGAAAGGGGGCACGCTGGTCACTCTGCACTGAATGGGGGAAGGCTGGTCATTCTGCAATGAAAGGGAGCACGCTGGTCACTCTGCATTGAAAGGGGGCACGCTGGTCTCTCTGCATTGAATGGGGGCACGCTGGTCTCTCTGCATTGAATGGGGGCACACTGGTCACTCTGCAATGAAAGGGGGCACGCTGATCATTCTGCATTGAAAGGGGGCAAGGGCGACATAGGACGTGACGAGACCACGCCCCCACTAGCTGGCTTTTTTCTGATGATAGCGTGCTGGGAGACGCTGCTGCATTGGGATTATTATTACACACATGCTGTATGATGTCTTCAAATATGTGAGTGTATCTACTTATGATTTTAATAAATTTATTGCTTTTACGGAGTTACACTATGTCCCTGTTACCATTTTTCTTATACCATCGATTGCTGATCGATTGCCGAGTATTAATCGATTAATATTGGAGGAGTGACATCTGGTGGATTTCTTTGGTTATAACATCAAGCCTGCATTGGTCTATCCATTGATTTGGGTGACCCATACATTCTGGTAAGCTGCTAATTTGCTTACTTGGTGACCCCTTCTTCCTGGCGTGGTTCCTTTCCTCTCACCTTTCCCCGGGCTCCGGGACCTACCTTCTGGGACTTGTGGTTCCTTGGAAATCTTTTGGCACTCAAATTATTGTTTTTTTTACACTTGTGTTGGACATTCTTGATTATATATTCACATTTATTCTTCTATATGGACTATATTTGTTTGTATCACATATGCTTTTTTGTAAAATTATCAGTATTTATTTTTTTATGAGTATTTAATTATGGCCCTCAATTTTTGTTAGCGCTACACATATTTTATTATTATCATGTAACCTCCCTTCAACAATGTGGTTTTGCTCCGGTGGAGACCCCCCCCCCCCCCCCAGTTTCTAACATCTGTAGTTAATTCAGCACTTTTGTGTTGACCTTACATTTAAAAGTGCTTCTATTACTCCTTCTCACCCATGCCCCTAGCACATTTGATTTATTTTTATTTTTTTTATGGGGAGCAAGTACATTTTTTGACTGGTAAATGCTCCTTCTTTCTCAACTCTTGCCTAGGCGAGAATGACGTGTGCTTAGGCATGCCTTCTGCCTATGCCCCATCCGCCACCACCTGGGACGTGTTGCACATCTCTGAAGACTGCTGGACCAATCCCACAGCACCCGTGCATTATGCAGTCAGGAGCCAACAGTTCCTCAGGAAGTCAAAGCGCTATGAAGAACCGGCAATGAGAAGACAGGCACTGGCAAGTACCTGATTTTTAGCACTAGTATTTGTAGCGGCTGACTGACAAAAAAAAAAAAAAAAGACAACTCTTTAATTTTTTAATTGCTTCTATTTTTCCACTACCTGCTTCTCAAAAGAACTGTTGTTATACTGTTCCAACCCCTTCCTTCTCCCTGACTGTCAATGATGCAGCTTTAATTTTGGAAGGAGTGTGCACAGGCAGCTCTCAATACTGTTCGGTCATTTCCCCTGTGTGTTTCCCCCTGCTCCAGATTAGCTGGTTGGTCGTGTAACTGGCCATGTTCTATAGGTGGGAAAAACAACCAGTCAGCTAGCTGCTTGTTGATGTACTAAAGCTGCTATGCATGTTACTACCATCTCTGACTAACAAAAGAGGGTCATTCTGCAAATTTGAATAACCCACAGTACTAAAACTGGTTCTAAAGGCAGAAGGTTTTGTTATCTTAATAAATTCTATGCATTAGGATGAAAAACCTTCTGTGTGCAGCAGCCCACCTAATACTTACCTGAGCCCCATCTCGATCCACCAATGTTGCACGGAAGTCTTGACTGCCCAGGACTCTTCCTCCTCATTGACTGAGACAGCAGTGGGTGCCAATGTGAAGAGAGAGGAGGCTCCATATCTGAGCGGACACACGAGTGGCGGAACAGCTCAGGTGCCCCCATAGCAAGCTGCTTGCTGTGGGGGCACTAGGCAGGTGTAAAGGGCCAAAAGTGCCAGCGGGGGACCTGAGAAGAGGAGAATCGGGGCTGTGCTGTGCAAAACCACTGCACAGAGCAGGTAGGTATAACATGTTTTTTATTTTTAAACATTCGCCTCTTATATGTAGTTCTTTACAAATTACCTCTGAGCCAAGGCTCACTAGCACCCTCCCCCCCCCCCCCCCATTGCTAACTCCAACATACAAAAACAAAAGAAATGTGTAAAAATTACACAAAACATTCAGCGCTCCTCTGTACTATGTAACAGCAATTAGTCCTTGGATAAACACACTGAGAAGGCTCTCAGAGATGGGGGGTCATTAGTAAAACAGAAGCCTCCTTCCTGCATAAAGATTTTTACCATATCCCCTATTGCTATCACCTGCTGAAAAAAAATCTGGAGATTCCTCCAGGTAGACCCATTGTGGCTGCCATAGACCGCTTTTCTCAGTACATAGATTCATTTCTACAATCACTTGCCCAAAATCTTTCTTCCTATATCTGAGATAGCACCCACTTACTTGAACTTTTAGAACCATACACTTGGGAACCTAATTACACTTGGGTTTCTCTAGGTCTCATACTTATACACATCTATCCCTCATGACATAGGTATGATAGCACTGCAACATTTCCTCTCCAAAGATTGTATGCTGAACCTCAGACAAGCTGACTTCATACTTGAGGCTACTCTAATCTGCCTCACACACAACTATTTCAAGTTTGACAATGATTTTTTTCTGCAAATCCATGGAACAGCTATGGGGGCCAATTTTTTCCCATTTGGTAATGGGATATTGGGAGTTTCTTTCCATTTGGCACCATAATTCATTTGCCCCCCATCTCATATATTACGGTTGGTTCATTGATGATGTTTTGATCATTTGGGATGGTCCTCCTTTTTTAGTTGACCAGTTTGTGACATACTGCAACAATACTCTTGGGTAATCCTTCACCTCTGTCCAACATAGTGCCTAGATTTAGAACTGGGACATAATGTAAACATCTTTGCCAGGAACACTACCAAGCCCACAGCAGGCAATATTCACACATTACAACAGTTGCCTCCATCCATCATGGATTACAGTAACAATACACCGAAAGGACAGTTCTGTTGTCTCAGACAGAACTGTACCAGACAGTTTGATTTATGTTTCCCACAGCTTCTTTTAAAAAATCCTGGACAAAGGGTATCCGGAAGAATTGGTTGATGAGGTTTACGATTTTTACCTCCCAGATATATCAAACCCCAAAAAATCCAAAAAGACAAACCCATAAGATTTATAACCAGATTTCATAGTGCGTACCATAAGATGAAGTTTATTCTAACCAAACATTGGGAAATTCTATCACAAGACCCCCTTCTACAAAACACTATTGACAATAGACCATTTTTCACTTATAAAAAAGCTCCTACCCTAAAAAGTAACATTGCACCCAGTAAATTTAAAACTAAAAAATCTGGTCAAACTAGGGCTTCTCTTTGTCTGATACCTCTCAAAGGAATGTACCGCTGCCATAAGGCATTGTGTAAAATGTGTAGGTTTTTAAAACATGGTAAAAAACATTTTAGCACCAAAAGGACACACTTACCCTATTAATGACTTCTACAATTATTTTTCTGGAATTTGTAGTATACTGCCTCACTTGCCCTTGTTGGCTTCCCTATGTTGGCCGCACCATCTGGCCCTTTAGACAAAGTTTTGGGGAACACCATAACGTTATTTAAGATGGCGTTGAGAAGCACAGTGTGCCTTGGTTTGCAAGTGTGGATTATTGACGCTATACCCAGAGATCTCCATGAGGCAGAACAGTTCTCCAGATTGTGTCCTAACTTTTTGGATCTTTAGCCCCCATGCACACTGGACATTTTTGGAGCTGCTGTTAGCAGCGTCAGACGTTTTTTTTTTGCAGCTGCAGAACGCCCATCCATGTTATTCTATGGCCTCATGCACACATAGAGCTATTAGGAGCTCCAAGTGGCATAGGCGTTTAATAGCTGCAAAAAAACCCAGGACCAGTGCGTTCTGGAGCTACAGCGTCAAGCTGTAAAAACATCTGACGCTGCTAAAGGCTGAATAACGTTGCTTAACGTGCATTAAACCACGTTATACGTTTTTTTTTTCTTCCATTCAAAATCAATGGTTCCCTATGGGAGCCTATTGATTTGAATGGAAGGCGTAGCGACTTGTGCTGTGAGAATCTTGAGTGGGAACTCCACGCCAAAATGGGGAAAAAAAATGGCGTGGGGTTCCCCCCAGGTTCAAAACCAGGCCCTTCGGGTCTGGTATGGAATTTGAGGGTAGCCCCACGCCGTTTTTTTCCCCCCAAAAATCCATGCCAAACCCTTATCCGAGCATGCAGCCTGGCAGCCCAGGAAAGGGAAGGGGACAAGTGAGCGGCCCCACCCCCCTGGACCATACCATGCCACACGCCCTCAACATGGGGGGTGTGGGTGCTTTGGGGAGGGGGCTCTGCACCCCCCCACCCCAAAGCACCTTGCCCCCATGTTGATGAGGACAAGGGCCTCATCCCCACAAACAAGCGATCCTTGTTTGATTTTGTTTATTCTGCGCATTAACTTGTTCAGGCATCAAAGCTTATGGGTATTAGGGCCATAGATATTAGCTACAGTATATTTGGTAGAGTTTATCTCATATATTATAATAATATATCTGCGGGGTCTTTGATTTCCTCAATCAAAGTAAATGCCACAGTGTCACTTATGGCAAGAAAGAAACCTCTTTTTTTCACTGACATGAACGCAGAAAAGATATGGGGGTAACTCTTATGGGAGCATCTAGGTGGTGAATCCAGGTGAAAGTATGTTTCCTTTACACACAGAACATCACAATTATACTATACCTAGACATTAAGCCCGTTAAATTAACGGGGGCTAGAACATATGTGGTCAAACATTTGTAAATAGGGATGATCGAACGGTTCGGGTCGACCATCGGTTCGACCCGAACATTGGGTGTTCGAAATTCGGTCACCAGAACCGCCCAAAATTCAATGGGACAGGAACTGGGCTTTAAAAGCCCGTGATTGGCCCAGAAATATCAGTAAAAGCCAATTGAGGGGGCAGGAGTCTGCTAGGAATGTGATTGGAGTCACTACGGGGTCCAGAGGCCAATCAGGAGTGAATACGCCCCCCAGTATATAACATAGCCCCGCCAAACCTCTAGCACTGTAATACAGAGGCTGTGGAAGAGAGTGGAAGCATTTGTGTTTCTCCTGCTGCTTGTAAAGCTCCAGTGTCATTTTGCAATTACCTTCTGCTGTATGGAGCACCCCAACTTTCCCAATCCATTGTAGGTGTGCTCCATTCACTTGTACTCATCAGCACGGATCCATCTGTCCAAGGAGATACATCAGAACAGATTGGCCCAGTTGCATACTCATTACACAAGTCTTTTTGAATAATGTCTGACTTTGGTAATAAATTACTCCCCACACCAGGTTGCAATACACCACATCCACCACCCTGCTCAGGTGGCGCTTCACAAACCTTACACACCTTTGCATTTTCCACAGGTTGTATTAACCCACTATTTACCTGCACCCTTTCAGGATTAGTAGATTGCTCTAATACCTTTTTATTTAATGCTGCAGTTTCACTCTGCCCCTCCAGAGTGACATCACGGTTGTCCAGGGGAACCTCCAGCTCCAACATATGAAGTTCCCTGGAGTTTTCTAGGGACAACTGTGCTGTCTTAACATCCGTTGCTATGGGCAAAGGCCCACACTTGATTAGAGATTTTGCTTGGCTCGAACCTGGGGTTTTCCCAACAGCAGTATATTTTGTATTATCATTAACATTGACCACATTTTTACCTTTTGCAGGCTGTCCTAGCCCACTACCAACTTGAGACTGGCAGACATTAAATACCTCACTATTGCTCTTTTGAGAAACACAGACAGGTGGAGGCTTGAATTTAACCCCTGCCTCCCCACTGAACAGGGTACTGCACAAGGAAAAGTCACTTTCAAGAGCACATTCAGTGGTCTCACTAACTGGGGTCATTCCCACATCATCATAGACAGTCTCATAGCCAGTCTGTTCCAACATGAAACCAGCAGTTCCAGCCGATTCATTAAAGACAGTCTTACCCACCGCAGTAGTAGGGGTCACCATGTTCACTTGAGTGCGATGTCTTGTAACCAGTCCTCTGCTGCACTTTCACTGGCAAACTCCCTCTGGTGGCCACAGGATGAATTTACAGCTGGCATTTCCAACTGTTTAGCACCCCCTGCAGGCACAACAGGAGACTCCTTGTTGCTAGGGGTGACACACATTTGCACCGGAACTTGGGCTTGCAGAAAACGCCTTTTGCCCAGCAACATTATCTCCAGCAGTCTTCCATAATGTGGGACAAGAAAAAATGCCATTCCTAAGTTGACCAAAAATGAAAAATGCTAGCAACTCAGAAACTGACGCTGTCATACAAGCCAAAAGTTTAAGGAGCCATAACAATGCTCCTATAACTTTGTTAAGCTGGTCAGTCTATGATGTTGAAGGTGGCTCCTTATTCAGCCAGCTTCTTATTCAACTGTTTCACATAGTTTCTTATTCATGTTGGGTCTTTATGCATAAAAGTGATTATTCACTACCTGCAAAGTTTATAACAAAATTTGGCAACAATTCTATCTCCCTAACTGCCATGTATTTAAAATTATTGTAAAGCCTTGTTTTGTTTTTTTTTTTAAATAAGAAACATGTTATACTTACCTGCTCTGTTACAGTGGATATGCACAGAGCAGCCCAGATCCTCCTTTTTTTGGGTTCCTCTTTGCAGCTTCTGGCTCCTCCTTTCAGTTGAGTACCCCCACAGCAAGCAGCTTGCTATGGGAGCACCCGAGCTGAGCTGCAGCTCCGTCTGTTCATTCAGACATGGAGCTGCTGTTCGCCCCCCCCCTGTATGGCTGACTGACTTTGAGTGACACCTGTGGGAGCCAATGGCGCCACTGCAGTGTCTCAGCCAATCAGGAGGGAGAGTCCCGGTCGGCCGAGGGACTCGTGGACATCGTTGGACAGAGATCGAGTTCAGGTGTGTATTAGGGGGGCTGAGGGGGGGCTGCTACACAGATAGCATGCAATAAAACAAAAAACCTTCTGACTTTATAACTCCTTTAATGGGGTAAATCATATAATTGGGCATCCCTCTATTAGTTAAAATTAAATTTGGCCTGGGTCAAGTGATATAAATCGTAAAGTATTGCACCAAATGTGGCACCATGAAAGCCATGCATAATTCTGAATAAGAAGCCAAGCTATTCCTATATGAAAACCATCTTGGCTCACCCAACTTCCACTTGTTTTATACTCATTAGGCATCCTTCTAGATAGAAAATTTAAATCTGGCCTGAGCCAACTGATATAAATCATAAAATCTGGCACCTTATCAGCCATACATTTCAATGGGAAATTCCAAATAGGCCAAGCTATTCCTATATGAAAACCTTCTTGGCTCACCCAAGTTCCACTTTTTTTTATACTCATTGGGCTGTCCTTCTATATAGAAAAGTTTAATTTGGCCTGAGCCAATTGATATAAATTATGAAATATGGCACCAAACTTGGCACCCTGTCATCAATGCATTTTAATGGAAAATTCTGAATAAGAAGCCAATCTATTCCTATATGAAAACCATCTTGGCTCACCCAACTTCCACTTGTTTTATACTCATTGGGTATCATTCTATATAGAAAATTTCAATTTGGCCCGAGCCAAGTGATATAAATCATAAAATATGGCACCCTGTCATCAATGCATTTCAATGGGAAATTCTGAATAAGAAACCAAGCAATTCCTTAACCACTTGCCGACCGGGCCATAGCCGAATGATGGGCTACAGCATGGTCGGCTTATTCTGGGAGGGCGTACTATGACATCCTCCTAGAATCTCGCTTTCCACACTCGTCCCCTGGGGCGCGTACATGGAAGTGTCCATGCTCTCTGGGTCCAAGGGACCCGGCACATCACGGCCCTTTACCATGTGATTAATCTGTCCAATGATGGAGGGATCACTTGTCAACAAACCGGCGCATGTCCGGTTCAGTTCTCCCCTGGCACGCTGATCCATGCCACATCCGTGCTTATCCATGCCACATCAGTGCTCATACATTCCACGTCAGTGCTCATCCTTGCCACATCCATGACAGGTCAGTGCTCATCCGTGCCACATCCATGAAACGTCAGTGTTAATTAGTGCCACATCCATGCCACGGCAGTTCTCATCCATGCCACGTCAGTGGTCATCCGTGCCTCATCCATGCCATTTCAGTGCTTATCCGTGCAACATCCATGCCACGTCAGTGCTCATCCGTGCCACATCAGTGCTCATCCGGGCCACATCCATGCCACATCTTTGCTCATCCTTGCCACAACCATGCCACATCAGTGCTCATCCATGCCATGTCAGTGCTCATCCATGCCACGTCAGTGCTCATCCATGCCACATCCATGCCACGTCAGTGCTCATCCATGCCACATCAGTGCCACATTCATGCCACATCAGTGCTCATTCGTGTCACATCCATGCCTCATCAGTGCTCATCTGTGCCACATCCATGTCACATCATTGCTCATCCGTGCCACATCCATGCTACATCAGTGCTCATCTGTGTCACATCAGTGCCACTAAAGTGCTTATCAGTGCCCTACAGTGTCTCACAAAAATGTAATGGGAAGTCAGGAAATGCCGGTGCTCCCTGAATGTTGGGCTCCTGTATGTGGCTAGACTGTGGAAAAGTGTCACACGTAGTATCGCCATACTCAGGAGGAGTAGCAGAATGTATTTTGGGGTGTAATTTTTCACTATGTACATGCTATGTGTTAGAAATATCTTATAAACGGACAACTTTGTGTAGAAAAAATGTGATTTAATTTTGTTTCCACATTTTCCAAAAACTTGTGGAAAAAAATGGTTCAAAAGATGCATTATGCCACCTAGATTATGTGTTGGGGTACTTGCTTTCCAAAATATGGTAATTTAGTGGGGGTTTCCTTGTTCTGGTGCTCCAGGGCCTTCAAAAGTGTGATAGGTTGTCAGAAAATTATATGTGTAATTTGTGCTCCTAGAACGCCTGAAGGTGCTACTTGGATGTTGACCCTCTGTATGTGGTCAAGCTGTGGAAAAGTCTCACACATGTGGTATCCCCATACTCAGGAGGAATGGCAGAATGTATTGTGGCATGTAGTTGCAAGTATGCCTATACAGTGTGTGAGAAATAATTTGGTAATATGACCATTTTGTGAAAAAATAAAATAAATCTCCATTTTGCAAAGAATTGTGGAAAAAAATGACAACTTCAAATAACTCACCATGCCTCTTACTAAATATCTTGGGATGTCTACGTTCCAAAAAGGGGTAATTTGGGGGGGGGGGTATTTGTACTTTACTGGCTTGTTAGGGTCTCAAGAAATGAGATAGACCCATCAGTACATCAGGTGTGATCAATTTTCAATGATTGGCACCATAGCTTGAAGACTCTATAACCTTCCCAAAGACCAAATAATATATACTTATTTGGATTATTTTTTACCAAAGATATGTAGCAGTATAAATTTTGGCCAAAATTTATGAAGAAAAATTACCAAATTAGCACAATTTTAAAACCGATATGAAGAAAAATGCATTTTTTTTTGCAAAATTGTCAGTCTTTTTCCACTTATAGCGCATATATCTCTGATTTAAGGGGGCTCTGTGGGGGGTCTCTGATGTAAGGGGGTGTCTCTAATGTATAGGGGGGCTAAGTTATTAGTGATCATAAAAAAAGTCAAAGTGCAAAAAAGGTGCAAGAAAATGTGCGGGGGGGGGGGGGAGCGCAGGGGGGGGGGGCACAGGATTAGCTCGCACAGGGCGCCTGAACACCTAAGGCCGGTGTTCCGTGAAAAAACCCTACCCGTGAAAATTCCCTACCCTCGTCACTTCCTGTGCACCTACGTCATTGAACAGCTGAGCAGCTTACCACTGCGCTGTAATGTTCCGGTACCTTTGGTACCCTAAATTACTCTTTTCACAAGTGTATGCGCCCCACCATTCTCTTATGGAAAGGTGCGCATACACCTTTAAGACTGAAGCTGTCATCACTCAGCGCCGGACTAGATGGCTATTTAAATCGCCGGTTCTCACTCACATGTGTTCGTTCAAACACCCATACCTGGATGCTAACTTGGCTTGAAGCTTTCGTGCTTGCAAGCATACCTCGCTGACGGAACCTCGCTGCGCTGATCCCTGCATCCCGCTTCCGGATCATCCGCTCCTCCTGAACCAACCTTCGGCTGTATTGATATTAGTGCTAAGTACCCCGCAGGGGAACCCTCTATAAACTTATACTAAGCTTACACTATCTAGCTCTGCATAGTAAAGACTATTTATCACATCTGCATATCTAGATTGCTAGCTCTTAAGACTACTGCTACTTATTCCTGCACTGGGTTGATCTCTCTTGTATGTCCACCTGCTACTCTGTCATCTGCTACCATACATGATTGCTAAACCTACCTGCATCCATCTGCTACTGTCTTACCTTCAAGTGTCTGTCACCTACCACCTCCACTCAACCTGTCTCTTAAATCTTCATCACTGTGTTACTACATACATAAAGTCACTCTAGGAACCAGCTTGTTGAGTGTGTGTATTTACTAGCTGAATTAAGACCTTCCACACATGATGAGTCATTGAGGTTGGGAATGGTATCTCAGCATCTCTCTTACATGACTACTGAAGTGGAATATTTCTGCAGCTGAAAATCCACACCATACATGAAACGCAGGAGCGTTACAGATTGAACGAACCCACAAATGGATTCAGCAGAAATAACCACTCAGGTGACACAATTAAAACAGCAAGTAACTGCGTTAATACACGCACTTGCTGAATTAAAAGAAGACAATCAGGCTCTGTCGCAGCAGGTAATTAGACTGACACAACTTACCTCTGCTCAGTCCCCTGAACCCAAGATAAATCCCCCTTTGGTATTTACAGGCGATCGCAAAAAATTTCGCGAATTTAAAAACGCATGTGAGTTACTTTTTTTGCTAAAACCTCGTACCTACCTTACTGATCACATTAAGGTTTGTACTATTATTTCTTACCTAACAGGCGATCCTCGAGCCTGGGCAGACTCTCTTTTTGAGAAAAACGACCAGCTTCTCAACTCCTATGCCTTGTTCCTAGCAGAACTCACTAGCCTATATGATGACCCCAATAGGCAGAGTACTGCCGATCTTCAATTAAGATCCTTGAAACAAGGAAGGAGGCCTGTAGAAGACTTTGTCGCGGAATTCAAGAGATGGACCCTTGATTCAGAATGGAATGATGCATCTCTGAAAACCCAATTTAGGCTTGGCCTATCAGAAGCCGTTAAGGACGAGCTCGCCCGAGCGGATCTACCAAAAACCCTGGATGCATTAATACAACTCAGTATTACCATAGATAGAAGACTACGAGAAAGAAAGGCTGAGAAAATGGGAATGCCATTATCCGTTTCCTCTCGGATTCCGGCCGTTAACCCCGTTCCTATGGAGGTAGGAACCATACGCCCACCGCTATCAACTATGGAAAAAGCCAAAAGACGATATGAAAATCTCTGCTTGTACTGTGCATCCCCAGATCACAAGATAAATGTCTGTCCCCTAGTCAACAAAAAGAAGGGTGAGTGTTCACATGTCCTCCTAGGGGGATTGACAACTTCATTCACTAACCCTTACATTTTTGTTTGTTTGACATTACAGTGGGACCAGAACAGGATTACTACTAAGGCCATGATTGACACAGGATCTTGTGGAAATTATATTGATATATGTTTTGCTGCTTCAAATAAAATTCCTATTATTTCTAAACTTAAACCTGTCTCAGTAAGTCTTATTACCGGTGTTCCGTTATCCTCTGGTCCGATCACCGATCAGACACAAGTACTTCTAGTCACTATTAACGAGTCTCATAGGGAGACTACTACCTTCGATTTAATACCTTCACCCCACTTTCCCATTGTGTTGGGACTTCCCTGGTTACACACACACCAACCAACCATAGATTGGAAGGAACGGTCCTTGGCCTTCCTCTCTTGCTATTGCGAGGATACGTGTAACCTCCCGTCTTCCGGGAAGATTCTGTCTATGGTGACAGATGAGATTGCACCACTATGTTATCAGGATCTTTCTGAGGTTTTTCTTGAGAAAAATGCTCAAGCATTACCTCCTCATCGAGACTATGATTGTAGCATTGATCTACTCCCAAATAGCAAATTGCCGTTCGGTCATGTTTATCCTCTTTCACAGGATGAACTTTCCCATCTCAAAACCTATTTGGATGAGAATTTGGAAAAAGGTTTTATTAGACCTTCCACTTCTTCCACAGCAGCAGGACTCTTTTTTGTTCGCAATAAGGACTCAAGTCTCAGACCTATCATCGACTACAGGAAATTGAATGCTATCACAATAAAAGATCGCTATCCTCTACCGCTTATCCCTGAGCTCATTGAGCAGGTGCGTGGAGCTACCTATTTTTCAAAATTGGACCTGAAAGGAGACTTACAATCTCATTCAAATCTGTGATGGACACGAGTGGAAGACTGCATTCAGAACCAGATACGGATTGTTCGAATATCTTGTGATGCCATTCGGGCTATGCAACGCCCCTGCAGTTTTCCAACGATTTATAAACAATATTTTTAAAGACTTACTAGATGTCTGTGTTGTGGTATATCTGGACGATATACTTATATATTCACGATCCCTGTCTGAACACATAAGACATGTAAGACTTGTACTATCGAGATTGCTTGCACATAACCTTTATGTGAAACTGAAGAAATGCTCGTTTCATAAAGACGAGGTACTCTTTGTAGGCTACATCATATCCAAAACAGGAATCGAGATGGACATGAGTAAAATATCCTGCATTCAGGATTGGCCTACACCAACCACACGCAAGGCGCTACAGCGATTCCTGGGATTTTCAAATTTCTACAGGAAGTTCATTAAAAACTTTTCTGCTATTGTGAGACCCCTCACACAGCTCACTAGCATAAAAAAACCATTCAAATGGTCAGAAGAAGCCAATAAAGCTTTTCACTTGTTAAAGACAAGGTTTACTTCCGCTCCCATATTACGCCATCCAGACCCATCCCTCCAATACATTCTGGAGGTAGATGCGTCAAACATGGCAGTAGGAGCAATACTCTCCCAACGACCAACCCACACTACACCACTTCATCCAGTCGCCTTTTTTTCTAAATCCCTAAGCAGTCCCGAGATAAATTACCCCGTGGGTGAAAAGGAACTGCTTGCTATAAAATTGGCTCTGGAGAATTGGCGACATTTACTCGAAGGCACCCAATTACCAATAATTATATACACGGACCATAAAAACCTCCAATATCTTCAGACTAGCAAAACTCTCTCGCACCGACAGGTACGATGGTCACTATTCTTTCTAAGGTTTAACTTCCTAGTGACTTACACACCTGCAGATAAGAACAAAAAGGCGGATGCACTATCACGACTAACTGAAGAAAACTACTTTGAAATCCCTTCCGTTCCTATAATACCTCACAAACGCATTATTGGAGTTGTCCGTTCCTTGAAGGAAGAGGTTTTGCATGGTATAAGTTTGGATTCACCCCCACCACAACTAAATACTGATGCAGAAGGCTTCCTCTACTACAACGACAAACTTTACATACCACCTACCCTACGCACCAAGATCTTGGAATTATCTCATGATGTGCCTATGGCAGGACATATGGATATGACAAAGACTCTTAATTTGATTTCCCGGCAATTCTGGTGGCCTGACATGAAAACATCTATACAAAAATTCGTCTCTTCATGCAATGTCTGTGCCAGGTCCAAGATTGACACTACGAGACCATCCGGTCTACCAATACCCCAAACTCCATGGGAAGTTTTGTCCTTGGACTTCATCGTAGAATTGCCTCTTTCCAAAGGATTTAATACCATCTTGGTGTCAGTGGACCATCTGACAAAGATGGCACATTTCATTGCTATTCGCAGACTACCTTCGTCCAAACAAACGGCAGAACTCCTGATGAAACATGTCTTTAGATTACATGGTATCCCAAAAACTCTTCTGTCTGACCGTGGATCCCAATTTATTTCTAAGTTCTGGCAAGAACTATGTCACATACTACGGATCGAGCGGAAGCTCACTTCTCCTTACCATCCGCAGACCAACGGACAGACTGAAAGAGTCAACCAATGCATCGAGCAGTATTTACGTTGTTACACTTCTTACCAACAGGATGATTGGGTGGATCTTCTCCCTCTGGCAGAATTTGCCTACAACAAAGCAACCCACAGTACAACAAAGCAGAGTCCGTTCTACTTGAACTATGGGTTTCATCCCTCTATTCTTCCACCACGCATCCTTCCTTCAAACAACCCAGTAGCCTCAGACTATCTTACCCAAATAAAGGATTCTCTGGGTTTATTAAATACTACCATTGCACACGCTCACAGTCAACAAAAGAAGTACTATGATCTTCGCAGAAGACCTTCTCCACAGTACACTATCGGGGACCTCGTTTGGCTCTCAACAAAAAACTTAAGACTGAAGATCCCTAGCAAAAAGCTTGGACCTCTGTTCTTGGGACCTTTCCCAATCAAAAAACTTATTGGAAAAGCTGCAGTACAGCTTACATTGCCAATAGACCTAAAAATCCATCCCATTTTCCATGTGTCGCTACTGAAGCCCCATGTTCCGGACCAAGGAATAAGGCCAAATATTCCACCTCCGCCTCCTGTACAAGTTGAAGGTGGAGAAGAATACGAGATAAAAGAGATTCTGGATTCTCGTATCTACAGAAGAAGACTTCAGTACTTGGTTAGATGGAAGAACTATGGGCCCCAAGACGACACCTGGCTAAACACCTCTGAAATACATGCCCCTAGATTAATAAGCAATTTTCATGCGAGATACCCAGACAAACCAGCTCCAGAGGCCTTCAGGAGCCGGCCTTAAGGGGGGGGTATTGTAATGTTCCGGTACCTTTGGTGCCCTAAATTACTCTTTTCACAAGTGTATGCGCCCCACCATTCTCTTTTGGAAAGGTGCGCATACACCTTTAAGACTGAAGCTGTCATCACTCAGCGCCGGACTAGATGGCTATTTAAATCGCCGGTTCTCACTCACATGTGTTCGTTCAAACACCCTTACCTGGATGCTAACTTGGCTTGAAGCTTTCGTGCTTGCAAGCATACCTCGCTGACGGAACCTCGCTGCGCTGATCCCTGCATCCCGCTTCCGGATCATCCGCTCCTCCTGAACCAACCTTCGGCTGTATTGCTATTAGTGCTAAGTACCCCGCAGGGGAACCCTCTATAAACTTATACTAAGCTTACACTATCTAGCTCTGCATAGTAAAGACTATTTATCACATCTGCATATCTAGATTGCTAGCTCTTAAGACTACTGCTACTTATTCCTGCACTGGGTTGATCTCTCTTGTATGTCCACCTGCTACTCTGTCATCTGCTACCATACATGATTGCTAAACCTACCTGCATCCATCTGCTACTGTCTTACCTTCAAGTGTCTGTCACCTACCACCTCCACTCAACCTGTCTTTTAAATCTTCATCACTGTGTTACTACATACATAAAGTCACTCTAGGAACCAGCTTGTTGAGTGTGTGTGTTTACTAGCTGAATTAAGACCTTCCACACATGATGAGTCATTGAGGTTGGGAATGGTATCTCAGCATCTCTCTTACATGACTACTGAAGTGGAATATTTCTGCAGCTGAAAATCCACACCATACATGAAACGCAGGAGCATTACATGCGCATGCTCACAGCTCCAGAAGGCTGTAAAAAGCCTTCTGTGTGTAGCAGCCCCCCCCAAGCACACCCTAATACTTACCTGAACCCGATCTATTACCAGCGATGTCCACAAGTCCCTCGGCTGTCTGGGACTCTCCCTCCTGATTGGCTGAGACACAGCAGCGGCGCCATTGGCTCCTGCAGTTGTCAATCAAAATCAGTCAGCCAATTGGGAGAGAGAGGGGGCGGGGCCGAACGGCAGCTCCGTGTCTGAATGGACAGACGGAGCTGCATCTTGGCTCGGGTGCCACCATAGCAAACTGCCTGCTGTGAGGGCACTTGACTGAAGGAGCCAGGAGCTGCAAAGAGGGAACCCAGAAAAGGAGGATCCGGGCTGCTCTATGCAAATCCACTGCATCAGAGCAGGTAACTATAACATGTTTGTTGTTTAAAAAAAAAAAAAAGAAAACGTGACTTTACAATCACTTTAACCACTTCCGGACCGGAAGGATTTGCCCCCTTAATTAGTGAATGTATAGCTTGTATAACAGTGTACATTTGCTGTGCCCTCAAAATAACTCAACACACAGCCATTAATGTCTAAACCGCTGGCAACAAAAGTGAGTACACCCTAAGTGAAAATGTCCACATTGGGCCCAATTAGCCATTTTCCCCTCCTCGGTGTCATGTGAGTCGTTAGTGTTACAAGGTCTCAGGTGTGAATGAGAGCAGATGTGTAAAATTTGGTGTTATTGCTCTCACTCTCTCATACTAGTCACTGGAAGTGCAACATGGCTCCTCATAGCAAAGAACTCTCTGAAGATCTGAAAAAAAGAAATGTTTCTCTACATAAAGATAGCCTAGGCTATAAGAAGATTGGCAAGACCTAAGGGGGGCTCTGTGTGGGGGGTCTCGTCATGGTCGACCAAAGACATGCTCAGCATCACATCCAGAGATTGTCTTTGGGAAATAGACGTATGAGTGCTGACAGCATTGCTGCAGAGGTTGAAGGAGTAGGGGGTCAGCCAGTCAGTGCTCAGACCATACGCCGCACACATCATCAAATTGGTCTGCATGGCTGTCATCCCAGAATGAAGCCTCTTCTAAAGATGATGCAGGAGAAAGCCCGCAAACAGTTTGCTGAAGACAAGCAGACTCAGGGACATGGATTACTGGAATCATGTCCTGTGGTCTGTTGAGACCAAGATAAACTTATTTGGTTCAGACGGTGTCAGGCATGTGTGACGGCAACCAGGTCAAGCATGGTGGTGGGAGTGTCATGGCCTGGGGCTGCATGAGTGCTGCCAGCACTGGGGAGCTACAGTTCATTGAGGGAATCATGAATGCCAACATGTACTATGACATACTGAAGCAGAGCATGATCCCCTCCCTTTGGAGACTGGGCCGCAGGGCAGTATTCTAACATAATAATGACATGATAATGACCCCAAACACACCTCCAAGATGACCACTGCTTTGCTAAAGAAGCTGAGGGAAAAGGTGATAGACTGTCCAAGCATGTCTCCAGACCTAAACCCTAATGAGCAACTGTAGGGCATCCTCAAACGGAAGGTGGAGGAGCGCAAGGTTTCTAACATCCTTAGCTCTTTGATGTCGTCTTGGAGGAGTGGAAGAGGACTCCAGTGGCAACCTGTGAAGCTCTGGTGAACTCCATGCCCAAGAGGGTTAAGGCAGTCCTGGAAAATAATGGTGGCCACGCAAAATATTGACACTTTGGGCTCAATTTGGACATTTTCACATAGGGGGTGTACTCACTTTTGTTGCCAGCGGTTTACACATTAATGGCTATTTGTTGAGTTATTTTAAGGGGACAGCAAATTTACACTGGTATACAAGCTGTACACTCACTACTTTACATTGTAGCAAAGTGTCATTTCTTCAGTGTTGTCACATGTAAAAAAATAATAAAATATTTACAAAAATGTGAGGGGTGTACTCACTTTTGTGAGATACTGTAAATCATTAAATATGGCACCAAACCTGGCACCCTGTCATCCAAGCATTTCAAGGGGAATTCTGAACAAGAAACCACACAATTCCTATATGAAAATCATCTTGGCTCACCCAAATTCCATTTGTTGTATACTCATTGGGTATACTTCCACATCGAAAAGATAAATTTGGCCAAAGCCAAGTGATGTAAATCCTAAAATATGGCACCAAACTTGGAACCCTGACAGTCATGCATTTCAAATGGAAATTCAAATTAAGCCAAGCTATGAAAGCTATATAAAAATCATCTTGGCTCACCAATTTGTACAGTTTGTTTCATTAATATTTTTAATATAGAGGGATATGACATTCAAAGTAAAACAGTCCCATCTGGGTGAGCCAAGATCCCTTTCATATAGGAATAGCTGGGCTTCTTATTCGGAATTTCCCATTGAAATGCATGGCTGTCATGGTGCCAGGTTTGGTGCCATATTTTATGATTTATATCACTTGGCTCAGGCCAAATTGAACTTTTCTATATAGGAGGATGCCCAACTAGTATACCACAAGTTGAATTTGGGTGAGCTAAGATGGCTTTCATATAGGAGTAGCCTGGTTTGTTTTTTAAAATTTGAAGTGCATGGCTGTCAGGTTGCCATATTTCATGATTTATATCACTTGGTTTAGGCAAAATTTAACTTTTCTATATAGAAGGATGTTCAAGTAGTATAAAACAAGTGGAACTTGGGTGAGCCATAATGGTTTTCATATAGGAATAGGATGGCTTCTTATTCCGAATGTCCCATTAAAATGCAAAGAAGACATTTTGCCAAGATTGGTGCCATATTCCATGATTTATATCACATGGCTTAGGCCAAATTGAACTTTTCTATATAGAAGGATGACCAACTAGTATAAAAAAAAAGTGAAATTTTGATGACCCAAATGTTTTTTATATGAGAATTGCTTGTTTTCTTATTCAGAATTTCCAATTGAAATGTATGAATGACAGGGTGCCATGTTTGGTGCCAAATTTTATGATTTATTTCACTTGGCTCAGGCCAAATTGAAATTTTCTTTATAGAAGGATTGTAGGTGATTGGGTCAATCCCACCTCTTAATACTCTTAATAGTCCCTGACTATAGTTAAGTCTAATCGGTTCTGTGTAGGAGCGGAGCCTCCGGAAGAGTCCTTTGCCACTGGAATAAAATCAAGTAGTCTGTGTGTGATACAAAGGACTTCTCGTCTGTTTAATACATATCCAGAGATCTTATACAGAAAATATAGGATGCACAGAAAAGAGGGATGTGTCTAGGGCAGGTTTATGTGTGCATATAATTGGTTAAACATTATATGGTGGTTACTAGATATTGCAAAATCTATCAGTTAAAGCTCAAAGAAAGTTTAGCAATACTGCTTTCAAACTAAGATCAAAAGAGGAACAAAGAGGTGTAATATCTACAGGAAGCATGTCATGGACTTTCAATAGTGTTTATCAGCTTACCTGTTCCTTCATGTCTGTATTAGAGGGCAGACTTCACTTCTGGTTCCCTTTTATCATCTCTCCTTCCTGTTCCTGCCCCACCCCAGGTCATCACAGGAAGTCTATATTAACCAGTGTACTGCAGGTCTGCTTTGTTGTTCAACAGTGTTTGTTTCTTGTTTCCTGTCTGCCATGTGCTGATCTACCTTTCTGTGTACCGACTTTGGCTTGTCTCTGACTATTCCTGTTTGCCTGTTACCCTGACCTTTGGCCTGTCCCTTGGTTACCCTCGTCTGCCTGTTACAACCAACCTTGGCTTACCCATCACTATTCTGTGTGTCCTGAGTGGCTGCTTCCCTTCTCTTCCTACGGAGCATGATGCGGGGGACCCCAGGGGCCGTGACCTGGGCCCAGCTGCAGCCAAGTCCATCCTCACCACTAGAGCCTCTGGTGAACACCTGCTGGGTCTTTGACTCCACGCTCTGGGGAATCTTGGGCTCACGTTCCGGTCCATCCGCAGCAGTCTGCTATCGGGTTCACTACCTTGCGCTGCACCCCTGCCTCCAACAGGGTGCAGTTGTCACCTGGCCACGGGTGACCTGACAAAGCATGAATGTATTTATAAAATATGTGTTAACTGTAATATATGTGCAATCTAAACTTGAAGTTAAAGCTACTTATCAAAGTATATTCACAAATATGAATTCAGTGATGTTACAAAATGGCAGGGCACATGCCATACAAAATGGTGGGGCACACGCCGCCCCCTTAAATCCCCTCTAAAAAATCATAATCTTATTTACATTAGTTTTTGCTATCATTTTTATGGTGTCATCAGAGGACACACGGTCTCCCTGGAATGGGGACAGCAGGTTAGGTGGAATGTGTGCAAGTGGGGTTGTGAACGGCGCTACCGTTTAAACGTTAGGTGCACTTAGTGAACAAATAAATACCGTGAGTAGTGGTATTAAAATAAATGGATAATAAAGTGCTGTATGTGCCTTTAAAATGAAATGAATATAAATTATAAAGTGCACATGTGACTCACAGTTTATTTTACAGAGACCGGTTGTAGTGAAAAATATATCCTGTATCTTTAATAGTGCAAGGATGCAGTGCAAAGTGCAAGTGCAAAGAAATCACAAAATTGAGAAAGGGCAGTGACTTTTATTTAAAATTAAATATATCAAATGCAGTGTACATCCGATCTCAAAACAAGTTAGAAGTGATTATACATTATAAAGAAAACTATGTAATATGTGCTGCAGTGAGCAGAGGTGAAAAATTAAATAAAAGAGCCGTTCAATTATAAAAAATGAATGAGAAGGCTCCGGGTTGCAGACACCAGCGTGACCGCTAGGTGTCGTACCCTGTATACAACCTGGTATGGCTTTTTTTCTGGGGGATACTGATTAGGGGCTCCTCCGCTCCTTCTGATTCTTTGGTAGATCGTATAGTCCTCAAAGAAAAATGTAGAGAAGGAAACCCCCTGGTATCATATCCTAAATGTATGCAAAACAAATGCGTGTAGTGACTCACAGGTTGTAACAATCCTACAGGCTCACCTGAGTCAGAGGACTACTGGCCGGAGGTAGGAGTGGAGCCCAGTGGCAAAGACCACAGGCAGGTAGTAGGTGCTGGATACCGGATGGACACCGCGTAGTACTCTGATGAGGACACGGGTTCATCTGAGGTGCGGAAACTAAGTGCTAGCTGGTTTTCACTAGAGCCCCTGATGGTGGGGATAGACTGCGCTGCAAGCTAACACCAGGACGCGGTCCTCAGGATCACCCAGCCAGGCAGAGTGCAGGTTCAGTCCGAAGGCAGAGGAGCAGACAAGGGATAACCAGAGAGAAGTCAGATGAGCCAAAGGTCGGGGCGGGCAGCGGTAAGCGTGGTCAGACAATCCGGATCGGCAACAGAGTTAGCAGTTCAGTAGGTAGGGACAAAGCAGAAGAGTAGTCGGTAGTCAATTCCTGGTCAGCGTTGGATTTGTGGTAGTAGATAAGAGCAGCAGGTGAGGAGTAGCTTGATCAAGGCTCAGGAGCTCAATAATCAGCAAACTGGAGTGCAAGGGGCTGGACTTATATAGGGAAGTACCAGGTGTGGGGAATCAAGGGTGATGAGCAAGGCTTGGCAAGACTAAGGTTGAAATAATAGGCTTCAGTGAGGAATGTTCAGGGAGGAATGTCCAGAGAGGACGGTAGCCTAGTAAGCAGGGCTACCGCCTGGGATGTGGCTGGTCACAGGTTCAAATCCTGACAGTACTCCCCCCCTTCCAAGGTGACCTCTGGGCACTGCAGGGGCAGGCTTACCGGGGTGCCGTTGGTGGAACTCTTTTACCAGTCTGGGGGCGTGGACGTTTTCTTCTGGTTCCCAGGAGTTATCCTCGGGAGGGTAGCCGTCCCACCCAATTAGGTATTGTAGTCTTCCCCGGTGGATCCTGGAGTCGAGGATCTTTGCGACAGCGTATTCTTCTTCACCCTGTACCCTCACGGGTGGTGGAGGGGGCGAGTGGCGGCCTGTGAAGGTGTTCTCCACATATGGCTTGAGGAGGGAGCAATGGAAAACAGGGTGCACCCTAATGGAGTCCGGAAGATCGAGCCGGAACGTGACCTCATTAATTTGCGCAGAGATCCGGAATGGACCCATATATTTTTGGGCCAACTTTTTGGAGGGGACCTTCAATCTGAGGTTCCTGGTGGACAGCCACACCTTGTCTCCCACATGGAAGCCCGGGGTGGGTCTGCGGCGTCTGTCTGCTCCCTGTTTAAAGCACCTCTGGGCGAGCTGGAGGTTGTTAATAATGTTCTTTTGTGCCTCCTGTAGGGTTGTTAGGTGTTCGGCCACTGCTGGGAGGGTGGAGGCGACGGGTAGGTGGGGAAAGAATACCGGGTGCGAGCCTGTGTTAGCAAAGAAGGGGCTGTGCTTGGTTGAGCTGTGCTCCGCATTGTTGTAGGCAAACTCGGCCGTGGGGAGATGGTCAAGCCAGTCATCCTGCAGGTGGGAGCTAAAACGGCGTAGGTACTGCTATAGGGTCTGATTAGTTCTCTCCGTCTGCCCATTTGACTGAGGGTGGAAGGCGGAGGACAGGTTCACTTTAACCCCGAGCGCCAGGCAAAAGTTTTTCCAGAACTTAGAGGCAAATTGTACGCCTCGGTCGGAGACCACGTCGTCCGGGATCCCATGCTGCCTGAAGACCTCTCTGAAAATAAGATCGGCCATCTGTTTGGCGGTGGGTAGGCCTTTGTAGGGGATGAAATGGGCCATCTTGGTGAGGCGGTCGACTACGACCAGGATGGTGTTCATCCCTTTTGAAGGAGGAAGGTCTACCACAAAGTCCATGGAGATCGAGCCCCAGGGGCGGGAGGGAATCGGGAGAGGTTGTAATAGACCCACGGGAGAGGAACGAGGAGTCTTATTGCGGGCACAGACCGTGCACGAGGAGATGTACCTCTTGATGTCCTCCTTGTATGTTGGCCACCAGAAGGAGCGGGAGAGAAGCTCCTGGGTCTTTCTTGTGCCTAGATGGCCGGCCAGCTTGGAATCGTGGTTGAGTCTGAGTACTTTGAGCCGTGCGATTTCTGGTACATATAACTGTAGGTCCTGATGAAACCAATGACCGTTCTTAAACGTAAGGCTGACATTCCTTGTGGGATGGGCAAGGAAGGGGTCATTTTCGTATCCTTCTTTGATTGTGCCCAGGAGTTCTTTAGAGTAGGTGACCCCTATGACCCTTCTCTGGGGTAGGATGTTGTTTTGGCCCTTGTTACTCTGCGAGGGCTCGGAAAACATTCTGGAGAGGGCGTCAGCCTTACCATTCTTTGATCCGGGGCGATAGGTGATGAGAAAGTTAAAGCGGGAAAAGAATAGGCTTCATCTGGCCTGTCTGGCTGAGAGTCTCTTAGCGCTGCGGATGAACTCGAGGTTGTTTTGGTCAGTTAGTACGATTATGGGGTTGGTGGCTCCCTCCAGCAGGTGTCTCTACTCAGAGAAGGCATCCTTGATCGCCAGTAGTTCCTTGTTCCTGATGTCATAATTCTTCTCGGAGGGGGACATCTGGCGGGAGAAATATGCGCATGGGTGTAGTAGCATCTTCTCCCCTGTCCGTTGTGACAGAATAGCCCCCACCGCGGAGTCAGATGCATCCACTTCGACTGTAAATGGCAGCTCGGGGGTTTGGGTGGATTAGGATTGGAGCAGAAGTGAAGAGGAATTTCAACTTGGTGAAGGCCTCCTGTGCCTCTGGTGTCCAGGAGAAGGGGACTGATTTCTTGGTGAGTTGGGTAATTGGTGCTATGATCTTGGAGACGTTCCGGATAAACTTCCGATAGAAGTTGGCAAAGCCAATGAATCTTTGTATCTCCTTCTCGTCTCTCGGAATGGGCCAGTTCATCACGGCTTGGACCTTCCCCGGGTCCATACTTAGGCCCTCTGGGGAGATGATGTATCCAAGGAACTGAGTGGTGGTTCGCTCAAACTCACATTTCTCTAGCTTGATATAGAGAGAGTTCTGTCGGAGTCTCTGCAGTACCCTGCGGACGTGTTCACGGTGCTGCTCGAGGTCTTCGGAGAAGATCAAGATGTCGTCCAGGTAAACGACTACAAACAGATCGAGCATGTCCCTGAGGATGTCGTTAATGAAGTGCTGGAAGGTGGCGGGAGCATTGCAGAGTCCGAAAGGCATGACTAGGTACTCGAAGTGACCATAACGTGTCCGAAAGGCGGTCTTCCATTCATCCCCAGGGCGGATTCGGACGAGGTTGTAGGCCCCTCGAAGGTCAAGTTTGGTGAAAATCTTCGCTGCCCGGAGTCTCTCGAGGAGTTCTGAAATCAGTGGGAGTGGATACCGGTTCTTTGCGGTAATGTCGTTAAGCTTCCTGTAGTCAATGCAGGGACGCAGGGAGGAGTCTTTCTTCTCTACAAAGAAAAAGGGGCTCCCGCAGGGGAGGTAGAGGGCCGGATGAACCCCTTCCTTAGGTCCTCGTCCAGGTACTATTTCAAGGCCTTGAGTTCAGGCTCCGAGAGGGGGTAGATACTGCCAAAGGGTATTTCAGCCCCGGGCAACAGTTCTATAGGGCAGTCGTAGGGTCGGTGTGGTGGCAGCTTGTCTGCGTTTTTCTTGTCGCAGACATCCTGGAACTCGCGGTATTGAGGGGGTAGCAGATCCTTGACGGATAGTTCAGAGATGGTGGTGTCTTCGGGTGGAAGGACGGGTTTGTGGGAGCAATTTAGCGAGCAGAACTCGGACGGGAACCGTATGCAGCGGGTTTCCCAGTCCACCGAGGGGTTGTGGGTGGCCAACCATGGGATGCCCAAGATCACCGGGAACTTCGGGGAGGCGATCAGCGAGAAGTGGATCTTCTCGTGGTGATCGGGTTCTATAAGGAGTTGTAGTTCGATGGTCTCGTGAGTCGCCGGCCCCGAGGAGAGTGGGGATCCATCGACGGTTTCCAGGTCAACAGGGGCTGCCTTGATTGTCAGTGGAATGTTCTTTTCGCGTTTTAGGTCCATGAAGTTGCCTCCCGCCCCGGAGTCTAACATCGCAGAACAGGGGAGTTGTCGATGAGGATGGGGATGATGAAGTGGGATCCATGAGCCGCCGTGTTGTTATCTTCAGGGGCTGCTGGCGGGGTTGGAGTCTGTGATTGCTCCTTTAGCTCCGTGACGGCAATAGTTCTTTCGAATCTTATTGTGGCATTTGATGGCAAAATGACCCTGCTCTCCACAGTAGAGGCAGAGGTTTTCGGCCAGCCGTCTCTCCTTCTCAGCTGTGGATAGAGACCTCCTTAGTGCGTCGACCTGCATAGGTTCAGGTGCTGACTGGGGGTCGCGCTGGGCGGTAGAGGAGAAGGAGTAAGTGGGTCTGTGGTCCGAGGACCAGAATCTTTCCCTCTTCCTCTCGGAGAGTATTTGATCTATCCGGATGCATACTTGAATAAAGTCATCCAGATCGTCCGGGGCTTCAACTCTGGCGAGTTCGTCTTTTATTGCTTCGGACAGGCATCGCCGGAATTGGCTCCTCTGTGCTGCTGGGTTCCAGCACCAACGTGACCCAACGGCGAAATTCGGCGGTATATTCGGCGACGGAGCGTCTCCCTTGTCGCAGACTATGTAGTCGCGCCTCGGCCGTCGCACAGCGGTTGGGGTCATCGAAGACTAGGCTCATGGCGGTGATAAAGTTGGTTAGGTTATTCAGGAGCTGATTGTTAGACTCCACGTATGGCGACGCACATGCTAATGCTTCATCCGTCAAGGGATTGATCATGAATAGCACCTTCTTTTTATCGGTGGTGAAGGGGCCCGGGTTCATCTGAAAATAGATGCGGCATTGGTTCAGAAATCCCCGATACTGGCGTCTGTCACTGACAAATTTTGATGGGAGTGGCATGCGGGTGTCTGCGGCCGGGCCGCGGACGTCTAGGAGTTGCCTCTGTAGTTCAATAATCTCCTTCTGTTGGCTTTTGACTACTTCTTGGAGCTAGGCAAATTGCTCCTGATACATAGTACCAAATTCTTGAAGTTCCGTGACCTGTCTACACAGTGTGGTCATTGTGGACTCCATAGTTGGGCTGATTATTCTGTAACAATCCTACAGGCTCACCTGAGTCAGAGGACTGCTGGCCGGAGGTAGGAGTGGAGCCCAGTGGCAAAGACCGCAGGCAGGTAGTAGGTGCTGGATACCGGATGGACACTGCGTAGTACTCTGATGAGGACACGGGTTCATCTGAGGTGCGGAAACTAAGTGCTAGCTGGTTTTCACTAGAGCCCCTGATGGTGGGGATAGACTGCGCTGCAAGCTAACACCAGGACGCGGTCCTCAGAAAAACCCAGCCAGGCAGAGTGCAGGTTCGGTCCGAAGGCAGAGGAGCAGACAAGGGATAACCAGAGAGAGGTCAGACGAGCCAAAGGTCGAGGGCGGGCAGCGGTAAGCGTGGTCAGACAATCCGGATCGGCAACAGAAGTAGCAGTTCAGTAGGTAGGGACAAAGCAGAAGAGTAGTCGGTAGTCAATTCCTGGTCGGCGTTGGATTTGTGGTAGTAGATAAGAGCAGCAGGTGAGGAGTAGCTTGATCAAGGCTCAGGAGCTCAATAATCAGCAAGCTGGAGTGCAAGGGGCTAGACTTATATAGGGAAGTACCAGGTGTGGGGAATCAAGGGTGATGAGCAAGGCTTGGCAAGACTAAGGTTGAAATAATAGGCTTCAGGGAGGAATGTCCAGAGAGGAATGTCCAGAGAGGAATGTCCAGAGAGGATGGTAGCCTAGTAAGCAGGGCTACCGCCTGGGATGTGGCTGGTCACAGGTTCAAATCCTGACACAGGTGAAGATGCAGGCTGTCCGCGATCAGTAATGTTGTTCGCCGGGAAGCTCCTGCGTTCCGCGGCTCTGGCTCCGGGTGCCGGTAATGACGTCGAAGACTCCTCTGATGAAACGCGTAGGGCGGAGTCTTCAACGTCATTACGTCATTTCCGGCACCTGGAGCCAGAGCCGTGGAACGCGGAAGCTTCTTGGCGAACAACATTACTGATCGCGGACAGCCTGCATCTTCACCTGTGAGTCACTACACGCATTTGTTTTGCATACATTTAGGATATGATACCAGGGGGTTTCCTTCTCTACATTTTTCTTTGAGGACTATACGATCTACCAAAGAATCAGAAGGAGTGGAGGAGCCCCTAAGCAGTATCCCCCAGCAAAAAAGCCATACCAGGTTGTATACAGGGTACGACACCTAGCGATCACGCTGGTGTCTGCAACCCGGAGCCTTTTCATTCGTTTTTTATAATTGAAGGGCTCTTTTATTTAATTTTTCACCTCTGCTCACTGCAGCACATATTATATAGTTTTCTTTATAATGTATAATCACTTCTAACTTGTTTTGAGATCGGATGTACACTGCACTTAATATATTTAATTTTAAATAAAAGTCACTGCCCTTTCTCAATTTTGTGATTTCTTTGCACTTGCACTTTGCACTGCATCCTTGCACTATTAAAGGTACAGGATATATTTTTCACTACAACCGGTCTCTGTAAAATAAACTGTGAGTCACATGTGCACTTTATAATTTATATTCATTTCATTTTAAAGGCACATACAGCACTTTATTATCCATTTATTTTAATACCACTACTCACGGTATTTATTTGTTCACTAAGTGTACCTAACTTTTAAACGGTAGCGCCGTTCACAACCCCACTTGCACACATTCCATCCTTTAACCCTTTTGGGTTTGGTTGTTGGCAGCTTACACCGTAATATCAACCTACATTCACTGCATATTCCATAGCGCTGGTCATCCCAGTTTAAATTATAGCAGGTTAGGTGACAATGAGTATAAAACAAGTGGAATTTGGGTGAGCCAAGATTGTTTTCATATAGGAATAGCTTGGTTTCTGATTGAGAATGTCCTATTGAAATGCATGGGAAATAGGTGCCAAGATTGGTGCCATATTCCATGATTTATATCACATGGCTCAGGCCCAATTGAACTTTTCTATATAGAAGGATGCCCAATTAGTATAAAAAAAGCGAAATTTGGGTGACCCAAATGTTTTTTTAAATGGGAATTGCTTGTTTTCTTATTCAGAATTTCCAATTGAAATGCATGGATGATAGGGTGCCAAGTTTGGTGCCATATTTCCTGATATACAGTGCCTTGCGAAAGTATTCGGCCCCCTTGAACTTTTCGACCTTTTGCCACATTTCAGGCTTCAAACATAAAGATATAAAACTGTAATTTTTTTGTGAAGAATCGACAACAAGTGGGACACAATCATGAAGTGGAACGAAATTTATTGGATATTTCAAACTTTGTTAACAAATAAAAAACTGAAAAATTGGGTGTGAAAAATTATTCAGCCCCTTTACTTTCAGTGCAGCAAACTCTCTCCAGAAGTTCAGTGAGGATCTCTAAATGATCCAATGTTGACCTAAATGACTTATGATGATAAATAGAATCCACCTGTGTGTAATCAAGTCTCCGTATAAATGCACCTGCACTGTGATAGTCTCAGAGGTCCGTTTAAAGCGCAGAGAGCATCACGAAGAACAAGGAACACACCAGCCAGGTCCGAGATACTGTTGTGGAGAAGTTTAAAGCCGGATTTGGATACAAAAAGATTTCCCAAGCTTTAAACATCCCAAGGAGCACTGTGCAAGCGATAATATTGAAATGGAAGGAGTATCAGACCACTGCAAATCTACGAAGACCTGGCCGTCCCTCTAAACTTTCAGCTCATACAAGGAGAAGACTGATCAGAGATGCAGCCAAGAGGCCCATGATCACTCTGGATGAACTGCAGAGATCTACAGCTGACGTGGGAGACTCTGTCCATAGGACAACAATCAGTCGTATACTGCACAAATCTGGCCTTTATGGAAGAGTGGCAAGAAGAAAGCCATTTCTTAAAGATATCCATAAAAAGTATAATTTAAAGTTTGCCACAAGTCACCTGGGAGACACACCAATAATGTGGAAGAAGGTGCTCTGGTCAGATGAAACCAAAATCAAACTTTTTGGCAACAATGCAAAACGTTAAATTTGGTGTAAAAGCAACACAGCTCATCACCCTGAACACACCATCCCCACTGTCAAACATGGTGGTGGCAGCATCATGGTTTGGGCCTGCTTTTCTTCAGCAGGGACAGGGAAGATGGTTAAAATTGATGGGAAGATGGATGGAGCCAAATACAGGACCATTCTGGAAGAAAACCTGATGGAGTCTGCAAAAGACCTGAGACTGGGATGGAGATTTGTCTTCCAACAAGACAAAGATCCAAAACATAAAGCAAAATCTACAATGGAATGGTTCACAAATAAACATATCCAGGTGTTAGAATGGCCAAGTCAAAGTCCAGACCTGAATCCAATCGAGAATCTGTGAAAAGAACTGAAAACTGCTGTTCACAAACGCTCTCCATTCAACCTCACTGAGCTCGAGCTGTTTTGCAAGGAGGAATGGGCAAAAATTTCAGTCTCTCGATGTGCAAAACTGATAGAGACATACCCCAAGCGACTTACAACTGTAATCGCAGCAAAAGGTGGCGCTACAATGTATTAACTTAAGGGGGCTGAATAATTTTGCACGCCCAATTTTTCAGTTTTTTATTTGTTAAAAAAGTTTGAAATATCCAATAAATTTAATTCCACATCATGATTGTGTCCCACTTGTTGTTGACTCTTCACAAAAAATTACAGTTTTATATCTTTATGTTTGAAGTCTGAAATGTGGCAAAAGGTTAGAAAAGTTCAAGGGGGCCGAATACTTTCGCAAGGCACTGTATGTAATTTGGCTCAGGTCAGATTTAACTATTTTATATGGAATAGTGCCCAAAGGGTTTAAAAAAAGTGCAATTTGGGTGAACAAAAATGGTTTTCATATACAGTAGGAACAGCATGGCTTCTTAACCACTTACCGCATACTAACATAGGTCTACGTCGGTAAACTTTGCGGTAGTGTACCGGGATGATGCCTCTAGCTAGAGGCACCATCCCGGTACCGTGGTTTAGAGCCGACGGTTGGCTTTCCGTCGGTACCGACCGATGCGGCTCGGGAGCCGCTCGATCGGTACCCGGGGGGGCGGGAGGGGACGTCCCCCCCCTCCCGCCGCCTTCCGTGGCTTTGCCCGGGGCTCCCGTCCCACCGGGAGCCCCGAGCACCCAGCCGGCCCATCCGCCGGCTGGATGGAGTCCCGATGAATGCCGGAAACGGCATCGATCAGGTCTCTGATGACGTAACCCGGAGGCGGCATCCATGACGTCACTTCCGGGTTACTGTGCTGCAAAAGGCGGCAAATTTGAAAAACGGCTGTATGCAAAAATGCCGTTTTCGGCGTTTTGCATACAGGGAAGTGTAGTGGAGGGGTCGAGGGTCTTTTAGACCCTCGATCCCTCCATAAAGTGTACCTGTCACTACGTATTGGTGTCACAAGGGATGTTTACATTGCTTGTGACAGCAATAAAAGTGATCAGATTTTTTTTTTTTAAAACTTTAATAAAGTTAAAAAAATAAATAAAATAAATGGGAAAAAAAAAAAATTTAGCCGCCCCCGTCACCGTTAGCTCGCGCACAAAAAAAAAACGTATACGGAAGTCGAGCCGCAAATTAAATCGCTGTTCAAACCACACATGTGAGGTATCGCCGCGATCGCCAGAGCGTGAGCAATAATTTAAAAAAAAGAGCTACACTCTAACTCAAAACTGGTAACCGTTAAATAAATTTAAAGCGTCGCAGATTGAGATCTCTATTGACCGTAGTTTGTCGCGATCCCACGGGGGGCGCAATTTTAAACCGTAACATGTTGGGTATCTATTTACTCGGCGTGACATGTTCTTTCACAATATACAAAAAAATGGGCTAACTTTACTGTTTAGTATTTTTTTAAATTAGTGAAATGTGATTTTTCAAAAATTTTCCAAAAAAATGGCGTTTTAAAGACCGCTGCGCAAATACCGCGTGATAAAAAATATTACAATGACCGACATTTTATTCTCCAGAGTCTTTGCTAAAAAAATATATATAATGTTTGGGGGTTCTAAGTAGTTTTCTAGGAAAAAATACTGGTTTTAACGCGTGAACAAAAAGTGTCCGAAATAGGGCTGGGGCTTAAGTGGTTAATCGGAATGTCCAATTAAAATGCATAGAAGACATGGTGCCATGATTGGTGCCATATTCCATGATTTATATCACACGGCTCAGGCCAAATTGAACTTTCCTATATAGAAGGATGCACCATTAGTATAAAAAATGTGGAATTTGGTTGAGCCAAGATGGTTTTCATATAGGAATAGCTTGGCTTCTTATTTGTAATTTCCCATTAAAAAGCATAGTTGTCAAGGTGCCAAATTTTATGATTTATATCAGTTGGCTCAGGTCAAATTGAAATTTTCTATATAGAAGGATACCCAATTAGTATAAAATAAGTGGAATGTGTGCGAGCCACGATGGTTTTCATGTAGGAATTGCTTGTTTTCTTATATAGAATTTCCTATTGAAATGTATGGCTGTCATGGTGCCGAGTTTGGTGCCAAATTTTATGATTTATATCACTTGGGCCAAATTAAAGAGGTTGTAAACCCATTAAAATTTTTTTTTTTTTTTGCAACCTGAAAAAGAAACACATAATGAGCTAGTATGTATCGCATACTAGCTCATTATGAAATACTTACCTTAGAACGAGCCCCCGCCGTGACGCCCGCTTACCTCTATGACGGGCGACATGTTCAAGAGGAAGTAAACCCTCCTCTGACACTTTTACCTATAGGTAAGCCTATAATAAGGCTTACCTATAGGTACTGTAAATATCTCCTAAACATGTACCGTTTAGGAGATATTTACCTTACATGCAGCCAGTGACGTCACTGGCGCATGCGCTCTGAAGGAACGGCCGCTGGTGCCGTTTCTTCAGAGCCCCGTGCCGTGACTGTCGGCTCCCGCGCACGTGCGCGGGAGTGACGTCACCGTGGCTCCGGCCAATCAGATGGCCGGATGCCGAGATCCCAGAAGATGGGCGACTGGACATGTCGCCCGTCATACAGGTAAGCGGGCAGGATGGCGGGGGCTCGTTCTAAGGTAAGTATTGCATAATGAGCTAGTATTCGATGCATAGTAGCTCATTATGTGTTTCTCTTACAGGTTGCAAAAAAAAAAAAAAATGTTGTATGGGGTTTACAACCTCTTTCAGTCGCCCGTCTTCCAGGATCGCAGCATCCGGCCATCTGATTGGCCGGAGCCACGGTGACGTCACTCCAGCCGACGGTCACGGCACGAGGCTCTGAAGGAACGGCACGAGCGGCTGTTCCTTCAGAGCGCATGCGCCAGTGATGTCACTGGCTGCATGTAAGGTAAATATCTCCTAAACGGTACATGTTTAGGAGATATTTACAGTACCTATAGGTAAGCCTTATCATAGGCTTACCTATAGGTAAAAGTTGCTGAGGAGGGTTTACTTCCTCTTAAAACTTTACCTAAATAGAGGTATGCCCAATTATATGAAATCAAGTCACATCTGGGTGAGCCAAAATGGTTTTCATAGAGAAAAAAAGTATTTATTCTGAATTACCCCATTAAATACATGGCAGTTAGTGAGATGGAATTGTTGCTAAATTTCACAATTTTGTTATAAACTTTGCACATAGTAAATACTCACTTTCGTGCATAAAGACCCAACATGAATAAGAAGCTGTGTGAAAAGGATAACTTCTGCATTTGAATAGGAAGCTAGCCGAATAAGGAGCCAACTTTAGCATCACATGATCCGTCTTTATTATAAAAGTCCAAAAGCAAGGGAAATTTAGAACGAATACAAGCACGCAAACTGTTATCAGCCAGATATTCACACCAGTCCTCCCACAGCCATAGAGTAATCCCAGCTGGCAGCTAGACAGCGCTCTACAGGAAGTACGTCATGAAAAACACGGCGTGAAAGGACAGCTGCGGCGTAACTACTTCCTTTCTTTTCAGGGCGGCCATTGAGTTGAAACGAGTGAGTACTTGGAGCTCTCCATGCAATCTGGGTCCATCACGGGTGTTGTGTTATCGCTGAATGCTGGAAACGTGACTATATCGTAGTGCAGGGATTGCGCTTTGTTCCAGCGGTTTAATATTCGGGATCTCTCTTAAGGGTTAGCTGGGCGGGTTGTTTCTGGTCAGGCGAGTCCCATCCATAGATGTGATTATATGGCTGCTTGTGGCCTACTCTATAGCGAGCTATTCGCCGATTTCTCTAAGGTTTGGATGTGTTGAGTAGTGGAGTCCTATACGTAGCTCACCTCATTGTGGACTTGTCATTACTAGGTAGTCATACAGTTAATGGCTATTCTGCTGGTGTGACAGAGTTATCACAAATCAATCAGTGTTCTATCTGGTTTAAGCTAACCCTGAAAGATTGGGGGGGAGAGTAAGCCCAATAAAATACTTTTTTTATTTTATATTTTTATAGCTAAAGTCAGTCTGTCTGCTCTGTTGTAAATGCATTCCCCTGCCTGCCAGTGTGTATTTTATTGTGGTGGGGAGGGGAGTTTTATTTTTGTATGAAGAAAGTAAGCTCTCCCACATGGGCAGCCAGCAGGGTAGTAGTACATGATGCAAACGCTTGGCTTGCAGTTGTGATGGGTTCTGTTAAAACTAAAAAAAGTCTGAAAGCTGCTAAAGTGTTTATTTTTGTTCTACTTGCTCTGTGCATGGTTTTGCAGAGTAGCGGCATCCTCTACTTGGGTCCTTTGCTGGCGCTCCTGTCCCTTCCCTCCTGCTGTATGCCCCTGCAGCTAGAAGCTTGCTATGGGGGCAGCCGAGCCACGGCTCTGTCTATTAAGACAGCCGCATTTTGGCCGACCTCACTCTCATAGGCTCACTGACTTGACAACTTGGCAGCCAATGGTGCCCCCTAAGGTGTCTCAGCCAATCAAGAGGGGGGGAGTCCCGAACAGCTGAGATTTTTGGATTAAGATGGGTCTCGGGTAAGTATTAGGGGGGTGCTGCACACTAAAGGTTTTTATCTTAATGTATAGAATGAATTAACCTCTTGCTGACCCCCCACCATAGCATTACTGCGGCAGGGCGGCTCAGCTGCGCAAAATCACGTAGTACTACATGATTTCGTGCACAAGGTTTCGGCGGTGTTTAGCCACAGCGGGAGGAGCGGCGGCGATTGCCGCTGCCCTCCTGCGATCGTCAGGGAAATTGACCGAAGACCAGTCTGCTTATGTAAACAAAAGCAGGTGGATCTTCTGTCAGAGGCAGGGAGAGATCAGAAGTCTCTCTGCCTGTCACAGAACTATCCCCGCACTTCAGGCATACATTTAAAGCGGCGTTCCGGCCACAGAATCGTTTTTTTTTTTTTTTTTTTAATACCTCCCAAACAGTGGCCCACCAACCTTTATATATCAGCTAATCCAGTTTTATACAGTTAAATAACAGGCAATCATAAAATCTTACTTTATATAATCTTTGCAGAGCGTCGCCATCTTTGTCTGGGTTACCCGAGTCCGCAGTGGGGAAATGTCTGCCCTGCTTCTAGAGGGAGGAGGCCTGCTAATCCAGCGCGAAATCTCGCGCATGCCCAGTACTATGCGATCGGCATAGTATGTGTTTCCGCCTAACCGCGTCATTTTCTGTTTGGAAATAACGCGATGAGAGGAGCGGCCGGCCACCTACGTCACTGCCCATTGCATTCTGGGAGCGATGAGTAAGAGCTCCCAGGACGCATTGCGGGACAGGAAGTGACGGCGCGGGCCGAGGAAGGAGGTAGTGAAACCGGGAATATCCAATTCTTTTACAGGTGACAATAAGGAAGCGGATGCCATAAAATCTAAAGATTTTGTGGCCGGAACTCCGCTTTAACCCCTTTGATCATCCCCTATATTAACCCCTTCCCTGCCAGTGTCCTTTATACAGTAACAGTGCATAATATTTAGCACTGATTATGTCACTGGTCCCCAAAAATGTCAGGGGTCCGATCTGTCCGCCACAGTGTCACAGTCCCGCTATAATACGCTGATTGCTGCCATTGCAAATAAAAAGTCCAAAAATCTACCCCATAGTTTGTAAAGGCTATAACTTTTGCGCAAACCAATCAAAATCCGCATGGTGGCGGGAGCCTGCCACTCCATGACTCTTTACCAAGGGAAGGGTGACATGATAAGCTGCTTTTGAATGTTTCTTCCACATCCCAGGTTGAAGTGCTTCAGCATGCAGTTATCACATGTTTGAATCCTGGCAGAGATCTGCAGCATTTGGCACATGCGTGGGCTCTTGTGCTGCGTATGAGCGTGTCAATCCTCACTGAACAGGAGTTTCAAGAGGGCAGCACAGAAGAGCGGTGCAAGGAGAACTTGGGCTGCACAGAAGAGTTATTAAAGGATACGGTCACCTTTTTTAACCTGTGACACCCATATTTGGGGTGTAACATGTTACAGATGTACCAGTCACCGCACCCCCATTCCCTGTTACGACAGTCGTAATCTAAAAAAAATGAAAAGTAATACTGGCATGAGGGACTCCGGCCCCATTATTCATTCAGTGAATGTGAAAACTAAAAGTATGGACATCCCTTGCGGCTGTTGTCTTGTAGTTTTCAAAACTACCAGGGTGCTCTAGGTAGTTTGAGTCTTTCTGTCAGAGTGTAACTGCCTGCTTGTATTAGAGGTACGGGCGCTACAGTCTGCAGGACCTTGGCAATACACCCACAATCTGCTGATCATGGATGCAATGCTCTATAGGCCCCTAACAAAACTAATGCATATATTTTTATTTTTTTTATAAAGGTTAACTTATCCTTTATGGGGACAGAGTTTAGTACACGAATGGTGAAGTTCTTCTTTAACCAGTTCTGGACTGGAAAGATTTCCCCTCTTAATGACCAGGCCATGTTTTGTGATTCGGAACTGCGTTAACATTAACAGAAAATTGTGCGGTCGTGCGACAATGTCCTGAAATTAAATTTGTCTTCCCCCCCCCCCCCCCCCCACAAAGAGGGCTTTCTTTTAGTGGTATTTAATCACCTGTGCGATTTTTTTTTTTTTTTTTTATTCCAATTCTGCTATATAACATTCCCAAAAAAAAAAATTTTTAACTTTTTCATCCTTTTAGGCCAATTTGTATTCTACATATTTTTAGTTAAAAAAAATTGCAATAAGCGTATTTGATTGGTTTGCGCAAAAGTTATCGTGTCTACAGACCAGGGGAAAGATTTGTAATTTTTGTTTTTCTAGTAATGGCAGCGGGACTGCTACATTGCAGCGGACAGATCGAACACCTAACTGCCGATTACTACAGTAATCAGTGCTAAAAATATGCACTGTTACTAGGACATTGGCAGGGAAGGGGTTAACCTAGGGGTGATCAAAGGGTTAGGTGTGAGCCTAGGGGAGTGTTTACTAACTGTATGGGCTTGTGAAATGACCACAGAGACCTGTGATCCTATATACCAGCCCTGTGCATCGGCTTCCCCGCTTCCTAGTGTGGGCAGGAGCCCGCTGCCGGTGGCATGCGCCTGCCCTCCCAGCACCATGCGCGTGACCAATGTACGGCTACGTCTGTTAGCACAGGAGAGGCAGCCTGCCGCAATAAATGTGCAGCGGGGCGGTCTTAATGTGGTTAATGGTGAAATTCAGGCTTTTTGTGGGTACTGTTAAAATATCCGACCCTTAACTGAGTGACGTTAAAAGTGTAGGCTAAAATTTTAGATTTTAGGACAGGGCTAATATGGTATTAAACTCAAAACCAGAATGTAATCTATTACAGTTTACTATTTCTTAAAGCGGCTCTACAGTAATTGTTTTCATCTTTTAAATCTTCTGCCCTTGCTTTAACTTTGGATAGTAAAACATTTTTTTTTTTTCCTGTGGCTTCGTTCACATACTGGCTTCTCGGATTTGCCGCGAGTCTGCCCGCGATCCCCAATCATTGCGGGGTGCTTGTGAGATTCCCGTGACTTGCAATGGCACCCCAAATGTGGCGCCAGTTTGCCGTGATTGTTGCCCGACTATTCGCGGTAGAATCGCGGGGTGCCTGTCGCCCAAAAGTATAAGAACTTGGGTCATAGAACAGCCATCAAGAACAGTGGAGCTGGATGAGGGTGGAGATAATGGGAGACTGCAGAGATCCAGGAGTGTGTGTGTGTATATAATTGCAAAAGTGAGTACACCCCTCAAATTGTGTGACAACACTGAAGAAATGACACTTTGCTACAAAGTAAAGTAGTGTGTACAGCTTGTATAACGTATAACAGTGTCAATTTGCTGTCCCTTCAAAATAACTCAACACAAGCGGAGTGCCACCCATTTTTAATAGGTTGGATTACATAGTTCTATGTAATCCCCTTTAAAACGGCTTTTACCAATGGAAACTTTTTTTTTTTTTTTGCTATTAAATACCTTAATTTCTGCTTTATTCCTCCTCTCCTCACTTCCGGGTCCGATCGGCGATGACGTCATTCGGCGATTCGCAGTGTGTGCTGGGATGTATTCCATTCCAGAAATCTCGCAGGAGCTGAGCTGTACTGAGCCGTGCCTGCCCCGCCTCCGCCCCGCCTCCTCTCAGTGACTTGTATTGTATGCAATGTATTCAGTCCGTTCTCTGCCCCGCCTCCTCTCATTGAGTTGTATTGTATTCAGGCCATTCTCTGCCCTGCCTCCTCTCAGTGAGTTGTATTGTATGCAATGTATTCAGGCCGTTCTCTGCCCCGCCTCCTCTCATTGAGTTGTATTGTATTCAGGCCATTCTCTGCCCTGCCTCCTCTCAGTGAGTTGTATTGTATGCAATGTATTCAGGCCGTTCTCTGCCCCGCCTCCTCTCATTGAGTTGTATTGTATGCATTGTATTCAGGCCGTTCTCCACCCCGCCTCCTCTGTGAGCTCAGTAAGGATATGATTTCAGTCCTCGCTCACTGAGAGGAGGCGGGGCAGAGAACGGCCTGAATACAATGCATACAATACAACTCACTGAGAGGAGGCGGGGCAGGCACGGCTCAGTACAGTTCAGCTCCTGCAAGATTTCTGGAATGGAATACATCCCAGCACACACTGCGAATCGCCGAATGACGTCATCGCCGATCGAACCCGTAAGTGAGGAGAGGAGGAGTAAAGCAGAAATTAGGGTATTTAATAGCAAAAAAGAAAAAGTTTCCATTGGTAAAAGCCGTTTTAAAGGGGATTACATAGATCTAAAGTTACAAAAATGGGTGGAACTCCACTTTAATGTCTAAACTGCTGGCAACAAAAGTTAGTTGGGCCCAATTAGCCATTTCCCCTCCCTGTTGTCATGCGACTCGTTAGTGTTACAAGGTGAATGGGGAGCAGGTGTGTTCAATTTGGTGTTATCGCTCTCTTATACTGATCACTGGAAGTTCAAAATGGCCCCTCATGGCAAAACTCTAGGTAGAGCAACAATTCTTTTTCAGATCCTCAAAGATGGCCTAGGGCCCTAGGCTATAAGAAGATTGCCAAGACCGTGAAACTGAGCTGCAGCACGGTGGCCAAGACCATATAGCGGTTTACCAGGACAGGTTTAACTCGGAACAGGCCTTCCCTTCGGAGATTGGACCTCACTGCCTTGCTAAAGAAGCGGAGGGTGAAAGTGATGGACTGGCCAAGTCTCCAGACCTAAACCCTATTGAGCATCTTTGAGGCATCCTCAAATGGAAGGTGGAGGAGCAACATCCACTCCTCCATGACATCCACTCCACTGACATCACGGAGATTGTGAAAGAGGACTCCAGTGGCAACCTGTGACGCTCTGGTGAATTCCATGCCCAAGAGGGTTTAGGCAGTGCTGGAAAATGGTGGCCACATAAAATATTGGCACTTTGGGCCCACTTAGGGGTATACTCACTTTTGTTGCCAGTGGTTTAGGCGTTAATGGCTGTGGTGTTATTTTGAGGGGACAGCAAATTTATACTTATACAAGCTGTACATTCCTTTACATTGTAGCAAAGTGTAATTTCTTCAGTGTTGTCACATGAAATGAAATATGCAAGATTTACAAAAACGTGAGTCGTGTATTCACTTTAGTGAGATACTGTGTGTGTGTGTGTGTATATATGTATATAAGGGATGCACCGAAATGAAAATTCTGGGCCGAAACCGAAAATGCAGGATGCCCTTGGCCGAAAACCGAAAATCACTTTCCCCAAATTTTTTTAAAAATGGATAGAAGAGAGGCATACACCAAAAACAGGCAGCGACGTACACCTGTCGCTGTCACAGTATATGTACTGTGATGGGTTGGCAAGAGGTTAATTTAATTACCAGTGGTATTTTTATTATGCAGCATGAGGGGGTTAATGTATTGCCACTGCTAGTCACTGATGCATTAGTGACTGACTAGTGGCAGTTAATTAACCCCTTTGTGCTGCATTAGTGCAACCAGTATCAGTGTTAATTAACACTGGTTGCACTGATACTGGTTGCACTAATGCAGCACAAAGGGGTTAATTAACTGCCACTGGTCGGTCACTAATGCATCAGTGACCAGCAGTGGCAATACATTAACCTTCATGCTGCATAATACTCCCCCCACTGCCTCAGCGTCCCCCTCGGCAGTACACCCCCCTCCCCCCCTCTGGCTCAGCGTCCCTCCCCATCCCAATGATTCAATCTCCTTACTGTCACTCTGCTGAGTGCTCCTCCGGTGTCCTTCATTCAAAAGAAGCGCCTCTGGCTGGCGGCCCACCTCCCGGGGATGTCAAAACTACGATGTGTATGAATGAAGTGACACACCGGGCGGGAGGGCGGGCGGTTGGCCGCTAATAGATATAACTATGTGAGCCTTCACTTCCCTGTCAGCGGGACTGTGTGTGAATGAACTGACCTGACACCGGGCGGGGGGAGCGGCCGCTAATAACTATAACTGTGAGCCTTCACTTCCCTGTCAGCAGAGATACGCGCCTGACAGGGAAGTGAAGGCTAACGTAGTTACAGCTATTAGCGGCCGCTCCCCCTGCCCGGTGTCAGTTCATTGTGTGTGCAGCTCTGTCTGGTTGCACAGAGCTGCAGCTTGGCTCAGGTGCCCCCCATAGCAAGCTGCTTGCTGTGGGGACACTCAACAGGAGGGAGGGGCCAGGAGCTCCAGCCAGGGATCCTAGAAAAGGAGGATCCAGGCTGCCCTGTGCAAAACCACTGTACAGAGGAGGTAAGTATGTTTTTGTTTTAATAGAAAGACTTTACAATCCCTTAAGGTTGACCCAGGTGTTTTTCATTGCCCTTCTCCGTGAGCTTCCTGTCTGGGTCCAATCAGATGTTACCACCACTGTGCCTTGGTCTTCAGCCAGGGCGACGCGTAGATTGTGTGGTGGTGGGTGGCACAGCAAGTTCTGGCCTTCGCCATGCATATTCCCGGCATTGAGAATTGGCATGGGAAGTGAGTTCTGTACCCAGATTTATTTTTCTTTTTAAGCAGATTTGTCTACAGTGGAGAGTTCGGGGGGGGGGGGGGGTGGGGGTTGTCCTGATCTGCAGCCTCAGGAGGTTCAATGATTAGGAGAGACTACAGGTACCTCAGGCGGATACATTGCATGCGCTATGTTCCCTTGTCTGCTGTAGAGTTCTTGGGATGGCAACTGTAGGGCTTCCGGTCCTCTGGGTGGCCCCAGACTGCTCTGTAGTAATGGGGGGGGGGAGATTGGGGGGAACAAATCCCAGTACCTTAGTTTGTAGGTACTATTCCCTTTCCTGCAAACCAATCGATATATACTTATTGCGACTTATTTTTTATTTTTTTTTCTTATTAAAAATGTGTAGCAGACTTATCCACCTACTCCTAAGCTTGACCCATGGTTATTGTAGCCGTTATTTTGTTAGCGCATCTGGCTTGTATTTATCTTGTCACTCTGTTTACCAATTGTTACCGGTTTACTTTGTTCTCCAATAAAATGTTTGAACCAAAAATGTGTAGCAGAATACATTTGGGCCAAAAACTTTAAAGACATTTTTAAATTTTCTTTCTTTTTTTTTTTTTTTTCTCCCTTGGATTTTTTTTTTTTTGTTTTATTTTAAATACAGGTCTCAGACCCTAGCTCTACAGTTGCATATCCATCACCCTCTCCTCCATACCATTTTCAAAACAGAGCTTGGGGCCATGTGTTTTGTGAGTTATAACCCGGAGTTGGGCTTTAACAAATGGGTGGCTAGTTATCTTTGGTGGCTGAATTTTGCATGGTAATAGGTTACACCCTCTGCTTTCAGTTTACTTATTTAGCCTTTGAGTAAAACTTTGTTGGAACCCCTGTCAATTTTTTTTTTTTTTTCTTCATTATTTCAGTCTGTAGCCTTGCATCTGATTTAACTTGTAGGTCTGCACTATTTTAAGACCGTTTCAGGTACATTTCAGTCAGTTATCTATTAACTTTTCCTTTTTCAATGAAATAAGTAAGGCATGTAATAGTGCCATGTGTAACTGCTCCAGTCTTTATACCAGCCCTCAATTTTAATAGTTTATTATGGGAAAAAAATACAACATGCAGCACCTATTTACATTGGGAAATATGTAGGTATAATAGAGAAAATTACTTTCTGTCTAGTTTTTTTTTTTTTTTTTTTTTTTTAAGAAAATCTATTTTATTGCAATGCCTTGTCTAACATTTAAAAATTTTCCACAGAAATGGGCAAATTCATGAAACCAGGGAAAGTTGTCCTTGTTTTAGCAGGACGCTATGCAGGCCGCAAAGCAGTCATTGTAAAGGTATGTGGTTTTTCAGCTTTTACCTGTGCAATATGTAACCTTTTTTTTAACTAATTTGTGATTGGGAAATTGATGCTTGTTACCCTGATGCTTATACCATATTCTCTGGTTTAGCAGGCTGTCTTCACTCCCCTGTGACATGCACATGAATGTCCTTCTATTAGTGGGAGACTACTTCCCTCACAAGGATTTGTGACAAGCACTCCTTGTCAACAAAATTTTTTGTTTTGGTCATTTTATTTTTTACCAATTTTGAGTAGATGGTGCTGTCCATCCCATCAGTACACCATCCATCTGGCTGATTTATAGATGCTGCTTACCTGACACATCACCTGTTGTCATTGGGTTGAATGCATAAAGGTAAAAGATGCAGGGTTTTTAATGCTCAGTCTTATCAGATGTAACTTGATTAGTGGGATCGTGACAAAAACCTGCAACTGTTAAACATCGGGTGTTTAGCCTTCACTTACTAATCCGCTCACTGTATAGAGATTTGTAACGTTTAATACATGAAGCTTTTGAGGCAGCATTTTGAACAAATGTCATGTTCTCTTGAACAGAACATTGATGATGGCACCTCTGACCGCCAGTACAGCCACGCCCTGGTTGCTGGCATTGATCGCTATCCTCGTAAGGTGACTGCCACTATGGGCAAGAAGAGAATCGCCAAGCGTTCTAAGATCAAGTCATTTGTAAAGGTGTACAACTACAACCACCTCATGCCAACCAGGTATGTAGAGATATTTATAATGAAATGGATATAAGCTTTCAAAATTACAATGCAAGTTAAAAAGCCACTGTGCTCAGACCACAGCCCCACATACCTTAGATAAACGGAACAAGAAGTCCAGCAACGTGCTTTGTTGGCACATAAAAATCTTCTTATAGATCTATCAGAAGTAAAAAGTATCCTATGCAGAAGTGTTGACGCATTTCAGTCCAGGTGTGCTTTAGTCATGCTAAATCGCTGAAGAACACAAAATTGCTACCTGGTTCAGAAGAGGGGTGGAGGTAGAATATTTAACCCTTTCTGCAGGATAATTCTGTCCGCAAACCAGAAGGTGAAGAGATAAACAGAAACAAGACTATGCACATTAAATTAACCTTATTTCCTGCCTGACCTATTGTAAAAAGGTTGAGTAATAAAAAGATTTTCAAAAAAAAAAAAGGTTGAGTAAAGCCACCCTTCTTCCTGGGGGAAGACTCTCCGTCCTTTAATTTTGACCAGAGCTGCATTTCTGGTCCGATACCTTTACCTTTTTACCATGGCTGGTTCCACACTGCGGCCGGTTTTTGCCATAACTTTGGTTTCCCAGACTTTAACGGAATGGGCTAAGCTCCTGCGCAAGGATTTGGAAGGGGGACAACCTCCTGACCTGGTGGACCAGTTGGTCAAGGGGTTGCAGAAGTATATCTGTGATGTGGCCCCCTTAGCCTGTAGGGTGTCTGTGACAGCGGTGACTTTTCTTCACATGGCTGAAATACTGGTCTGCGGACCAGACTTTCCAAGAAGGTATTGACTGATCTCCCTATTGTAGGAGACCACTTGTTCTGAGCTTTCATGGAATACATCATTAAGGGTCTTACTGGAGGTAAGATTACTCTGCTTCCACAGATTACCAGGAGCAAAGAGTCTCGTTGCAAACGTGGCCCTTTCTTCTCGGCCCATGCCCGGTCCTTTCGTCCCTCGGGATATAAGGACCAGGGATCAAAGTCTGCATGTAACCCCGCAGGGGGTTCCAAGAGGCCCTGGTAGATCAAGAGCGGCTTTCTCCAGGACCAGATAAGCCTGCTTTTGCCTGAAGGGGCGTCTTCACCTGTATCTGGGGTGGGGGAAGTCTTTGCTTCTTTCCAGATCCATGGATCTTCTTGATTCATGACAAATGGGTCCACGAGTTGTATCGGTCCGGTTACAAGATTGAGTTCTGGTCCTTGCCTCAGATTAAGTTCTTTCCTTCCAACCTGCATTTGGCCCCAGATAACTTGCACGGTCATCTTGGGGCGGTACAGGATCTGCTTTCAGAGCCTGGTTTCTTTCGGTGTCTCGTGTTTTGGAGTTTCTCCAAAGAGGTGTATGTCAGCGTTTGGGTACTTTCAAAGGCCAGATTTCAGCCCTAGTGATTTTTTTTTTTTTTTTTTTTTTCAGCGCTTGTTGGCCACAAATTCCTTGGTTCACACCTTTTTGTTCAGGGGTTATCCACCTGGCTCCCCCAGTGAGATCGGTTACCTCCGTGGGACCTCAATTTGGTGCTGTCGGTTCTTCATAAACTGCCTTTTGAAAATATTCATGAGGTTTCTCTGCTTACTGTCACAGAAGGTAGCTGCCTTGGTGGCTATTACTTCTGCGTGCAGGGTGTCGGAGTTGGCTGCGTTGTCTTGTTAACCCTATCTGGTGGTTCAGAGACAAAGGGGTGCTTTGTCCCTGCCAGTTGTTCCTAAAGTCATCTCTGGTTTCCATTTAAATGAAGACATTGTATTTTGCCTTCCTTCTGTCCTAAGCATCCTAAAGAGATGGCCTTACATTCTTTGGATGTGGTTCGGGCACTCGTGGTGTACCTGGCGGCGACTGAGTTGTTCCAAAAATCAGATTTCTCCTTTTTGTCCTTGCGGTTGGACCCCATAAGGGACTTGCTGCGACCATTTCTAGATGGATCAGACAGGCAGTGGTGCATGCATATTCATTAAAGATCAGGACCTCCTCTCCCTGTTAAGGTGCATTCTAGGACGCTTGGGCTTCTGTCATCAGGCATCGGTAGTGAAGGTTTGCAAGGCAACCATCTGGTCGTCCGTGCACACTTTCACAAAAATTTTATAAGCTGAATGTGTTGGGCACCTGCGGATGCTTCATTTGGCTGCAAGGTTTTGCAGGCTGCTGTTGGAGAGGATTAGTCCTTTTTTTAGGATGTTTTTGTTCAAACAACCAGGTAAAACAGGAGCTCATCTATGTTTAGCCTTTGGGGAAGGGTTTTCTTGCTGTGTTCCTCCAGCCCCTCACATTGACACTGCTTTGGGACTTCCCAAGGGTCAAGAAGATCTGGAGCTGTGTCCATCAATGAACGTAAGAACTGGATTTTTGTCTTACCGTAAAATCCTTTTCTCTGATGTTTGACGGACACGCAACCCAACTCAATAGAGGGGTGGGTGCTATGTTCTTCTGACACTGCTTGTTACAAAACTGAAGACCTATAACAGGAAGTGGGAGTATACCCCCTGTAACTGTCCTATAGGCGTAGTCAAACCTTTTTTTTTTTTTTTTTTTTTTTTTTCCCCCGCCTAGTGTCCTACTCCTGTAGGACAGCATAAACCCAATGGTCAGGAAGATCTGGAGCTTTGTCCATCAATGAACCTCAGAAGGATTTTACAGTAAGACAAAAATCCAGTTTTTACCAGTATATCTCCCTTCCACCCTTCATATAGCTTCATGTCTGACTCCTAGTTAAAATGCCCATATATATCCTACTTCTGGGTGTATTTTAGATAGAGATATAGGTAACCTATATTACTTTCACTGTTTCGCAGTATAAATTAACCCCTTATAGTAGCAATTATCTGCTCATTACTATAAAGGGCTAATTTTTGTTTTTTTAACCCCATTATAACAGGTGATACAAAAAAGCATGCTGCTGCTACTAAACTTCTTGGGCCTGGTTCACGCCTATGCATGGGTTATTTTTGGTGCTTTTTGCTGAAATGCACTACAGTTAATGTACCATGGATTTCCTATGGGACATGATCACATATATGCATTTTTCAGCCGCTGCAAATTTTTGATAGGGTCAAGAATATTTTTAATGCAAAAGGTTCTTATTTTGGTTTAATAGACTTCAAAGGAGAAGCAGCAGAAAAGCATGCAGTAGATTTTTGCCGCCATTTGTTTTTTTTTTTTTTTTTCTCCTCTATCGTTTATTGACGGACGCAGTCTTCTGATCTTCATATCAGTAGGGTTATGCTGCCCCCTACAGGAGTAGGACACGAGGCAGAAAAAAGTTCTGGCCACGCCTATGTGCAGTCCCAGGGGTATTCCCTTTCCCCTGGATCTAGGGGACGGGCTAAATATATAGATCCAGTGGTCAACCCCTGCCGGCCAACAAGCACGCTCAGGCCTTAGCTCCGCGCTAGGTCGGCCGCAACTTAGTCCCACTGGACGTTAAAGGTCGCACAAGGTCACATGCGACTGGATCTAGGCCTGAGTCACATCGTTGCTAATTTGGCCGACAGCCCCCCCCCCACTTTGGCAGAGAGGTGTTCAGTCAGATGGCACCCCCTGTTCCTGGTATGGGGAGTAAATGCTCAAAGAATGGGACCGCCCAAAGCGTTACCCTGGGGTGCCTAAGCGGATTGCTAGACACTACCCTTTTGAGGTGACTGAATAAAGCTACCATGATCCCAGTGGCAGATTCCCCGTCCTTTAAGGATCCGGTGGATAGAAAGACAGCTTGTGGGCCGCAAAATGTACTCCCTGGCGGGGTCTGCGCTAAGACCGGTGTTTACGGTTGCCCTTGTCTTGCAAGCATTGACTGAATGGACTAAGTTACTATGCTGTGACCTGAAGGGGAAAGATCTTCCTCCTGCCTCTGTGGAGCTGTTGGATCAGTTGGTGCAGGAGCTGCAATTTGTTTGCGATGCCACGCTGGATACTGCTCCCATATTGGGCTGTCTGTCGATTTTGGCAGTGGTCCTCTGGCGTATACTTTGGCTAAAGTGCTGGTCTGCGGATCAGACTTTAAAGAAAGCCGTGACTGATCTACCTTTTCAAGGAGATCTCCTGTTTGGGGCTACCCTGGATGACATTATCAAAGGTCTAACGGGGGTCTCCTGCAGGCTAACAAGGGTAAGGACCCTCGTCGCAGACGGGGTCCCTCCTTTTCGGCACTCGTGTTTTTTTTTTTTTTTTTCGTCCCTTAGGGTCAATCGATGAGGCAAAGCCCTTCAAGACTCCCTCGGGTTGTTCTAAGTGGCTCTGGTCTGGCAAACAAATCTAGTTTCTCCAGGCCTGAGTACAAGGCCACTTCAGCCTGAAGGTGTGCCCTCGCCCATATTTGGGGTGGGGGGGCTTCTATGCTGCTTCCCAGACCTGTGGCTATCCCGGATACAAGACAAATGGGTTCAAGAGGTCATAGGGTCCGGTTTACAAGATCAAGTTTCGATCCGTCCCACCAGTGAGGTTTTGCCCTTCCAATGTGCGACTGTCTCCGGATTGCTTACAGGCTCTTTGGGGCAGTTCCGGACCTGGCACAATAGGGAGGAATACTTCCAGTTCCGTGTGCGGAGTGTTTTTTCAGGGCTTTTATTCAAACCAGTTTACGGTCCCGAGGAAGGAAGGAAAGGTGCGTACAATCCTGGACTGGAAGGCACTGAATTGCTTTGTGTGAGTTCAAAAATTCAAGATGGAATCAGTTTGCATGGTGGTGGCTTCCCTACATCAGGGGGATTTCCTGGCCTCCATAGACCAAAGATGCCTACCTTCACATCCTAATATGTGCAGGACACCAGTCTGTTTTGCCGTGGGAGAGGATCACTATCAATTTGTGGCGTTACCTTTTGGTTTTTCCTCTACTCATCGGGTCTTCAGAGGTGTTGGCTCTGGCTCCGGTCCTGGGTTACCTGGACAATCTGCTTCTACATGCGGAGTCTCCCACGGTGCTGGAAAAAAATTTGGAAATCACCATGAGAGCTCTGGAGGAGTTCGGGTGGATTCTGAACCTTCAGAAGTCGTCCTTGGTCCCTTTAATGAGACTGGACAGGACTATCTGGGCTTGACTTTGGACTCGTCCTCAGCCAGGGTGTTTCTTCCTCTGGAAAAACTGCAAAAACTCCAGACCGCGATTCAGCTGTTGCTGTCCAGCAAATGGTTGTCCCTTCTGACCTGTATGAGAGTTCTGGGACTGATGGTGTCATTCGAGGCGGCCGCCTTCGCTCAATTCTACATGAGGGTCCTCCAGAAGGAAATCCTTCTCAAATGGAATAAGAATCCAAATTCCCTGGACAATCGGGTCCAGCTGAGCCAGGTGACCAGGGAGTCACTGATATTGGTGGCTTCGGTCCCAGATGCTCAAGCTTGGTAAATCCTTCCTCCCTGTATATTGGACATTTGTCACCACGGATGCCAGTCTATCCGGGTGGGGAGGGGTTCTCGGCAGGTTTTCTGCTCAAGGAGTCTGGTCCCTTGAAGAGTCCAGGTTACTGATCAATGTTCTGGAGCCGAGCGATCAGGCTTTGCCTAGTCCACTAGACCGAGCACTTGCAGGGTTGTCCAGTGTGCAATGCCACGGCCGTGTCTTATGCCCATCACCAAGGGGGCACTGAAAGTGTCCTTGAGGCCTTGGAGGTGGCAAGCATCCTTTGATGGGCGGAATGCTTTGTTCCAGCTCTCTCCGCTGTTCAGATTCCAGGAGTGGAAAATTGGCAGGCGGATTACCTCAGGCGACAGGCCTTGGATGCAGGGGAATGGTCTCTCCATCTGGAGGTATTCCAGCACAGTTTCTCAACTCTGATCATCAGGGCACACTAACAGGCCAGCTTTGCAAGAAAACTGAAATGCATCACATGTGATATCATTTGCTTCTCGGAGATTGCAGTATTCTAGTCTGCATCTCCCCAAGGTATTACTTAAAATCTGGCCTGTTAGTGTGCCCTGAGGACCAGAGTTGAGAAACGCTGTTCCAGCAGTTGTGCCTTCGTTGGAGCACTCCAGATGTAGATCTTTTGGCGTCTCGGATCAAAGGGAAACTGTAGAGGTTTGTGGCCCGCTCCCGTTACCCTCTGGCAGAAGCTGCAGACACGCTGGTGGCCCCGTGGGGATCAGTATCAGCTGATGTATCATTAACATCTAAAACACATCGCTATAGACAGTACATGACCTAATTACCGTGACTAAACCATATGTAATTATAAAAATATATAAATGTAACTAATCCAAAAATAGGTGTCTTCTTTCAGGCGATAAGTGAATATAAAGTCCCAGTGCCAAAACACTATAAAAATCAGACATATATTATATGTGCAAGTGTCCAATGAGAGAACTTGAAAAGTGCTCAAACTTGGAACATCCAGCTGTGCCTCCTGTGTTCACTTATCCACTAAGACACCTACTTTATTTATGTGTGTGTGTGTGTATATATGTATATATATATATATATATATATATATATATATATATATACACACTATACCATATATAGTCACAGTAATAGGTCATGCACTGTCTATAGCGCTAGGTTTTAGTGGTTTATGATTTTCACTGAGTGATGAACAGCAGCGGCAGTTGAAGTTTCTGGTGAATTTATACACATTCTTTTCCGAAGCGCAGGGTGGACTTAGGGTCAGCTGATGTATGCTTTTCCTCCTCTCAAGTTGCTGCCGAGACTTCTTCGCAGGATCGAGACGGAAGGGATTCCAGTCATTCTTGTGGCTCCGGACTGGCCTCGCTGAGCTTGGTACACCGACCTGGTCAGGCTAGTTGCGGATGATCCTTGGAAACTTCCTCTCAGGGAGGATTTACTGTCTCAGGGGCCAATCTTCCATCCTGCTCTATGGTCGCTGGCTTTGGCGGCTTAGCTATTGAAAGCCAGGTGCTGAAGGACGGGATTGTCTGCTTCAATGATCCCCACTCTGCTTAAAGCAAGGAAAGCGACTTCTAGGAAGATCTATCATCGTATGTGGAAGGTGTATATTACATGGTGGGAGTCTCTTGGGGCTCCCCTCGCTGTTACTCAGTGGCTCGGATCTTGGCCTTCCTTCAACTGGGAGTTGATCATAAGTTGGGCTTGAGTACAATCAAGGGTTAGGTCTTGTCCTTGGCAGTTTTCTTCCAAAGGCCATTAGCCACCCATTCCCTGATGTGTAACTTCATCCGGGGGGGGGCCACACTTGGTACCTCCGTTGCCACCTTGGTACCTTAATTTGGTGCTGTTGGCTGCCTTGGTGGCTATTACTTCTGCGCGCAGGGTGTCGGAACCGGTGGCGTTGTCCTGTCGTCCTCTCTATCTGGTGTTTCACAGGGATAAAGTGGTACTTTGTATCTGTCCTTTCTTCCGAAGGTGGTTTCCAGTTTTCAAATAAGGACATCGTCTTACCATCTATGTTCTAAGCCAAAACATCCTAAGGAATTTGCACTGCATACTTTGGATGTGGTTTGGGCAATCGGTGTACTTGGGCGACTGAGTCTTTTCGGAAGTCAGATTTGCTATTTGTACTTATGAATGGCCCCAAAAGGGTTATCTGCGTCTGCTGCGACTATTTCCAGATGGATCAGACAGACGGTGGTGCAGGCTTATTCAATTAAGGGTCAGGTTCCTCCTTTCCCTGTTAGGTGTATTCTACACGGGCGCTTAGTGCTTCCTGGGCTTCTTGCCATCTGGCATCTGTGCTTCAGGTTTGCAAGACGGCTACCTGGTCCGTCTGTTCATACCTTCACAAAATTTTATAAGGTGGATGTGTTGGCATCTGCAGATGCCTCTTTTGGCCGCAAAGTTTTGCAGGCTGCTGTTTTAAGGGGGTTCTTGGTCTCCCTTGAGAGTTTTTGTGGTTTCAGGTGGGTCTCGTCTTGTTCTGATGAGTCCTATGGTGGTATGTTTAGCCTTGGACTTATTTTTCTGCGGTTCCCACCCCTCATTTTATGACACTGCTTTGGGACATCCCTACTGATATGCAGATCAGAAGACTGTCTGTCAATGAACGATAGAGAAAATTGGATTTTTGTCTTACCGTAAAATCCTTTTTTCTGAAGTTCATTGACTGATGCCGTACCCGCCCCTCTGTTTTGATTTGGATTGGTATTATTTTCTCTGGCACTGCTGTGATACAAAACTGATACCCTATAGCAGGGAAAGAGGGTATACTCCCCTGGGACTGCCTATAGGCATAGCCAGAACTTTTTCTGCCTAGTACCCTACTCCTGTAGGGGGGCAGCATAACCCTACTGATATAAAGATCAGAAGACTGCGTCCGTCAATTAACTTCAGAGAAAAGGATTTTATGGTAAGACAAATTTTTATCTGCCCAACAAATTAGCCCAAAAAAAGCATAAGTGTAAATCGCAGCAAAATGGCGTGTGAAAAAAACACAACACGTACTGCAGAAACAGATCAAAAGCAAACTGCATAGTGTGAACCTAGCCTTATGCTTGCCATACACTTATTGATTTTCGAACAAGAATACTCATGAAAAATCTTTACATTCTCTGAATGAGAGAATGTCGTTTTGGAAATTTCACTTGCTTTTAACATTCAGTTTTAAACATCTTTTCTGAACGTAAACTATACACTATCTGAAAATTCCTTTAACCAAGAAGTTTTCTATTCTGCTGCTTAGAATGTGTGCACAATTATTGGGTAGCTATTAGTGTGCAGAATTATTATGAAACTAAATGAAAAACCAACTTTTTCCAATCTCACTTGTTTTCATCTGTTAAAACTGAGAATAAACTTTTACAAATTTCTGACATTTCAAAAAATCTAACCAATATAGCCACCCTTTTCCTTAACCATAAGTCCTAAGCCTTTCATTATTGCAGTTTATGGTTTTATTGATCTGTTGTCAATCCAACATTTTGTGGAGCAGCAACCACAGCCTCCCAGACACTCCGACACTGTTCAGAGAGGTGTACGGTTTTCCCTCACTGTAAATATTCTTAAAAAAAAAAAAAAAAAAAAAAAGGGGCACACACGTTCTCAATAGAGATTTGGTCAGATGAAGGGGGCCATGTCATTATTTCCTCTTTAAGGCCTTTCACTGGCTTGTCAGGCTGTGGAGCACTTCAATGCATGCAATGGAGCATTGTCCTGCATAAATATCATGGTCTTCTTGAAAGATGCAGACTTTTTGTTGAGCCACTGCTTGAAGAAAGTGTTTTCTAATAATGGGCAGTAGGTTTGGGTGTTGATTTTGAGTCCGTGTGTGTGTGTTTATTTAATCCTGCATTTATTTTTCTCTAGATACTCTGTTGATATCCCTCTTGACAAAGCTGTGGTGAACAAAGATGTTTTTAGGGACCCAGCTCTGAAACGGAAAGCCAGAAGGGAGGCCAAAGTCAAATTTGAGGAAAGGTTAGTATTAGGGGAAAAAAAAATTAAGCTGCTTACATAAAATGTCTGTTATAGTGATGACTTAATCCTGACATTCAAGCATTGCTGCAAAACAAGTCCTGTTTTCAGTATTGTAAACCAGCATTTTTTTATTCCTTTTTGTAGGTTTTGTATTGCATATTCAAATTGATTTTCCATTGGTACTTGTAGCAGTCAATCTGTTACATTTTAAAGTATTCAGTTAAAAAGTTTTTTCTCCTTTTGGGTAGAAACGACTAGGATCACTGTCAGGTTTTTACGGTCGATCTCTATTAGATTTATCAAAAAAAAACGAACCTAGAGAAGTAAATGTAATTAGAATCACAATGCAATAGGAAATCTATATTGGGGCTTGATAAGTCATGTAGTCAGAAAGGTAAAGAATGAATAAATGAGGGTTGGCAGCATAGGTATAGTCTGGTTGAAAATACACAGGTTAATACTGAAAAAGTAAATTGAGATGGAAAGGGGATGTGGATAGAAGGGAGTTTGTAAGCATTTTGTGGAATGCATGGAACTGAGGCAGGAAGCTGTTAGGAATGTGTGAAAGGCTATATGGAGCCTAGTATTAGAAGTATGACAGTGGTGAAGGCGAGGGAGAGATATCCTAAAGTAAGCTGATAATTAAGGAAAATATTTTTTTGTATCTTTTTTAGCGAAGGACTTTATGGTAGTTATGCTGAGTGCAGATTAGATCAGAGGGGGTAGAACCAGCAAGCGAGCATGAGGGAGACTGAAATAGTATTTACAGTTCAGTGTGAGGGCAGATGGATTAAGTGTTTGTGAACAATGTTAAATTTGGGGTTAGTAGTATGACTTAAGGGTATGAGGGGAGGGGGGAGAGTGCAGGTAAATGTGAGGGCAGGGGGAAGCAGATATGATAAACTGTTGAAGCTGTAAAGCAAAATGGGGGAAAGGTAATGGATGGCTAGACTCAGACTGCATAATTTTGCTTGGAAAAAGTGCAAGAGGAGTGAAGCAGGGGGGTGCCCTGTCAGGTGAGCTTTGTGAAAGTAACAGAGGAGACAGTGGAAGTCGGAGAGAGAATTTGGGAATGGAGAGCTGGTAAGAGGATGTTTCATCACTCGGGTAGGGGCGATTGCTGGTCGTCTTAGACATTTGGACTAGAGAGGTTGTGGATAAATGAGTCTGCTGCGTGGTAACTCTGTTCCAAGCTACAATTAAGTCTTTCCACACTGTACACTCAAAGTTGCAAAGATTTGCCCTTGGGACTTTAAATGAGGTGTGACACGCCCAATGATGAAATATAAAATGCAAGTTTATTGGAACATACAATGTCAGCAAGTAAACAGACAAGTACCGTATTCTTAAACACATTTGTGATGTTGTATATAGTATATTATATATTCATGGTTAAATTTAGTATTCCATAGAAAAAACCATGGTTGTTATGAAAATGCTTCCTGGTAACCTGACACGTTTGGTCAGGTGATAATGCAATGCAATACATAATTTCTATGAAATAGTTTGTGGCATGTAATTAAGATAGTAGATAATGTCCTACTAAGGAGCCACCAAGGGACCCATACTTACAAATGTGTTAAAGAAATTGCATGCTCATGTTCAGTTGGCTGCCACTGGGAATGTCTGTCCCAGGTGCTGTGGGGCCTGGGGCTATTTGTTTTGGTTCTTGTTTTTATCCGGTGTTCCGTGAAAATTACCTACCCGTGAGAAAAACCTACCCTCGTCACTTCCGGTGCACCCTCAGTGTGTATAACGCGGCCGTTACATTAAAACAGCTGCCCTACAATATGAATCGTCTCCGCTCCTTCCCCTGACACTTCACTGATGTCGGCTAGTAAATATAAAAGCGGCGGCGGGTGTATGAGAAGATACATAACGGAGCCGCCAGACGCTTTTATATTAGCCGACATCAGTGAAGTGTCAGGGGAAGGAGCGGAGATGATTCATATTGTAGGGCAGCTGTTTTAATGTAACGGCCGCGTGGGTAGGTTTTTTTCACGGACACCCTAATACTTTCATACTACTGCGCATGCCCTGTAGTCAGCTCCTTATTTTTTCATTAGGTCTCCGGGGCTCTGAGCATGCGCACTGCTGCGCTGCTCAGCTGTTCATGCCCGGAAGTGACGAGGGTAGGTTTTTCTCACGGGGTAGGTAATTCTCACATTACATCGGCTCCATAGCCAGCCAGGCCATGTCTCCTGACATGCGAATTGGATGCGGAGAAAAATGCATCCGATTCCCAATAGTGAACCCAGCCTTAAGTGTGAAAATTCTACATGGAATCAAGTCAATGGTCACCTTCCTGCGGCAGGAGGGACTTGCTGTGGGATATAAGGGCATAACTCTACACAGCATATATTTCACAGCTGTACCAATGGATTTTGCAGTTGACAACAGATATATTAAGTCATCGTCCAGGACAGCCAAACTAGAGGCTCCACCCACCTGAACACGAAACACCTTCACAATAAGTGGTGGTAAATTGCATTAAAAAAAGGCACTGGGCAGTTTTAAGCACTAGCACATTATGACCGACTGTACCTAAAAACAAAGCCCTCCAGCGGCAGGGTCACCGCTAAAGATGCCTCCATCTTCACCTGGTCTTCCTTCCAGGTCAGCAAAGGGGTCACTCCCGCATGTGTGCAGGAGTTGCTGTTTATGGCACAGCTCTGAAGGAGTGGCACGGTGCATGTATTTTAGGAGAGATTTATTGTCCCTATAGGTAAGCCCTATTATAAACTTAATGGGTAAAAAGCATGCATGGAAGTTTACTTCCACTTTAACAAAAAAAAGCCATAGCATATGGCCCCACAGTAACTCCTTCAGGTCTCCGTGGCAGTGGCCTCTCAGGTACAGTCCCCCATGAGTCAGGGTCTTTGAACTTTGACTACAGCTCTAGCGTTGATTGCCCATCTTTGGTGGACCCTCTCTCCCTTATGTTGAAGTTTTCTCCACAGGGGGATATCTGATAGCATTTAATCACAAGCCCCCAACAAGATTCCTAGCCAACTCCACTCCCATCAGACGGATCAGTCTAAAGCGAATGTATTGAGGTTTCTAATGCAGATATTCTAAATCAAGTAGGTTCTGGAAGATCTTGAACAAAGCAACAAGATGCAAAAGATTCAGGATGGAATTAATATTTTCAGAGAGCTGCTGTCCAGAGTTTTGTGCTTTTTTTTTTTTTTTTTTTTTTGTTTATTTAACACTGGTCTGACTTTTACATCCTTGTCAGGGAAGTTTAAGTGGTAAAAGAAAAAGTAAGCATTTATTGCAGCTTATCATTTCTTGGATGAAATGGCTGCATTCATTTTCATTTTTAGGCTACCTTTTTACCATTTTTCACCTGGTGATCTAGTATGTCTGTTTTTTTCCCCCAAAAAGCATGAACAATGTATTGGTTACAAGGAGGAGACCATTTAACACTGGTGCTTAGAAGTATCCGCTTTTATTCTTTTAAAACCGTTCTCCTTAAAGGGGGGGCTGATGTAACAACTTGTAAAGCAGGAGCATTTTTGACTTACTGGGGGACCCTGGACAATGTTCTGTGAGCAGAGCCTCCGACTGCTCTGATGGAACACCTTGAAGATTATGCTGCGATCTCTGAGGGAGTTTGGTTGAATTCTGAACCTTCAGAGTTTACTCTGGTCCCCTCCACACAACTGGACTATCTGGGTGGATTCAGCCTCAGCCAGAGTGTTGCTTTCTCTGGAAAAACTCCAGAAAGGAGGCAATTGGGCTTCTGTTGTCCAGCAGACGGTCATCCTTCCGGGCTTGCATGTGGGTGCTGGGCCTTATGTTGTCTACCATTGAGGCGGTTCTGTTTGCAGTTCCGCACGCTATCTCTGCAAAAAAGATTCTGGTAAAATGGGACAAGAATCCAGTCTCTAGAGGTGGCTTCGTTCTCTGGCACTTCGACTGGGAAATCGCTCTCCCCGCTATACTGGGTGGTTGTCAACACAGATGCCAGCCTGTCGAGGTGGTAAGGTGTCCTTGGCACAGCTTGTACTCTGGGATGTAGACTAAGGAAGAGTCCAGACTGCTGATCAATGTACTGAACTCCAAGCGATCAGACTTTGTCTGGAAAATTGGGCAATTCGTCCTCAGGGGTGTCCGGTATGGATTCAATCAGATAATGCCGTGGCCTATGTCAATCACCATGGGAAGGCACAAGAAGTGTCCTGGCAGATTGGAAAGTAGCCAGCATTCTAAGGTGTATTAAAAAACAATATCGCACACATTGCAAAAGAAATGACTATCAAATATGGAGACAATCCATAAATAAAAATGGGGATTTAGTCCCACCATATGGCTATATCGTGCTCAAGCCCACCACTACGTCAAAGTACCCCATTATCAGTGGGTCCTACACTATCGGGGTTTGCTCCCCCAATTTTTTGCTTATGTATTCGGTCTGAACAGACTTCTGGGGTTGAGCACCCACTCCCCACACACACCTGTACTCTATCAGTGTCCACTATCAAGTAGATATAGGAGGAGTCCCTTGTAGTGCATTAGCACATCTCTCCCAGCAAGGAGTGTTGTCTCCAAGGGTTAGGCTGGATTCACCCCTTTTTTATGGATAGTGTAGGACCCACTGATAATGGGGTACTTTGACGTAGTGGTGGGCTTGAGCACGATATGGCCATATGGTGGGACTAAATCCCCATTTTTATTTATGGATTGTCTCCATATTTTGATAGTCATTTCTTTTGCATGTGTGCGCTATTCTTTTTTAATATACATGTCGCTTGGTCCATAGCTGCACCGGCTTTAGATATACATGTTCAGGGTTTGCTCCCCCAATTTTTTGCTAGCATTCTAAGGTGGGCAGAACAATTTTTCTAGCGTCTCCGCTGTACACATTCCATGGAAGGTATGGAGGTTTGTGGCATCGTCTCAGCATCCTCTGGCTGATACCTTGGCGGCAGTATTGTCTGATTTTATGCCTTTCCCCCTCTCAAACTTCTGCCAAGACTCGTGTGCAGGATCAAGGCAGCAAGGGATTCCGGTCTTTCTGGTGGCTCCAGATAGGTGCACCAAGATCGTTGAGGCCTATCTGGTCCGGCTGGTCGCCAATGCTCCTTGGAGACTTCCTCTCAGGGAAGATCTGCTGTCTCAATGGCCAATCTTCCATCCTGCTTTACAGTTGCTGGTTTTTAATGGCTTGCCTGTTGAAAGCCAGATGCTGAAGGATAGAGGTTTGTCTGAATTGGTGATTCCCACGCTTGGAGGTTAGAAAATCTACCTCCGTGGAAGATCTACCATTGTATTTGAAAGCTGTATGTTGCGTGATGTGAGTCTTTTGGGGTTCTCACTCGCTTCTATTTTGGTGGCTTGAATCTTGGCTTTCCTCCAATGGGGGGCTAAGCAGTGTCTGGCCTGGAGTACCATCAAGGGCCAGGTTTCCGCCTTGACTGTTTTCTTTCAATGTCCATTGGCAAAACTTTCCTTGGTGCGTACCTTTTTTTTTTTTTATATCCATGAGCTCTCCATTGCTGCCGTGGGTCCTCAAATTGGTCTGAGTTATCCAGGAATCTCCCTTCGTATATATCAGTAGGTTTCCCCTGCTTACCTTGTCCCGGAAGGTGGCCATTACTTCTGCGGGCAGGGTGTCGGAGCTGGCGGCATTGTCTTGTCCACCTTACCTGTTGGTTTACAGAGCTAAGGTGGTTCTTTTTCTCTGTCCCTTGTTCCTTTCAAAGGTCGTCTGATTTCCATTTGAATGAAGACATTGTGTTGCCTTCCGTATGTCCCAGGCCTAAACATCCTAAGGAAATTGCACAAATCACATTCAGGGAATTCAGAGCAATCAGGGTGTGCCTGGCAGCTACGGAGTCTTTTAAGAACTCTGACTCCCCATTTGTACTCACGGTTGGACCCCCAAAGGGTTGGCCGTTTGTCTGATCCACCGGGAAATGGTTGCAGCAGAGACAGTGATTTAGGCCTATTCAACTAGGGGTCTGGTTCCTCCTCTTCCTGTAGTCGCACTACTTGGGCGCTTAGTGCCTCCTGGGCTTTCTGTAAGACATCAGTGATGCAGGTTTGCAAGGTGGCCATCTGGTCGTCTGTGCACACTTTACAAAGTGGATGTTTTGGGATCTGCGGATACTCCTTTTGACCGCAAGGTTTTGCAGGCTGCTGTCTAGAGGACCTAGTCCTCTTTCAGGGGGTATTGTTTTCAGGTGAGCTCCAGTTGGGAACATGCAGCTACATGCATCCTGGGCTCACCAGTATACTGTTGGAGCCTTAGATGTCTGCAGCTACTTTCAGAGGTGCTGGAAGGAACATGGTTCTTTCCTGTGAGTCATGAACCTGAAATACACAGCCCTATGTAGTTTGGAATTTAGAGGTCATTTTATCCTGGATGGGAAAACATCACATGATAGCTTAGGCAGAGTACAATGGGAACGTTGGGTGTACTTTGGGTTCTTTGAAAAAAAGAAGAAAAAAACTATTGCATAGGGGGTTATTCTCTGAAATCTTGATAAATTGATAAGAATGCTTGCAATTTTACTTTGAATTATGTTGCTATTGATTTACTTGATCTTCTCTTGCAACAAATTATGACACCGTGTGCACTAAAACCTTGTGTATTTTTTACGGAAGATGGATTTTATACTGTTGTAATGCAACAAATTGCACTTTTTTTTTTTTTTTCCCCTAATGGGACCTCTGCTTTAAAAAATTATACGAATATATTTTGCAGTGTGTTTTGGTTTTAAATGCAGGAGTGCATTTTATAGTATGAAGCAAAAAGTTTATGCATTACAGAAAAAAGTAGAGTGAACAGTTTAGGCCTGTGCATGAATGAATTCTGCTTGTATGAGCATTGATAGAACGACTGTATAGTTTATCAAAGTACACAACTTTTTGTCCCATTTAACAAACAAAAAATAACCATACTATTTACTTTTGTAGGTACAAGACAGGCAAAAACAAGTGGTTCTTCCAGAAGCTGCGGTTCTAAAGCACTGTTCATTTGGTATACCAATAAACTTCTTGTGAAAAAAAAGTAAACCTGCTTGTCTTTTGCTTTGTATGCAAACAATTTATTTTTTTAATAGAATGTGCACTGTTTCCTGTAAGGTACTGGATACCCATTCAGCTTTACACTTGTTGAACATACACACTGGCTGATCTCATTGCTGTACATTTGCCCCTCTGTTCTCTTCCGATCACCATGTACTACTTCGGCTTTAACCACTTTAAGACCGGAAGATTTTCCTGCTTAACCACTTGCCGACTGCATAACGCCGATCTACGTCGGCAGTCAGCCCCTCACAGGCAAAGTGACGTAGGGCTACGTCACTAGCTTGTGAGGGTCTAGGGAGCGAGCGCGCGCCCCCGGACCCCCCCGCGCGTGTGACCGGCGGACCCGATGTCCGCCGGTCACTCGGCGGGGGAGAGGGAGAATGTCAGGCAGCTTGTGTAAACAAGCCACCTGTCATTCTCCTTGCTGTTAGGATACTGATCACTCGGATCTAGTATGTAGATCCGTTGATCAGTGTCCATACAGCTCAAGCCCCAGCCAATCACAGTAGAAAGCACGCCCCTAGGGATACACACAGCCCCTCCCTCCCAAATAAAGTTAACCCCTTCACTACCAGTGTATTTTTACAGTAACAGTGCATATATATAGCACTGATTACTGTAGAAATGTCACTGGTAACCCCAAAAATGTCAGTCAAGGGTCCGATCTGTCCGCCCCAATGTCGCAGTACCGCAAAAAAAATCGCAGATCGCCGCCATTACACGTTTAAAAAAAAAACAACAAAAATTACATAAATCTTTCCCTTTGTTAGTAAACGCGATAACTTTTGCGCAAACCAATCAAAATACGCTTTTTGCGATTTTTTTTTTTTTTTTTTTTTTTTTTTTTTTTTTTTTTTTTTTTACCCAACATAGGTAGCATAAAACAAATTGGCCGAAAAAGTAAAAAAATTTTGATTTTTAAATTTTTTTTTGGGGAATTTCATATAAAAAAATGTGAAAAATATTGCTATTCTTGCAAAATTGACGCTTTTTTTTGTTTATAGCGCGTGATCAAAAAATCGCACAGGTGATCAAATACCACCAAAAGAAAGCTCTGTTTGTGGGGAAAAAAAGGACGCCAAATTCGTTTAGGTACAGCGTCGCACGACCGCGCAATTGTCCGTTAAAGTCACGCAGTGCCGAATCGCAAAATACCCCCTGGTCGGAATGGGGGTAAAATCTTCCGGGGCTTAAGTGGTTAATGGCCAGGCCCTATTATGCGTTTCGTCACTGCGTTGCTTTAACCACTTAAGCCAGGGGTGGGGAACCTTTTTTTCTGCTAAGGGCCATTTGGATTTTTGTAACATAATTCGGGGGCCGCACAAAATATATGCATAAATGTAATAGGCATTCCTTTGCGGCAAAAAACGCTGTAAAAAAATTGCGTGACTTTGAGGTCACAAGTGTGAAAGGGGCCTTCAGTAATCAAGGTATAGTGTGCCCCCTTTCAATGCAGACTGACCACAGCATGCCCCCTTTCAATGCAGACTGACCACAGCGTGCCCCCTTTCAATGCAGACTGACCACAGCGTGCCAAGCCCCAGTGCACTTGACTTACCTGTTGTAGCGGCGGCTTCCTCTCTTCAGTCCCCGCGTCTCTTCGAGTCGTCCCGCCTCCTCCTCGGCCATTGGCGGAGGAGGATCCGTGAGACAGTAGCTAATTTTCATTCGCTATTGTCACACAAATGGGCGGGCTCAAGGCGCACTGCTCTGCGCCTCGGGTCCACCCTTTTCGGAGATTCAGTGTCAGAGCGGAGCCATCGGCTCCTTCTGACACGGGGGGGGGGGTGGCGGACAGAACGATCGTGCGGGCCGGAGGTTCCCCACCCCTGACTTAAGCCCTGGAAGTTTTGGCTGCTCAAAGACTAGGGCCTAAGTGCAGCCGTGCGACGCTGTACCCAAATTAAATTGACAACTTTTTTTTTTTTGCCTCCACAAACCGCTTTCTTTTGGTGGTATTTGATAACCTGTGCGACTTTTTTTTTTTTTTTTTTTTTTTTTTTTTTTATGAAATTCCCCCCAAAAAATGTAAATCTAATTTTTTTTTTTTTTTTTACATTTTTAGGCCAATTTGTTTTCTGCTACATATTTTTGGTAAAAATTATAGCAAAGAGATCCCCTAGGGGTGGGACTTTAAATGGCAAAGACCAGAGCTTGAGTAGATTTCTTCAAATTTTATTTGTACAATAGATAATATGAATTACATTGTGAGAATGAAAGACAAGTGAAAAAAACTGTATACATAGGTTACAAACAATTAGTGATTAAAAACAAGTGGCCAAGTGCTACATCACAGATAAGAATGGCTGGGATTTCTTGAAAGGAAGGGACCAGACGCGTTTCGGTTGGTAACCTTTCTCAGTGGTCCAACAGGAAAGAATCTCACACTTGAGGACACATCCTAAATGTGACGTGAAAGAGAGGGCCACAAAACATAACGAAGCCAGGAAAAGACCTATGGCTCGTGTTATCAGAGTCGCCAAATATCAGTTTCTCCAGGTCTGTATCTTGCCTTAAAACTGTTTTTGTAACAGTTTAGGTGTTTAATGGTAGACCAAACGTAGAGATATGGAGCGAGGGAGATGCAGTCATCCCACGAGGATCCCAGAAGGGACAGCCCGCACTGCAGGGCGTAGTATGAACAAGTATCCAAAGTTGGATCCCTAAAAAAGGGAATATAGTAGTCTGATCAAAAGATGTGTATCTCCATCTGGAGGGGAGTTCCTTGTATCACTGCATAGCTGTGTAATGGCGGTGCGCGTGCTCCCCCCCCCCCCCCCCCCCCCTGCAGGCTCCTAGGCGAGCGACGTAGTACTACGTCGCTTTGCCCAGGAGGGGCTGACTGCCGCAGTAAATATACTGCGGCCGGCAAGTGGTTAACTGACAATTGCGCGGCCGTGTGACGCTGTACCCAAATAAAATTGATTTTTTTTTCCCCACATCTTTCTTTTGGTGGAAATTGATTATCACCTGTGCGTTGTTTTTTTTTTTTTTTTTTTTTTGGTTGTGTTTATAGCAAAATACAAAAGGCTTGTGAGATGACCATAGAGACATATGATACTATATAGCAGGATCACATGGTCTCTGTCTTCATCTCAGGGAGAAGGACGGATGGCTGGGTTTACATCGGCTGTCAGTCCTCTGTCAGTGGGGGAGATCGCTGGTGTCATGGTGGCAATCGGAGCCGCCTGACACCCGCACTGGCTTCCCCGCCGACGGTCAGGGGTGGGAGCGCACCGGCACGCGCTTGCCCCCTAGCCTCCTGAGATCTAGCGACGTAGAGCTACGTCGCTTTGCCCAGGAGCGGCTGCCCTGCTGCAGTAAATGTGGCGGGCAGTCAAGTGGTTAATGACTCATTATCAGGGAGATCCTGTGAGGGCAGAAATGCAGACTTGGCAGGCACAGGACGGAATTATTCAGGGCATAAATGCATGTTTGCATACACCCTAAACACTGTTGACAGACAAAAACAAATGGAGTCCAACACACACCCAATCCCTAGCCAATGAGCTGGAGCAGATGTTTCCCACCCTAATATTGGTGGAAGCATGTATGTATGTGTGCAGTGTCAACTCGCAGCACACTTATACATGTGATGACACACTCTGCTTCACCCTGCCTGGCTCCCAAGACCACAATCTAGGTGCGAGCAGACAGACTGGTTGACAGTTTAGTTAAAGGATAAGTTCACTTCTTAAAAAAAAATGACTATCTCTTACGTCCTCTTGACAGTTGCCACTCACTCATACAATCTGCACGTCTGGGTATTGGCCTTCTCAGGAGTAAGCTAGGCAGAAGATTTTGTTAGAATATCCACAAAACTTTGCATAGACACACCTACAGGGGGCTGTCCCACTGGTCAATACCCCCAGCTAGCTTCATTCCCAATTCAGTTTGCTGCTGCCTAGCTTAGAAGTAGGCTGGCTTTTCCCTGGCTGGGACTGCGGTCAGCTTTTTTCTTTTTAGGTTTTATATTTCTCTCTAGAAAAGTATTTTTTTCTTTTAAAAGATAGCTTTTTATTTGTTCCTGCGCTTAGTTAGTCGGACTTCGGAAGACTACAGCGTTTGCGGAGCTGGGAATTGCACTGGTTATTCTAGAGCCTTACGGAATCCCAGCCTGCCATCGAGCGTTGGCGGGTTATTGCTACGCCCAAGCCTCGCAAACGACTATGTCCCTGACCTTGGGGTCGAGCCTGCAAAGTTTCTATCTTCGCCGGGATGTCTCAACTGCTGTACGCCTGCGTGTTGCTAGCGTCCCCATTCGGCTGACGGCACCCCCACTCAAGGTGGGAGGCTTCCTGTCGCAGAGCGGTGCCCACGCTGATACCATGATACTCCTGTCTCTGACCATGTCTGTCGGGGTGTGTATGTGGGCCCTCTGTTAATGGGGATGGCAGTTTGGTATGGGTTCTGTGATGTCCCCCTCATGTCTGTAGGTGCGATCCCTGTGTCCCTTCCCGGTCCCTCGGGGGGTGCTGTGGACGTTCCACCGCTGTATGGGGGGTTGCGGGGGTCTCCTATATCCCCGAGGTGCTTGTGCAACTATTTGGGGAGCAGTACATGGTGTGTGGGGGCCGCTTTTGGCGCAAACCGTGCGGCTGCCATTTTAGGTGTGGGCAGGCTGTTTAGCCACATAGTGAGGGCAGCAGCCATTTTCTACTATACTTTTGGCACCAATCGGGCGCCATCTTTAGTGTGGGCAAATGTCCTGCTGTGGACAGTGGCCATTTTCCCATAGACTTGGCAACCTTTTTTTTTTTTTTGTGGCTCAGGGCTGTTTCTGCCTCTAGGGGCGTGAGGTCACATCCTCTTCCCTTCAGATCGTTAAGCAGCATGGGGCAAGTATAGCACACTGTGGGGGGGCTTTTACTGTATTTCCTGGCCTGCATTCCTGCTAGCATTCATTTTTTTGCAGTTTCCTGTAGCACAGGACTTGCTCTCCATTTGTGGTGGGGACTGCAGGAATCGCCGATTTTAAAGGGCCAGCGTCATTTAAATTGAGATTTCTATTATGGAGTCCCAGGATAGCAAATTCCCCCCAGATCTGGTAGAGGGTTCAGGTACTCCTGAATCCCCTGCTAGTCTCACTGCTGCACTTGTGACTTTAGCGTCAGAAGTGGATTTGTTGATGTCTGACCGGGCTTCTAAGAAAAGGCCTATGCCCTCTGTCTTCTGACTCAGAGCCAGATTTGGTTGCCACGGACAGCGTACCCCCTGAGGGGTCTCAGTCGGATGTGGAGGAGGATGATTCCTCCTCAGGATCAGCACAGGACCCTGCTTATTAGCTCTGTTAAGGACACTTTATATTTGGATGATGAGCCCCACCTGTCGGGTAAGGGGTCTTCCTTTGGGACCCACAAAGCCCAAAAATCAGGTCAGGTTTTTCCTTGTCCCAAAGAGTTTCACGAAACCGTGAATGAACAATGGTACCGTATAAAACATAATTTTGTGGTGCCAAAGAGATTTCAGTACCGTTATCCCTTTGCGGATCCAGTGGATTCTCGCTGGACTGCTGCTCCTAAGGTAGACCACACTGTGTCCAGGTTAAATAAGGCCACTTTAATGCCCGTGGAGGATTAAAGACCTGGCGGATAGGCGGGTGGAAACACTTTCCCGCCACATCTATCTGGTAGCTGGTTCCTTGCTGAAACCAGTGTTCGCTTCGGTAATGGTCTCTCAGGCTGTTTTGGAGTGGGCCAAGGTGTTTAAGCACACTCTTAATTGCTGACTCCGCCTCTCCTGCTGCTCTGGAGATGGTGGATCAAATGGGGCAGGCTGTTCTGTACCTGTGTGACGCAGCCTTGGATGAGGCCCCTGCTGACTACAGGGGCAATTCTGGTGTCTTTCTGGCACATACTTCCCAAATTCCACAAGCTATGTGCCAGAAAGAGACAGAATAGTCGTGGTTGTCACTTTCCATACCTGATGACGAATTTTCCCATGAATAGCTATCGCTCAGTTCTTCAAGTAACTCTGTTTCGCTGTCGCTGTTTTCCAGTTCGTCTCAAAAGCGCTTTTGTGCCAAAAGAATGCTTTTTGGATGCCATGGTCGTTCAAAATTTTCCAGGCAGGGCACTGGAAAAGTCACCAGGTGCAATCCTGTGCTGAAATGGCATGATACAGTGTGATCTGTTAGTATCACAGCTTGGTATCATGACATTTGTGCTTTTACACTTTTGAATTTGCTGCCGGTTCCACCCCCCCTGTAGCAACGCTCACAGGGAGGGAACCGGAAACTCAATCGGCCGTGCACAGAGCGGGGAGAGACTGAGGACGCTGGCGGAGCGCAGGGAAGGCGAGTAAGATTGCTAGATAATCCCAGATGTGTTACTGCTTTTGGTACTGAAAGTTAACCCCGAGCCACACAAGAATATTACTAGAGGGGTTATGGATTGGCAAGCGGCTATAGCCGCTTGAACAGCAAAGGAAGCTTTAAGGATTCCAACTTTTTATCTGCTGGATCCTTAAAAACCTGGGCATTATCAACTGGACAGGTCAAATTCTTGTTCACAGAAGAAATGGCAACGTCTACCGAAGGCATACACCACTTCCTCTTGAAGTTCTCCATAGGATAAAGCAAAGAATTTCTTTGGAGGCATGAACAACCTGTCAGGATGATCCCAATCCTCATACACCAGCTGTTCCAGTAGGGGGTGTAAAGGAAAAGCCTGGGAATTCTGCTGAGGGCGCAAAGAAGAAAAGGAGGCTTCTGAAATTTCCAGGGGAGGTAATTTAAAACTAGTCCAAACCATTTTGGAGAGGGACTGAATCGGTAACCTCAGAGTGAGATGCTAAAAATGGTTCCTCGGAGTCTGAACCCTCTGCAGAGGAATCCTCAGCCTGAGCCTCTGCCAAACCATTAACAGATGCTTCCTGTACATCATCTTCTGCCCATTCTTGCTCTAAGCCAGGAGTTCCCGCAAGGCCCAGAGAGCCTAAAAACTCTAGTGGATCTCGGCTGGGCCCAGACACAGGAGAGGGGGATCTACCCTGTCCCCCCCCCCCCCCCCCCCCCACGTGAAACAGAAGCAATCATCCTGGCTATTTTACCTTTTTAAGGCTAGCCAAGGCAGATGCCAAGTCATCCTTAGTAACATAGGTAGACACGGAGGCATTAGAGGTAACAATACCTAATAAAGCGTAATGGCTCTGATGGGTCAGTTGCTTCAGGTCTCTCAGGGGAAGATAGCAGGATCAAGGCTAGGATTTCCTGATTGTGGAACAAGCCAGAAACTCCACATCTGAATGTGTTGAAAGAGATATTCCGGTTCGGGCTAATGCCTTCATGGTACCTACATTGTAACATGCGCAAACTAAGCAGGTAGCGGTAAAGTTAGCAGCTGTGGTAGTGAAGCCAGGGGCAATTCAATGCTCCTCCACCTGTGCACACAAAACCATCTTTGATTGATGCCCAGGGGTAATGAGCAGAGTGGGCCATCAATGAAAAAAGTTATCTGTCTAGGTAAACACCATTTACCATCAAGACTCCAGATGTTGTCTGGACCATGTGTAGTCCCACAAGCCATCCATCTCCTCTTTTCCAGCATTTCCACTTGACTGCAATTTCTTAAATTCCTCTAGCGACACATCAGAGGGGGTGGCTAGCATCAGGGTCTCTGCCACAGGGCTCAGAGCACCTTCCTTGCCAGACCATTATTCCTGATCTTTAAGGATAGTCTACAAAACGGGTATGGTGCCAGCTGATTGGGAAAAAAAAGCCAACGTGGTACCAATGTTTTTAAAAAAAAAAAAGGGTCGAGATATATCCCAGGTAACTATAGGCCGGTCAGCCTAACATCAGTAGTCTGCAAGATTTTGGAGGGGATGTTAAGGGACCACATACAAGACTTTAAATAATGAAAACGGTATTAGTAGTAATCAGCATGGATTCATGAAAAATCGTTCTTGCCAAACCAATCTATTAACCTTCTACGATGTAGTGAGCTGCCACCTAGATAAAGGTAAGCCTGTGGATGTGGTGTATCTGGACTTTGCAAAGGCCTTTGACACCGTTCCCCACAAATGCTTAGTGTACAAACTAAGGAATGTAGGTATGGACCATAGGGTGAGTACCTGGATAGAGAACTGGCTCCAGGGGAGAGTCCAGAAGGTGGTGATTAATGGGGAGTACTTGGATTGGGTGGGTGTGGAAAGTGGGGTCCCCCAAGGTTCTGTCCTGGGACCAATCTTGTTTAATTTATTCATAAATTATCTAGAGGAGGGGATATCTAGCACAATCTCGGTATTTGCGGACGATACTAAATTAAGCATGCCAATATCTTCTATGCAGGATGTGGAAATCTTACAAGCGGACCTGAACAAAATAATGGAGTGGGCAACAACATGGCAGATGAGGTTTAATGTTGAAAAAATGTAAAGTAATGCACTTGGGCGTCAAACATGAAAGCAAGCTACTCCCTAGGGGGGGAAACCTCTGGGTGAATCTAAGATGGAAAAGGACCTGGGGGTCCTAGTGGACAACAGGCTTGGCAGTGGCATGCAATGCCAAGCCGCTGCAAGCAAAGCCAACAGAATATTGGCATGTATAAAAAAGGGGATTCACTCCAGAAATAACGGAAATTTTTGTAAAATCTTACCTGTAAAATTCCTTTCTCTGAGTCCTCCGACAGTCGCCGTCTCTTCATATTCGTCACATATGGGGTATTAGACTTTGCTCCGAAGGAGTAGCTAGGCAACAGAATATGTTAACATTAAAGCTTTTAACATATCCCACCCTCAAGGGGTGGTCCCCTCAGTCAATACCCTCCTACTTCCTGCAACCATATCTCAGTTTTAGTGGAATAGCAGTAGAGTATACAACCAAACCCCAAAAGAGGGGCGGGGGCGGCGACTGTCGGAGGACTCAGAGAAAGGAATTTTACAGGTAAGATTTTACAAAAATTCCGTTTTCTCTTACGTCCTCCGACAGTCGCCGCCTCTTCATATTCGTCACATATGGGGACGTCCCAAAGCAGTGCAAACATGAGGGGTGGGAAACGCATCCGCGCCGAAAAGGCAACGCAGTCTCCGCATCAAAGAAAGGAACCTTACCAAAGGAAGGAAACCAGCTGGGCAACAGAAAAAAACAAGTGCTCAACAGGAGCAACAACCCAGGAAAAGACAAAAAACCAGGGGATATAAAACTTATCCCAACAGCCAGAGATCCCCAACAAGGGACCCTAGGGAACCGCCGCACTAAGAACCTTGCGGCCAAAGGAAGCATCCGCCGATGCCTGAACATCTACTTTGTAGAATCGTGTGTACGGTCGACCAGGTCGCCGCCTTACACACCTGGGCTACAGAAGCCCCATGACGACAGGCCCAAGACGTACTCAAAGATCTAGTAGAGTGCGCCTTCACAGGCACAGGGGGAACCTTCCCCTGCAAAGCATAGGCCTGTTCAATGGTCTGCCTGATCCATTTGGCGATGGTAGAGGCCGAAGCCGCCATGCCCTTCCGAGGACCCTCTGGAAGAACAAACAAGGAGTCCGTCTTTCGAAAAGACTCAGTCGATTTAAGGTAAACCCTTATCGCCCGAACAACATCCAGAGAATGCAATCTCACCTCCTTTAGATGTTTAGGCTTCGCGCACAGCGAAGGTAAGACAATATCCTCATTAAGATGGAATTCCGAAACTCGTTTCGGAAGAAAAGAAGGATTAGGTCGCAAGACCACCTTATCCAAATGAACAACCAGGTACGGAGACTTGCAGGACAAAGCTGCCAGCTCCGACACTCTGCGAGCCAAAGTGATCGCCACCAAAAAGGCGACCTTTTTGGACAACATAGACAACGAGATCTCCCTGATCTGTTCAAAAGGAGCACGTTGCAACACAGACAGAACGAGATTCAAGTCCCAAGGGGGCAAAGGATCCCTCCTAGGAGGAACCAGATGCCGCACACCCTGAACAAAAGTGCCAACCAAGGAGTTGGAAGCCACGGGACGTTGAAACAGAACGGCCAGTGCAGACACCTGACCCTTTATCGTAGCCAGCGCCAAACGCTGATCAACACCCGTTTGAAGGAAAGACAGCACACGGGAAACCGAGTACGTGTGGGGTGAAAACCCCCTGGACTCACACCAGGCAAAATAGGCCTTCCAAGTACGGTAATAAACCTTCCCCGAGGAAGACTTCCTCGCGTTGATCAAAGTTTGAACGACCTCTGGAGAGAGACCCCTCTCCTTCAGGACCTTGGTCTCAACAGCCAGGCCGTCAAAGCCAGCGACTGTAAAGCAGGATGGTATATCGGTCCTTGAGACAGTAGATCGTCTCGAAGAGGCAGACGCCACGGAGCGTCGACCGCCAGATTCACAAGGTCTGCGTACCAGGACCGGCGAGGCCAGTCCGGTGCCACAAGAATCACCGTGCTGCGTTCCGAGTGTAACCTGCGAAGGAACCTGGACAGCAACTGAATCGGTGGAAACGCGTACATCAGCCTGTACTGATGCCACGGGGCCACTAACGCGTCCGACGCATCTGCCCGAGGGTCGCGCGTCCTTGCCACGAACCTTTTCACCTTGTTGTTGAGACGAGACGCGAACAGGTCCACATCTGGAAGACCCCACTTCACGCACAACATCTGGAAGAGAGCCGGGTGGAGAGACCATTCCCCCTGATCCAGGGTCTGGCGACTCAGATAGTCCGCCTGCCAGTTCTCCACCCCCGGAATGTGAACCGCCGTTATCGCCGGGACATGAGTCTCGGCCCAAGACAGAATGTCGGCCACTTCTCGAGCCGCTCGGGCACTCCTGGTGCCCCCTTGGTGGTTGATGTAGGCCACCGCCGTGGCATTGTCCGTCTGCACCCGAACCGGGCAGCCCTGCAGCCGGTCCGTCCAGCGATGAAGACAGAGACTTATCGCACGCAATTCCAGAATGTTGATCGGAAGGGAAGACTCCCCCCTCCGACCAAGTTCCCTGGGCGGATAGAACGCCCAGAACACCACCCCAGCCCGACAGGCTGGCATCCGTGGTGATCACCGTCCACGAGACGAAATGACTTGCCCCCGGACACCATCGGGGACTGGAGCCACCACAGAAGGTTTCTTCTGGTGCGATGACTCAACGAGATTTGAAGATCCAGAGATTGAGGTCGCCCGTCCCACCTGGACAGGATCTCCGCTTGGAGACCCCGCGTGTGAAACTGGGCGAAGGGAATCGCCTCGAAGGCCGAGACCATCAATCCCAGACATCTCATGCATGTCTGCAGAGACGAGTGCGGAACGTCCCTGAGGGACCTGACTTCCTCCTGAAGAGTTCTGAGTTTGTCTTCCGGCAGGAAGACCTTCGCCTGCACCGATTCCAGAATCATTCCCAGGTAGGGAAGACGAACCGACGGGCTCAGTGTCGACTTTGGAAAATTTATCGTCCAACCAAACTCCTGCAGAGTTTGCATCGTGACAGACAGGTCCTTCTTCAGACCCTGGCTGGTCGCAGACCGAACCAGAATGTCGTCCAGATACCCCAGGACAGAAATGCCCTGGGCCCTCAATAATGCCAGAACCGGTGCAAGCACCTTGGTGAAGACCCGCGGAGCCGAGGCGAGACCAAAAGGCAACGCCACGAACTGGTAGTGATCCTCCGCAATGGCAAATCGAAGGAACCTCTGGTGACCCTCGAAAATGGGGATGTGAAGATACGCATCCTTCAAATCGATGGAGGCCATGAATTCCCCCGGAACCAGGGCAGCCACCACCGACCGCAGGGATTCCATGCGGAACTTGCGAACCCGCACAGAGCGGTTCAGAGCCTTCAAGTCCAGAATTGGACGAACCTTGCCCTCCTTTCTGGGCACGGTGAACAGATTGGAATAAAACCCCCGAAATCTGTCCCGATGAGGCACCGGAACCACCACTCCCTGAGCCCTCAGGTCCCGCACCGCCAGGTGCAGGTCCCGCAAACGCTCTGGAGACAGTTGAAGATTTGAGGGAAAAAATCTGCTCTCCGGCCGAGAGAGAAACTCGATCTTGTAACCAGATCGAACGATCTCCTGAACCCATCTGTCCCGCACACGGGCCAACCAGGGTTGAAGAAAACCGAGCAAGCGTCCCCCCACCCCAAAACTGGGTGAGGGCGCCCCTTCAGGCCGAACTGTTATGGGCTGCAGATCCGGATTGGCCGGACTTCTGTTTCCCAGACCAGGGCTTCTTCTGAGAGCCTTGACCTTTGAACGGCTTGCCCTTGTAGTGCGGCCGAAAGGCACGAAAGGACCCCTGAGGGGGCCGAAAATTAGCATGCTTCTTCCCAGAAGCCCCCTTAGCCTTGGGGAAATGGGGCAAGAGAGTGCTCTTACCCCCGGTGATCCCCTTAATCAACACATCCAAGGACTCCCCAAAAAGGCGAGACCCATCATAAGGCAGATTGGCTAAGGTCTTACGTGAAGATTGGTCCACCGACCAACATTTTAACCAAACCAGGCGGCGAGACAACACCGCCACGCTGTGCACACGTGCAGCCAACGGGACTAAGTCCAAGTCCGCATCACACAGATACATGACACCCTGGTGGATTTGATCCACCATATCCAGGGTCGCCGGCGAGGCCGAGTCGGCCACTAGGACGCGCCTAAGCATCTGCGTCCAACTTGCGATCGCCTGGGCCGCCATGAGAGAAGCAAACAGAGCTTTAAGCATAGAACCCGTAACAGAATAAGTATGACAGGCAAGAGACTCCAATCTCCTATCCGTGGCATCATGGAACACAGGGGAATCCTCTGCAGGAATCGCAGTGGCCTTGTTTAAAACCGCAATTGCGTGATCCACTGGGGGAGGCACACACCACCTTTCATCAGTGGAAGGCGAGAAAGGATAACGCAGCTTGAACCTACTTGGTACAGCAAAAGGTTTGCGCAGATTGCGCCATTGTTCCTTAACAGCGCGCTGAAAATCATCATTGCAGGGAAAAACCTGCGGCGTCCTGCGTTTTCTCTGCGTCCCATAGGCCGCCAAGGCAGCGGGGGGACACACTTCATCCTGCAAACGCAGTGTTTGCTTTATGGAAGCAATCCATTCATCCATGATTGCAAGCTCTTCAGGCGAGCCAGGGGGAGAATTATCAACCCCCTCAACTTCAGCCTCCACCTCGGACCCCACCAGATCTAGGGAGGAGCGGGACCCCGATAAGGAGGCCCCCGCCATAACAACCCCATCACCTTCACCCTCAGAATCAGAGGAAAGAGTTATTCTGGGTCTTTTAGTAGATTGAGCAGCCACCAGCATCTGCACCTGAGCAGCAAGGCCAGCCACAATAGTGGCTAAATCCCCCCCCTGGGGGGGAAACAGCGGTCCCCTGGCTTTCCACCAAGGCGGTAGGAAATTTGCCCTCCTGAGAATCCATTGCCCCTGTAATGCCAGACAATAAAGGGTTAACTGCCCCTTTAAGCAAGCCCGGCAAGCGCAGCCCACCGCACCACACTCAAGCACAATGAGACCCCCACAGGGAATATGCAAACTGAACACAGGCAATGGGTAGCAAGAACAGAAGGATAAAACCTGAGGAGACCCTCGCCGCTGCTGCTGCCTCGATCGGTGTTCCTGGAAAGAGGAAGTGATGCTGCCAGGGCGCTCTATGAAAGCCTATGGAGGCTACAAGAAAATGGCCGCCATGCATGTAAAACATGCGGCCGGAGCTTGTGTAGGCAAAATGGCGCCGAAACCGCCGCTCCACAGTGCAGTAATGCACACGTGACATCCCTGTATAGGAATACATGTCAGATCGCCGCAGCGATCGCTGTATATGCCCAAACATGCCAAAAAAACATGCCCCACAGCACACAGCTTCTCATACTGACCAGGCTGACACACACAGTGTCATACAGCTCCCCCCCCCCCCTTGCAGCCCACAGCATGCAGCCGAGAGATAGGGAGACAAGCAGTGTTAATAGAGGCAGGTTACACAGTCCCAGACTGACACCCCCCCAGACAGACAGGTCCCCACATAGATACACTTACCTCTCAATGGCGTGGGGGACCCGCACAGGCGAACAAGCCGCTGCACATGAGGCAGGGAGAGTCGCAATTCAAGACGCACAAAATGGGGGTTAAGAAACCGCACAGCGTCCAGTGAGGTAGCCACCTCACCAATCATCCCTGCACCGAACAGGGATGGGTCGTTCACTGTGCCAGCAGCGTTACCTGGCTGAACGCTCGATGGCAGGCTGGGAAGCCACTGACCCACGACCTGCGACCAGGGGGATCAGCCCGAGACCCAGCCCGCATGATCCTCTTCATCAGAAGAACTAACTAACGCTGACAAAAATAACAGCTAAGTAAAGGTAGAGAGAAAACTCAAACAAAATTTCAAAAAGAAGAAAGAGTCTGGGGCAGAAAGCCCCAGCACAGGAAAAGCCAGCCACTCCTGACAAGCTAGACATTAAAACTGAGATATGGTTGCAGGAAGTAGGAGGGTATTGACTGAGGGGACCACCCCTTGAGGGTGGGATATGTTAAAAGCTTTAATGTTAACATATTCTGTTGCCTAGCTACTCCTTCGGAGCAAAGTCTAATACCCCATATGTGACGAATATGAAGAGGCGGCGACTGTCGGAGGACGTAAGAGAAAGATTATTTTCCTACTCTACAAGACTCTGGTCCGGCCACATCTGGAGTATGCTGTCCAGTTCTGGGCCCTGGTCCTCAGGAAGGATGTGCTGGAACTGGAGAGAGTCCAGAGAAGGGCAACAAAAATAATTAGGGGAATGGAGGGCATCGGCTATGAGGAAAGACTACAAGCATTGAACTTATTCTCTCTGGAGAAGAGATGCTTGAGGGGGGGATATGATATCATTTTACAAATACTGTACTGGTGACCCTAGCATAAGCAACAAACTTTTTAGAGAAAGGGAATACAATAAGACACGTGGCCACTCACTAAAACTAGAGGAAAAACGGTTTAACCTTAAAATACGTAAGGGGTTCTTCACTGTCAGAGCAGTAAGGATGTGGAATTCGCTTCCACAAGCAGTGGTATCAGCAGGGAGCATCGATAGTTTCAAAAAACTATGAGATGGGCACCTTTTAAAGACCACAACATATAGGGGTATACAATGTACGGTTAACAGCAAACACACACACATCATAGGTTGAACTGGATGGACTGATGTCTTTTTTCAACCTCCCTAACTATGTAACCTTTGCAGCTCTATCTGCCAAGGCATTTCCATTGGCTTCCATAGTCGTCTCAGTAGTTACATAGATAGTGAGGTTGAAAAAAGACATCAGTCCATCCAGTTCAACCTATGATGTGTGTGTGTTTGCTGTTAACCGTACATTGTATACCCCTGTATGTTGTGGTCTTTAAGGTGCCCATCTAATAGATTTTTGAAACTATCAATGCTCCCTGCTGATACGACTGTTTGCGGAAGAGAATTCCACATCCTTACTGCTCTCACAGTGAAGAACCCCCTGCGTATTTTAAGGTTAAACCGCCTTTCCTCTAGTTTTAGTGAGTGGCCACGTGTCTTGTATTTCTTTTCTCTGAATGGGTTTTTCCATATGCTAGGGTTTCCAGTACAATATTTGTACATTGATATCATATCCCCCCTCAATCGTCTCTTCTCCAGAGAGAATAAGTTCAGTCCTTGTAGTCTTTCCTCATAGCTGATGTCCTCCATTCCCCTAATTATTTTTGAAAGCCCTCTGGACTTTCTCCAGTTCCAGCACTTCCTTCCTGAGGACCGGTGCCCAGAACTGGACAGCATACTCCAGATGTGGCTGGACCAAAGTCTTTTAGAGTGGGAGAATAATCTCTTTATTTCTGGAGTGAATCCCCTTTTTTATACATCCCAGTATTCTTTTGGCTTTGCTTGCAGCGGCTTGGCATTTGTAGTGGCAGTAGTATGATCCTTTACCTTTTTAGAATAGCTATCTTGTGTGGCAAGCAGAAAGCAATGAACGGTCAGTTTATTAACTCTGCATATTTCACCGGCTTCCCCGATTTAGCCTTCCAGATAGGACCAAAATCATGTGCCACCCCAAATGAGTATCTCCACTCTGTATAGATATTGATCCTCTGATCTTTATGGATCTCACAGGCTCTTGTTAGTGCCCACAACTCAGGACATATGGGAACCTAAGGAACCCTTCTCTGCAATTTCACTGGTTGTAGTCGCCGCATAACCCGTGTGTGGCTTACCATCTTGGGTGTAGTACCTGGAACCATCGACAAAAAAGGTTTTTAGGGTCTGAAATGGAGGTCTCCTTCACCCGCCTTACAGCTGCTGATTCCCACTCCATCAAAGAAAGGCAATTGTGTTCCTTGTGTCCTACTAAAGTTGGAAATTGATTAGTATTGTTAGTAAAGTTTTGAAAATTGTCATTTTCTCTAATCGCCTTCCAGGACGGCCCAAACATGAGAGATGATGGGCTCCTCCTACCGGAAACGCAATTAATCAAACCTAGTTAAAAGGCCCCACCCTTCCCTCCATCCTCAGTTTAGATTGTGTTTCTTCCTACGAAACATTTATTTTCACTGACCTGCAGACATTTTGATAGTCCTATGGTCCCCCTGTGAGCCAGGTTCAGCAAAGCCATTGAGAGTAGAGCTCTACCTGCCACCCCTCCCGGGTTTCTCACAGGTCGCCTTTTCCATCGGTAAAACCGTTGGTCACCCGGGTGACCCTCTAGGTTTTCGCTGTGCCCCGGCAGCTCTCCTCCACAGGATTCGGATTCAAATTTCCCGCTGGAAGTGACATCAGACGCGGGCGCCTCAAGCCTCGCGGTCGGAGCGGAAGGTGCTCGGCAACATCCGGTGACATCAGTTTCTGTCACGATGCGGAAGAGGAAAGTGGAGGAGACGCCAGAACCGCCTTCACGCGGTAGTGCAGACTCCCAAGCTACAGGAGCTCGGACAGCTGCCAGGGAGATGAAGCCTTCTACTCACCCACCTGGGAAGGAAGAAGCGCTGGGCCAAGCAACGGCAGCCAAACCCAGGTTGGACCTGGGTAAGTGCTGCAGTGCATCTAACTTTCAAAAATTGTCTAAAAAGTCTGCTGATGTCTTTTTTTCCTTGAAATTCTTGATGTTCCCTCTCCCTGTCCATAGTAGGACTGTTTAAGTGTCCTTTCTATGGGCCTCTTATCTTTGTCTAAAATTGGAAGAGTGATACTAATTGATGTTGTATCCTGTCTTCCAGAGTCCCAGAGCGGTGCTCAGGAAACCTCTACTGCTTCACCTGTAGGGTTAGGATATGTTGCCTCAAAAAAGTGTGGTAATTGTGCAGACAGATTACCTAGCTCCCACACAAAACCTTTCTGCTACAAATGCATCTATAAGCTGGCAGGGAGGGAATCATCAGCCCTAATGAAGGACTTCCTAAAAACAGTCCAAGAAGAGATGCTGACAATGATTCAGACTGTTAAATCCTCCCTAGGAAATTCAGGATCCTCGGTCTCTCCTGCAGGGGAAGGTACCTCTTCACAGGAGAGCCTTTCTGTCAGGCCAGGACAGGCCAGCCAGTCCTTTCCTCAGAGTCTGCCTTCAGGCCTACAAAGAAATACAGGAGGAAGAGGATATAGACCGCTCAGTCTCCCAATCCAACTCAGAGGAAGAAGGAGACAGGGACTCAGAAGAGGCAGAGGAAACAGAACCATCTAGGAATCTGTTTGGGCTAGATAACATGCAAGGGCTCCTTCAAGCAGTGTATGCCTCTGAAGAAATACCCGATTTGCCAAAAGGGACATCAGCCCAGGATAGACTCTATAAGGGTCTAGGTAATACTCCTTCTAGGGTTTTCCCCATTCACCAATCCCTTAAAGGGTTGGTTCTCCAACAATGGCAACGTCCAGAGACTAAGTTTAAGAAACCAGGGTCCTGGAAACTCAGATTCCCCTTTAAAGAAGAGGATATCGAATAGCTGATTAAAAGTCCTAAACTAGATGCACCCTTGGCTCAAGTGACCAAGAAATCTGACCTCTCCTTTGCTGATACAGGCAGTATTAAGGACGTCATGAATAGGAAAGCGGAGTCTCTCCTGAGGAAGGCCTGGGAGGCCAATGCGTCTACCATGGCTCCAGCCTTGGCTGCCTCCTGTGTAGCAAGAAATACCTGCTGTTGGCTCGACAGGTTGAACATAAACTTACCACTGGAAAAGACCCAGGATTTACAGCAGTGGTTCTCAATTCCGGTCCTCGGGACCCACTAACAGGCCAGATTTTAAGTATTACCTTGGGGGATGCAGACTAGAATACTGCAATCACTGAGCAGCAAATGAGATCACCTGTGATGTAATTTAGTTATCTTGCAAACCTGGCCTGTTGGTGGGTCCCGAGGACCGGAGTTGAGAACCACTGATATACAGGACTCCCTGTCCCTAATTGGGAAAGCTGTAGCTTACCTGGCGGATGCAGCAGTAGAGTCTGTAGTAGCCTCTGCCAAGACAGGTGACCTCTTAAATTCAGCTAGAAGAGCTATTTGGCTGAAAGAATGGGAGGGGGATCTTACCTCAAAGACAAAGCTTTGTGCCTTGCCCTTTGAGGGTTCCCTACTATTTGGATCTGGGTTAGACGAGGTCCTAGCCAGGTCCTCGGAAAGGGGAAAGAAATTTCCGGTGAAGAGGAAGGAAGTTCCCAGAAATTTTTTTTCAAAACCCCCAGGAGCAAAGTCAGAATAGACGGAGAAGGGAACCCAACAAGAGATGGGGTTTCAGGAAGGGAAAACAAAGGAACAGTTTGCTCTTTCCTTCCACTGCAGGTTCAAGAGACAACAAGTGACGCCAGTGTCAAGGTGGGGGGCAGACTGAATCAATTTCTCACTCAGTGGAAAGGAATTTCAGTCTCCCCATATATCTACACCCTCATTCAGGAAGGTTATTGCCTTCAGTTTACTTCAATACCACCCACTACAATTACCTTAACCCAGGTCCCCAAGAAACCTCAAATAAAAGAAGCCTTACTACAGGGAATTCAAGAACTTGCAGAACAATTAGTAATAATTCCGGTCCCGGAGAATCAACATCTCCAAGGGTTTTACTCCCATGTATTTGTGGTCCCAAAATCATCAGGCAAATTCCGCCTAATAATAAACTTTAAAGAAACTCAACAGGTTCTTGACGTACAAAAGGTTTTCAATGGAAAGAATCTATTCAGTATAGAAGAACTTATTAAAGGACGTCTTCATGGCCACCTTGGATCTCAGAGATGCTTATCTGCATGTTCCCATCCACCCAGAACATCAAAAATTCCTGAGATTTGCCATAGAGAACGAGGGAAAAACGACACATTGGCAGTTCAGGGCACTACCCTTTGGTCTGGCTGCCAGCCCAAGGATCTTTACGAAAGTTCTTGCAGAGGCAGTAGCTCACCTACACATGCTAGGGATTGCCCTGATCCCCTACTTGGACGACCTAATGATTTTTGGAAAATCAGAGTCCCAGGTGAACCTAGATACCCATCGGGTGATAATCTTCCTGGAAAGTCTAGGATGGCTCATCAATCTGAAGTCAGCCTTGGTACCATCCCAGCTGCTGAATTTTCTAGGTTTCCTAGTAGACTCAAAAGCTCAAAAACTATTTCTACCCCAAGAAAAAAGGGAAAAAATAGCCACCGCAGTCCAGACGTTAGTAGACTCCCCATCCTGCTCCAGGAGAGAAGTTCTGAGAGTATTGGGATTTATGTCAGCCAGTATACCAGCTTTGGTTTGGGCACAACTGCACGCAAGGGAACTTCTGTTTTACCATCTGTCGTCTTGGGACAGAAAAAGAGTCCTTAGACGAACATGTCGTCCTCACCCCACAGGTACAGGAATCCCTGATATGATGGAAAGACAAGACAAACCTGGGGAAGGGCAGACCCTGGGGACAATGGAATCCGGTAGAGATTACCACGGACGCCAGTACCAAGGGCTGGGGAGCCCAGGCACAGGGGATCTGGGATTATGCAACAACTCAAGCCTCCTCCAATTTCAGGGAGTTGAAAGCTGCAGGGGAAGCCTTGAAAGCCTTCAGAGAGAACATCCTCAACAGAGAAGTCCTCATCCTTTCAGACAATACTACAACCGTAGTATATCTGAACAGGCAAGGAGGAACCAGATCCAGACCTCTCCTAGATCGAACTACCGCAATCCTAAGCTGGGCCAAGGAAAGGGTAGTCTCCCTGGTAGCAGTACACATCAGGGGGAAAAACAACCTGCAAGCAGACTTCCTCAGTCGTCATCTTATTCAGGAGGGAGAGTGGGAGTTAGATCCCAAAATTTTTTAAAAGATAACTCAGACATTCGGAACACCAGAGATAGATTTGTTTGCCACAGCGCAGAACAAAAAGGTGGAAAATTTCTTCTCCCTTACCTAGACCAGAGGGATGACGGAGTTGGATGCACTGGCTCAACCTTTGCAATATGGCCTAGCGTATGCGTTCCCCCCTCTAATGTTGATCCCGAGAGTTCTTCAGAAATTGAACCAATCAGGGGATCTCCGGTTGATTCTAATTGCCCCTTGGTGGCCAAAGAGGCCTTGGTTTGCCACACTGAAGGCCATGGCTCTGGTTCCCCCATGGCACCTGCCGGTTTCACAAAGCCTACTATCACAGGGTCCGGTTTTTTGTCCAAGCCCGGAATTTTTTCAGTTAGCAGCTTGGCTACTGAAAACCAACTCCTAATTTCCAAAGGTTGCTCGCAGAGAGTGGTAGATACTCTCCTGTTGAGCAGGAAACCTGTTACCAAAAAAATCTACACTAAGGTATGGAAGATGTTTTGTACCTGGGGTAAGCAAAAAGGTTTTGCCTCCCCCTCAACCCCCCCCCCCCCCCCCCCGTAATCCTAGCGTTTCTACAGGATGGGGTGGATAAGGGTGTGGACATTAACACCCTTAGGGTACAAATTGCGGCCCACTCGGTGTTCCTAGACACCCGTCTGGCGGGAGAGCCACTAATAAAAAGATTTTTGTTAGCCAAAGAGTTACTCCTTTGTTAAAAGACAGGTTCCCACCTTGGGACCTGACAAGGGTCCTAGAGGCGCTATCTAGGTCTCCCTTCGAACCCTTGGGAGAGATTCCCCTCAGAGGCTGTCCCTTAAGTTGACCTTTTTACTGGCCATCACTACGGCTAGAAGAGTAGTAGATCTCCAGGCCCTCTCTATCAAAGAACCTTTTATGACTGTATGCCCGGACAGGATAGTTCTAAGACCAGATCCTCTGTATCTACCGAAAGTAGCATCTCCCTTTCACAGAGCACAGGAGATTAATTTGCCCTCCTTTTGTGATAACCCAAAGAACAGTAAGGAGGAAAAGTTTCACTGTATTGACGTAAGAAGGGCTCTGCTCATCTATTTAGATAGGACAAGACCCTTTAGAAGGTCAAACCACCTTCTAGTCCTTCACTCTGGACCTAGGAAAGGTTTGCAGGCCTCTAAGCCTTCAATATCTAGATGGATAAGGCAGGCAATTACCACCGCTTATGAGGCATCAGGTGTCCCAGCTCCTGTTAAAATTAAAGCACATTCTACAAGAGCCCTAGCAACATCCTGGGCCAAGAAGGCAGGAGCATCTTGGGAGCAGATCCGCAAGGCAGCCACTTGGTCCAGCCACGACACCTTCCTGAAACACTACAGGATAGAAGTTCTGTCTCAACAGGACCTAGCCTTTGGACGCAAGGTCTTGCAAGCAGTAGTCGCACCCTAAGGTAGGCCAGGGGTAATCTAGTATCCTCTCATGTTTGGGCCGTCCTGGAAGGCGATTAGAGAAAACTTACCGTTAGTTTACCGGTAACGGCTTTTCTGATGAGCCTTCCAGGACGGCCGGCCTACCCGCCCTATCAAAGGGTGCAAACAAAGTAAAAAGGGGTAAGTACCTATGGAATTAAATGTTAACACTTCCTTCAAGAAACTGGTTGTGGAAGATACTTTTTTTACAACTGAGGATGGAGGGAAGGGTGGGGCCTTTTAACTATGTTTGATTGTGTTTCTGGTAGGAGGAGCCTATCATTTCTCATGTTTGGGCCGTCCTGGAAGGCTCATCAGAAAAGCCGTTACCGGTAAACTAACGGTAAGTTTTCCACACCACCTTCTTCCCCCTTCTCTTCCTCCTCAACAGGAAGAAGGGACGCAGGGTTCAAAATAGTGCCTCGTTTAAGAGTGAGGTTAGTAGGTGTTGGGAGGGCCACTTCGTACTTAGTCAATCTAGCAGGTGTCTTGTTTGGACCTTATTTAGAATTTCCAGCACCGAATGGGGAGTATAGAGTGTCAACGGGGAGTCCAAAACTGTCACCTACCTTCTGTAACAATACAGCGCAGGCGGCCACAGCTTGTACACATACTGGTGAGCCTCGGATGACTGGGTCCAATACAGTTGATAGGTACATAATGGGTCTGTACCTGGGACCCTGTAGTTGGGTCAATATACCGGGTTGCATGGCCCTTACTTTCATGACAGAAAAGATAAAAGGGGAAGTCATAGTGCAGGTGCTTTGGACAGTTGCTGGGTCAGATTCTGTAGGATTGCCCAGTCGTCATCAGCCAATTAGAATGGTGTTTGTGAGGCTAACTCATAAAAAGGCCCCAGTTTGGATGAGATGTTGGGGATCCAATCTCTGCAGTAATTGACAAGTCCGAGAATGGCTCTCAGCTGTTGGGTGTTACGAGGTCTCTGGAGGTCCTTCAATGTCTGTATTCTCTGAGTGGTTAAATGTCGGGTACCTTAAGAAATGCAATGACCTAAAAAAAAACAACCTTCTCCTTGCATAACTGGAATTTCTCCTTACTAGCCGTATTGCCTGTGGATGCCAGATGGTTAAGCAATGATACAGTATGCTGATAACAGGCCTCCCGTGTGGAACCACAGAGCAACAGATCATCCACATACTGCAGCAATACAACCTCTGAATCCATCGGGGTCCACTAATCCAACACGAGCTTAAGTTTGCAACTATATTCTGAGGGACTGGTCACTGACTCCTGTGGGAGACATGACCAAGTTAGTTGTTGACCCTGGAATGTAAAAGCAAAAAGGTACTGGCACTGGGGATCCGGTGGTACCGAGAAAAATGCATTGGTTAGATCAATGACTGTGAAAAACTTTGCAGTTGGAGGTTTTGAGGCTAACAAGGTATGTGGGTTATGCACCAAAGGAGCATCACTGACAATGATCCTATTCAAAGCCCTCAAATCATGTACCAATTGGTATGTTGTTTCCTGGCCTTTGGCTGACTTTTTTGCCACTGGAAATAAAGGAATATTGCAGGGAAATTTGATGGGCGTGAGGACCTTTACCTATAGGTATCGGTCTATCTGGATTTTAAGACTATCCATCTGAGCCACACTCAAAGGGTACTTGGTAGTCGGGGAAAGATGCTCCCTGGTTTGACGATGATTGTAGTTGGTGGAACTGGCAGAATCCCCACATCATACTTATCAACCACCCAGAGCTTCGGGTCCACCTCAGCTAACACATCTAACTCAATAAACCAACCTGGTTCTGTTAGATATGGCAGTGCTACCATCGTACATAAGTGTTCGTCTGACAGTGTGCTGCTTACCACAATACCTGTTGGAGTGTACTCGATAATCGCCTGTATTTCTAATAAAATATCAGCTCATAACAGATTATTGGGAACATCATTTGATACCAATACAGACCTAACAGCTTCTGTCGGGCCTGTGAGACCTATCGTGGGAGTTGTCTTGCCTGAAAGGGGAGCCTTACCTCTAAGGTCTTGAGATCTTAGAAAAGGGGATATTTTATTTCCTCGACGGATAGATTGATGTGGGCCGACAACTGATTACCAACGCCCTATGATAAGTCATAGTCCTTGCTGACCATACCTACCATTGGAGTTTCTGAAACCTCTGGAATAAATTTCCACTTACCCCGCGGACCAGCCAGGTTGGTCGGACAATTACACCTGATGTGCCCTGACTTTCCACATCCATAGCAAACCTGTTCCTTTCTGATATGTGTGTTATCTCTGGACCCTCCGTGTATTCGCTCCAGCGAGCGCTCTGAGATATGCTCTACCGTTCGCTCTGGGTAGGGGGCCTGGGAGTCAAAAACCTTGGATGTCTTATCCTGCTTCTTCTGATCCATCTCCCTTTCTAGAGCAGTAAAAGTAGACAGAATGGCAAGCATAGATATCTTGTTAAATTGCGGTCTAGCTAATAGCCGGTCTCAAATTTTTGTGTAGATCCCCTCTAAAAACTTGGCTCTTAGCATAAGATGGATGGCCATGAGTCTCCCACCCTCAACTAGGGTATCAGGGCCAACCTCCAGATCAGCACCCAATGCAGCCTGCTTCAGGCGACTCCAGAAACAAACGCATTCCTCCCATGAATTTTGGCTCAGCTTCATCACATCAGTAGTGGAGGTCTCACCATACAGATCTGGAAGTTTTCCCAGGAGGGCCACACAAAATTCCCTCGCCCCTGATGTTGTCTGCTCCTGAGTGGTAATATGACAACAAGATATTATTGTATTTGCCATCTCATCTTCCACCTTAGGTCTCAGAATCTGGGTGCAATCCGTTAGGCTTATGCCGTAACTAAATTGAGTTTGCCCAAAAATACTTGCGAACGCCAGCGGATTCGTCCTATAGTCCGGCAGGTCGGTTGGATGCTCCTGATCTCTGAGGATGTAAAAGGGACATGCCACACTATTCAATCCTCCCCTTGCTCTCTCTCCTTTAGCATCAGGGGCACCTTCATATTGTTGTACCCGGAATGGATAAGTACCGGGTTCAAAAGCAGGGGTGTACCCGTGGAGGTGGTGGCTTTATCAGTGGATTAACATGAACGGTTTCACCCAAAACTGGTTCGGACATGAAATCCCCAGGGAAGTATACAGGGAAAGGATCTTGGAATCGAAGTCCCTTAGGGATTGTAAGCAATCCACACAATTTCTGTTCCTCACCAGAATCTCCCTTGACTCACACAAGGCTTGTAAAATTCCCCAAGTGAAAAGAGCCCATAGTTTGCCACAGAGTTGGAAGGAGAGGGTTCAGGTGTGATGACAGGCTGTTGAGAGATAGAGACAGTGTGAGGTGGGAGGGTGTTAACAATATGGAGGTCTGTACTGTGAGCTGAAGAAAACGGTTATGAAGGTGCAGAGATGGTAGAGTCAATAACAGGCTGTGAATCAGGAGAGACGGTGACCGGTTCGGTGTCAGCAGATCTGGCTCGTCTCTGTAAAGTTAGCCCAGAAAGCGATTCCTCCACTTCCCTCACCGGATCACTGGACTCAGCTATCACCTCAGGCCAAGTGTACATATTGTGGTTCTTCGGGACTGAAATTGCCTTCTGTACGCCTTGCTGATTGACCATAATAGGTCTCTGAAGCCACAATTGTGCTACGTTTAACATCTTTGTTGCCTGGAGCCTAGTCCTAAATTCAATAATGAACTTCTCCCATCTCCAGACATCAAAAGGTACCTTCCAAAGGGATACACCAACCTGTTCCCTTGGACCCCTTTGCCACTGCTTGTGGGGTTTTATAGCCTGAGCCCCAAATGCAGACTTCATGTACTGCAAAGCCGTATGGCTAGTTTGGGAGGTCTTGATTCCCCTCCCTTGCATGGATGGCCCATTGCCCATGACGATTCAAATTGCTCTTTCGCACCTAGTTTAGGAGAAACACTGTCAGACGCCTCCTTTGACAATGTTGGCTTGCTTCCGGAATCCAATTAGTTTACAAGGCTTCCCTGCCGGTCTGCTAGAAACCTCAACCCAGTGGATTTGTACAGCTATACAGCTCAGCAACTACCACCCGCTCCCCAAATCCGATTATTGTACACGGCAACACGTGGGGTGGGTTTCACTATCTATTCCTCACACGTTGAAAGCCGAAACAAGTGTGTCGCTTTCACCCATTTCACGTGGACCGGCCCAAAGTACACACGTTAGTTCGACCCAACCCAACCCATGCAGCCAAACAACCCCGAAAGCACAATGAAAGTCCTCAATATATAAACCTTGGCTCAGTCTATTCCTTGACGTTACAATAAAAAAAAAAAATAGATGCCGGTTACGGATTGCACACTGTAAAGTATAACCTCTCTGACGGTATTGCGTCCGTCAATTAACCTAAGAGAAAAGGCTTTTACAGTAAGTCAAAAATCCAGTTTTCTCTATCATTCATTGACGGACGCAGTTGTCTGATGCATATCAGTAGGGACGTCCCCAAGCAGTCCCCTAATGAGGGGTGGGAACAGCAGAGCAAAAAACAGTCCCCAAGGCCAAACATAGCCAACCAGGCAACACAGGACTCATCAGAACAACAAGATGAGGTCCACCTGAAAACCAAACAGGAACACCCTCAAGGAAGGCCAAGGGGCCCCCTAAACAGCAGCCTGCAAAACTTTGCAGCCAAAGGAAGCATCCGCAGATGCTAGCACATCCATTTTTTAAAATTTGGTAAAGGTGTGAACAGACGACCAGGTCGCCGCCTTGCAAGCCTTCAGCACAGATGCCTGATGGCGAAAAGCCCAGGAAGCACTAAGCGCCCTAGTAGAATGAGCCTTGACAGGGAAAGGTGGACCCTGACCCTTATTGGGATAAGCCTGCACCACTGTCTGTCTGATCCACCTGGAAATAGTCGCAGCAGATGCAGGCAACCCTTTCTTTGGACCTTCCGTGAGCACAAAGAGCGAGTCTAACTTGTGAAAAGACTCAGTAGACGCCAAATACACCCTGATTGCCTGAAGCACATCCAGGGTATGCAGAGCAAAATCCTTAAGATGTGTAGACTTAGGACACAAAAAAAGGTAACACAATGTCCTCATTTAAGTGAAAACTAGAAACCACCTTTGACAGGAAGGACGGAAGTACCACTTTGTCCCTGTGAACCACCAGATAGGGAGAACGACAGGACAACGCCGCCAGTTCCGACACCCTGCTTGCAGAAGTAATAGCCACCAAGAAGGCCACCTTCTGGGACAAGGTAAGCAGGGGGATCTCCCGAATGTTCTCAAAGGGAGGCCTCTGGAGAACCAAATTAAGGTCCCAAGGTGGTAGCGGAGGTCGCACCGGAGGTACCAAGTGTCGCATCCCCTGGATGAAATTACACATCAGGGAATGGGTGGCCGAAACTTGATCCTTGATGGTACTCAAGGCCAACGTTTGATCAACTCCCCATTGAAGGAAAGCCAAGATCCGAGCCACCGAATAGAAGCGAGGGTGGGTCCCAAGGGATTCACGCAACGCAATATACGACTTACACATGCAATGATAAATCTTCCTAGAAGTCGCTTTTCTCGCTTTAAGCAGATTTGGGATCATTGAAGCAGACAATCCTCTGTCCTTCAGCACCTGGCTTTCAACAGGCAAGCCGTCATAGCCCACGACCCTAAAGCAGGATGGAAGATCGGCCTCTTGACAGTAGATCCTCCATGAGAGGAAGTCTCCATGGAGCGTCTGCGACAAGCCCGACCAGGTCGGCGTACCAAGCTCGATGAGGCCAGTCCGGAGCCACAAGAATGACGGAATCCCTTCCGCCTCTATTCTGCGAAGAAGTCTTGGCAGCACCTTGAGAGGAGGAAAGGCATACATCAGCCGGTACTGGCCCCAGGGGGACACCAGCGTGTCTGCGGCGTCTGCCAGAGGGTCCCGAGAGCGGGCCACAAACCTCCTGCACTTTCCTGTTGATCCAAGACAGATCTAGGGCCAGAGTGCCCCAACGAAGGCACAGCTGCTGGAACACCTCCGGATGGAGAGACCATTCGCCTGGAGTCAAGGCGTGCCAACTGAGGCAATCCGCCTGCCAATTTTCCACTCCTGGACTGTGAACGGCAGAAAGAGCTCAAACAAAACATTCCACCCAATAAAGGATGCTTGCCACCTCTAAGGCCCTTGGTGATTGACATATGCCACAGTCGTGGCATTGTCCGATTGAATGCGCACTGGACAGCCCCGAAGGCACTCCATCCAGTGAACTAGGCAAAGCCTGATCGCTCTCAGATCCAAAACATTGATCGGTAACCGGGATTCCTCCAGCAACCGCACCCCTTGAGCAGAAAGCTTGCCTAGAACACCTCTCCACCCGGACAGACTGGCATCCGTGGTGATCACTGTCCAATATATGGGGAGGAAGGATTTTCCTTGTTTGAGTGTCGGGGACCGAAGCCACCATATCATGGACCCTGGTCACCTGGCTCAACTGGATTGTCTAGGGAATTTGGATAACAAGAACATGAAGAGAATGTGGCCATACACCAAGACAATGACTTTATAGTAGCAAAAATTTATTGTACAAATCTGGATACAATAGAATGGAAATGGTAGACGTGTTTCACGCGACCGACAGCATGCTTGTTGCCCTCCTTCCTAGGGACCGTAAACCCCTTAAAATTCAGAACTATTACTCCTTGTTGTAACAGGTCCTGCACCGCCCCAAAGAGCTTGTAAGCGATCCAGGGACAGACGCACATTGGAAGGGAAAAACCTTACCGGAGGAACCTTACCCTTGTTAGCCTGTGGGATAAAAGTACTCTTACCCTTTGATAATGTCCTCAAGAGTAGCCCCAAACAGGCGATCACCCTGAAAAGGTAGATCAGTCAATGCAGATCAGTCAAAGCCTTCTTAGAAGTCTGATTCACAGACCAGCATGTTAGCCAAAGTATACGCCGGAGGACCACTGCCAAACCCCACAGTTGGGCCAATATTGGAGCCGCATCGCAAAAAAGTGCAGCCTCTAAATCAACTGGTCCGTCGGCTCCGCAAAAGCAGAGGGAAGTTTTACTCCCTCCAGGTCACGGTGTAGTAACTTAGCCCATTTAGTCAAAGTTTGTGACACAAGGGCAATAGTAAACACCGATCTGTGCGCAGACCCGCCCACGTCTGCAGTGGCTGAATCAGATTCAGAATCGGACACATCAGATGAGGCAGGTAGGGGGCGTTTTTTGGCACCTCGCCCTTTACAGGCCACCTCCAGCCGGGACACAAATGATTCTAAGACCACCGCCAGTGCATCTATGGATAGCTGGGGTCCGGAGGGCCCTGCGGCCTCTTTAATATGGGGAATAATGTTCTGCAGGGTCCATGTTGCACCAGCGGAACCCCACAGCAAAAAAGTTTTACATTTTTTTTTTTTTCTAAATGTCCCATCATGTTATAGCGCCCCCAAGACGTCAGGCAGAATGTACAGAGACCCCCAGCAGAGTGAGAGAGACCCCCCAGACTCTCCACCAGCTCCAAAGATGCACCAGGAAGGCCCAGAATGTCTGCACAGCACGTGTCTGCAGCGATCTCGATCATCAGCACTAGGGTATAGGGAGGGGCTCCATCACAAAAAAACTCCTTAAGGGACTCCAAGAACATGGCCGCCATTGAATTCAATGGGGATCCACTGCAAAATGGCTACTCGGGTGTGACAAGATGGCCACCGATCTTCCTCAGCACATGGGCTACAAGAAAATGGTGGCCCCCTGTGGCCTACAGAGCTTCTAGGGGCCCTTGTGGGGACCCCCCAGCCTCCTGGACAGGATCGACAGGAAAAGGGGCCCTAGAGTGACAGGTGAAACCCCCCCCCGCACAATGATCGTTTGGTCGCCGGCGGCGCAGCCCCCGCAGCCACCATCGGCCTGCGCCCGGTCCCAGCCCCCAGGAGTAGCTCCAGTCGCCCCATAGCCCCAATAGTGAGGGGGGGGGACAGGTGGGCGGGTGCGTGACAGGACAGAGTGGAACCCGGGAAAGTAAGGGTCCGACCGTCCCAAGGAGGGGGCCCCGTTCACCCAAAACCTGCCGGGGGGGGAACAGTTTACTTACCATACCTGGAACAGGGGGGTGCCATCTCCTGACAGAACTCCTCTCTGCTGAAGTGGAGGGGCTGTCTGCCAATAGGAAAGCAGTGACTCGGGCCTGACCCCTAATATTGAATAGGCCTGAATCACTGTCTGTCTGATCCATCGAGAGGGTCGCAGCAGAAGCGACCAACCCTTTCCGAAGTTCATCTGTGAGTACAAATAGGGAGTCTGACTTCCTAAAAGACTCCGTAGCTGCCAGGTACACCCTGATTGCCTGAACCACATCCAGGGAATACAAGGATTTTTAGGCTTGGGACATAGGAAAGGCAACACAATGTCTTCATTTAAATAGGAATTTGGAGAGGACTTTTGGAAAAAACGATGGACAGGGATGAAGAACCACCTTACTGTCTCGCTGTGAACCACCAGGTAAGGTGAACAACAAGACAACGCTGCCAGCTCCGACACCCTGCGTGCAGCAGTAATAGCCACCAAAAAAAGGCCACCTTCTAAAACAACATAAGCAGCTGAACCTCCTGAATATTTCCGAAGGCAGGTTTCTGGATAACTGACAACCAAGTTGAGGTCCCACGGCGGCAATGGAGACTGCACTGGAGGATCCAAGTGTCGAACTCCCTGGATAAAGTTACGCACCAAGGAATGTGTGGCCAATGGACGTTGAAAGAAAAACCGCCAAGGCCAAAACCTGGCCCTTGATGGTACTCGGGGCCAGGCCCTGCTTAACCCCCATTGGAGGAAAGCCAAGATCTGAGCCACCGAAAAGGAGCGAGGGAGAACCCCAAAAGTACATCTTCCAAGTACGAGGTTAGATCTTGCTAGAGGTAGATTTTCTAGCCTTTAACAGCGTAGTAATCACCAATTCGGACAAACCTCCATGCTTCAGCACCTGGCTTTCAACAGCCAAGCCATTAAAGCCAGCAACTGTAAAGCAGGACAGAAGATTGGCCCTTGTGACAGCAGATCTTTCCTTATTCTTGATCTGTAAGGATAGTCTACAGACGGGTATGGTGCCAGCTGATTGGAAAAAAGCCAACGTGGTAACAATATTTAAAAAAGGGCAGAGATATATCCCGGGTAACTATAGGCCGGTCAGCCTAACATCAGTAGTCTGCAAGATTTTGGAGGGGATGTTAATGGACCACATACAAGACTTTAGTAATGAAAACAGTATTATTAGTAGTAATCAGCATGGATTCATGAAAAATCATTCTTGCCAAACCAATTAACCTTCTTCGATGAAGTGAGCTGCCACCTAGATAAAGGTAAGCCTGTGGATGTGGTGTATCTGGACTTTGCAAAGGCCTTTGAGACCGTGCCCCACATACGCTTACTGTACAAACTAAGGAATGTAGGTATGGACCATAGGCTGAGTACCTGGATAGAGAACTGGCTCCAGGGGAGAGTACAGAGGGTCGTGATTAATGGGGAGTACTCGGATTGGGTGGGTGTGGAAAACTGGATTTTTGACTTACTGTAAAATACTTTCCTGGTGCCTCCATGGCAGCATACTAGTGATAGAGCCCCGCCTCTACTCCTCCCTCAGGACTAGTGAGTAGCATAAAAGTAAGGCCCAGCCCCCTGTCCCATCATTCTCCTTTTTTTTCCTCATTCCTTCCTGACTGGTGAAGAATAAGCAGTATGTCCATACCTCTGCCTCCAGGCAGCTTTCCGCCGGGTTCAGCCTCTCCTGTGCGCAGTCCCGGTTCTTGGGTCGCTCAAAGCACTAATAAGGCCGGGAACCCCCTTCTGTGGATCTTTGGGGTACAATTTGCAGTGTTTCATCATAGGAACGCATACTGCCACTGTCTCTAAAAAATCTTTAAATGTTTGGCTTTGCAGGATTTTGCACAAGGACCGTCCTTTTTTTTTTTTTTTTTTCTCTTCCTCCCCCCCCTCTTTTCAGCTTGGATTCCCCTTTAGGTTTTCCAGTACTTGTTTGGTTGTTTGTGTGTTTGTGTTCGTTTTCATTTTTATCTTCCCCTTCTCTTTCCCTCTTTTTCTTTCCCTTCTTGCCTTTGTCTTACCTTTTCAGCCTGTCCCTTTAAGTTTTCTGTGAAGACATCCGATCCTGTGTAGATGGCTCCCAGTCCTGGGATTCCCCCTGCAGCGCCATGCAGATCGAGGCCGCCCCTTACTCCACAGAGTCTCGGCGTCTCTGCGGACCGCCTCGCAGGGCGGGGAGTAGGGCCGTGCACGAGGAACGCTCTGCGCATGCGCGGTGCAGTTGAGGCTCGGGCGGCCATCTTGGTTGTGGGAACCAGGTGTAATTTTGCCCTGAGTTCCCACAGAAGCTAAGGGGAGGGGGTTTGGTGCTCTCTTAGGCTGCTCTGCCTATTAAAGGGCCATTCCACCTGCTGTCCACCTGAAAGACAGCATCTTTCCCTGCTCCTACAGACTTGTTAAAGCCCTTGGTAGGTAGCACTTTGTAATACTTTTTTTTTTTTTTCCCTCCGCCCTCATTCCCATTTATTCAGTTTTCATTTGTCTTCAATAAAACTTTTTTTTTTTATTTATTCCTTCTTTTCTTCTCCCTTTTTCTGTTTTCCTCTCACAGCCGGTCCTTCTGCAACGCCCTACGATGAGCCACTCATCACGTAACCAAGATCCTCACAATAGGTATGGGACCACCTTTCTGTAAGTATTGAAGAAAGAAGGAAAAGAGTGCTTGTATGGACTAACAAGTGTCCTTTGTTCCAGCCCAACCCACTCCAAAAGATCCGGGAAGTCTTCGAGGCACCGCGACCATGACAGTCCAGATCGCAGATCAAGATCTTCCCACTATAGATCCTCAGAAAGATCTAGGTCAAGATACCGTCACTCTCCTTCTCCGCCATCACATTCATCAAGGAAGAAGTGCTGGTCTTGTGGCGCGGTACCCTTACCTAGAAAACTAGTTTGCCAGGACTGTTTTCGGGACTACGCAGCCAACTGGGAGTTGGAAAACCAACAAGTGGTGGATCTGCTAAAGCAGACAATGAAGGATTCCCTTTCGGAGTTGACAACTCTAGTACCCGCTCAGGCGGCTCCCTCTGCAGCTCAAGTTCCGGACAGGGATGATAGCGCTCCAGGCCCCTCGGGGCTAAACCCTTCACGCGCTGCGGCTCCATTACTGGGAGAGGCGTCTTCAGGTCACCCTTCGGAAGAATCCACAGAGGATACGGACCCGTCAGGCTTTAACTATGCCTTAATCCCACCTTTTATTCAGGCAGTAAAAACAGCAATTGCCTGGGAGGATCCTGAAGAACCCACTCCTAAGTCGAAAACGTATTTTCCCTTCCTTAAGAGGAAACAAGTATTCTTTCCTCTTATGGGCGAGATAAGAGAAATTATCGAAGAGGAATGGAAGAAGACGGATAAAAAGTTTTCATTGGGCCGTCTTAATAAACTCTACCCTCTAGCCGAGGCTGAAGCGCAATCATTGAATTCCATGCCGGTGGTGGATGCTGCAGTCATACGACTCGCCAAAAATGTGACACTACCTATGGAAGATGCAGCTTCCTTCAAAGATCCGCTAGATCGGAAAATGGATCTGGACCTAAAAAGGAGCTACCTGGCCTCGGGCGCAGCCTGTAAACCGGCTATTGCCCTTACATCTGTCTCCAATGCCATCAGGGCATGGACGGAAAATGTCGAGACAGCGCTACGCCAAAATGTCCTTAGAGAAGACATTGTCAAGGCACTGGAGGAACTGAAAATATCGGCCGATTTCATCGGAGAGGCCGCTATTGATACCATACGCTGTTCCGCACAATCAATGCTCCACACAGTAATGGCCAAAAGGGCCCTCTGGCTAAAACCATGGACAGCTGACCTTGCGTCCAAACAGAGTTGGTGCAAGATTCCGTTCGACGGCAAATCCCTCTTCGGAGAAAAGATGGACAAGGCAATTTCCAGGGTAACTGGAGGCAAGTCTGGTCTCCTGCCCCAAGACAGGAAAGTCAAAAGGACAAGAGTCTATTCGTCTAGATTCCGGCCCTCAAATTCCAGGGATTATAGGCAAGCCAGACAGAACAGGGATAACAGAAGACCCTGGAGAGGCACCCAGGCCTCTTTTTTTGAACACACGCAAAACCAAGGCTTTCACCACTCCCCAGGAGGCAACGAAGCCTTTTTGACGCCAGAAGATCGCAATCCCTTCCAGCCGGAGCCAGGCTACAGGCCTTTTTCCCAATTTGGGCTTCGCGTTGTCGGGACCCCTGGGTTCTGTCAACAATCCATCTGGGTCACCGGTGGGTGTTTGCTCATCCTCCTCCTCATGCATCGTTTCAGGAGTCAAGAATACCAGCCTCGCCATCAAAAGCATTGGCACTATCCCAATTCCTGACAGATCTTCAGCTTCAAGGTGCAGCCATACCGGTTCCATTGGCGGAAGCGTTACACCGGTTTCTATTCTCCACTCTTCTTAGTGCAAAAAAGGACGGGAGGTTGGAGACCGGTGATAGACCTCAAGAGGCTCAACCGACATATAGAGCTCGAGAGCTTCAAAATGGAATCCTTGCAAACTATAATCCAGGTCATTCAACCAGGAGATTGGTTGATATCTCTCGATCTACAAGATGCTTACCTGCACATCCCAATCTTCCCAACTTATCAGAGATTTCTGAGGTTCGCGGTAGGCGAGATACACCTTCAGTTCAAGGCCCTTCCATTCGGGCTCTGCACGTCTCCGCGAGTGTTCACCAAGACCTTGATAACTGTCCTAGCCCCCCTCAGGGAGAGAGGGTTGAGAGTGTACCACTATCTGGACGACATTCTCCTGTTGGCAAGCAATCCAGATCAACTCAGATCCCACAGGGAAATTCTCCTTCAGACTTTGCAGGAGTTCGGCTGGCTCATAAATTTTCAAAAAAGCAACTTGTCCCCAACACAACAGATGGTTTACCTGGGAGCCATGTTCAACACCCAAGTGGGGACAGTGTCCTTACCCAGCCAGAAGATGGATATTATCATACGGAGGATGTTCACTGTAATTCAGAGTACTCATCTGACGGCCTCTCAGTGTCTGAGTCTAGTCGGCACAATGTCCTCTTGTATTCCCATGGTGCCATGGTCCCACTGGCACCTGAGGTTCTTCCAAACAGGTTTTCTGTCACAATGGAGGAAACAACACCTCTCCCAGAAAATCCGAGTGACCGCCTTAATGCGCAGAAGCTTGTTTTGGTGGACGAAGAAGGAAAATCTTGCCACCCCCCGTCACCTAGGCTCATTCAACTGGACCATCCTTACGTCCGATGCGAGTGGGCACGGATGGGGCGCCCATTGCGGGGAGGTCAAGCTTCAGGGAAGATGGTCCCACGCAACCAAAGGAGTGGTATCCAACGTGCTGGAACTAAGAGCGGCATTTCTAGCTCTGATTTCCTTGGCACCCCTCCTCCAAGGCCACAGAGTCCTCCTGAGATTAGACAACAAGTCAGCAGTGGCATACCTGCTGAGACAAGGAGGTACTCGCAGCAGGACCCTCCTCCGGGAGGTCGAACCCATTATGCTGTGGGCAGAAAGGAACCTACGAGATCTCAGGGCCGTTTACATTCCAGGCCGGCTGAACACAGTGGCAGACGCTTTATCCAGGAGGTTCGCAGACAACAACGAGTGGTCGCTGCATCCACAAGTTTTTCTCCAAATTACCAACCTCTGGTACCCTCCTCAAGTGGACATGTTTGCCACTCCGGACAACTCGAAACTCCCCAGGTTCTACTCTCGCCTCCCCTACTCTGTCGGAAGCAGTCGATGCCCTGACATGCCCATGGAATTTCTCGACAGCTTATGCCTTTCCTCCCCGCCCACTGATTCTGAAGTTTCTCCGGAGACTTCTCACAGAATCAGTACAAGTCCTGGCAATACTCCCTTTCTGGCCGAAGAGACCGTGGTTCCCTCTAGCCATCCATCTCAGTGTGGAACCCCCCCATCAGGCTTCCACATTTTCCCAACCTACTGTCCCAGCAGGGACTGTATCATCCGAACCCGCAGAGATTAGATCTGCGGGTTTGGAAACTGAAAGGCAAAGGTTTCAGGCCTTAGGATGTACTGAAGTCATCTCAACACTTTTGAAGGCCAGGAAGCCCTCTACCAACGCGGTCTATTCAAAAGTGTGGAACAAATTCCTAGCGTTTGTCGCGGGGCAGGACTTCAACCCCGTCCTCTCCTCTACCTCTCAAGTTTTAGCCTTCTTACAGACAGGATTGGATTTAGGATTGGGACTAAGCTCCCTCAAAGTACAGGTAGCAGCAATCTCGGCTGCGACCAACAAGAGATGGGCCGAAGATCCTCTAGTGGTTACCTTTTTAAGAGGAGTGTTGAAAATTCGTCCTCCCGTTAGACGTTCTTTTCCACAGTGGGATCTTTCCCTGGTCTTGGAAGTTCTTTGTAACCCCCCATTTTCTCCAGTGGAACAGGCCTCTCTTTGGAACTTGTCATTGCAAACTGCCTTCCTCTTGGCCATCACCTCCGGCAGACGAGTCTCCGAGCTACATGCCCTAGGAATAAGTGAGGATCACATCACCTTTTTTCCGGACAGGGTCGAACTTCGCCCTAGGCAGGGGTTCATCCCCAAGGTCTCCTCCTCTTCTCATCTTCTAGAACCTTGGGCCCTTCCGGTTTTCCAAAACACAGATGCAACTCAGCACGACCTAGACATCTCTAGAGTTCTTCGAGCCTATCTGGAAATCACAAGCTCATTCAGACAGTCTGACAGTCTGTTTGTCATCCCCTTTGGGAAAAACAGGGGCAAAGAGTCCACCAAGAGGACTCTATCATCATGGATCATCAAGCTCATCCAGAAAACCTATAAAGTCAAGGGGCTATCTCCACCTTCACAAGTAAGAGCTCATTCTACTAGGGCAGTCTCGGCTTCCTGGGCGGCAAGGGCCAACGTTTCTTTAGAGACGGTTTGCAGGACCGCCTCATGGTCATCACGTCATACATTCTTCAAACATTATCGTATCGACCCAGGGTCGCTTACAACTGTGGAGTTCGGCAGAAGGACTATTCAGTCGGCCATGTCTTTGTCCAATTAAAGATTTGCATATTTAGCATTACCCACCCATTTGTCTTGCTAGTTATTTATCACTAGTATGCTGCCATGGAGGCACCAGGAAAACGGAAAATTGTTTCATACCGTAATTTTCCTTTCCTGGCGCCTATTCATGGCAGCATATGCTCCCACCCCTGGTATTCTATATGACAGAGAATGATGGGACAGGAAAATTATGGTAAGTATGAAACAATTTTCAGTTTTTAAGCTCATTGACAGACGCAGGACTGATATCTTGATATCCGTAGGGTTATACTGCCCCCTACAGGAGTAGGACACTAGGCAGGAAAAAAGTTCTGGCCACACCTATGGGCAGTCCCAGGGGGTATATCCTCTCTCTCCCTGCTATAGGATGTCAGTTATGTAACAAAGCAGTATCAGAGACTCATACCAACCCAACTCAAAATAGAGGGGCGGGTACTGCGTCTGTCAATGAGCTTAAGAGAAAAGGATTTTACGGTAAGTCAAAAATGCCGCACCCCCTGGATGAAATTCCGCACAACGAAGAATTCCGGCCACTTCCATGGCCGCCAGAACACTCTTGGTGCCCCCTTGGTGATTGACATAAGCCACGGCCGTGGCATTGTCCAATTGAATCCGAACCGGGCAGCCCCGAAGATGCTCGGTCCAGTGAACCAGGCAAAACCTGATCGCTCTCAGTTCCAACACATTTATCGGCAACCTGGATTCTTCCAGGGACCAGAGCCCCTGAGCAGAATCCCTCCCCACCCGGATAGACTGGCATCCGTGGTGACAATCGTCCAATAGATCGGAAGAGAGGACTTCCCCTGACTGAGCATCGGAGACCGAAGTCACCAAACCAGAGATTCCCTGGTCCACTCGCTCAGCCGGATCCGATTGTCCAAGAAATCGGGATTCCGGCTCCATTTGAGAAGAATCTCCTTTTGGAGGGTCTGCGTATGAAACTGAGCCTGTGGCGACTCCGCACAGAGGAGGAGGTCACCAAGATAGCCCAGAACCAATATGCCCCGCTGCCGCAACAGCACCAGAACTGGGGCCAAAACTTTTGTGAAAACCCGGGGAGCAGAGGCGAGACCAAAGGGTAACGCCCCAAATTGATAGTGGTCCTCTCCCACAGCAAAGCGCAGAAACCGCTGGTGTGCTGCGTAAATGGGAACGTGAAGATAGGCATCCTTGATGTCTATGGACGCCAGAAAATCCCCCTGATGCATGGAGGCCACCACTGTGCAAATGGACTCCACTCCTTGTTGCATCAAGTCCTGCACTGCCCCCAACAGAGCAGTTAGGCGATCCGCGGACAGTCGCATATTGGAAGGGAAGCACCGCACCGGTGGAAGCGATCGAAACTCGATCTTGTATCCCGACCGTATGACCTCGTGAACCCATTTGTCTTGAATCCTGGAGAGGCACGGGTCCGGGAACCGACGAAGACGCCCCCCCACCCCTGATATGGGTGGGGGCACACCTTCAGGCTGAAGCGGTCTTATCCTCAGGTCTGGATGGACCGTATTTTTGCTTACCAGACCAGGGTCTCTTGAAACCCCCCGGGGGGGGGGCTTTGGAGGGCTTCGCCTTGTCGCCCGCCCCGGAGGAGCGAAAAAACTTCTTGTGAGCTGAAAAGGAAGGTCCCTGTCTGAGGCGAGGTTCCTTACCCTTATTAGCCTGTGGTAGAAAGGTGCTCTTGCCCCCAGTGAGATCCTTGATAATCTCATCCTAGGTAGCACCAAACAGGCGATCCCCCTGAAAAGGGAGATCAAGGCTTTTTTGGAAGCCTGATCCGCCGACCAGCACTTCAACCATAGCATGCGCCGGAGGACCACCGCCGAGATCTACACACGCCCCAGCAATGGAGCAGCGTCCAGTGCGGTGTCACAAACTGTAGCCCCTGCACCATTTGCTCCAGCAACTCCGCCACAGCAGGGGGGGAGACTTCTCCCCTCCAGGTCATGGCGTAACAGCTTGGCCCATTCCGTCAACGTCTGTGAAACCAGAGCAATGGTAAACACTGGCCTCAAGGCCGACCCTGCCAGGGAGAATATGGAACGGGACACAGATTCCGCCCTACGATCAACTGGATCCCGAAAGGACGGGGAATCCTCCAACAGGATAACAGTAGCCTTATTTAGTCTACGGACGGCCTAGCAGATAGCGCCTAGCAATCCGTTTGGGCATCCCAGGGGGTCGTTTTGGACGGACTCACTCCTTCTTAATGATATCGTCAAAGCATTTGGGAAAGGGAAACACCTTCGCCACCCTGGAGGGCTTGCGAGTGCCAAAGGCAACTTCCGTATGAGCTGCATCCGCAGGTGCAACCTCCAGTTTTAGGGTCTCCCGGACAGACACAATCAGTGCGTCCACCAGTGCCTTGTCTTTCGCTATGGCGGAGGCAGAAAGGTCATCCTCACTATCAGAGGAGACGGGGCGCGAGACAGCAGCCCCAGAGGAGGAACCCGCAGCAGCAGCGACTGGCTCAGAATCTGAGGCATCAGACGAGACAGGGGTAGGCGGGGGTCGCTTTTTAGCCCCCCGTCCCTGACAGGCCACCTCCACCCGGGACACAAATGACTCCAGGACCGCCGAAAGCGCATCAATGGTGAGCGGAGAATCGGAGGGACCTGCGGCCACCTCGAGGGGATCAGGTGGGGACACATGTGCAGCAGGGTCCATGGCAACACCAGAGGAACCCGTCAGCAAAGTATGACAAAATTGAAAAAAAACTTTTTTTTTTTTTGCAAAATGAAACCCAGCGCTACAGCGCCCCTCAATGAGACAGCGTGCCTCGAGACCCCCGCAGAGAGAGAGAGACCCCCAAAAGGCTCACCACACGATGCACCAGAGTTCAAAAGGACTGCTCTCAGCATTGTCTACATGACAAGGAAGTCCTGTGGAGCGATCTTCCCGGGTCTAGGGAGGGGCTCCGCCCCCTCACACGCCCTCAGTAACTCCCACAGCTGCCCAGCTCTGCAAACAAAATGAGCTGGTGTACCAAGATGGCCGCCCCCATGAGCCACACGAGGGACTCCCAAAAAAATGGCGGCCCCGCACGCTGCGGTGGGAAGGGGGGTCCCCACATCACTAACAGACGATCGATCGGCAGGTAGGCCCTAAGAAGCCAGGGAGGAAGCCCCCCCGCACAAACAGGGGGAGGGGGGAGAGGGACACCACGGGGGGGGTGCACAGGGGAACAGAGGGGAACCCAGATTGGTGTGGGTCCGACCGTCCCAGGGAGGGGCCCGGGTCCCCACCAGAGTCAGCCATGAGGAGAAGGGGGGGAAGCATTTACTCACCATACCGGAACAGAGCAGGCGCCACTCCAGACAAAACCCCTCGCTGCCCAGTGGGGGGGGGGTGTCGGCCAAAGGAGACGCTGCGACTCGGCCGTCGAGCGGTCATATGCGACTTGGCGGGACATTTAACCCGCGGGCCAGACCCCGTCCAGCGGGACTATGTCGCGGCCGACCCAGCGCGTAGCTGGGTCTGCACGCGCTCGTAGGCCGGCTGGGGTGACCACTGGATCTCAGCATCCAGCCCGTCGCCCAGATCCAGCATAATTGCTTGAAGATCTCACAGGAACAACTGGAGAAAAAAGCTAACTAAAAAAAAAAGATTTATCTAAAAAAACTTGCCAGGACCAGAGATCCCAGCAAGGAACTTAGGTCCTTACTCCTGACTAGGCAGAAAAAAACTGACATCCTATAGCAGGGAGAGAGAGGATATACCCTCTGGGACTGCCCATAGGTGTGGCCAGAACTTTTTTCCTGCCTAGTGTCCTACTCCTGTAGGGGGCAGTATAGCCCTACGGATATCAAGAATATCAGTCCTGTGTCTGTCAATGAGCGACAGAGAAAGTGGGGTCCCCCAAGGCTCCGTCCTGGGATTAATCCTGTTTAATTTATTCATAAATGATCTAGAGGGGGGAATATCTAGTACAATCTCAGTATTTGCGGATGATACTAAACTCAGCATGCCAATATCTTCTATGCAGGATGTGGAAACCTTACAAGCGGACCTGAACAAAATAATGGGGTAGGAAACTACATGGCAGATGAGGTTTAATGTTGAAAAATTTAAAGTAATGCACTTGGGAGTCAGAAACTCGAAAGCAAGCTACTCACTAGGGGGGAATCCTCTGGGTGAGTCTACGATGGAAAAGGACCTGGGGGTACTGGTGGACAACAGGCTTTGCAGTGGCATGCAATGCCAAGCCGCTGCAAGCAAAGCCAACAGAATACTGGCATGTATAAAAAAAGGGGATTAACTCCAGAAATAAAGAGATTATTCTCCCACTCTTCAAGACTCTGGTCAGGCCACATCTGGAGTATGTTGTCCAGTTCTGGGCACCGGTCCTCAGGAAGGATGTGCTGGAACTGGAGAGAGTCCAGAGAAGGGCAACAAAAATAATTAGGGGAATGGAGAACATCAGCTATGAGGAAAGACTACAAGCACCTGAAGAAGAGATGATTGAGGGGGGATATAATATCAATGTACAAATACTGTACTGGCGACCCTAGCATAAGAAACCAAACTTTTTAGAGAAAGGGAATACACTAGGACACGTGGCCGCTCACTAAAACTAGAGGAAAAACGGTTTAACCTTAAATTACGTAAGGGGTTCTTCACTGTCAGAGCAGTAAGGATGTGGAATTCTCTTCCACAAGCAGTCATATCAGCAGGGAGCATCGATAGTTTCAAAAAACTACTAGATGGGCACCTTAAAGACCACAACATACAGGGGTATACAATGTACGGTTAACAGCAAACACATACACATTATAGGTTGAACTGGATGGACTGATGTCTTTTTTCAACCTCACAAACTATGTAACTATGTATATGTAACTATGAGAGGAAGTCTCAAAGGAGCATCAGCGACCAGCCATACCGGATCAGCGTACCAATACCGGCGAGGCCAGTCTGGAGCCACTAGAATGACCTGAATCCCTTCTGCCTCAATCCTGCACAGGAGTCTTGGCAGAAGTTTGAGAGGGGGTGGAAAGGCATAAATCAGACGATACTGACTCCAAGGAGCCACTAATACATCTGTGGCGTCAGCCAGAGGATCCTGAGACCATGCCACAAACCTCTGTACATTCCATGGAATGTATACAGGAGAAAGAGCTGGAATGAATCAGTCTGCCCACCTTAGAATGCCTGCTACTTCCCGAGCTGCCAAGACACTTCTTGTGCTCCCTTGGTGATTGACATAGACCACGGCTGTGGTATTGTCTGATTGAATTCGTACCAGACACCCCTGAAGACGAATTGTCCAATGATCCAGACAGTCTGATCGCTCAGAGTTCCAGTACATTATTCGGCAGTCTGGATTCTTCCAGAGTCCAGGCCCCCTGAGCACAATCTGTGCTGAGAACGCCTCCCCACCCGGACAGGCTGGCATCTGTGGTGAAAACCGTCCAGTACATGGGGAGAAAGGATTTGCCCTGTCTAAGTGCTGGAGAATGAAGCCACCTCTAGAGACCGTGGATTCTTGTCCCATTTCACTGAAATCTTTTTGCAGAAATCTCACGTGGAACTGTGCAAAAGGAACCACCTCAAAAAGGTAGACACCATCAGGCCCAGCACCCGCATGCAAGTCTGGATGGATGACAGTCTGCTGGACAACAGAAGCTGAATTGCCTCCTGCAATGTCTTGAGTTTTTCCAGAGGAAGAAACACTCTGGCTGAGACCGAGTCCAGAATCAGACCCATATAGTCCAGTTGTGTGGACAGAACCAAAGCAGACTTCTGAAGGGTCAGAACCCAACTGAACTCCCTCAGAGTAATCTCCAAGTTGTCCATCAGAGCAGTCGGAGGCTCCGCTCGCAGAAGATCGTCCAGGTACACTCGTACCGCAATCCCCTGCTGACGCAACAATGCTAGCATTGGGGCCAACACTTGCTTCTTGCACACGGCAAAGCAGAGTAAATCCCCCCTGATGTAGGGATGCCACTACCATGCAAATGGGCTCCATTCTGAACTTCTGTACCTGCACAGAGCAGTTTAGCGCCTTGAAGTCCAGAATTGGGCGTATCTTGCCTTCCTTCCTGGAAACTGTAAAGAGGTTTAAGTAAAATCCCTGAAAACGTTCTGAAGTCGGAACTGGAACAATCCCCCCTTGAAGTAACAAGTCTTGCACTGCCCCAAAGAGACACTGAAAGCGATCTGGGGACAAGTGCAGGGTTGAAGGGAAGAACTTTTCCTGAGGATAAGACAAACTCAATCTTGTAGCCAGGACCAAATGACTTTGTGGACCCAATTACCCTGTACCAGGGAGGTATACGGATCCGGAAACCAGCAAAGACATCCACCCACCCCAGATACGGGTGAGGACGCCCCTCCATGCAGATGAAGGCATGTCCACAGTTTTGGTAGAGCTCGCTCATGGCTTGCCAGACCAGGTCCTCCTGGAACCTCCGGTGAAGGCCCTGAAGGGCTTTGATCCCTTGTCTTGAGACCCTGAGGGACGAAAAGGCCTCTTATGAGCCGAAAAAGAATGGCTCGCATCTATGACGGGGCTCCTTGCCCTTGGTAGCCTGCGGAAGAAGAGTACTCTTCCCCCCTGTGAGACCCTTAATGATGTCATCCAAGGAAACTCCAGACGATCTCCACAAGGGGGAGATCAGATAAGGCCTTCTTAGAAGTCTGGTCCGCAGACCAGCATTTCAGCCAGATAATACGCCGAAGGACCTCTGCTGATACAGACAGCCTAGAAATCAAAGGAGCTCCGCAAAGGCAGGGGGAAGTGATTTCTCCTCCAGGTCCAAGCGTACAAGTTTAGCCCACTCGGTCAGGGTTTGCGACACCAGGGCAATAGTAAATACCGGCCTAGGCTCCGAACCAGCCAGCTAGAGCCTCTGTCCGCCTATCAGATGGATCTTTAAAGGCCGGGGACCCCTCAACCAGAATGAAGGTAGCTTTATTTAAGCTTTATTTAACCTGGAAACCGGCGAGTCCAATACAGGTGGAACCATCCACCTTTTAAGCAGAAAATCCTCATAAGGATACTGCATAGCAAAATGCTTAGGGACCACAAGAGTGTGTTTCGGACAACCCCACTGTTATGCGACAATGTTGTCAAAGTCAGCGGAAAAGGGGAACACCCTGGCTGCTTTGGAGGGCCTGTGGGTGCCAAAAGGGACCAGTGCCTCCCACGCATCAGCCGCATCCTAAATTTTGAAAGTTTTACGCACTAACACAATCCATGCATCAACGGCTAGAGAAGCAGAGGAGTCATCCTCACTATCTGAGCACTCAGGGTGCGTGGACGCAGACCCAGTAGGTTGATTCGTGGCACGGCGACCGAAAAAGATTCAGGATCTGATGAGACAGATGAGGCAGGGGAGCGCTATATACTAAGCTCACCCGGAAAACATAACAAATGGGAGGGCCACCGACTGCGATCCCGCAAAGGGGATGCCGACTAAGGGCCCAAGAATAGACCACCTACTGGATCCTCCGGAAAAAACAAGGGGGTCGTCCTTGAAGCCCCTCCATAGAGGATAACAAAAGAACAAAGATAGGAAAAAGTTCCACTTCAAAGGGAAAAAAAATGGCAGGACCAGAGATCCCAGCAAGGAACTAGGTCCTTACTCCTGACTAGGCAGATAAAAACTGGATTTTTATAAGAACTTACCGCAAAATCCTTTTCTCTGAAGTCCATTGACAGATGCAGCTCTTATGCTTCTTATACCATAGGGTTATGCTGCCCCCTACAGGAGTAGTACTAGGCAGTGAAAAAATGTACTGACACGCCTACAGGGGCTGTCCTTCACAGCATAACCCCACTTACACTCTGCCACAAGCCAGTTTCATAGCAAGCTGTGAAAAAGAAGACACAAACCATCCCCATAACAGAGGGGTGGGTGCTGCGTCTGTCAATGGACTTCAGAGAAAAGGATTTTACGGCAAGTTCTTACAAAAAAACTGTTCTCTATCGTCCATTGACAGACGCAGCTCTTATGCTTCTTAAACCATAGGGACGTCCCAAAGCAGTGTAGGCATGAGGGGTGGGAAGAACGCAAACAAAAAAAAGGTAACATTTTCCAAAGGCTTAACGTAGCCAACTGGGTAACAAAGCTCAACCAGGTACAACAGGAGCTTACCCATAGAAAGCAAATATAAACCCCTGAAAGAGAAAAACAAGTCTCTTTAAACAGCAGCCTGCAAAACCTTGCGGCCAAAGGATGCATCTGAAGATGCCAACAAATCTACCTTGTAGAATTTTGTAAAAATATGTACGGACGACCAAGTCGCAGCCTTACACACTTGAGTAACAGAGGCTTGATGATGAAAAGCACTCAGTGCTCTGGTAGGACGCGCTGTCACTGGAAAAGGAGGAACCTGACCATTCAATGAATAGGCCTGTACAACCGTCTGCCTAATGAATCTGGATATAGTCACAGCAGACGCAGCCAAACCCTTACAAGATCCCTCAGCAAGGACAAAAAAAAAGTGTCTGATTCCCTAAAGGACTCAGATAAACCCTAATCACCCAAACCAAATCCAGAGAGTGCAAGGCAATTGCCTTGGGATGCTTAGGTCAGAGTGAAGGCAAAGTAATGTCTTCATTTAAATGGAAATCAGACACCACTGTAGGAAGAAAAAAACAGATTAGGCCTGATAAATACTTTATCTCTGTGGACGACCAAATAAGGCGAACGACAGGAAAGCGCCGCCAACTCAGATACTCTGTGAGCAGAAGTAATAGCCACCAAAAAGGCAACCTTCTGATATAACAAAGGCAGAGATATGTCCCTATATTCTCAAAAAGAGGCTTTTGAAGAATAGACAAAACCAAAGTCGAATCCCACGGAAGCAAGGGGGATCGTCTCGGAGGAGCCATATGACATACCCCTTGAACAAAAGGTGAGAATTAAGGTATTAGCAGCCAACGGGCATTGGAAGTACAGTCAGGTCCATAAATATTGGGACATTGACACAATTCTAATCTTTTTGGCTCTATACACCACCACAATGGATTTGAAATGAAACAAACAAGACGTGCTTTAACTACAGACTGTCAGCTTTAATTTGAGGGCATTTACATCCAAATCAGGTGAAAGGTGCAGCAATTACAACAGTTTGTATATGTGCCTCCCAATTTTTAAGTGACCAAAAGTAATGGGACAGATTAGCAATCATAAATCAAACTTTCACTTTTTAACCACTTGCCTACCGGGCACTTTCACCCCCTTCCTATCCAGGCCAATTTTCAGCTTTCAGTGCTCTCACGCTTTGAATGACAATTGCGCGGTCATGCTACACTGTACCCATATGAAATTTTTATCATTTTTTTCCACACAAATAGAGCTTTCTTTTGGTGGTATTTAATCATCTCTGGGTTTTTTATTTCTTACAAAAAAAAAGACAGAAAATTTTGAAAAAAAAAAAGTTTTTCTTATTTTCTGCGAGTAAATTTTGAAAATAAATACATTTTTCTCCTTCACTGATGTGCGCTGATGAGGCTGCACTGATGGGCACTGATGAGGTGGAACTTATGGGCACTGATGAGGTGGCACTGATGAGGAGGTACTAATATGCCGCACTGATAGGCGGCACTGATGAGCACTGATAGGTGGCACTGCTGGGCACTGAGAGGCGGCACTGCTGGACACTGATGGGTGGCACTGATGGACACTGACGGGTGGCACTGATGGGCGGCACTGATGAGCACTGATCGGCAGCACCATCAGTATCCACACTCAGTGCCCATAGTGCTCATCAGTGTCTAGATGAGCAGGCACTGATGGGCACTGACTGGCAGCACTATGGGCACTGATGGGGGGCACTGATAGCGGGCACTGATGGTGGGCACTTAGTGTATTTTATTTACCTTGTGTAATCAGGGCACTGGTGATCAGTGCCCTGATTACATTCCTCTGTGTCCCCGAACGGCTGATTGGCTCTGCTCCTTCCTCACACTGCAGTCTCTGTGTGAGGAAGGAGAGCTGGCGATGAGAGATGATCTCATGTTTACATATGAGATCATCTCTCATTGCATGGGCCGATCACGTGGTAAATGGCCGCTGTGATTGGCCGTGTCCAAGGGACACGGCTGACACAGATTTTCCCTGATGCGCACTCACGGGAGCGCGCAGGGAGCCTGTCTGTGGGAGGCCGTTTAAAGACGGCCTCCCAGAAATTTGAGTCCGCGCTGTAGCCGTACTTCGGCTATAGCGCGGATCTGAAGAAGTTAATACTTGGTTGCAAATCCTTTGCAGTCAATTACAACCTGAAGTCTGGAATGCATAGACATCACCAGACGCTGGGTTTCATCCCTGGTGATGCTCTGCCAGGCCTCTACTGCAACTGTCTTCAGTTCCTGCTTGTTCTTGGGGCATTTTCCCTTCAGTAAGTGAAATGCATGCTCAAATCGGATTCAGGTCAGGTGATTGACTTGGCCATTGAATAACATTCCACTTCTTTCCCTTAAAAAACTCTTTGGTTGCTTTCCCAGTATGCTTCGGGTCATTGTCCATCTGCACTGTGAAGCACCGTCCAATGAGTTCTAAAGAATTTGGCTGAATATGAGCAGATAATATTGCCCCGAAACACTTCAGAATTCATCCTGCTGCTTTTGTCAGCAGTCACAACCTCAATAAATACAAGAGAACCAGTTCCATTGGCAGCCATACATGCCTACGCCATGCTTCACTGATGAGGTGGTATGCTTTGGATCATGAGCAGTTCCTTTCCTTCTCCATACTCTTCTCTTCCCATCACTCTGGTACAAGTTGATCTTGGTCTCATCTGTCCACAGGATGTTGTTCCAGGACTTTGAAGGCTTTTTTAGATGTTGTTTGGCAAACTCTATTCTGGCCTTCCTGTTATTGAGGCTCACCAATGGTTTACATCTTGTGGTGAACCCTCTGTATTCACTCTGGTGAAGTCTTCTCTTGATTGCTGACTTTGACATACATACACCTATCACCTGAAGAGTGTTCTTGATCTGGCCAACTGTTGTGAAGGGTTTTTTCTTTACCAGGGAAAGAATTCTTCGGTCATCCACCACAGTTGTTCTTCGTGGTCTTCTGGGTCTTTTGGTGTTGCTGAGCTCACCGGTGCGTTCTCTCTTTTTAAGGATGTTCCAAACAGTTGATTTGTCCACACCTAATGTTTTTGCTATCTCTTGTTTTTTTCAGCCTAATGATGGCTTGCTTCACTGATAGTGACAGCTCTTTGGATCTCATATTGAGAGTTGACAGCAACAGATTCCAAATGCAAATAGCACACTTGAAATGAACTCTGGACCTTTTATCCAAGGAGCTACCAATGTGTCTGTGGCGTCAGCCAGATGATCTCAAACTTTGGCCACGAACCTTTGCACCTCTTTGTTTAGCCGAGACGCAAACTAGTCGACCTTGGGGGTCCCCCAACGGACACACAGGAGACAAAATACCTCTGGATGAAGGGACCATTCCCCGTGATCCAGAACCTGATGACTCAGGTAATCCACTTGCCAATTGTCCACTCCCGGACAGTGAACTGCGGAGAGAGCCAGAACCTATCCTTCTGCCCACGTCAGAATCTCGGCCACCTCCTGGGCCGCCTGGGCACTCTTTGTGCCCCTTTGATGATGTAGGCCACAACCGTGGCATTGTCCGATTGGATCCGAACCAGGAGACAGCGCAGTCGATTTGTCCAATAGATCAGACAAATCGTGATTGCTCTGAGTACCAGAACATCGATCGGTAAAGAAGATTTCTCTGTCAACCAGACTCCCTGGGCACAGGGGTTGTCCAGCACCCTGCCCCAGCCCAACAGGCTGAAATCCATGGTGACCCCCATCCACAGCAGCGGTAGAAAGGACTTGCCCTGACGCAGGGCAGGCGACTGAAGCCACCAAAATGCAATGACCTCGTGAGTCTGCTCAAACTTATTCTGGCTAAGGACTGTAGATCCTTGTTCCACTTGACAAGGATCCCCTTTTGCAGAGGCCTGGATTGAAACCGAGTGAATGGGACAGCCTTGAAGGTCGACACCATCAGACTTGGGGCTTTCATGCATGTCCATAGAGAAGAGAGATCCCTTTCCAGCAGCAACTGGATCTCTCCCTGCAACTTCTGAATTTGTCCCGGGGAAGAAAGACCCTCGCCACGGAGGAGTCCAGAGTTAGTCCCAGGTAATCCAGTCGCACCGACAGGGTCAGTGCAGAATATTAGAAGTTGATGATCCACTCGAACTCTTGAAGGGTCTGAACCGTGATTGACAGATCGCCCCACAAGGCTGGGTGAGAGTTTGCTCTTAACAGGAGATCGTCCAAATATCCTAGGATCGCAATCTTTCTTTTGCGCAGCAATGCTAACACCGGGGCCAAAACCTTGGTGAAGACTCTGGGAGCGGAGGCGAGAACAAAGGGTAACGCCGCAAACTGAAAGTGCTCCTCCACCACCACAAAACTGAGATACCTCTGGTGTCCCCCGGAAGATGTGCAGATACGCATCATGTCAATAAAGGCTAAAAAAAGCTAAAGACGCTACTACCCCAGATCTCCCCCACCATTTTAGCCTGTCGACTCGATATGCAACCTCTCCTTTCCAGGTTTAGAGACAAAATTAATATATGGAACAGGCTTAAAATGTCCCTGGCAGGCAAGGAAAACTTGATCAAGATGATCTTAATGCCCCAGTAATACTAATACGTGTGCAAATAAATCAATAACTGATAAACAATAATAACATTATGACCTTATAATGGCAAACAATACAAGATTGACAAACACAAAAATTAAAATTACGCCCTATTTCATTGTGCAATCGGTGTATGCCATCCAAATGCAGCTACAAGCACAGTATATGATGTAATATAATGTTCTATGATGTTCCTTGCTTCCCAATGTGTTATTATATGTTCAGACCCACCAGCTGAACTACATTCAGACTCCATGTGAGGTCAGACCATAATACCATGGGAAAGAGGCAAACTGTAATGTGAAGCAAATGTACCATTTATTAGGACAATAGTGTTATTACCGGCGGGGCGTCACTGTATGCACCTCCATTTGCGTTGGTGACTTCAGAGTCTTTATATGGATAGCCGGTACCGCCATCCTGGATGCTTCCTGCAGTCTCAAGGACCCGGTGTTCCGTGAGAATTACCTACCCGTGAGAAAAACCTACCCTCGTCACTTCCGGTTGCACGGCAGTGTGTGTAATGCGGCGGTTACATTAAAACAGCTGTGCTGCAATATGAGTCAACTCCGCTCCTGTCACTGTCACTTCCCTGATCTCGGATAGTAAATATAAAAGCGGCGGCGGCTGTATGAAAAGATAAATCACGGAGCCGAGAGCCGCTTTTATATTTACTAGCCCAGATCAGGGAAGTGACAGGAGCGGAGATGACTCGTATTGCAGCACAGCTATTTTAATGTAACCGCCGCGTGGGTAGGTTTTTTTCACGGACACCGTGATCATTTCATCCTAGTGCGCATGCGCACTAGTCAGCTCCTCAGCTGATCCATTACGTATCCGGGGCTGTGAGCATGCGCACTGCTGCGCTGCTCAGCTGTTTCTGGCAGGAAGTGATGAAGGTAGGTTTTTCTCACAGGGTAGGTAATTCTCACGTTACACCGGCTCCACTTGCATCACTTCCAGTTCCAGCGGGGTTGCCGTTTCTGGCGGAAGTGACATTGAGAGGTCCGTCAGGACGTGACTTGTAATCTATGCTGCGCCATCTATCAGGCTTCAGCACGTATTGCATGCTGAGCACTGTAACTAGAAAGTTATTTAAACTGTCATTGAGCTGCATTAAGAACAGACTGATCGCACCTACACTCATCCAGGGGTGGCCAGGTGAACTTGGATTCAGGTCAATAATAATAATAATATAAAATATATAATATATATATGTCAATAGAGTATCAAAAGATTACTATTCTAATACATACTGTATATATGTGTGTAAGACAACTTCAACTAGACCTGAATCGCATTTTTAGGATACCAGCTTCAAGGCCACCCCTCAAGCGCAGGAGTCATTTGCGTTTTGTACATTTTCTGGTTTCATAATAGAAGGCTGATGTCTTTCTTGGCTCTTCAGAGTTGATATGCTTTGCCAGATAGCATGCTATACTACTACTTTCAGTTGGCCCACGCGGTCAAGGTGCAAGGACCGGCTACGGATTGGTCCATGTCACCTACCCCCATCTTTCATCTCATTCAATCAGTAAAGGAGATGAAGGGTTTTATTTCCCAATGCTACTCTATGTTGTTGCTGGAACACTGGAAGGGTTATCTGAAAAGGGCCCTGTCCCAATGGGAGTGGGATGTGGGGGCGCTGACAGGGGACCACTGGGAAGAGGCTCTTCAATCAGTAAAAACTTGCTCCCTTAACGTCTCACAAAACGTGTCCCAACTGTATATTTTACTTAGAGTACATTATACCCCTGTGAAGTTACAGAAGATGGGTAAACTCCCTGAACCATTGTGCAATAGATGTAGGCAAGCCCCGGGTGATCTGATCCACCTCCTCTGGCGGTGCCCCAAACTGCACCGTCACTGGGCTGAGGTTGTCTCCAGGCTGAACAGTGTTTTCTCAGTGACTGTCCCCCTAAAGCCTATCCACTGTCTGTTGGGCATACCCGAGGAGGTAGTACACGAGGAGAGGACTAGGTTAGCCCTCTCCAGGGCGATATTCCAGGCCAGAAAGGTAATACTTCTGGGTTGGAAATTGGCGTCTGCCCACTCGGTGAAGATGTGGGTGGCACCTATTGCAGATATATATATCTGAGGTCCGGTTGGTAACATTTTATTTCTGCAGAGGTCCGAATCTAATTTTTCTGCTATGACTCTTTCACGTCACAGCCCCCTTTAAATGAATGTCCTCAGTCCCCCTTTTCCTATCACAGCCCCCCTTACATCACAACCCCCAACATTAGCAACCCGCTTACATCACAATCCCCCATATCACAGCTCACCCCCGTCTGACATCACAGCCCTTCACATCACATACCCTTCATATCACAGCCCCCTTCTGATATCACAGCTCCCCTATATCACAGCCCCCATTCACATCATAGCCCCCCTCACATCACAGCCCCCTATATCACAGCTTCCCCCTCTCACATAACAGCTCTCCCATATCACAGCTCCCCACATCACCGCTCCCCCTCTAGCATCACAGTCCTCCATATCACAGCCCTCCATATCACAACTTCTCCCTTTCACATTACAGCCCCCAATATCACAGCACCCCCCCCCCCATTCTGATCCCAGCTCCCCCTCTCACATTACAGCTCCCCCTTCTTACATCACCCCATATCACAGCTTCTCTCTCTCACTTTACAGCCCTTTAGTATTATATCCCGTCCTCTCACAGTCGTCCCCCCATTTCTAAGCTCCCCCCTCTCACACCACAGCCACAGATATCACCCCCAGATAATCTTCTCCCTACCTTTAACTCAGTGTTGTGGAGGGCGGGGAGAGTGGCGGGGTGGACTCCTCTTCTGGGTGTGCTCGCCTGCTGCTGCCCCTAGGCTCTGTGCCGTTTGCCCTCCTCCTTGCTTTGGGTTCAGCGGCGGGCGGGTGCATTGGGGGAGGAGAGGGGTTGGACAGCTGCCACTCCCCCTGGAGACCTTCTGTTCCCCCTGCCTGCTCTGCTGTGACTTAAACAGCGGTAGGGGCGGGTGGGTGCATGCAGGCAGGGGTTCGGGGGACAGCTGCTACGGTGCAGATTTAAGTGCATCTGGGTCCGGACGCAGCCCAGAGTCCGCCTATTGAGGACCCCGGGGCTATGGTCTCCATGGTTGGATGTCCCTGGGCTATCCCTGAAGGAGCTGGTCGTGACAAGGGTACTGTAGTGCCCAGTAGGTTGAATGCTTGAGCAATCAAATGTTCCAACTGTACCCTATAGGAGAGTCTAAAGTGTGCTATATGCTCTGCGCAAGATTGGATGTTGTCATGGTAGATACTGGCTTTCGGCTGTGATGCATAATGTGAGCTTGATCATATCAGCAGCACGGTTATGGGATATTTTGTACTTGGTGATTTCTTTATTTCTGTATTGTCTTGTTATTACTTATTAAGCAATTCTGTTGTTTTTTTTCCTCTGTTTTTACTATCTTTTGTTTATCAATAAATATATATATTTTTTTTTTATCCAAGAAAATAAGTAGTTCAGAGACTTGAGGTTTAAATTAGGACACACCTTGCCCTCTTTCCTGGGCACCGTGAACAGGTTTGAATGAAAACCTTGAAATGGACCCTGCGAGGGAACAGACACAATCACTTCTTGTGCAAGGAGGTCCTGCACTGCCTCCCTGAGATCCTTCAAGCGATCTGGAGACAATCTGTCTGCCGGCAGAGACCGAAATTCGAACTTGTGCTCGGAACGAATCGGTTCGTGAAAACCCATTTGTCCCGGATCAAGGACATTCAGGGTTCCTGAAAGAAACACAGACCTCCCCCCTACCCCAGAAAATGGGTGAGGGCGCCCCTTCATGCAGAAGAGAATTTGTCCGCCAAACCTCTCCAGAGGCCCTGAATGCTTTACCTCTCTTGTGTCCCTAGACATGAAAAAAAAGAGAATTTTAGAGAATTGGGAACTCTTATCCCCCATTAAGCCTTTTATCAACTCATCCAAGGAGTCTCCAAACAATCGCTCGCCCAGAAAGGGGACATCTATTAAGGCCTTCTTAGAAGCCTGGTCAGCCGACCAGCTTTTAAGTCACACCATGCGGCGTATGGCAATCCCTACTGCTGACCCTCTGGCAACCAGGGAGCCGCGTCCAAGGACGCATCGCATAGAAACACCAGGGCCTGGGCCATCTGGTCCGTGAGTCCAATCAAGGTCAGGGGAACAATCTCAGTGTTCCAAGTTACCCCTAAGCACTTTAACCCATACCGTTACAGTCTGTGAAACCAGAACGGACACCGAGATCGATTTTTGTACCAAACACGCCAAAACATGGAGGTGGCGGGAAAAGGGATTCCACCCGTCTGTCCACCGGGTCCTTGAAGGCCGGGGAATCTTCCACGGGTACCACAGTATATTTGTTAAACCTGGAAACAGGGTGGTCCACCCTAGGGGGCACCGTCCAGCAGTTCGAGACCGAGTCAGCAAAGGAAGAAAGGCGTTTAGGCACCCCTCCATTGTTCATTCACAATATCGTTAAAAAAAATCCTCGGGACAAGGAAACACCTGACCCGATTTCTGGGCTTTGCAGGAGCCAAAACAACCCGCGTTCTTGACTGTGTGGGCTCATCAGTCAATTGTAAAGTTTACCTTACTGAACAAATCAGTGCTTCCACCATAGCGCGTTCCCTCGCTGTGGCTGAGGACAGGTCCTCTTCGCCACCTGAATGTGAGGACAGTGATCCCACAGGTAGGGGGCTGTCCGTGGTGACCATGTCAGTCTCTGAGTCAGAAGACAGAGAAGGTAGCAGCCATTTTTGGTTAGCAACATGTTTCATGACAAGATCAACCTTTAATGCCAGATTTTCCAATGCTGCAGAAAAAGACACTATGGACTGCGAGCCGGATGTACCGGCAGTCGCACTGAGGGGGTCTGATGGAGAATTTACCTCCTGGGACTCCATTTTGCAATGTGACAAAAAAACATGCACTGCCCCTTTAAATTCGCGATCGCAGTCCACACCGCCCGTTCGCGCTGTACTCGGGGTTATCCTTTAAACAGCGGCAGGTAGCAGAGTGCGCAGGGAATGCCCAGAAACGACCCCCATACTGTATCACCTCACAGAAGAACCAGCAACGTCTGCAGCATGGAGAACTGAGCATAGGAAATGACATCAATCCTCAAGAGGCCGAACTGCCTGTGTAGCTCCAGACTACAACAAAATGGCGCTAATACAACTTTTTAGGAAGTCCAGGGAAAATGGCCACATCACCTCACACACAGGGAGCCGATGCCAACACCTAAGATGGCGGCTGAACGCTGCCATGAGGTCAGGACCCAGATGCAAGGCCACACCAGGGATCTACCTAAAAAGACCCCACAGGATAGGGTACCGCTGTATACCCCACCACCACCCCTCGGGCGCCGAATATAGCGCTCCCCTTGCAGGAGCAGGGAGGGAAGGGCTGGAATCCTGATAGGCCAGGGGGATCTTTTAGAAAAAAAGGGGTCCTATTATCCCCAGGAGTGGGCCCCCTTCCTCCCCCCAGAGGCCACTAGGGACATGGGGGGGGCTCAGTTTACTCACCATACCATGGACTGGTGGGCTCTGCTCCAGACAGACCACCTCCCACTCTGAGTGGGGGTGCTGCAAGCCGAGGGGTGCACTGTGAGCGTTCCAGGTCGAGGTCAACATCCACTCGCAGGCTCGTCCCCGTCCACAGGGGCTCTGTCGTGGCGAGGCCTAGTGCGGAACTATAACCTGCTCACACTCGTTGGCCAGGCTGGGAAACTGTAAGGATCTAGATTATCCAGTGCGAAACCTCAGCCGGCTGTCGCTTGTAGTTCACCAGGAGGATCTGACACTAGCTACCGTTCGCGACTAAAGAGAAATAAACAGAAATATTCTTAAAAGAACCAAAAAAAAAGTCCCAGCAGGAAACCTAGGTCCTACTCCTTCACTAGGCAGCAAGAAACTGGCTTGTGGCAGAGTGTGTGTGGGGTTATGCCGTGAGGGACAGCTCCTGTAGGCATGTCAGTGAATTTTTTGTTACTGCCTAGTACTACTCCTGTAGGGGGCAGCATAACCCTATGGTATAAGAAGCATAAGAGCTGCGTCTGTCAATGGAGGAAAAGAACTGAAAAACGAAGTGCGAGTATACTCCCTGGGACTGAGCCATTGGCGTAATCAAGCTTGTTCCTGCCTGGTGTCCTACTCCTGTAGGGGGCAGTATCACCCAATAGTCAAGAAGATAAGGAGCTGTGGCTGTCAATGAATGAAAAAGGATCTTTAATACAGAAATGTTGGCTTACTAAAAAAGTATGTCCATTTATAGTATAGTATAGTATGCTACCAATACTTGGCCAGGGCTCCTTTTGCATGAACTACTGCATCAATGTGGTGTGGCATGGAGCCGATCCTCCTGTGCCACTGCTGAAGGGTTATGATAGCTCAGGTTGCTTTGGATAGTGGCCTTCAGCTCGTCTGCATTGTTGGGGCTGGTGTCTCATCTTCCTCTTGGCAATATGCCAGAACCAGAAATGTATTCATTTTTTTTTAAATTTATTTCTGCATGTGAGCACCTTTTTGTATGTAATACAGCGCTTGTGTATGAATCTACTGCACTATGGTCTGTTTTTATACACTTCTTTTTTGCGTGGATGCAGTGAATTACACTGGAAAGATTGCCTGTTTATTAAAAGGAGAATTGGAAGAAAAACTGGATTTTTGACTTACCGTAAAATCCTTTTCTCTTAAGCTCATTGACAGACGCAGGACTCGTATCGTGATATCCGTAGGGTTATACTGCCCCCTACAGGAGTAGGACACTAGGCAGAAAAAAAGTTCCGGCTATGCCTATGTGCAGTCCCAGGGGGTATACCCTCTCACTTCCTGCTATAGGATGTCAGTTTTGTATCAAAGCAGTGTCAGAGAAATCATACCAACCCAACTCAAACATAGAGGGGCAGGTACTGCATCTGTCAATGAGCTTAAGAGAAAAGGATTTTACGGTAAGTCAAAAATCCAGTTTTCTCTGTCGCTCATTGACAGACGCAGGACTCATATCTTGATATCCGTAGGGACGTCCCAAAGGAGTGCCATAAATGAGGGGTGGGATAACAGAAGAAAACATCCCATAAGGTCAAAAAACATAGCCAACCAGGAAACACAGGACTCATTGGAACAAAAGATGAGACCCACCTGAAAACCAAAAACAGAAACCCCGAGGTAGACCATGGGTCCCCTCAAACAGCAGCCTGCAAAACCTTGCGGCCAAAAGAGGCATCCGTAGATGCCAGCCCAACAACCATATAAAACATTGTAAAGGTATGAACAGACGACCAGGCAGCCGCCTTGCAAACCTGAAGCACAGACGCCTGATGGCGGAAAACCCAGGAAGCACTAAGTGCCCGAGTAGAGTGCGCCTTAACAGGGAAAGGAGGAACCTGACCCTCAATCAAACAAGCCTGCATCACCGTCTGCCTGATCCATCTGGAGAAAGTCACAGCAGACGCAGGCAACCCCTTCCTAGGGCCATCCGTGATCACAAAGAACGAATCCGACTGACGAAAAGGAGTCAGCAGTGGCCAGGTACACCCCGAGTGCCCGAACCACATCCAAGTTGTGCAAATTCCTTAGGATGGCTGGGCTGAGGACACAGGGAAGTCAACACAATATCCTCATGTAAGTGAAAATGGAGACCACCTTAGGAAAGAAGGACGGATCCGGACGAAGAATCACTTAATCCCCATGAACCACCAGATAGGGGGAACAAAAGGACAACGCAGCCAGTTCCGATACCCTGCGTTCTTAAGTAACAGCCACCAAAAAGGCCACCTTGTGGGATAAGGTAAGCAGGGGAATTTCCCAGTACCTTCAAAGGGAGGTTTCTGGAGAACCGACAACACCAAACTAAGGTCCCAGGGCGACAAGGAAGAACGCACCGGAGGAACCAGGTGCCGCACCCCCTGGATGAAAGTTGGCACCCGGGAATGAGTGGCCAGTAGCCTCTGGGAGAAAAATCGCCAAGGCCGAGACCTGACCCTTGATAATACTCAAAGCCAGCTTCTGCTCACCCCCCCCCCCCCCCCGTTGAAGGAAGGCCAAGACCCGAGCCACCGAGTAAGAACGTGGAGAAACCCCGAGGTACTCACACCACGCAATAACGGAATTTTTGTAAGAAGTTACCGTAAAATTCCTTTCTCTGAGTCCTCTGTCAGTCGCCGCCCACTCATACAGTCTTCACTTATGGGTATTGACCTTTTATCCACAGGAGCAAGCTAGGCATAAGACTTGTTAAAACACAAAACAATTTGCATAGACAGACCTGTAGGGGGCTGTCCCTCTGGTCCAATACCCCCCTGCTATCAGCATTCCCAACTCAATTTGGTAGCAAGCAGTAAATAGTCCAAGAACCCCACAAAAGAGGGGCAGGGGCGGCGACTGTCAGAGGACTCAGAGAAAGTAATTTTACGGTAAGTTCTTACAAAAATTCAGTTTTCTCTTACGTCCTCTGACAGTCGCCGCCCACTCATACAGTCTTCACTTATGGGATGTCCCAAAGCAGTGTAGACATGAGGGGTGGGAAGCGCAGCCGTCACAAAGGCAACGCAGCACCCAGGTCAGAGAAAGGAACCTTATCTGAACCAGAAAGGTAGAAAACACTGGGTAACAAACGCTCAACAGGAGCAAACAACCCAAGAAAGGAAATCAACAAAGGGGAAACCCCCCCCCCCCAACAGAAGGGGACAGACTAACGCCATGTCCCCTTCAAGGTACTGCCGCACACAGAACTTTGTGGCCAAAAGGAGGCATCTGCCGATGCCAACACATCAAGTTTGTAAAAGTTAGAAAAAGTGCGCACGGACGACCAAGTCGCTGCCTTGCACACCTGGGCCACCGACGCTTGATGTCGGAAGGTCCATGACGCACTCACCGCTCTGGTAGAGTGCGCCTTGAAAGGGAAGGGCGGCACCCGTTCCCTAATTGAATAGGCCTGTACTATCGTCTGTCTGATCCATTTTGAAATGGTTGCCGCAGACGCAGCCATACCCTTCGGAGAGACCCTGATCGCCCGGACCACATCCAATGAATGCAGGGCAAACTCCTTAGGATGTTTAGGATTCGCACACAGCGAAGGTAAGACAATGTCCTCGTTAAGATGAAAATCGGATACCACCTTAGGAAGGAAAGATTGGTGAGGTCGCAAGACCACCTTTTCCCTATGAACATCCAGGTAAGGGGAGCGGCAGGACAGGGCCGCCAACTCTGACACTCTGCGGGCAGGTGTGATCGCCACCAGAAAGGCAAACTTCCGTGACAGCACAGGCAGCCACGCCGTTAAAGCCAGTGACTGTAAAGCAGGATGGAAGATCGGCCCCTGAGACAGCAGATTGTCTTGTAACCGGAGCCGCCAGGGAGGCTCGACGACCAGTTGCATGATGTCCGCGTACCAAGACCGGCGCGGCCAGTCCGGGGCCACCAGAATCACCAACTTCGGTTCCGAGACCAAACTTCGAAGGAACCTGGACAACAAACTGAATCGGGGGAGGGGGGGGGAGGCATATATCAGTCGATACCGATTCCAAGGCACCACCAGCGCATCCGAGGCATCTGCCAGAGGATCACGCGTTCTTGCCACGAATCTTCCCACCTTGTTGTTTACACGAGACGTGAACAGATCCACATCCGGGGATCCCCAACGTGCACACAACATCTGAAACACCTCCAGGTGTAAGGACCATTCCCCCTGGTCCAGGGTCTGGCGACTCAGATAGGCCGCCTGCCAGTTCTCCACACCTGGAATGTGAACTGCCGAAATCGCCGGGACCTGCATCTCGGCCCAAGACAGAATTTTTGGACACTTCCTGGGCCGCCCGGGCACTCCTGGTGCCCCCTTGGTGATTGATGCAAGCCACCGCGGGAGCGTTGTCCGTCTGCACATGCACAGGGCGGCCCCGAAGATGATCCGTCCAACGAAGCAAAGCATAGTCTGATCGCTCGCAGTTCCAAGACATTTATTGGCAGGAGGACTCCTCCTCCGACCAAGTGCCCTGGGCAGACAGAGTGCCCAGAATGCCACCCCAGCCCGACAGGCTGGCGTCCATGGTGATCACTGTCCACAACGGCCAGAAAGGATTTCCCCTCCATCAGAGCCAGAGACTGGAGCCACCACAGAAGATCCTCTCTGACCCGGTGGCTCAAAGATATCCTCCTTTCCAAGGAATGAGGATGCCTGTCCCACCTGGCCAGGATCTCCGCTTGAAGAGACCGCATGCAGGTCCTGAGCGATGAGGATTCGTTGTCCCTGAGGGACCTGACCTCGTTCTGTAGAGTCCGGAGTTTGTCCTCCGGCAGAAAAACATTTGCATGAGCGGAGTCCAGGACCATCCCCAAGTAAGAGAGACGAACAGAAGGGGACAACATCGACTTCTGAAAGTTGATGGTCCACCCGAACTCCTGGAGCGTCTGAACTATGGTTGACCGATCGCGCAACAGAATTGAACTGGAACTCGATCTTAACAGGAGATCGTCCAGATAACCCAGGATCGCAATCTCCTGCGCCCGTAACAGGGCCAGAACCGGAGCCAACACTTTGGTAAATACCCTTGGAGTCGAACCGAGACCAAAGGGTAACGCCACAAACTGATAGTGCTCCTCTGTGATTGCGAATCGGAGGTACCCCTGATGACCTTCGAAGTTAGGGATGTGTAGGTACGCATCCTTGAGGTCGATTAGCCAGGAATCTCCCAGGCTCAGAAAGGCCAATACCGATCAGAGGGATTTCATATACGGAATTTTTGAACCCGCACAAAGCAGTTTAGCAACTGTAGGTCCAGAATCGGATGCACCTTGCCCACCTTTCTGGGCACCGTGAACCTTGGACATCTTTCTGAGCACCGTGAACAGATTAGAGTAAAAAACCCCGAAACCTGTCCCGATCTGACACCGGGATGATCACCCCCTGGGCGAAGAGATCCTGAACCGCCCGTTGGAGATCTCAGAAATGATCTGGGGTCAAATGAAGATTTGAGGGAAAGAATCTGTCTGCTGGGTGCGATCGAAATTCGATCTTGTCCCCCGACCGAATGAGTTCCTGAACCCATCTATACTGAATGGCGGACGGGGCCGCCGTGCCAGAGTGGGCAGCTTTAGACGTGCCCACCCAAGGCTTCTTCTGACCACCAGAGGCCTTAAAGGAGTTGCCCTTGTCTTGTGCCTGAAAGTCACGAAAGGACCCCTGGTTAGGTTTAAAGGAAGGGCCCCGCTTACAGCAGAAAAAAACTTACCCTTGGACACATGGGGCAGCAGAGTGCTTTTACCCCCAGTGACCCCTTAACCAAATCGCCCAGGGAGTCCCCAAAAGAGACGATTCCTTGCCTAAGGGATGTCAGACACCGTCTTCCTGGAAGTCTGGTCAGCCGACCAGCTCTACAGCCACACAAGGTGATGGATTATCACTAAAAGAAAAGGGGAATAACTGTGCTAACTCCTCTAAATGAGCAGCAACTTAAATTGCGACAAACAACTAGACAAGATATAAATAAATAAGTTGCGCTAGATTGAAAAATATTATAACGAAAAATATTTAACAAAAAAATCAGAAGTGATGGTGTTAACCATGAACTAAGTGGTGTAAACCATATATAATGTCCAAATAAATTGTCCAAATATTCAAGAGATAGATCCGGAATCTAATCCAAATGTAAGGTATAAGCCACCAGGTGTATAATCTCCTTACCGAATGCAGGTAAAAGATTCGCCCAAATGACAGAGAATGGTTCCAATCCAGCAACCTCAAAGTGACTCCTCAGACTTGTAAGATGTCTCAGTGATGTTGTGTCAAATGCATGTGAAATGAAAAGCAGATGACAGATGTACAGCATGCATTCAGAAAGAAATTAACCTGAATAGCCACCAAGATAGAGTTAGGGACTACCACCGATATCACCGCTGCTTACCAGACACTGATAGCAAATGAGCCAATGGTAATCTCATGCAGGTGTCTTCACGATAAGTCCGAATAGCTGAACTAATTGCTCCAAAGTGATCCAAGAGGGTTACATGGAAAAAGCAAAGCGCTCAATAGTGTAAAACCAACGATTTATTAATAAATATATAGAAAGCAACTTACAAACAAAAGGTTAAGAGAGCGTGGGTGTGAACGACCCGTTCAAAACCCACGCTCTCTTAACCTTTTGTTTGTAAGTTGCTTTCTTTATATTTATTAATAAATCGTTGGTTTTACACTATCGAGCGCTTTGCTTTTTCCATGTAACCCTCTTGGATCACTTTGGAGCAATTAGTTCAGCTATTCGGACTTATCGTGAAGACACCTGCATGAGATTACCATTGGCTCATTTGCTATCAGTGTCTGGTAAGCAGCGGTGATATCGGTGGTAGTCCCTAACTCTATCTTGGTGGCTATTCAGGTTAATTTCTTTCTGAATGCATGCTGTACATCTGTCATCTGCTTTTCTTTTCACATGCATTTGACACAACATCACTGAGACATCTTACAAGTCTGAGGAGTCACTTTGAGGTTGCTGGATTGGAACCATTCTCTGTCATTTGGGCGAATCTTTTACCTGCATTCGGTAAGGAGATTGTATACCTGGTGGCTTATACCTTACATTTGGATTAGATTCCGGATCTATCTCTTGAATATTTGGACAATTTATTTGGACATTATATGTGGTTTACACCACTTAGTTCATGGTTAACACCATCACTTCTGATTTTTTTGTTAAATATTTTTCATTATAATATTTTTCAATCTAGCGCAACTTATTTATTTATATCTTGTCTAGATGGATTATCACTGCAACAGCAGATAAGCGTGAGACTAAAGGGGCCTCAGCCAAGGCTGCATCACACAGGTATAAAACCGCCTGAATAATTTGGTCCACCATCTCCAAAGTAGCAGGAGGGGCGGAATCAGCCACAAGGGTGCGTCTGAGCACCTTTGTGCACTCCACCACAGCCTGAGAGACCATTACTGAGGCGAACACGGGCTTCAGCAAGGAACCTACCACCACATAGGAGTGGCGGGTAAGAGATTCCACCCGCCTATCCGCTGGGTCCCTAAGCACCGGATAAGCCTCCTTGGGCATCAGAGTGGCTTTGTGTAATCTGGATACCGTGTGGTCCACCTTAGGGGCCACAGTCCAGTGCGAATCCGTTGGGGAAGCAAAGGGAGAAGGGGACTGAAACTGCTTAGGTACCACAAAATTGCGCTTTAAATTGCGCCATTGTACAATCACCATTTCGTGAAACTCAGCGGGACAGGGAAATACCTGAGACGCTTTCTGGGTTCTGCGGGTCCCAAAGGAAGACCGCTTACCCGGTGGGTGGGGCTCATCCTCTTAAGTGTAGCGTGTCTGTAACAGAACTAATAAGCACGGGCATAGCAGCGCGTTCTTTGGCCGACCCAGAGAGGTAGTCGTCCCCCTCATCATCCTCCTCCCCTTCCGACTGAGAGGACTGGGACCCTTCAGGGGGCACACAGTCCATTCTAGCTCTGAATCAGAAGACTGAGAAGCCTGGGCCGTTTTCTAGAGGCCCGCTCAGACATCAACAGATCCACTTTAGACACCAAAGTCGCAATGCAGCAGTAAGGGAGCCCATCGCAGAGGATTCAGGCGTACCTGAGCCCCCACCCGAGCTGGGGGGAGTGTGCTATCCTGGGACTCCATAACACCCATATTAAAAAATGTATGGCCCTTTAAATAAGTGACAGCGGCGGATTCCACCGCAATGCATCTCAATGAGTACTAGTCTGTAGCGCTAAGGCACCGAACATAATACTGCCAGCAAAGGTAGTACCCCAAAAAACCAGCACACAAGCCCCCCAGAAGTGTTACCACGCTCCCAGCGTGATCAGGACGAAGGAAATGACGTCACGCCGCTAGAGGCCCAACAGTGGTCTGAGCTAAGCAAAAATGGCCACCAATGCAAAGTAATGGGGAGGCTCTGGGAAAATGGCCGCCGAGCCCTAAGCAAAGAAACATTGCCACACGCAAGATGGCGCCCGAAGGGAGCGAATTACACTAGAGAAAATGGCTGCTGACTGCCCATACATGAAGCCAGAACAGCCTGCCCACATCCAAAATGGCGGCCCCGCAATTTTTACACTGCAGCGCCCCCCACAACCATGCCTGTACCTCCAAAGTGACACAACACACTCCCGAGGGACTCAGGGACCCCCGCAAACCCCCCACAGCGCGGCATGACCGCAAATAGCGCCCCAGCAGGGACCGTGTGGGAGACACAGGGACCAACAGGCAGACATGAGGGGAATCACACAGACTCTGAACAGACTGCAATCCCCATGAGAGAAGGCCCCACACACACACCCCCGGGCATACAATGTCATAGACAGAGGGGGTTGCATGGTACTCACCGATCCATGCGAATTTGTGGGCGCCACTCTGCGACGGGAAGCCTCCCACCCCGGGTGGTGGTGGTGCCGTCAACCAAAACAGGATTCTAGCAACACACGGCGTTCCACAGTTTAGGCATCCTAGCAAAGTGGCCACTTTGCGGGCTTTGTCCCTGAGGACAGGGACAGGTCGTTTGCGATGCCAGGGCTTAAGCGTAGCCTGCTAAACGCTCAATGGCGGGCTGGGATTCCGTAAGGCTCTAGTACAACCAGGCTGATTCCCAGCTCCGCAAATGCTGTAGTCTTCCGAAGTCTGACTAAGCGCAGGAACAAATAAAAAGGTAACAGTGCAAAGAAAACACACTTAGCATAAAATAAAATGTAAGAAAACAGAAGAAAAGGCTGAGACTGTAGCCCCAGCACAGGGAAGCCCATCTTACTCCTAACTAGGCAAAATACAAACTGAGTTGGGAATGCTGATAGCAGGGGGGTATTGGACCAGAGGGACAGCCCCCTACAGGTGTGTCTATGCAAATTGTTTTGTGTTTTAACAAGTCTTATGCCTAGCTTGCTCCTGTGGATAAGAGGTCAATACCCATAAGTGAAGACTGTATGAGTGGGTGGCGACTGTCAGAGGACGTAAGAGGATTAAGACTTCCATGCACGATGAGAGATCATTCTAGAAGTCACTTTCCTCGCTTTAAGCAGAGTAGGCAAAACTGAAGCAGACAATCCCCTGTCCTTCAGCACCTGGCTCTCAACAGCCGAGCCGTCAAGCCAGCGACCGTAAAGCAGGACGGAAGATCGGCCCCTGAGACAGCAGATCCTCCCTGAGAGGAAGCCTCCAAGGAGCGTCTGTGACCAGCCTGACCAAGTCGGCGTACCAGGCACGACAAAGGCCAGTCCGGGGCCACAAGAATGACCAGAATTTCTTCCACCTCTATCCTGTGAAGAAGCCCCAGGCCGCAACTTGAGTGGAGGAAAGGCATACAGCAGCTGATACTGCCCCCACGGGGCCACCAGTGCATCTGTGGTGTCTGCCAGAGGATCTTAGGAAGGGGCTACAAACCTCTGCACCCTCCTGTTGAGCCCCCTTGATGGAAGGTCTGTCGGCTGAGAAAAAATCCGCCTGCCAATTTTCCACGCCTGGAATGTGAACAGTGGAGATAGCTGGAACAAGCGTTCCGCCCAACGAGTACGCCGGCCACTTTCAAGGCCGCAAGGACACTCTTGGTGCCTCCTTGGTGAGTGACATAAGCCACGACCGTGGCATTGTCCGACTGAACCTGCACTGGACAGCCCCAAAGATGCTCGGTCCAGTGAACCAGGCAAAGCCTGATCACTCTCAGTTCCAATACATTTAATCGGCAACCTGGATGCTTCCAGGGACCAGATTCCCTGAGCAGAAAACCTGCCGAGGACCCCTCCCCACTCGGATAGACTGTCATCCGTGGTGACAATCGTCCAATAGATCGGAAGAAAGGACATTTCTTCGACTGAGCAACGGAGACTGAAGCCACCATAGCAGGGACCCCCTGGTCCGCTCGCTCAGCTGGATCTGATTGTCCAGAGAATCGGGATTCCTGTTCCATGTGAGAAGATCTCCTTTTGGAGGGTCCGCGCATGAAACTGAGCAAAAGGTATCGCCTCAAAACACGCCACCAGCAGTCCCAGAATGCTCCAGCAGGTCCGAAGGGACGATCATTTGGTGGCCAGCAACAGCTGAGTCGCTGTTTGGATTTTCTGGAGTTTTTCCGCAGGGAGAAACACCTTGGCCAAGGACGCAATCAAAGCCAGGCCCAGATAGTCCCGTCTCCTGGAGGGGACCAGGGACGACGTCAGCAGGCACACAAGCCACCAGAACTCTTCCAGAGAGATCATGGTGATCTCCAAATTTGCCATCAGAACCTGTGGAGACTCCGCACTGAGGAGGTGGTCATCCAGGTACCCCAGGACCGATCCCGGTTGCCACAACAGCGCCAGAACCGGAGCCAAAACCTTTGAGAAGACCCGGGGAGCAGAGGCGAGACCAAAGGGTAATGCCACAAACAGATAATGGTCCTCTCCCACTGCAAAGCGCAGAAAACGTAGGTGTCCTGCGCAAATGGGAATGTGAAGGTAGGCACATTTGATGTCAATGGAGGCCAAAAAGTCCACCCGATGCAGGGAGGCCACCATTTCTGGGCACTGTGAACAGATGTGAGTAAAAACCCAGAAAAACGTTCTCTAGTTGTACCCAGTCCTGTACAGCCCCCAACAAAGCCTGTAGGCAATCCGGGGACAGCCTCACAATGGAAGGGAATAACCTCACCGGTTGAACCAATCGAAACTCGATCTTGTACCCCGACCGCATGACCTCGTGACCCAGTAGGCTTGAATCCTGGAGAGGCACGGATCTGAGAGTAGGCAAGACGTCCCCCCCACTCCTGACATGGGTGGGGGCGCACCCTCAGGCCGAAGCGGACTCGTTCCCAGGGCTGGAGGAACTTGATTTCCCGTTACCAAACCAGGGTCGCTTGGAACTCCCCGAGGGGGCCCGGAAAGGGCTTCGCCTTGTCGACCGCTCCAGAGGAACGAAAAAACAGCTGTGAGTTGAAATGGAGGGTCCCCGTCTGCGACAAGGGTCCTCACCCTTGGTAGCCTGTGGGAGAAAGGTGCTCTTGACCCCAGTGAGAACTTTGATAATATCATCCAGGGTAACACCAAACAGGTAATCCCCCTAAAAAGTCAAGGCTTTCTTCGAAGCCTGATCTGCTGACCAGCACTACAGCCACAGCATGCCCCGGAGGACCCCAGCCATGGAGCAGTCTCCAGTGTGGCGTCGCAAACAAATTGCAGCCCCTGCACCATCTGATCCAGCAGTGACTCCGACATGGCAGGGGGGAGGTTTCTCCCCTCCAGGTCACGGCGTAGGAACCTGGTCCATTCCGTTAATGTTTGCGAAACCAGGGCAATGGTAAACACTGGTTTGAAGGCAGACCATGCCAGGGAGAACATAGTGCGAGACACAGACTACGCCCTACGATCAACCAGATCCCCAAAGGACGGTAAGACGGAAGACTGTATGAGTGGGTGGCGACTGTCAGAGGACGTAAGAGGATTAAGACTTCCATGCACGATGAGAGATCATTCTAGAAGTCACTTTCCTCGCTTTAAGCAGAGTAGGCAAAACTGAAGCAGACAATCCCCTGTCCTTCAGCACCTGGCTCTCAACAGCCGAGCCGTCAAGCCAGCGACCGTAAAGCAGGACGGAAGATCGGCCCCTGAGACAGCAGATCCTCCCTGAGAGGAAGCCTCCAAGGAGCGTCTGTGACCAGCCTGACCAAGTCGGCGTACCAGGCACGACAAAGGCCAGTCCGGGGCCACAAGAATGACCAGAATTTCTTCCACCTCTATCCTGTGAAGAAGCCCCAGGCCGCAACTTGAGTGGAGGAAAGGCATACAGCAGCTGATACTGCCCCCACGGGGCCACCAGTGCATCTGTGGTGTCTGCCAGAGGATCTTAGGAAGGGGCTACAAACCTCTGCACCCTCCTGTTGAGCCCCCTTGATGGAAGGTCTGTCGGCTGAGAAAAAATCCGCCTGCCAATTTTCCACGCCTGGAATGTGAACAGTGGAGATAGCTGGAACAAGCGTTCCGCCCAACGAGTACGCCGGCAACTTTCAAGGCCGCAAGGACACTCTTGGTGCCTCCTTGGTGAGTGACATAAGCCACGACCGTGGCATTGTCCGACTGAACCTGCACTGGACAGCCCCAAAGATGCTCGGTCCAGTGAACCAGGCAAAGCCTGATCACTCTCAGTTCCAATACATTTAATCGGCAACCTGGATGCTTCCAGGGACCAGATTCCCTGAGCAGAAAACCTGCCGAGGACCCCTCCCCACTCGGATAGACTGTCATCCGTGGTGACAATCGTCCAATAGATCGGAAGAAAGGACATTTCTTCGACTGAGCAACGGAGACTGAAGCCACCATAGCAGGGACCCCCTGGTCCGCTCGCTCAGCTGGATCTGATTGTCCAGAGAATCGGGATTCCTGTTCCATGTGAGAAGATCTCCTTTTGGAGGGTCCGCGCATGAAACTGAGCAAAAGGTATCGCCTCAAAACACGCCACCAGCAGTCCCAGAATGCTCCAGCAGGTCCGAAGGGACGATCATTTGGTGGCCAGCAACAGCTGAGTCGCTGTTTGGATTTTCTGGAGTTTTTCCGCAGGGAGAAACACCTTGGCCAAGGACGCAATCAAAGCCAGGCCCAGATAGTCCCGTCTCCTGGAGGGGACCAGGGACGACGTCAGCAGGCACACAAGCCACCAGAACTCTTCCAGAGAGATCATGGTGATCTCCAAATTTGCCATCAGAACCTGTGGAGACTCCGCACTGAGGAGGTGGTCATCCAGGTACCCCAGGACCGATCCCGGTTGCCACAACAGCGCCAGAACCGGAGCCAAAACCTTTGAGAAGACCCGGGGAGCAGAGGCGAGACCAAAGGGTAATGCCACAAACAGATAATGGTCCTCTCCCACTGCAAAGCGCAGAAAACGTAGGTGTCCTGCGCAAATGGGAATGTGAAGGTAGGCACATTTGATGTCAATGGAGGCCAAAAAGTCCACCCGATGCAGGGAGGCCACCATTTCTGGGCACTGTGAACAGATGTGAGTAAAAACCCAGAAAAACGTTCTCTAGTTGTACCCAGTCCTGTACAGCCCCCAACAAAGCCTGTAGGCAATCCGGGGACAGCCTCACAATGGAAGGGAATAACCTCACCGGTTGAACCAATCGAAACTCGATCTTGTACCCCGACCGCATGACCTCGTGACCCAGTAGGCTTGAATCCTGGAGAGGCACGGATCTGAGAGTAGGCAAGACGTCCCCCCCACTCCTGACATGGGTGGGGGCGCACCCTCAGGCCGAAGCGGACTCGTTCCCAGGGCTGGAGGAACTTGATTTCCCGTTACCAAACCAGGGTCGCTTGGAACTCCCCGAGGGGGCCCGGAAAGGGCTTCGCCTTGTCGACCGCTCCAGAGGAACGAAAAAACAGCTGTGAGTTGAAATGGAGGGTCCCCGTCTGCGACAAGGGTCCTCACCCTTGGTAGCCTGTGGGAGAAAGGTGCTCTTGACCCCAGTGAGAACTTTGATAATATCATCCAGGGTAACACCAAACAGGTAATCCCCCTAAAAAGTCAAGGCTTTCTTCGAAGCCTGATCTGCTGACCAGCACTACAGCCACAGCATGCCCCGGAGGACCCCAGCCATGGAGCAGTCTCCAGTGTGGCGTCGCAAACAAATTGCAGCCCCTGCACCATCTGATCCAGCAGTGACTCCGACATGGCAGGGGGGAGGTTTCTCCCCTCCAGGTCACGGCGTAGAAACCTGGTCCATTCCGTTAATGTTTGCGAAACCAGGGCAATGGTAAACACTGGTTTGAAGGCAGACCATGCCAGGGAGAACATAGTGCGAGACACAGACTACGCCCTACGATCAACCAGATCCCCAAAGGACGGTAAGCCGCACCGTCCACTCTTTTAATGAGGGACTCCTCAAATGGATAGCGCCTAGCCATCTGCGTTAGGCATGCGGGAAAGGGAAAAAAACCTTTGTCACCCTGGAGGGCTTGCGAACGCCAACGGCAACCTGCGTAACAGTGGCAGGGTATCCGGACAGACACAATTAGCGCGTCCACCAGCGCCTCATCTTGCGCGACAGAGGAGGCAGAAAGGTCATCCTCACTATCAGAGGAGATGGGGTGCAAGACAGCAGCCCCAGAGGGGAGACCCGCATCAGCAGGGACTGGTTCAGATTCAAAATTTGAGGCAGCAGACGAGGCAGGGGTAGGCGGAGGTCGCTGTTTAGCACCGCGCCCCTGAAAGGCCACCCCCGCCCGGTACACAAATGACTCCAGACGAGCTGGGAACCAGAGGGCCCTGCGGCCACCACGAGGGGATCAGGTGGAGACACATGATCAGCAGGGTCCATGGGATACCAAAGGAACCCGTTAGCAAAATTTGACAAAATTAAAAAAATTTCATTTTTTTTTAACCACTTAAGCCCCGGAAGATTTTACCCCCTTCCTGACCTATTTTGCGATTCGGCACTGCGTGACTTTAACGGACAATTGCGCGGTCGTGCGACGCTGTACCTAAATGAATTTGACGTCCTTTTTTTCCCACAAACAGAGCTTTCTTTTGGTGGTATTTGATCACCTGTGCGATTTTTTGATCATGCGCTATAAACAAAAAAAGCGTCAATTTTGCAAAAATAACAATATTTTTCAAATTTTTTTATATGAAATTCCCAAAAAAAATGTAAAAATCAAAATTTTTTAACATTTTAGGCCAATTCTTTTTTTTACCATATGTTTGGTCAAAAAAAATCACAAAAAGCGTATTTTGATTGGTTTGCGCAAAAGTTATTGCGTTTACTAACAAAGAGAAAGATTTTTGTCATTTTTGTTGTTTTTTTTAACGCGTAATGGCGGCGATCTGCGATTTTTTTTTTTTGCGGGACTGCGACATTGGGGCGGACAGATCGGACCCTTGACTGACATTTTTGACACTTTTGGGGTTACCAGTGACATTACTACAGTAATCAGTGCTATACATATGCACTGTTACTGTAAAAATTACACTGACAGTGAAGGGGTTAACTTTTTTTGAGAGGGAGGGGTTATGCGTGTCCCTAGGGGCATGTTTCTAACTGTGATTGGCTGTGGCTTGATGTGTAAGAACAGTGATCAACGGTCCTACATAGTAGAACTGTATGATCACCATTCTTACACAGGGGAGAATGACGGCTTTGTTTACATTAGCCGCCTGCCTTTTTTTTCCTGATGTAACGGACGATCGTGAGTGCCCGGCGGACATCGGGTCCGCCGGGCACACGCGCGGTAGCGCGCCTCCGGTAGCGCACGCTCGCTCCCTAGCCTCACAGGCTAGCGACGTAGCCCTACGTCGCTTTGCCTGTGAGGGGCTGACCGCCGCCGTAAATAGTCGTGCGCCGGTCGGCAAGTGGTTAATATAAAAAAGTCTCCCAGTGCTACAGCGCCCCCCAGTGGCCAGGCAGCGTGCCTAGAAACCCCCGCAGAGATGGAGAAAAAGACCCCCAAAGGCTCACCACCCACCGGAGGATGCACCAGAAGTCCCAGGATGACTCAGCAGCGCTTGTCCTCACAAAAGGAAGGCCTGTAGAGTGATGTGCCCGGGTCTAGAGAGGGGCTCCACCCCCTCACACGCCTCCAGGACCTCCCACAGAAGCCCAGCTCTGAGTAAAACTAGCTAGGTGTACCAAGATGGCCACCGACATGTGAAGCACATGGAGGCTACAAGAAAATGGCGGCCCGCGCGGCTGCGGCGGTAAAGGGGGCCCCCGTGGACCCCCCTCCTGACTGACAGATGATCGCCGGCAGGTGGGCCCTGGGGAGTCAGGTAGGAACCCTCCCTGCACAACAGCCGTCCACACCGGCGGGACCCCCCGCCCCCCTCAGCGGCCTGCATGCAGATCCAGCCTCCCCACATATCCCCAGTGGCGACAGAGACCCCCCAGGAGGGGGGAAAAGGGGGGGAGGAAGGAGGCACCATAGGTGGGGGGTGCACAGTGGAACAGAGGGGAACCCAGAAAATTGGGGGTCCGACTGTCCCAGGGAAGGGCCTGTGCCCACACCAGAACCCGACATGAGGAAAAGGGGGAACATTTACTCACCATACCGGAACAGGTGGGCGCCAACTCCTGGCAGAAACCCCTCGCCGCCGTAGTGGGGGGGATGTCGGCCAATAGGAACGCTGCGACTCGGTCGCAGACCGGTCGAATGCGACCTGGCGAAATGTTTAACTCGCGGGCCTGTCCCCGTCCAGCTAGGGTCTGCACGCGCTCATAGGCCGGCTGGTGTGACCACTGGATCTCAACATCCAGCCCATCGCCCAGATCCGGCATAATTGCTTGTAGATCTCACAGGACCAATCCGGAGAAAAAACTAGCTAAAAAAAAAAAGAATATCTAAAAAAGCTTGCCAGGACCATAGATCCCAGCAAGGAACTTAGGTCCTTACTCCTGACTAGGCAGAAAAAAAAATGACATCCTATAGCAGGAAGTGAGAGGGTATAACCCCTGGGACTGACCATAGGCGTAGCCAGAACTTTTTTTCTGCCTAGTGTCCTACTCCTGTAGGGGGCAGTATAACCCTACGGATATCAGGATATGAGTTCTGCGTCTGTCAACTTTCTGCTCTAGCTCTTGAGTTTTGTAACAAGCAATGTCAGAAGACCATAAACCCCAACTCATTAGAGGGGCAGGTGCTGTGGCTGTCAACGAACATCAGAGAAAATAATTTTACGATAAGACAAAAATCCAGTTTTCGCTTTTGTTTTTTGACGGACACAGCTCCATTCTTCTTTGACCCTTGGGACATCCCAAAGCAGTGTCAATTAGGGGTGGGAAGAACACAGCAATAAACATACTTCCCAAAGGCTAAACGTAGCCAACCAGGTAAAACCGGAGCTTAACTAGGAAACAACTTGGGGTCACCTGGAAAAAATTTACACCCTCTAAAAGGACTAATCCTCTCCAACAGCGGCCTGAAAAACGTTGGCATCAACAGATGCCAACATATCTACCCCATAAAATTTTGTGAAAGTGCGCACGGATGACCAGGTGGCTGCCCGCAAACCTGCACCACTGACGTCAGGTGACCGAAGGCCCAGAGGCACTCAGCGCCCTCGTAGAATGCGACTTAACAGGAAAACGGAGGATCCAGACCTTTAACCTCTTTCAGATTGGAGAATTTTCCCCCTTAATGACCAGGCCCTATTTTGCGATTCGGCACTGCGTTACTTTAACGGATAAGTGCGCGGCCGTGTGACGCTGTACCTAAATAACATTGACATCCTTTTTTTCCCACAAATAGAGCTTTCTTTTGGTGGTATTTGATCACCTGTGTGATTTTTATTTTTTTTGCGCTATAAACAAAAAAAGAGCGACAATTTTGCAAGAAAAAAACAATATATATATATATATATATATATATTTCACATTCTGCTATATAACATTCCCCAAAAAAAAAAAAAAAACTTTTAAAATCAAATTTTTTTTAACATTTTAGGGCAATTTGTTTTCTGCTACATATTTTTGGTAAAAAAAAAAATTGAAATAAGCGTATTTTGATCGGTTTGCGCAAAAGTTATCGCGTTTACTAACTACAGGAAAGATTTGGCTGACGCAACAACGCCAACACTCATGAAAGCCTGAGGGGCTGAGATGATACCTCTTGACGATGCTCCTTGCCCACGGCAAGCGGAGGAAGCGCAAATGACCGACATAACGGAATAGGACGGTAAGCCTTCTTAACCACTTTACCACCGGAGGATTTTGCTGTCTTACGTCTGGGCCACTTTTTGCGATTCGGCACTGTGCAACTTTAACTGAAAATTGCGCGGTAATGCAACGCCGTACCCAAATTAAATTTACGTCCCTTTTTTCCCACAAACAGAGCTTTCTTTTGGTGGTATTTGATCATCTCTGCGATTTTTATTTTTTGCGATAGTAATAAAAAAAGCGACAATTTTGAAAAAATAATATTTTTCTACTTTGACAGTTAAAAAATATCCAATATATTCAATTTTTGTCATATATATAGGCCAAAATGTATTTAGCTACATGTCTTTGACAAAAAAATTCTCAATGAGCGTATTTTTACCAGTGACATTACTACAGTAATCAGTGCTATACATATGCACTGTTACTGTAAAAATGACACTGGCAGGGAAGGGGTTAATTTTTATTGGAGAGGGATGGCTTAATATATGCCTGGTGCTTACTGACGTGTGTGGGGGGAGGTGACTGAATGACACAGGGACAGATCGCAGGTTCAGCTATGCTGAACCCTGCAATCTGACCCTGCCTGTCACTTAGGAGATCCGCCCGCTTTATTTACACAAGCGGGTGGATTTCCACACTAGATCCCCGACGATCGGGGAAGAGCAGCGGCGATCGCCGCTGCTCCTCCCCTGGCCCGACTCCCGCTGTAACTGTAGCGCCGCCGAGAGAGGGGAATGTCTGGTGACGTAGGTCTACTTCGCCAGACGATAACAAGCCAGTGAGCAGTGGCCAAGTGGTTAATATTGATAGATGCCACTAACATACTAATAGACTCCATTCTAAACATCTGTATCCTCACAAAAACGGTTCAGAACTGGGAGGTCCAACATTGGACATACCACACTTTCGTTCCTAGGACCTGCGAACAGGTTTGAAATAAAAGCCATGAAACAAACGTTCTGATTCTGAGCCTAGAACAATAACCCCTTGTAGCAGCAAGTTTTGCACCACTCAAATGTGGTCTGGGAATAAATGCAGGTTGGAAGGAGAGAACTAGAGTAGATCGAAAACTTGATCTTGTAGCCGGGCCGATCAAATCATGGACCCACCTGTCTGATCAGGGAAGTCCACCAGTCTGGAGGAAGCAAAGACGTCCTCCCCAACCCCAGGCAGAAGAGGCCTTGTCCGCAGGTTTGGAAGGACCTGCTCTCGGCACACCAGACCGGGTCTGCAAGGAACCTCTGGAGGAGGTTCTTCCAGGGAGACAACGAACAGGCGATTCCCCCAAAGGGAAGATCATACAAGGCCTTCTAGATAGCCTGGTCTGTAGACCAGTATATTCGCCATATATGCGCCGAAGGATATTGCGGTCATGGACAGCCCAGAGGACTATGGGAGTTGCATCCAGAGAGGCATCACAGACGAACTGTAACCCCTGGACAAAAAAGCCCACCAGCTCCGCAAGGGCAGGTGGAGGCTGTTCCCCCTTCCAGATCCCAGCGCAAAAGCTGAGCCCATTTGGGAAGTCAGGGACACCAATCCAATGGTGAACACCGGCTCAAGGACTGAACCGGCTACAGTAAAAACATGTGGCGGAAGAAAGTCTCCACTCTCCTGACACAAAAGGATCTTTTTAAAAACCGGAGTGAGAGGATGGCCAAAAAGTAAGAGGGGCTTTTAAACTAAGTGATGGGGGGGGGGGTACAGATGTAGAATTAGCCAGTGGGGAGCAAGATTCAGAGGGCAAAAATGGGGACATTAGCGGTGTTCAGAGTTCCTAAACCCAAGGTGGGTATGGGGAAAAAAAAAATCACAAGAGCAGCCTAAAAACAACATCAAACGAGGATATATGCAACCGGCCAAAATTACGAGGTTTGTATACCAATGCCAGAAGCCTGGCCAACAAGATGGGAGAGCTGGAGCTGCTGATGTTTGAGGAGGACTTAGATTTTGACGACCATTCAGGAGTATTCCCTTTATAGCAGGGATAGAGAAGGTAAAAAAGGGGGAGGGGTATGTCTATATATTAAGAACAGTGTACAGGTAAATATAAGGGATGATAATAATGGAGCTATAGACAAGGCAGAACCCCTATGGGTAGAACTTAAAAGGGAAGGCACTATAGGGAAGGTAATATTGGGCGTATGTTTTAGGCCCCCCAACCAGAGGGAGGAGGGGGAGGCGAACCTCCTTTTACAGATAGGAGTGGCAGCAAGGGTGGGACATGTCATTATAATGGGGGACTTTAATTATCCAGATATAGACTGGGCAGAAGGAAGCGCGCATTCAGCCAAGGCTCGGCAGTTCCTAAATGTTTTGCGGGACAATTTCATGTGTCAGACGGTGAATGCACCGACAAGAAACAACAGTACTTGACCTACTGATTACCAACAATACAGACCTGCTCACGGATATAGAGATACGGGGCAACTTAGGAAACAGTGGCCATAGTTCAATTAGTATAGGGTATTAATCATAGTAACAGGAAACACAAGGGTAATATAAGGACAATGAATTTCAAAAGAGCCAATTTCCCAATACTGTGCTCTCTGCTAGAAAATATCAAATGGGATAGAACCCTGGGAACAAAGAACACGGAGGAAAAATGGGAGTGCTTCAAGAGCATACTAAACAAAGGAATTGGCCAGTGCATTCCAAAAGGGAAATAAATTTAAAAGAGCAAAACTAAACCCTGGGTGGCTAAACTCCACCATAAAAATGCATATTAAAACTAAAGAAAAGGCCTTCAAAAATACAAGACTGAGGGGTCATTGGCAGCATTCAAGTATTACAAAGAGTGTAATAAGAATATATGTAAATTACCGTGTGGGTCGGCCCATACCCCTAATAATCATATACAAAACCAAAAAGGCTTTTCAGGCCAGTTGGGAGAAGGAGGACCAAGAATCACAACAATTTTAAATAAAATAATATTTATTATTACATATTAAAAAAAAACATATGCAATTGAAAAATACAAACAAGATAAAAAACACAGTGCAGAAATATATTCCCTGGACTGGGAATGCCGATACTTAATGCTGATGTTTGTGCAAGTCCCAGATGACACACGGTCTATGGGTCCCAACAAGCCAACGCGTTTTGCATAGGGCTTCGCCAGGGCCAGAGAGACCAGACAAGACCGATATTTCTGCAATCACACATATATAAATACAAAAAACAGAAATTTATTCACTAAGAGAAAGAACATTGCAAAACAGCGATGTTATATTGTTTTTTCTCTTATTTGTGTATATATATATATATATATATATATATATTTGCAGAAATACCGGTCTTGTCTGGTCTCTCTGGCCCTGACTAAGCCCTATGCGAAACGCGTTGGCTTGCTGGGACCCCTAGACTGTGTGTCATAGTTAGTGAGGATGAAAAAAGACATCAGTCCATCCAGTTCAACCTATGATGTGTATGTGTGTTTGCTGTTAACCGTACATTGTATAACCCTGTATGTTGTGGTCTTTAAGGTGCCCATCTAATCGTTTTTTAAACTATCAATGCTCCCTGCTGATACTACTGCTTGCGGAAGAGAATTCCACATCCTTACTGCTCTTACAGTGATGAACCCCCTGCGTATTTTAAGGTTAAACCGCCTTTCCTCTAGTTTTAGTGAGTGGCCACGTGTCTTATTGTATTCCCTTTCTCTGAATAGGTTTTTCCATATGCTAGGGTTGCCAGTATAGTATTTGTACATTGATATCATATCCCTCCCCAATTGTCTCTCTTCTCCAGAGAGAGAATAGATTCAGTGCTTGTAGTCTTTCCTCATAGCTGATGTCCTCCATTCCCCTAATTATTTTTGTTGCCATTCTCTGGACTTTCTCCAGTTCCAGCACATCCTTCCTGAGGACCGGTGCCCAGAACTGGACAGCATACTCCAGATGTGGCCGGACCAGAGTCTTGTAGAGAGGGAGAATAATCTCTTTATTTCTGGAGTGAATACCCTTTTTAATACATCCCAGTATTCTGTTGGCTTTGCTTGCAGCGGCTTGGCATTACTGCCAAGCCTGTTGTCTACCAGTACCCCCAGGTCCTTTTCCATCTTAGATTCACCCAGAGGTCCCCCCCCCCGTGAGTAGCTTGCTTTCTGGCACCCAAGTGCATTACTTTACATTTTTCAACATTAAACTTCATCTGCCATGTAGTTGCCCACCCCATTATTTTGTTCAGGTCCGCTTGTAAGGTTTCCACATCCTGCCCAGAAGATATTGGCATTCTTAGTTTAGTATCATCCGCAAATACTGAGATTTTACTCGATATCCCCTCCTCTACATCATTTATGAATAAATTAAACTGGATTGGCCCCAGGACAGAACCCCGGGGGACCCTGCTTTCCACACCCGCCCAATCTGAGTACTCCCCATCAATCACCACCCTTTGCAACCTCCCCTGGAGCCAGTTCTCTATCCAGGTACTCACCTTATGGTCCATACCTACCTTCCTTAGTTTGAACAGTAAGCGTTTGTAGGGAACGGTGTCAAAGGCCTTTGCAAAGTCCAGATACACCACATCCACAGGCTTTCCTTTATCTAGGTGGCAGCTCACTTCATCATAGAAGGTTAATAGATTGGTTTGGCAAGAACGATTTTTCATGAATCCATGCTGATTACTACTAATAATACAGTTTTCATTACTAAAGTCTTGTATGTGGTCCCTTAACATCCCCTCAAAAATCTTGCAGACTACTGATGTTAGGCTGACCGGCCTATAGTTACCCGGGATATATCTCGGCCCCTTTTTAAATATTGGTACCACGTTGGCTTTTTTCCAATCAGCTGGCACCATACCCGTCTGTAAACTATCCTTAAAGATCAAGAATAATGGTCTGGCAATCACCTGGCTGAGCTGCTTAAGAACCCTCGGGTGCAAGCCACCCGGTCCCGGTGATTTATTTATGTTAAAGTTTCTCTAGTTTAGTTCTAAGTCTATCTTCTGTTAGCCATGGCGGTATTTCCTGAGGTGTGTTGTTTAGTTTGGCCTTACAAGCTGGGTTAGTGTAGCCCCCCAATTCTTTTGTGAAGACTGAAGAGAAGAAATATTTTAACACTACCGCCTTTTCCCTGTCCTCTGTGGCCAAAACTCCCTTATCGTCTTTTATGGGGCCAATGTGTTCTGGCCTCGCTTTCTTACTGTTTGTATACTTAAAGAATTCCTTGGGGTTCTTTTTACTCTCTTCCACTATATGTCTCTCATGTTCTCATCTTTACATTTCTTATTACACTCTTTGTAATGCTTGAATGCTGCCAATGACCCCTCAGTCTTGTATTTTTTGAAGGCCTTTCCTTTAGCATTAATATGCATTTTTATGTTGGAGTTTAGCCACCCAGGGTTTAGTTTTGCTCTTTTAAATTTATTTCCCTTTGGAATGCACTGGTCAATCCCTTTGTTAAGTATGCTCTTGAAGCACTCCCATTTTTCCTCTGTGTTCTTTGTTCCCAGGGTTCTATCCCATTTGATATTTTCTAGCAGAGAGCGCAGTTTTGGGAAATTGGCTCTTTTGAAATTCAGTGTTCTTATATTGCCCTTGTGTTTCCTATTACTAGAATTAATACTGAAACGAATTGACCTATGGTCACTTTTTCCTAAGTTGCCCCGTATTTCTATATCCGTGAGCATGTCTGTATCGTTGGTAATCAGTAGGTCAAGTACCGCATTGTTTCTTGTCGGTGCATTCACCATCTGACCCATGAAATTGTCCTGCAAAACATTTAGGAAATGCCGAGCCTTGGCTGAATGCGCGGTTCCTTCTGCCCAGTCTATATCTGGATAATTAAAGTCCTGCATTATAATGACATTTCCCATCCTTGCTGTCAATCCTATCTGTAAAAGGAGGTCCGCCTCCCCCTCCTCCCTCTGGTTGGGGGGCCTATAGCATACGCCCAATATTACCTTCCCCACAGTGCCTTTCCTTTGAAGATCTACCCATAGGGATTCTGCCTCGTCCATAGTTCCATTATTAATATCATCCCTCATATTTACCTGTACACTGTTCTTAATATACAGACATACCCCTCCCCCTTTTTTTACCTTCTCTATCTCTGTGATAAAGGGAATACCCCTGAATGGTCGCCAGTCATGAGAGCTGTCAAACCAAGTCTCTGTTATCCCCACAAAATCTAAGTCCTCCTCAAACATCAGTAGCTCCAGCTCTCCCATCTTGTTAGCCAGGCTTCTGGCATTGGTATACAAACCTCGTAATTTTGACGAGTTACATATATCCTCATTTGATGTTTTTAGGCTGCTCTCTTGATTTTTCCCCATACCCACCCTGGGTTTTGGAGCTCCGAACACCCTACCGCTAATGCCCCCATTTCTGCCCTCTGAATCTTGCTTTCCACTGGTTAATTCTACATCTGTACCCTCCCCCCATCACCTAGTTTAAAAGTCCCTCTAACTTTGTGGCCATCCTCTCACCCAGTACGGCTGCACCCTCCCCATTTAGGTGCAATCCGTCCCTACCAAAGAGCCGGTGGCCGACTGAGAAGTCGGCCCAGTTCTCCAGGAACCCAAAACCCTCCTTACTACACCAGCTCCTCAGCCACTTGTTAACTTCCCTAATCTCCCGCTGCCTCTCTGGTGTGGCTCGAGGTACAGGTAGTATTTCTGAAAATACTACCTTGGAGGTCCTACTCCTCAACTTAGCGCCTAAGTCCCTGAAATCATTTAGGACTCTACATCTTCCTCTACCTATGTCATTGGTACCCACGTGTACCATGACAGCTGGGTCTTCCCCAGCCCCACCCAGTTATCTGTCCACCTGATCTGCGATGTGCCGAACCCGAGCGCCCGGTAAACAACAGACTGTTCGGCGCCCACGGTCTTTGTTACAGATTGCCCTCTCTGTCCTTCTAATGATTGAGTCCCCTACCACCAGCACCTGTCTTTCCTTCCCCTTTCTCCCGGCCTCACTGGAGTTCTTCCCCTGGCAGCTAGAGGCGTCACTCTGCTCCAGCAATGCTGGTCCCTGACTGGTTTCCCCAACATCACGCAACAGGGCGTATCTATTGGGGTGCTCCAGCCCAGGACCAGCCTCCTTGCCTTGTCCCCTTCTACTCCTCCTGTCACCCCTCTACTCTGCTCTGATGCCTGCACCTCCAATACTCCGCCCACCTCTGTGCAGGCCCCTGCTTGCGCCTGACCGGTACTATCCCAGCTCTCCTTCGGTATGGACATTCGGCTCAGTGTTACCAGGTGCCTCCCTAGATTCAGGACCTGAGCTTCCAGGGAAGCAACGTGCTAACATTTTGTGCATTTGTATTCGCCCTCAATCGCATGATCGTGGAACGCATACATATCACAAAATGTACACCGAGTCACATCTCCACACCCGCCGGGCATTGTACCTACTTATCTAATCTAATCTAATGGGGATTTATTAATTAAAGTCTGTCCTGTGTGGCTGTTTCCTGGCTTCCTAACTCTACCTTCTCACCCTCTGGTTCTCCGCTACACTCACTTGACACTCAGTCACACAACGCTCACAGTCGCACCACGCCAACAGTCACACAACGCCCACAGTCGCCCAACGCTCACAGTCGCCCAACACTGTCGCACAGCCCGGTCAGACGCACAAGACTCTCAGACGCACAACACTCTCAGTCGCACAGCCCGGTCAGGCGCACAACACTCAGTTGCACAGCCCGGTCAGTCGCACAACACTCACAGTCGCACAGCCCGGTCAGTAGCACACAATACTCACAGTCGCACAGCCCGGTCAGTCTCAGTCGTAGAGCACAGTCGCACAACACCCAGCCCAGTCAGTCACAGAGCCCGGTCAGTCGCAGAGTAGTCGGTCGCAGAGCAGTCAGTCACAGAGCACAGACAGTTGCCTACAGTCCCTAGCTATTCCCCTCTGGTTCCCCCCCACCAGCTGCCAAACAGCTGATCGGTCACCTACTTACGTGCTGCTGTTCCGTTTCACCAGCTCACTCCCAGTCCTTCAGCCCCCCTGGCCGTCCTCTGTCGCTGCCGCCACCGCCGTTTGGTGGTCACAGGTGGTCCCCCGCACGTCTTCCCCCGCAGCTCCTAATCACTCGCACACACACACACACACACTCACTCACAGCGCTGTACACGTTGCCACACACACAGCTTCCGGTCCTTCTCTCAGCGCCTTCCCCGCACGTCCGGCTCACAGCGCGCCTCCTAGCTCACAGGAATGTCCCGTTGCGTCGGTAGTCCCCCTTCAGTCACTGGCTTCTGTCCGAGTCTCCCTCAGCTGTTCCTCCTCTCCTCGTGGTGCTCTCCTCTGCCTCTAGTGGCCACAGGAAGCAATAGCAATCTGGCCACTTCCCAGGTGTGTCATCTGAGACTTGCACAAACATCAGCATTAAGTATCGGCATTCCCAGTCCAGGGAATATATTTCTGCACTGTGTTTTTCATCTTGTTTGCATTTTTCATATGGGACCCTTTTTTTGTCCCAATTGTATATGTTTTTTTTAATATGTAATAATAAATTATTATTTTATTTAAAATTGTTGTGATTCTTGGTCCTCCTTTTCCCAACTGGCCTAAAAAGCCCCATCTTTTTCTTTTTGGTTTTGTATATGAGTGTAATAAGAAATGTAAAGACAAAATCAAGGCAGCTAAAATTGAACACGAGAGACATATAGCGGAAGAGAGTAAAAAGAACCCCAAGAAATTCTTTAAGTATATAAACAGTAAGAAAGCGAGGCCAGGCCCCATAAAAGATAAAGGAAATCTGGCCACAGAGGACAGAGAAAAGGCAGAAGTGTTAAATAATTTCTTCTCTTCAGTCTTCACAAAAGAATCGGGGGGCTACACTAACCCAGCTTGTAAGGCTAAACTAAATAATATACCTCAGGAAGTACCGCCATGGCTAACAGAAGATAGACTTAGAACTAAACTAGAGAAACTTAACATAAATAAATCACCGGGTGGCTTGCACCCAAGGGTTCTTAAAGAGCTCAGCCAGGTGATTGCCAGACCATTATTCTTGATCTTTAAGGATAGTCTACAGACAGGTATGGTGCCAGCTGATTGTAAAAAAGCCAACGTGGTACCAATATTTAAAAAAGGGCCGAGATATATCCCGGGGTAACTATAGGCCGGTCAGCCTAACATCAGTAGCCTGCAAGATTTTGGAGGGGATGTTAAGGGACCACATACAAGACTTTAGTAATGAAAATGGTATTAGTAGTAATCAGCATGGATTCATGAAAAATCATTCTTGCTAAACCAATCTATTAACCTTCTACGATAAAGTGAGCTGCCACCTAGATAAAGGTAAGCCTGTGGATGTGGTGTATCTGGACTTTGCAAAGGCCTTTGACATCTTTTCCCACAAACTTTTACTGTACAAACTAAGGAAGGTAGGTATGGACCATAGGGTGAGTACCTGGATAGAGAACTGGCTCCAGGGGAGAGTCCAGAGGGTGGTGATTAACCACTTTCCGACCGCTCACATGGAGTGTACTGCAGCAAAGTGGTTTGTTATCGTCCAGCGGCGTAGGTCTACGTCGCTGGACTCCTCACCTTGTGGGCGGCACGCGCGCCGCCGGAGACTCGCTCCTGCTGTATTCAGACACAGCGGGAGTCGGGCCAGGGGAGGAGAAGCTGTGATCACCGCCGCTCTTCCCCGATCGTCGGGGATCGAGTGAGGAGATCCGCCCGCTTGTGTAATTAGAGTAGGAATAACTGAAGCTGACAATCCCCTGTCCTTCAGTACCTGGGTCTCAATGGTCAGGCCGTTAAAACCAGTGACTGTAAAGCACGATGGAAGATCGGTCCTTGAGACCGCAGATCCTCCCTGAGAAGAAGTCTCCAAGGAGCGTCTGCGACTAGCCTGCCCAAGTCGGCGTACCCGGCTTGACGAGGCCAGCCCGGAATTACCAGGATAACTGGAGTTCCCTCCACCTCTATCCAGTGGAGAAATCTCAGCAGTAACTTGAGAGGGGGGAAGACATACAGTAGCTGATACTCCCCCTACGGGGCGCTCAGCGCGTCTGCTGCGTCCGCTAGATTATCGCGGGCGCGAGCCCTGTTGAGCCAACCTGCCAACAGATCCATATCCGGGGTGCCCCAATGAAGGGACAGCTGGTGAAATACCTCTGGATGAAGAGACTATTCCTCTTGATCCAGAATCTGACGGCTGAAATAATCTGCCTGTCCACCCCCGTGATAAATATCGTAGCGAGAACTGGAACAACTGTTCCCCCAATAAAGAATGTTGGCCACTTCTATGGCCGCCAGGGCACTCTTGGTGCCCCTTGGTGATTGACATAAGTCATGACCGTGGCATAGTCCGATTGTATCCGAACCGGACTGCCCTGGAGCTGCTCGGTCCAGTAAATCAGACAAAGTCTGATCGCTCTCCGTTCCAACACCTTTATCGGTAACCTGGAATTTATCAGAAGAAATTACTTCCCCTGGCTGAGCATCGGAGACCGAAGCCACCAGACCAGAGCCTCCCTGGTCTGCTCGCTCAATCGGATCCGATTGTCCAGGGAATCAGGATTCCGATTCCATATGAGAAGAATCTCCTCTTTGGAGAATTCGGGTATGAGACTGGGCAAACGGTACTGCCTCTAAGGAGGCGACCATCAATCCCAGCCAGTTGACGGACAGCAACATCCGAATCATTGACTGAATCTTCTGGAGTTTCTCCGCCTGGAGAAACACTCTTGCCAAGGATGTATCCAAAATTAGGCCCAGATAGTTCAGTCTCCTGGTGGGAACCAGGGATGATCTTTGGGAAAAGCAAAGAAAACGCTGATGTCCTGCGAAGATGGGGATATGAAGATAGGCATCCTAAATGTCTATGGACGATAGGAAATCCCCCTGATGCAGGGAGGCCACCACTGTATGGATGGACTCCATCTCTTCCAAGACCAGAATTGGACGCACCTAGCCCTTTTTCCTGGGCATTGTGAACAGGTTCGACTAGAACTCCTCCAAGGAATGGGAACTACCACTGCTTGTTGCATCAAGCTGTTCCCCGCAAAGCTTTTTAAGCGACCCGGGGATGTCGAATATTGGAAGGGAAGAATCGCACCGGTGGAAGTGATCGAAACTCGATCTTGTATCCCGACCATATGACCTTGCGAACCCCTTTATCCGGGATTCTGGAAAGCCCTGGATCCGGAAACCGGTGAAGACGTCCCCCCACCCTAGAGATGGGTGGGGCCCATTCTGTCAATCCAACGAGATAACAGTGGCTTTATTTAGTCTGGAAATCGGTGAGTCCACTATTGGTGGTACCGTCCATCTTTGTAATGAGGGATTCCTCAAAATGATAGCGCCTAGCAATGCGTTTGGAAATAGCAGGGGCTCGTTTACGGAAGACCCCATTTGGGCTAGGGAAACCTTTCACAATTTTGGTAGGCTTGCTAGTACCAAAAAAGGAATATGAGTCTCAGCTACCTCTGCCGGTGTAACCTCAAGATTTAAGGTTTCCCGGCAATGACAAGCTCAGAATCCGTATCTGAAGTATCAGATGACATAGGGGTAGGCGGGGGTCGCTCTTCTTGACCCCCGTCCCTGACAGGCTACCTCCACCCGGGATACCAAAGACTCCAAAACTGCTGATAATGCATCATCACAAGTGGGGTACTGGAGGGTCCTGCAGCCACCTCGAGGGGATCAGGTGGGGATACATGAGTGGCAGGGTTCATGTAACAAGACACTTGCCAGCAAACACAAAAAAATTAATTGCAAGAAAAAAAACATTTTTTTTTTTAACTTAGTCTCCCAGCACAGTAGCGCCCCTCAGTCTACCTGCTTGGACCCCTCAGAAAGAGAGAGAGAGACCCCAAGGCTCACCTGATGCACAGAAGTTTCTTATCAAGCTGCTTCCAGCACTGTCTGTTACAGACAGGAAGTCTTTGGCTTGCTTTCCCTGGGCCAAGGAGGCGGCTCCGCCCCTTTACACGCCTTCCGGCGCCTCCCAATTACTCCACGAGGTGTTTGGTCACCTCAAACATGGCCGCCCCCATGCGGCCTCGTGCGATCTGCAGGAAAATGGCGGCTGCCTGTGTAGGATAGCGGCGGCTTGCAAGCTAGCAGCGGCCTGCGGGATGTGCCTTGGCCTGCGGGAGGTGTCCTCGGCCTGCGGGAGGCTGTGTGGCCTGTGGAAGTGACCGGCTTTCTGGAGGGATGGCGATCTGTGGCTGCAGTAACTCAGGCATAGGCATCGGCCTGTGTACACACTAGACAGGTAGGATACCTCTATACCTCAATAGTAATGCCTTTTAGTAGTCTGCCACTGACTTCAGTCACCCTTACAGTCATATAGTGACTTTAGATAGTCAGCTCCCAAACCAAGCCTCCTGGTTTCTATTCACAAAAATCACACTCAAATTGGGGGATCTGTGACCTGTTATAGGATAGAGGGGAGACCCAGAAAACCAAGTGTCCGACCATCCCAGAGAGGGGCCCGCGTCCACCAACAAACCCGACAGGGGGAGAGGGGGAACATTCTACTCACCATACCGGAACCAGGCGGGTGCCAACTCCTGACAGAACCCCTCTCCACCGGGGTGGGGGGGCTGTCGACCAATACGGACGCCGTGACTCTATTGGTCATTGGCGTCCAGGCGAGACGTTTAACTCGCAGGGTCAGTCCCTGTCCAGTGGGACTATGTCGCGGCCGACCCAGCGCGGAGCTATGGCCTGCATGCGCTCGTAGGCTGAACTGGGGTGACCACTGGATCTCAACATCCAGCCCGTCGCCCAGTTTCAGCGTACTTGCTTGAAGATCTCACAGGAACACTGGAGAAAAAAAGCTGTCTAAAAAAAATCTTGCCAGGACCGAAGATCCTAGCAAGGAATCTAGGTCCTTACTCCTAACTAGACAGAAAAAAACTGATTTGCTGTAGCAGGAAGTGAGAGGATATACCCTCTGGGACTGCCCCTAGGGTGTGGCCAGAACATTTTCTTTCCTGTCTAGTCCTACTCCTGTAGAGGGCAGTATAACCCGAGTTGATATTAATCAAGGAGGACTACGTCTGTCAATGAGCGACAGAGAAAAAAAATCGCAGATCGCCGCCATTACTAGTTAAAAAAAAAAAAAAACAATAAAAATGACATACATTTCCCGTAGTTAGTAGCTGCGATAACTTTTGCGCAAACCAATCAAAATACGCTTATTACGATTTTTTTTACCAAACATATGTAGCAGAAAACAAATTTGCATATAATGTTAAAAAACTTTGATTTTTACATTTTTTGGGGGGAATTTCATATAAAAAAAATGTGAAAAATATTGTTATTTTTTCAAAATAGTCGCTCTTTTTTTGTTTATAGTGCACAAAGTAAAAATCGCACAGGCGATCAAATACCACCAAAAGAAAGCTTTATTTTTGGGGAAAAAAAGGACATACATTTTATTTGGGTACAGCGTTGCACGACCGCTTAATTGTCAGTTAAAGTAACTGTTAGACTTCCAGTACGAAATAGAAATACATTTTTATTATTACAGGTCAAGAACTGTGAACTTTGAGGCCTAAAAGGACCTTGTCACTGATTCAGTCAAAATACCTTCAGTTTCAAGCACACACTGCATCCATTGTTGAAATTGTGTTATTTACATGTCCTTGAGATGAGAAGCTAGGTCGTCTGCCCCCAAAAGGAAATTGTGTTTAGATAAACTTTGAATATAATGCTCTGGCAATGAAAATTCTCTCCGCAATGGCAGATATTCAACCAGTTTCAGGATCACATCTGTGTTCACCCATTCCCTAGCAAATAAACTATTGTTTCTACCCTGAGAAGTCAAACAAACGGAAAACAGCCTGGACAAAGACAAGAACCTGTAATTCATTTACCTACACACCAAGATGGGGGTAGAGATTGTGTCATACAGACAATTGTCCATTGGAAGCTACATGGTGTCAAATAAACATTGTCACTTAGACTGATGAGAACTGCATCTTCAAATGAATTTAATGTAATCATAAGCTTATACAACATCCTTGTCCCATCATATACCAAAGGGGGGTGTGGAACTTATGATTTTATGACAATCTATTGAGAATTACCTTAGATCTATTATATAGTAGTGTATAATGGTCAGAATTTCTCCCATATTTTATAATCCAGTCCCAAATCACGATTGTATTGTTGTTAACATAATAATCCCTTAATGGATAATATTCTGATTGGAAATAACCCATGTGTAGAAATGTTTACATATACAAGTTGTCGTGAAGCAATATATATATAACTGTCTATGTATCTATATAATTTTTACTGCTACTAAATATAAAGTATCTGGGTAAATCAGTAATTTCCAATATACATATCATATTAATAATATATCCTTATTAAATGGTGTTACCAGGTTCAATTCTTATCTAGATACATGATGGAGATATTAGATGGACATGTATATATTAGATGAGAGTATGGATAAATTATTATGTTTTATGATATTCTTAAATGGAGAAATCATATAGTGTTAAATATATCTAATATATATTGGTTAACCAGTAGAGGTGTTACCCAACACCAGTTAATGGATAAGTTATCCCAACCAATGGGGATCAAATTCATCCTTCTGGGTTTGACTTATGGTAATTTTACAGCCCTTTTGTTCAATACAATATAAAAAGGGAACCCCAGATGTGATAGAGACACATGGCATTACAACACACATTACACATACAACACACACGCTACTTTCATCCATACATATACTCATCTATACATACTCCATCTTGCTCCATCGTTCATCTGAAACTTTGAAGGACGCCAAACAAAACTCCTCCCTAACTGGCCACCATTTTGGGAAGGCAGCCATCTTAAGGACTCTGGTAACGACCATTTTAAGCTAGCAGCCATCTTAAGTATGGTAAATATACCTTGCTGTTTATTTACTATCATTTATTTTCTTCCTTATATGTTTTATATTTCATATTTAAGGGTAACGAGATTACAGTCCCAGCCGTATTAACCATATGTAGATTTTTCTCTAAGAGCTGATTTTTTGCTTTTTATACATTTTTATTAATATCAGATTTAGCGCATATTGGCGTATTAGTCTCTCGTTTGCATGGCCTATTCTCGCTCCATCTGCAGTGGAGTGACTGTCGGCTGCGCAATTCGCAGACAATTGTGGTCTGATTATATTTATTAATATTTTTTTTTATTATTAATATTTTTTTATTTTTTTTTTGAGTTGGCTTAGTTATTTATTAATATTGTGGTCTGAATATATAGCACACTTAAATATGGTTTATGCTACTACATCTGGGAAAACGTAATCTTGCTTTATTTTTACTTTCATCATTAAGCTAAATATCACATTGCATTTATCGTTTTAAGTTTGTATTTTATGTAACGTTATCTCTTTATGTCACTCAAGTCTTATCATTTATAGTGAATACATGTCTTGTGAATAAATATTCTTATATATTCCCTACTGTAGACTGTTTTCACTGAGATTGGTATATGCTTTTAAAAAGAAATTAATTGATTAAAAAGAATTTGTTACATATTGATTTGTGGAAATAAGTTGAGATTCTCCTACCTTACAGATCTTTGCTTATTGACATAAATATAGACACTGTTATATTCAGAGCAGTATAAATATTCTGACATAACGCAGTGCCGAATCGCAAAATATGGCCTGGTCAGGAATGGGGTAAAATCTTCCGGTATTAAAGTGGTTAAAAATACGCTCATTGAGAATTTTTTTGTCAAAGACATGTAGCTAAATACATTTTGGCCTAAATATATGACAAAAATTTAATATATTGGATATTTTTTAACTGTCAAATTAGAAAAATATTGTTTTTTCAAAATTGTTGCATTTTTTTATTAATATCGCAAAAAATGAAAAGCGCAGAGGTGATCAAATACCACCAAAAGAAAGCTCTGTTTGTAGGGAAAAAAAAGACGTAAATTTTGTTTGGGTATGGCGTTGCATGACCGCACAATTGTCAGTTAAAATGGCACAGTGCGGAATCACAAAAAGTGGCCTGGACGTAAAGCAGGAAAATCCTCCGGTCCTAAAGTGGTTAATGGGGAGTACTCGGATTGGACGGGTGTGGAAAGTGGGGTCCCCCAAGGTTCTGTCCTGGGGCCAATCCTGTTTAATTTATTCATAAATGATCTAGAGGAGGGAATATAGAGTACAATCTCAGTATTTGCGGATGATACTAAACTAAGCATGCCAATATCTTCTATGCAGGATGTGGAAACCTTACAAGCGGATCTGAACAAAATAATGGGGTGGGCAACTACATGGCAGATGAGGTTTTATTCATAGTTTGTGAGGTTGAAAAAAGACATCAGTCCATCCAGTTCAACCTATGATGTGTGTGTGTTAGTACATTGTATACCCCTGTATGTTGTGGTCTTTAAGGTGCCCATCTAATAGTTTTTTTAAACTATCGATGCTCCCTGCTGATACCACTGCTTGTGGAAGCGAATTCCACATCCTTACTGCTCTGACAGTAAAGAACCCCTTACGTATTTTAAGGTTAAACCGTTTTTCCTCTAGTTTTAGTGAGTGGCCACGTGTCTTATTGTATTCCCTTTCTCTAAAAAGTTTGTTCCTTATGCTAGGGTCCTCACCAGTACAGTATTTGTACATCGATATCATCTCAAGCATCTCTTCTCCAGAGAGAATAAGTTCAATGCTTGTAGTCTTTCCTCATAGCCGATGCACTCCATTCCCCTATTTATTTTTGTTGCCCTTCTCTGGACTCTCTCCAGTTCCAGCGCATCCTTCCAGAGAACCGGTGCCCGAAACTGGACAGCATACTCCAGATGTGGCCGGACCAGAGTCTTGTAGAGTGGGATAATCTATTTCTGGAGTGAATCCCCTTTTTTATACATGCTAGTATTCTGTTGGCTTTGCTTGCAGCGGCTTGGCATTGCATGCCACTGCCAACTAGGACCCCCAGGTTTAATGTTGAAAAATGTAAACTAATGCACTTGGGCAGCAGAAACACGAAAGCAAGCTACTCACTGGGGGGGGAACCTCTGGGTGAGTCTAGGATGGAAAAGGACTTGGGGGTACTGGTATACAACAGGCTTGGCAGTGGCATGCAATGCCAAGCCGCTGCAAGCAAAGCCAACAAAGAATACTAGCATGTATAAAAAAGGGGATTCACTCCAGAAATAGAGATTATTCTCCCACTCTACAAGACTCTGGTCCGGCCACATCTGGAGTATGCTGTCCAGTTCTGTGCACCGGTCCTCTGGAAGGATGTGCTGGAACTGGAGAGAGTACAGAGAAGGGCAACAAAAATAATTAGGGGAATGGAGGGCATCGGCTATGAGAAAAGACTACAAGCACTGAACTTATTCTCTCTGGAGAAGAAACGATTGAGGGGGGGATATGATATCAATGTACAAATACTGTACTGGCGACCCTAGCATAAGGAACAAACTTTCTCTTACGTCCTCCGACAGTCGCCGCCTCTTCATATTCGTCACTAATGGGTTATTGACCTTTGCTCCGTAGGAGTAGCTAGGCAACAGAATATAGCACCCCAGGGGGTGGTCCCCTCAGTCAATACCTCCTTGCTTCCTGCTTACCAACTCAGTTTCTAATGCCTAGCTCAGGAGTACGCAGGCTGTTCCTGTGCTGGGGCTCTTAGTCTCAGCCACTTTTCTCTTTTTTGATTTTATTTGAAGTTTTTTCTCTCTTTCTTTTACTTAGCTGTTTATTTCCAGCAATAGTTAGTTCTTCTGATGAAGATGATCGTGCAGAGCTGGGTCTCAGTCTGGCCACCCTGGATCCCAGGGCTCAGGGCCAGGGGCTTCCCAGCCTGCCATCGAGCGTTCAGCTTAGGTTTTGCCCTGGCACATTGAACGACCCATCCCTGTTCGCTGCAGGGATGCTATCGGTGAGGTGGCTACCTCACTGGACGCCATTGCGGTTTCGCACCGCAACTCCACTGCGTCATGCTTGCGACACTCCCTGTCCTCAGTACTGCGGTTTGGTCGCTGGAGCAGGCTCCCCACGCCATCCGGACTGGTAAGTGTATCTCTATGTGGGGACCTGTCTTTTTTGGGTGTCAGTCTGGGACTGTGTGACCCTGCATGTCTGTGTGGCTGCTGTGCTCCCTGTCAGCTCCTGTGTGCACTTGCTGCCTGTGTGTGGGCTGTGAGGGGGGGGGGGGCTCTCCCGCTCTGCTGGGTGTCATATGAAGCAGTAAGATTTTAGACATGCTGTGCGGCGATCGCTGCGGCGATCCGCCATTTTTTCTGGGGCAAAAATTATGGTGGCAGGTCCTGTGAGGTACTGCACACGTTTTTGGCGCCAAACGCCGCCATTTTGAGCAGCGATCGATCCCACATGTCAGCGCCATGTTCTCTTTGCCCAGGGTTTTGTCCTCAGCCAGCGGCCATGTTTGTGTAGCCTTGCAGAGGCTTCATAGGGGCGGTCAGTCTTGCATCACTTCCTTTTCCTCTGGGACAGCGATCGGTGCAGCAGCCTGTGTGAGCTCTCCAGGTTTTATATCTCCTTTTTTCCTGTATTCCTTGCCCAGTTTCTTATCCCTGTGGGGGTCAGTGTGTTCAGTGGGTGCGGTGGGCAGCGCTCGCCGCGATCTTAAAGGGGCAGTACCCTTTATTAATTATTTTGCTGGGGCATGGATTCTCAGGATTGCAAGTTTCCTCCCACCCTGGTGGGGGGCCAAGGGGCTGCTGCTTCCCCCGAGGGGGCTGATCTGGCCACTATTGTGGCAAACTTGGCTGCTCAGGTGCAGATGCTGGTGGCTGATCGATCCACAAAACGGCCCAGGGTGTCTATTTACTCTGATTCAGAGGGCGATGGGGCTGCTATGGCTGGAGTGCCCTTCTCAGGGTCTCCCTCATCCCTGGACCTTGTGGGGTCTGACGGGGAGGCTGAGGTGGAAGGGGTTGATAATTCTCCCCCTGGCTCGTCTGAAGAGCTTGCACTCATGGATGAGTTGGTTGCTTCTATCAAGCAAACGCTGCATTTGCAGGATGAACCATGTCCTCCTGCTTTGTTGTCCTCTTATGGGACGCAGAGGAAACGCAAAACATCGCAGGTTTTTCCTTGCTCTACGGAATTTCAGCGTGCGGTTGATGAGCAATGGCGCAATTTAAAAAAGCCTTTTGCTGTGCCGAGTAGGTTCAAGCTGCGTTATCCCTTTATACCGGCTACTGATGACCGTTGGTGTGTACCGCCTCAGGTGGATCACGCGGTGGCGATTTTGAATAAATCAACTGCGATCCCTGCTGAGGATACCCCGGTGTTCCGGGACCCTACGGACAGGAGATTGGAATCTCTGGCCCGTCATGCCTATACGGTTGCTGGTTCTATGCTGAAGCCTATTTTTGCTTCCATTATGGCAGCCCAGGCTATTGCGGATTGGACGCAGGTGATCAGGCGCACTCTGGTGGCTGACTCTGCCCCACCGACAACTTTGGCTATGGTGGATCAGATTCATCAGGGTGTCATGTATTTGTGTGATGCGGACTTGGATTTAGTCCCTTTGGCGGCGCGCCTTTCTAGTGTGGCGGTCTTGAACCGTCGCCTGATATGGTTGAAATGTTGGTCGGTTGACCAATCTCTGGCAATCTCAAGACTCTGGCAAATTTGCCCTACGCGGGATCCCGCCTTTTTGGCGAATCTTTGGATTCTCTGATAAAGGGTATTTCTGGGGGTAAGAGCACTCTCTTGCCCCAATCTCACAAGAATAAGTTTTTTCGTGGTAAGAAGAATGCTTTGTTTAGGCCCTCTCAGGGGTCCTTTCCTGCCTTTCGGTCGCACTATAAGGGCAAGCCCTTCAAAGGCCAAGGCTCCCAGAAGAAGCCGTGGGCGGGTAAGCAGAAGTCCGGCCAGTCCGGCCTGAAGGGGCGCCCTCACCCGTTTCTGGGGTGGGGGGACGTTTGCTCGGTTTTCTTCAACCCTGGCTGGACCGCGTTCGGGACAGGTGGGTTCAGGAAATCGTTCGATCTGGATACAAGATCGAGTTTCTCTCTCGGCCGGCGGGCAGATTTTTCCCCTCAAACCTTCAGCTGACCCTGGAGCGCTTGCGAGATCTGCACCTGGCGGTGCGGGACCTGCGGGCCCAGGGAGTGGTGGTTCCGGTGCCTCATCGGGACAGATTTCGGGGGTTCTATTCCAATCTGTTCACTGTGCCCAGGATGGAGGGCATAGTACGTCCGATTCTGGACTTGAAAGCTCTGAACCGCTTTGTGCGGGTTCGCAAGTTTCGCATGGAATCCCTGCGCTCGGTGGTGGCTGCCCTGGTTCCAGGGGAATTCATGGCCTCCATCGACTTGAAGGATGCATACCTACACATCCCCATTTTCGAGGGTCACCAGAGGTTCCTTCGATTTGCCATTGCGGAGGATCATTATCAATTCATGGCGTTGCCCTTCGGTCTCGCTTCGGCTCCTCGGGTTTTCACCAAGGTGCTTGCGCCGGTTCTGGCTTTACTGAGGGCCCAGGGCATTTCTGTCCTGGGGTATCTGGACGATATCCTGATTCGGTCCGCGTCCAATCAGGGTCTGATGAACGACCTGTCCATCAGGATGCAGACTGCAGGAATTCGGCTGGACGATAAATTTTCCAAAATCGACGTTGTGTCCGTCGGTTCGTCTTCCCTACCTGGGGATGATTCTGGACTCTGTTCAGGCGAAGGTCTTCCTGCCGGAAGACAAGCTTCGGACACTTCAGTGCGAAGTCAGGTCCCTCAGGGACAATCAGTGCTCGTCCCTCCGGACGTGTATGAGGTGTCTGGGATTGATGGTTTCGGCCTTCGAGGCGATTCCCTTCGCCCAGTTTCACACACGAGAGCTTCAGGCGGAGGTCCTGGCCGTGTGGGACGGGCGTCCGCAATCTCTGGATCTGCGGATTTCGTTGAGCCGCCACACCCGAAGGGGTCTTTTGTGGTGGCTCCAGTCCCCGGCGGTGTCGGGGGGCAAGTCCTTTCGTCCCTTGTCGTGGACGGTGATCACCACGGATGCCAGCCTGTTGGGCTGGGGTGGTGTTCTGGGCGTTTTGTCCGCCCAGGGAACTTGGTCGGAGGAGGAAGCTTCCCTTCCGATCAACATTCTGGAATTGCGAGCGATAAATCTCTGTCTTCTGCGTTGGACGGACAGGCTTCAGGGACGTCCAGTTCGGGTGCAGACGGACAATGCCACAGCGGTGGCCTACATCAACCACCAAGGGGGCACCAGGAGTGCCCGGGCGGCTCGGGAAGTGGCCGACATTCTGTCTTGGGCCGAGACGCACGTCCCGGCGATCTCTGCAGATCACATTCCGGGGGTGGAAAACTGGCAGGCGGATTATCTGAGCCCCCAGACCCTGGACCAGGGGGAATGGTCCCTTCACCCGGATGTCTTCCAGATGTTGTGCGCGAAGTGGGGGTTCCCAGATGTGGACCTGTTCGCGTCTCGTCTAAATCACAAGGTGGAAAGGTTCGTGGCAAGGACGCACGATCCTCGGGCAGATGTCTCGGACGCGTTAGTGACGCCCTGGCATCAGTATCGTCTGATGTATGCCTTTCCACCGATTCAGCTGCTGTCCAGGTTCCTTTGCAGGTTGGCCTCGGACCCGAAAACGGTGATTCTGGTGGCACCGGACTGGCCTCGCCGGTCTTGGTACGCCGACCTCGTGAATCTGGCGGTCGACGCTCCGTGGCATCTGCCTCTTCGATCAGACCTTTTGTCTCAAGGACCGATATTCCATCCTGCTTTACAGTCGCTGGCTTTAACGGCTTGGCTGTTGAAAGCCAGGTCTTGAAGGATAGGGGTCTCTCCCCTGAGGTCATTCCCACTTTGATCAAGGCCAGGAAGGCCTCTTCAGGGAAGATTTACTACCGTACTTGGAAGGCATATTTTGCCTGGTGTGAGTCCAGGGGGTATTCCCCTCGCTCATACTCGGTGTCTAGAGTGTTGGCTTTCCTTCAAACGGGCGTGGACCAGCGTTTGGCGTTGGCCACGATTAAGGGTCAGATTTCTGCGCTGGCCGTTCTTTTTCAACGTCCTGTGGCGTCTAACTCTTTGGTTAGCACCTTTGTTCAAGGGGTGCGACATTTGGTCCCTCCTAGGAGGGAGCCTTTGCCTCCATGGGATTTGAACTTTGTTCTGTCCGTGTTGCAACATGCTCCTTTTGAAAATATCAGGGAGATCTCGTTGTCTTTGTTGTCCAAGAAGGTTGCCTTCTTAGTGGCGATCACTTCGGCTCGCAGGGTGTCGGAGCTGGCGGCCTTGTCCTGCAAGTCTCCGTATTTGGTGATTCACTTGGATAAGGTGGTCTTGCGACCTAACCCATCTTTTCTTCCGAAGAGAATTTCTGAATTTCACCTCAATGAGGACATTGTCTTGCCTTTGCTTTGCGCGAAGCCTAAGCATCCGAAGGAGGTGGCTTTACATTCCTTGGATGTTGTTAGGGCGCTCAGGGTTTACCTGTCATAGACAAAATCCTTTCGCAAGTCGGATTCTCTCTTTGTCCTTCCTGAGGGACCTCGGAAGGGTATGGCGGCGTCGGCTTCTACTATCGCCAAATGGATCAGACAGACCATTGAGCAGGCCTATGCTTTGAGGGGGAAGGTTCCTCCCGTGCCTGTGAAGGCGCACTCTACCAGATCTCTGAGTACGTCTTGGGCCTGTCATCATCGGGCTTCTGTGGCCCAGGTGTGTAAGGGGGCGACTTGGTCGTCCGTTCACACCTTCTCCAAATTTTACAAGGTGGATGTTCAGGCATCGGCAGATGCTTCTTTTGGCCGTAAAGTCCTTAGTGCGGCAGTGCCTTAGGGTCCCTTATTTGGGCCCTTGGCTGTTGGGGTGTTTTTACCCCTGAGTTACTTGTTTTTTCCTTGGTTGTTGCTCCTGTTGAGCACGTTTTCCTGTTGCCCAGTTGGTTCTCTTACTTTGGTAAGGTTCCTTTCTCTGATGTGGGTATTGCGTTGCTTTAGGCGCGGCTGCTGTTTTCCCACCCCTCATGTCTACACTGCTTTGGGACGTCCCCATTAGTGACGAATATGAAGAGGCGGCGACTGTCAGAGGACGTAAGAGAAAACTGAATTTTTGTAAAATCTTACCTGTAAAATTCCTTTCTCTGAGTCCTCCGACAGTCGCCGCCCCCGCCCCTCTTTTGGGCAGTATGTACTCTACTGCTATTCTACTGAAACTGAGTTGGTAAGCAGGAAGCAAGGAGGTATTGACTGAGGGGACCACCCCCTGGGGGTGGGATATGCTAAAAGCTTTGATATTAATATATTCTGTTGTCTAGCTACTCCTACGGAGCAAAGGTCAATAACCCATTAGTGACGAATATGAAGAGCCGGTGACTGTCGGAGGACTCAGAGAAAGGAATTTTACAGGTAAGATTTTACAAAAATTAAATTTTTCAGAGAAAGGGAATACAATAAGACACGTGGCCACTCACTAAAACTAGAGGAAAAATGGTTTAACCTTGGCCAGGGCAATAACTGCACAGCATGAAGCAGATATCCTACAGAATGACCTAGACAAAATAACGGAGTGGGCAACGACATGGCAAATGAGGTTTAATGTGGAGAAGTGTAAGGTTTTGCACTTGGGGACTAAAAACATAAAAGCACAATACACGTTAGGGGGGGAACACTTGGGGGAATCAAAAATGGAGAAGGATCTGGGAGTCTTGGTGGATGATAGATTAGGAAATAGCATGCAATGCCAAGCGGCAGCTGCCAAAGCCAGCAGAATATCAGCATGCATAAAGAAAGGGATGTATTCCAGAGATAAGACTATAATCCTTCCACTTTATAAATCTGTGGTCCGACCGGAGTATTCTGTCCAGTTCTGGTCGCCAGTCCTCAGGAAGGATGTGTTGGAGCTGGAGAGAGTCCAGAGAAGGGCAACTAAACTGATTAGGGGATTGGAGGACCTTAATTACGAAGAGCGTCTGCAATCGCTCGATTTATTCTCCCTGGAGAAGAAACGCCTGAGGGGGGACATGATCGCAATTTATAAATATCTCAATGGGGATCCCAGCTTAGAAAAAAAGCTGTTCAGTCGAAGGGATTCCATGAGGACAAGAGGGCATACAATGCGATTAGAGGAGAAGCGTTTTAACCTCAGGCAACGTGGGGGGTTCTTTACTGTTAGGGCTACAAGAGTGTGGAATTCTCTACCACAAGAGGTGGCCACTGCGGGAAGTATGGTGGCTTTCAAAAGACTCTTAGACTTACATCTCAAGGATCAGGACATTCAGGGCTATGTGAGATGATTACAGCCACACACACCTACACAGGTTGAACTGGATGGACTATTGTCTTTATTCAACCTCAACTACTATGTAACTATGTAACCTTAAAATACATAAGGGGTTCTTCACTGTCAGAGCAGTAAGGATGAGGAATTCTCTTCCACAGCAGGGAGCATCGATAGTTTTGAAAAACTATTAGATGGGCACCTTAAAGACCACAACATACAGGGGTATACAATGTACGGTTAACATCAAACACATCATAGGTTGAACTGGATGGACCGATTTCTTTTTTCAACCTCACAAACTATGTAACTATGGAGACTCCTCCACCGGAATTATGGTGGATTTATTCAGCCTGGAATCCTGAGAGTCCACAGGTGGAACTGCCCACGTACTCAGAGACTCCTCAAGGAATACTATCTATGGAAATGCTCAGGCACCGCCATATTGCATTTAGAACAAGTCCACTGGGGGTGTGGCTTGGTGATGGCGCCGTGAGGACGCAGGAAGTAGGAGTTCTGTGTAGCGGAGCTCGTTCCTCTGCAGCAGGTGACCTGATCCCCGAAGGCACACGTCGGCAACCAGCGTTCTGAACCCCGCACATGTAGTCGATGCCTATAAGCCGGCAACACAAATGTCGGCACAGCCGGGGGTTCCTGTGAAGCATTCGGACATTACCTCATACTTTTTAAGATGATCCGCAGCCCCTCAGGGCACTATGGCTGCCTCAAAGATGGCGTTGACACGATCTCAGACCACCTGTCCGGCCTTGCAAAAAAAAAAACCCTCCAAAACGAATACAGATCAGATGGGAGAGTCCCTTTCCTCTATACAGGGTTTCCACCCGCAGGATCTAGTAATGGAAGAGCTAGGGGCAACACAGACCCCACACACCTCTCTGCCTCAATATCTGCCTGTCACAGAATGGAAGGAGTTTGTATCACGCATCCCAACCAAGCAAGACATCAGCGACATAGCGACTACAATTGTGAGTAACCTAAAAGGTGAAATTAATTCTATTAAGTTAAAAGTGGACCAGGTGGATGATAGGATTGGGTTGGTGGAGGAGACACAATCCCTATCTGACTCCAGAATCCAAAAGCTAGTACAATTACAGTTGTTAATGCAAAGACAGATTACTATACTACAACTTCTTTCTCTCTCCCCTCTCTTGGTTCCCCCCTCCCCCGTCTCTTTTTGGGACGGGGGGAGGAGGGACTCTACCCCTGTTTTTTCCGTCCTCCCCTCTGAGTTTACTAGAGGAGGGCCCGCTCCTGTCCATGGCTCCATGTTTAGAGTGTTAATTATTTTGTTTTTTTGGCTTTTTTAAAGCCTTTTTTGTTTTTCTTTTGTTTTTTTGGCTCTCTTTCTATGTAATAGAGTTTTTGGGTTCGGTTTCTCACGGAGCCTGCCAACTACCTGTTTACCCCACAGTAGGCCACGCCTGGTTGCGCAAAGTTAAGATAACTTGTTTTCTTTTTTTTTTTTTAGCTGGATTGTATATAGGGGGTAGGGAAGGGGGTGGGGGGGGGGGGTGTTTGTTGTTCCTGTATTTGTCTTGGTTTTTCCTTTTTTCTCTACTTTCCTGTGTCTATGGCTTTGGCCGGGTCTGAGGGGGGGGGGGGAGGAGGGGAGAAGGGGGAAGGAGACCTCCACAATATCGAGCACCCACAGACGAGCAGAAGTTGGCTGTAAGATCTCCACACTTAACGTTAGAGGGTTGTCTACCCCGCAGAAGCGTACTCGCCTGTTGCAGGATTTAAAACGTTGCCATACTCAAATAGCATTTCTACAGGAAACCTATTTTAGGAAGGACTTTTCACCTAAACTCTACAACAGAGATTTCCCCTGGGCATATCATGCCCCTTCTCCCATTGCTAAATCAAAGGGGGTTAGTATCCTTATTTCTAAAACGATCCCATGTACACTTTAGGAGACATTGGCAGATCCTATGGGAAGATATTTGCTAGTGAAGGGGAGTACTGGCCATACAGAACTTACACTGGTAAATGTCTACTTACCCAACTTGGATCACTTGACATTTTTACAACAGTTAATACCAGTTCTCTTGGGATTTCGGGAGGGTCATTTGGTGAAGGGGGAGATTTCAATTTTGTCCCGGAACCCCTTTTAGATACCTCAAAAAAGTCTTCATGTATCTCGTATGCCCAGCTGCAGCACCTACAGCGGGAACTCTCTATATTAAATTTGGCTGACCCTTGGAGGTTAATGCACCCGAGCGTTCGAGATTTCACTTATTACTCTCCGATCCACAACGCCTATACCCGAATTGACCGTATTTTGATTCCTCAGTTGGATTTACCGTTAGTTCTCTCATCCTGTATTGACAATTTCTCTATGTCAGACCATGCCCCGTCACATGTGTGCATGGACTGGGACTCTAGACCATCCAGACCCGCTACATGGCGCCTGAATGAGTCATTACTGCAATTTCCAGAGACTAGGGCAACAATTGACGAGGCGTTGAGCAACTTTTTTTCGGAAAACAGGGATGATTCTGTGTCCCCTTCAATAACTTGGGAGGCCCATAAATGTGTGGTGCGGGGAGTCATAATGCGGTTGGCATCTCAACGCAAAAAGACCCAGGAGAAAAAAGGTAAATGAGTTGCTCTCCCAAATTGAAGATCTCAGTAGGCAGCATAAAAGGTCACTGGCTATTGAACATCTAGGCCCCCTCACTCGAGTGAGAGAGGAGCTGAATTGCCTCCTCTTTCAGAAGACAAATCAAAGATTAATATGGTCTAAGAGACATTTTTTGAATTTGCTAACAAACCAGGGGCAATGTTGGCAAGGGCACTAAGGGGTCAGAGGAAACAAACACACATTTCCCGCATAAAAACGCAGGGTGGTGGGGAAGTACATACCTCGTCCGCAATTGCGGGCGAGTTTTGTTCATTTTATCACTCCCTGTACAATCTGCAGACTGCAGGAGAAAGGAAAAGGGATCAGGGGAAAAAATCAGAGCGGATAAAAGTCTACCTTCGAGACTCTGAAATGCCAGTATTATCTGCGGAACAAACACTAGCTATGGAAGGAGAAATTACAGAGCAAGAATTAGATGTTGCTATCGCTCAGGCCAAGTCTCAAAAAGCCCCTGGCCCTGATGGGCTTACACTGCCTTACTATCAATACTTTAAGACACGTTTAACTCAACCTCTTCTGAGACATATGAATTCAGTTCAGGAGGGCACGGTGTTACCCACAGATTTATTAAGGGCTTATATTACCCTTATACCTAAGGAGGGGAAAGACCCATTATTATGCGGCAGCTACCGCCCCATCTCACTTCTAAATTGTGACACAAAGTTTTTAGCAAAAATACTTGCAAATCGCCTCTTACCTTATATCCTGCATCTAATACACTATGACCAAGTAGGTTTTGTACCGTCACGTGAGGCAAGGGACAATACGACCTGGGTAATAGATATCATTCAAGCGGCACATGTATCCCATAATAGAATGGTGTTACTTTCAACAGATGCAGAGAAGGCTTTTGACAGGGTGGCCAGGAGTTTTATCGAGGCCGCCCTGTCATATATTGGACTTGGCCGACAGATGTTGACATACAGTGGGTACGGAAAGTATTCAGACCCCCTTAATTTTTCACTCTTTGTTATATTGCAGCCATTTGCTAAAATCATTTAAGTTCATTCTTCTTCCTCATGAATGTACACATAGCACCCCATACTGACAGAAAAACACAGAATTGTTGACATTGTTGCAGATTTATTAAAAAAGAAAAACTGAAATATCACATGGTCTTAAGTATTCAGACCCTTTGCTCAGTATTTAGTAGAAGCCCCCTTTTGATCTAATACAGCCAGGAGTCTTTTTGGGAAAGATGCAACAAGTCTTTCACACCTGGATTTGGGGATCCTCTGCCATTCCTCCTTGCAGATCCTCTTCAGTTCTGTCAGGTTGGATGGTAAACGTTGGTGGACAGCCATTTTTAGGTCTCTCCAGAGATGCTCAATTGGGTTTAAGTCAGGGCTCTGGCTGGGCCATTCAAGAACAGTCACGGAGTTGTTGTGAAGCCACTCCTTCGTTATTTTAGCTGTGCGCTTAGGGTCATTGTCTTGTTGAAAGGTAAACCTTCGGCCCAGTCTGAGGTCCAGAGCACTCTGGAGAAGGTTTTTGTCCAGGACATCCCTGTACTTGGCCGCATTCATCTTTCCCTCGATTGCAACCAATCGTCCTGTCCCTGCAGCTGAAAAACACCTCCACAGCATGATGCTGCCACCACCATGCTTCACTGTTGGGACTGTATTGGACAGGTGATGAGCAGTGCCTGGTTTTCTCCACACATACCGCTTAGAATTAAGGCCAAAAAGTTCTATTTTGGTCTCATCAGACCAGAGAATCTTATTTCTCACCATCTTGGAGTCCTTCAGGTGTTTTTTTAGCAAACTCCATGCGGGCTTTCATGTGTCTTACACTGAGGAGAGGCTTCCGTCGGGCCACTCTGCCATAAAGCCCCGACTGGTGGAGGGCTGCAGTGATGGTTGACTTTCTACAACTTTGTGCCATCTCCTGACTGCATCTCTGGAGCTCAGCCACAGTGATCTTTGGGTTCTTCTTTACCTCTCTCACCAAGGCTCTTCTCCCCCGATAGCTCAGTTTGGCCGGACGGCCAGCTCTAGGAAGGGTTCTGGTCGTCCCAAACGTCCTCCATTTGAGGATTATGGAGGCCACTGTGCTCTTAGGAACCTTAAGTGCAGCAGAAATCTTTTTGTAACCTTTTGCATATCTGTGCCTTGCCACAATTCTGTCTCTGAGCTTTTCAGGCAGTTCCTTTGACCTCATGATTCTCATTTGCTCTGACATGCATTGTGATCTGGAAGGTCTTATATAGACAGGTGTGTGGCTTTCCTAATCAAGTCCAATCAGTATAATCAAACACAGCTGGACTCAAATGAAGGTGTAGAACCATCTCAAGGATGATCAGAAGAAATGGAAAGCACCTGAGTTAAATATATGAGTGTCACAGCAAAGGGTCTGAATACTTAGGACCATGTGATATTTCAGTTTTTCTTTTTTAATAAATCTGCAACAATGTCAACAATTCTGTGTTTTTCTGTCAGTATGGGGTGCTATGTGTACATTCATGAGGAAGAATGAACTTAAATGATTTTAGCAAATGGCTGCAATATAACAAAGAGTGAAAAATTTAAGGGGGTCTGAATACTTTCCGTACCCACTGTATATTCTATCACTATATACCAACCCTTCCGCAGCAGTACGTGTCAACGACTGGAGATCAGATTACTTTTTAATTTCGAACGGGACTAGGCAGGGATGCCCATTATCGCCTCTTATTTTTATTTTAACACTTGAGCCCTTGCTATGCTCAATCCGTAGATCACCAGATATTGCGGGGATGTGGGTTGCGGGCCTTTGCGGATGAGCATGTGTTCTTTGTGACCAATCCATCTGTGACACTCCCAAATATCTTGGAGGTACTCAAGAGTTTATGGATCATTAGCCAACTACAAGATCAATCTTACTAAATCGGCAGCGTTGAGCATATCTATGTCATTACAGGAGGAACTTCGATTACTTGCATCCTTCCCATTCCATTGGGTCAGAGGATCATTAAAATACTTGGGGATTCAAATTACAGTGGCACCGGCAGATCTGTATCGGAAAAATTTTCTCCCTCTATTAGGGAAGATCAAGACTGACCTAAGGCTATGGCAACAGGTAACTTTAACTTGGTTTGGCAGGTGCAATGCCCTTAAAATGAATATTCTATCCAGGATTTTGTATGTAATGCAGGCCCTTCCAATTACAATCCCCCTTGCCTTTTTTCAACAGATCAGGGGGATGTTCCGCGCCTTTATCTGGGCCCATAAGTCTCAGTGGATTCGGTTACAGATACTTTCTATGACAAAATCCCAGGGGGGGATAGGGCTACCGGATGTTTTTCGATATTATAGGGCCAAACATCTGACACGGGTAGTGGACTGGAACTGTAATATGGCTAATAAACGTTGGGTTAAATTGGAGATCGGCGAGACGGCTCGACCGACCCCCCCCAGCACCATGGTCAATCTACACCCCTGCGGACAAGACTCTCCTACACCCTACCATAGGGACGACAATACGAGAGACTAGACACATTCAACAACACCCCAAGATAGCTCCAGCTCCTTCCCCTTTGATACCTATTTTGGGAAATCTGGAATTTCCTCCAGGTTGTATGAATGCGAAAATACGACGATTGGCACAGGTTGGCAAAACTCGTATATTTGATGTGTGGCAAAAAGGTCATATACCTACCCAGGAGGAAATAACAGCATGGCCAGACATAGATCTGGGTTTTTTCAGTATCCATCAACTGAGACATTTTCTCAAAACATACCAGCAAAGGGGGTACGTTCCACGTAATTTGACCCCATTCGAAACAATGTGTAATTCAGATGCCCCGCCTAAACATTTGATATCCCTATTTTATACATGGCTATCAGAGGATCAAGAAGGCCAGCAGCTGCCATTTATTTGTCAATGGGAACGTGAGCTCGGAGTATCTTTGACCCCCAGGCAAGTGAACAAGATTCTAACTACTGTCCATAAATCCTCTATGGACAGCAAAACCCAGGAAACGGGGTACAAAATACTCACCAGGTGGTATAGAGTCCCTGAGGTGTTGCACAAAATGGATGAGAACTGTTCAGATAGAGGTTGGCGTTGTGGATCGGAGGTAGGGACGATGTTCCATATTTTTTGGACATGCCCCCTTATAAAGGCGTTCTGGACAAAAACTTACCGTTAGTGTACTGGTAACGGCCTCTCTCTTAATCCTTCCAGGACGGCCTACATATGAGAGAGATTGTGGCTCCGCCTCACAGGAAACACAACTAATTTGCAGCTGTTAAAAGGGTCCCACCCATCCTTGAGCTTCAGTAATAGAAAAGTACCTTTCCAACCAAACTTTCAAGGGATACAGTTATTCAATAACATACAGCTACACATATATACATATATATATATACATTTTTTAACTCACCACCATCTTGGGCAGGAAGTAGGCCGGCCGTCCTGGAAGGATTAAGAGAAAGGCCGTTACCAGTACACTAACGGTAAGTTTTCTCCTTTCATCCTTCGAGGACGGCCTACATATGAGAGGATAATAAAGGAATCCATACTGGCCTACCTTAGGGCAGGACCACTGCCTGTAAAACCTTTCTGCCAAAGGCAAGGTCTTGTTGTGACAGTACTTCCACACGATAGTGCTTTAGGAAGGTATCTTGGCTGGATCAGGTGGCTGCATGGCGGATCTGCTCCCAGGATGCTCCGGCTTTTTCGGCCCAGGAAGTTGCCATGCCCCTTGTGGAATGTGCCTTTAGATTTGTTGGTGTGGGGTACCTGACACCTTATATGACATACTAATGGCTTGTTTAATCCACCTAGAGATTGAGGGTTTTGATGCTTGTAATCCCCTCCTTGGTCCAGAATGTAGAACCAATAGGTGGCTAGATCTTCTAAAGCCCTTGGTTCTTTCTAAATATGCTAGAAGACACCTTCTTACATCTAAGCAATGGAATTGTTGTTCTTTTGCACATTTAGGTTTTTCACAGAAAGATGGGAGAACCATCTCTTGATTCCTATGAAAAGACGACACTACCTTGGGTAGGTACAGTGGGTCTGGTTTAAGAATCACCCTATCTTGGAGAATTCGCATAAAAGGTTCCTTTATGGATAAGCTTTGTAAATCTCCCACTCTCCTGGCTGTGGTGATTGCCAACAGAAAAGTTAACTTGATTGACAAAATGTTTAAACTAATTTTGTTCAAAGGTTCAAATGCTTCACTAGATAATGTCTCTAGTACTAGCGTTAGGTTCCAAACTGGAACATTAGTTCTGTTAATTGGAGATACTCTGCTCCGGGCTAACAGAAACCTCTTAATTAAAGGTTCTTTGGCCAGACTTTTGTCTAAAAAAAACAGAAAGTGCTGCTACCTGTACTTTAAGGGTGTTCACTGCCACCCCCTTATCTACCCCATCCTGTAAAAAATCCAGGATCCTTGGGATTGAGGCAGAGGAATCCTTCTTCTGACTCTGCCAAGTACAGAATGTTTTCCAGATTTTGGAATAAATTTTCCTAGTTACTGGCTTTCTACTTGAAAGGAGGGTCTCAATGACTTTGTCTAAGCATCCTTTTTCTTTTAATATTTGGCGTTCACTACCCAGGCTGTTAACTGAAAAAACTGCAGTCGGGGTGAATCAGAGGTCCTTGTAGTAACAGGTCTGGAACTTCTGGCAGTTTCCATGATGCTGTCACTGATAGGGATACCAGGGTTGCAAACCACGTTCTCTTTGGCCACCCGGGTGTGACTAGGATGAGGCGTAGTTGCGGCCATCCGCTGAGTTTCTGCAGAACTCTCGCAATTAGATTCTGTGGGGGAAAGGCATAGGCTAGCCTGAAGGGCCAAAGTTGTGCTAGAGCATCCAAGCCCAGCATACCCCTCTGTTTTGTCAGAAAAGAACTGTTCTACTTTTCAGTTCTGCCGAGTGGCAAACATGTCCACTTCTGGCTGACCAAATTTTTGGACTAGGCGTTGAAAAATTATAGGGTTCAGTTCCCATTCTGCTTGTTTGATGTGATGACGACTGAGGAAGTCCGCTTCCCAGTTGTCCTTCCCTTTTATGTACATGGCTGAAAGGGAAATTACTCTTTTCTGCCCAGCTCAATGTCTCCTGAGCTAATTTTAGCAGAGAGCTTGATCTGGTCCCCCCTTGATGATTCAGGTAAGCTACTGCTGTAGCATTGTCTGATTGGACCTGGACTTCTTTCCCTAGAATGTCCTTCTCGAAGGCTTTTAAAGGCCTTTTCCACAGCCTTCAGTTCCCTGTAATTGGAGGAGGCTTGACTCAGCTTCGAATCCCAGGTACCCTGGGTCCGGGCTTCTTTTAGGTGAGCTCCCCACCCCTCGGAACTTGCGTCCATGGTAATCTTTACGGGCAGCTCTTGACCCCACAGTCGCCCCTTCTCTAGGTTTTGGGGGACTGTCCACCATTTCAGTGACAAAATTACTTGTGGGGACAATGTAATTTTTTCGTCTATGGAGTCCTGTCTCCTGTTCCAAGAGGCCAGGTGAAAAAATTGGAGGTCTCTTGAATGTAGTTGGGCCCACTCTACAGCTGGAATACACGCTGTCATTAGCCCTAGGACTTGCATGATCTGTCTCCTGGAACACCAAGGATGAGAACAGATGCCTCTTACCGCTGAGACCACTTTTTCCACCTTTTCCCTTGGGAGGAAAAGTTTTTTGAGTCTGGTATCTATTTTGTATCCTAGATACACTTGGACCTGTGCTGGCTGTATTGAGGATTTCTTCAAATTTTATAGCCATCCTACTGCTTGAAGAACTGACATCACCTTTTGGGTGTCTGCCATAGCCTGTTCTTCTGATCTTGCAAAGATCAACATATAGTCCAGATACGGGATCAAACTTAGGCCTTGTAGGTGAAGATGGCCTACTACCTCGGCTAAGATTTTTGTAAAGATCCTTGGACTTGTTGCCAAGCCAAAAGGAAGAGCTCTGAATTGCCAATGTGCAGTGCCTTCTTCCGTCACAATGGCGAATCTGAGAAATGCTTGATGTTCCGGATAAATTGGAACATGTAGGTAAGCATCTCTTAAATCCAATGTTGTCATAAAGACATTCTGGTACAGATTTTTTCTGACCGCATAAATGTTCTCCATGGAGAACTTCTTGTATATCAGAAATTTGTTTAGTTTCTTGAGGTTTATGACTAGTCGGAATTTTCCTGAGGGCTTTGGCACCACAAATATGTGGGAGTAAAAGCCTTGGAATGCCTGACCCTTTGGTACAGGTGAAATCACCCTCTGCTCCGCTAGTTCCTGAATACCGTCTAACAGTGCCTTCCTCTTTTGTTCTATTTTTGAGGGATAGGTCACTGTTATATCTGGCACCGGCTGTGAGGCAAACTCCAGTCGGTACCCTTCCCGAATTATCTGGAGAATGTAGGGGCTGGCAGAGATGTTTTCCCATTGGGAGAAAAAATGGGTCAGTCTGCCCCCTACCCTGAAGCTGGCGTCAGTTGGTTTCTTTGGACTTAGGTCCAGGTTTAAGGAACAATAAGTTGGTTCCTTGTTTTCCCTTTTCAGGACCACCTTTCCTGGCCTGTCCCTTGAAAGGCCTTCTTTGGTTTTTGTCCTGGAAGTTCCGAAAGGAATATCTTCCTGTTTTGTCCTTTCTTTTACTGGGAAATTTCTTCCCCTTCTCTGCAGATCTGGACAAGGTATCATCCAGTCCTGAACCGAACAGTAATGAACCTTCAAAGGGTAATGCGCAGAGTCTTACTTTGGAGGCTATATCACCTTCCCATGCTTTGACCCAAAGCGCCCTTCTAGCAGAATTTACTAATGCTGCTGTTTTTGCAGATGCTACTATTGACTTCACAGCTGAGTCTGCTAAGTAGGATACTGCTTTTCCAATCATAGCTAGGGAATCTATCAGGTCTTGTGATCCCGCCATAGTGAGGACATGTTTTGACAGTTCCTTGAGCCAAAAGTCTGCATTCCTGGCCATACAGGTATCAGCTAAGGCTGTAGTTAAATTGTAGGCGTTAGAATCCCAAGCCTTTTTTTAACAAGGATTCAATCCTGCGATCCATAGGATCTGTAATATGACCGGCATTTTCAAAGGATAAATCTGTTCCTTTTGATAGCTGTGCCAGAGGAGCGTCCAGTTTTGGATTTTTTGTAAAAACCTCCAATTCCTGTGGCTCAAAGGGATACCTTCTTTTCCAGCTATTTGGCCTGGATAAGGCATGTGTAGGGCATTTCCATTCTTGGTGTATTATGTCTTTTAATGACTGGTGAATGGGAATTGTTCTGTACTGGGCTCTTTCCAAGCCTTTGTACACTTTGTCTTTACTGGAAGACTTTTACTGGGGTAGGTATTCCTTCAGTGTCATGTACCACTTTAAGGAGACCCTCCATATATTCCAGCGAAAAAAAAAAGATTTTTGTTACTTTTAAACTGCTCTTTTTCCTCCTCACTGTTACTTTCTGAGTCCTTATCCGAACTGGAAGGACCTCCCATGTAACTAGTGCCTTCCCCTGGATCCTCCTGTTCCCTAACTTGTGTTGAGGGAATGGTTTGAGACTCTGACCAGAGAGATGAGGGTCCTTTTGACCTCCCACTGTCCTGGGAGGATAAGCTATCCTTGGATACTTCCTCTGCTGGGGTTTGAGGGATAGCTGCTGTAGTCCTGCATGACTGAATAGTAGCTAACATTTCCTCTTGCATGGATTTAAGAAAATCTTTCATTAGGATTGATGCTTCCTGCCCTGCTAACTTATTAATACAAGTATGGCATAAGGGCTTTAAATAAGACTTAGACAATCTGACCCCACAGTTCCCACATTTTCTAGACATGCTAGTGCTGACTGTGGAAGGGGGTCTGGCAGGGGCTTCCTGTCCCGGTGGCAGACCTGTGTAAAACACCAGAAGACAAGAAAAAGAGACACAATAATGTGACACAATAGCATCTCTTGTCTACCACTGCGGCTAACATTAGGTCAGGAAAATGGCAAGGCATGCCTGTCTTTGCAATAGACAGCAGTTGGCCCGCCACCGGTGTAGTCACTTACCCGTTCCTGTCGCCACCTGCGCTGCCGCTTTTTCCTCTGTAGGGAGTGCGGACATCCGTGTCTCTTTTTGGGGCAATTTCAGCCCTCTCATAGCCGGAGAATCAGCCATGCCACTTGCGCTGAGCTCACATGGACCCGGGTGTCTCCTCCACGCTGTGCCTCTTCCGGGTATCACCCGCTCCGCCTTTTCCGCCGGAACTTCCGGTCTCCATAGCGAGGCTTGAGGCGCGCTCACTGGCGGGAAATTCAAAATCCTTACCGCCCAACGGAGCTAATGGAGGAGACTTCCTGCAGAGACAACAGGACTTCAGGTATAGAGGGACCTTCACTGTAAGGTAAACCGCACTACCTGGCATGTTGGCGACCTGAAAGCTCCTGTTTCCAGGATGCAGCTAGGGAGAAACCTGCCATTAGGCTGACCGAAGCTGCCTTCCAGGGGTACCTGTCAGACAGTCCTTTGCCTTCAGGTCACAACTGAACTGAAGCTCAAGGATGGGTGGGACCCTTTTAACAGCTGCAAATTAGCTGTGTTTCCTGTGAGGCAGAGCCACAATCTCTCTCATATGTAGGCTGTCCTGGAAGGATGAAAGGAGAAAATTGCTTTAGTTATTAAACGGCTAACTGATGTTGAGGTTCAAGATGATCCGGCTTTATGCCTACTTCACCTTACGAAAAGCTTGTTAAAAAGATATAGAAAATCGTTGACACTTTTGAATGCTGCAAAGGCGTGTATACCTGCTTTATGGAGACAAACCTGTGGAGAAAGGTTGTGGTAGTTGGGGACTCAATTATCAAGAGGACAGGGAGGGCAATCTGTAAGAAAGATCTCGGTAACCGAACAGTATGTTGTTTACCGGGCGCCCGCGTTCGGCACATCTGACAGACAGATTGTTGTGTGGGGCTGGGGATGACCCAGCGGTCATGGTGCATGTGGGCACTAATGACAAAGTAAAAGGTAGGTGGAGGATCCTTAAGAACGATTTCTGGGACTTCGGTAATAGATTGAGGAAAAAGGACCTCCAAGGTGGTTTTCTCTGAAATACTGCCTGTACCTCGAGCCACACAGGAGAGGCAGAAGGAGATTAGGGAACTTAACAAGTGGCTGAGGAATTGGTGTAGGAAGGAGGGGTTTGGGTTCCTGGAGAACTGGGCTGACTTCTCAGTTGGCTACCAGCTCTTTAGTAAGGATGGGCTGCACCTTAATGGGGACGGTACAGCTCTTTTGGGAAGAAAGATGGCCACCAAGTTGGAGGGGCTTTTAAACTAGGAGACAGGGGGGAGGGCTCAGAAGTAGAATCAGTCAGGAGGGAGGAAAGGACTGAAGGCAGTTGTAGGGTCAGCAGCAACAGTAGGTCCACAACGTCAATTGTCGGGTCTGTGCAGGAAAACCGCAGACCAAACAGAAATAAACATAACCGCCAATCACATTTAACTTCCGTAAAACTAAGAGGGGGTATATGCTAATGCCAGGAGCCTAGCTAATAAAATGGATGAGTTGGAAATGTTAGTACATGAGGATGACATAGACCTTGTGGGAATAACAGAGACTTGGTTCGACCCCTCACATGACTGGCTGGCCAATATCCAAGGGTATTCGGTGTACCGGAAGGACAGGGTAGGAAAAAGAAGGGGAGGGGTATGTCTCTATGTCAAGAACAATATAAAATTGTTAGAAAGGAGTGACATTACGGATGGGAGGAGCATGGATTTAGAATCTGTGTGGGTTGAACTCGATAGGGAAGAAGATAAGGGAAAAGTAGTTGTGGGGGTTTGCTATAGGCCACCTAACCAAGGGGAGGAGGTAGAGCTGGAATTTTTAGCACTAATGGGTAAAGTGGCAAAACTGGGATCAGTCATCATATTGGGGGACTTCAATTATCCCGACATTGACTGGGAAGAGGGGACTGCACACTCACAGAAGGCCCGTCTATTCACGGAAACCTTACAGGACAACTACATGTCACAGTTGGTGGATTCCCCTACCAGAGAAAACGCAGTCCTGGATCTATTGATCACTAATGACCCAGACATAATCTCGGAGGTAGGAGTCCAGGACAACCTGGGCTCTAGCGATCACAGGATGATCACATTTAGTATAAATAACAATATAACAAGGCAAGTGGGGAACATAAGAACCCTAAACTTCAGAAGGGCAAACTTTCCAAAATTGTACTCATTGATGGAAAGGGTAAACTGGGACCAAACCCTGGGATCACTGACCACAGAGGAAAAATGGGAATGCTTTAGGAACATATTAAGCAAATGCATCTTGCAGTGCATTCCTATGGGAAATAAATTTAGAAGAGACAAAGCCAAACCTGGCTGGCTAAACCGTAGCGTTAAACTTATTAGGGGAAAAAAATTGGCCTTCAAGAAATATAAATCAGAGGGCACAGTATCGTCCTTCCAGCAATACAAGGAGGCAAATAAGAAAAGTAAACAAGAAATCAAGATGGCTAAAATCAACTTTTAGAGACAAATAGCGGAGGATAGAAAAAAAACCCCAAAGAAATTCTTTAAATATAAATATATCAACAGCAAAAAAACTAGGGCAGAGCATATTGCACACATAATTAACGATGATGGGAGGATGGTTACAGAGGACACTGAAAAAGCAACCAGGCTGAATGCTTTTTTCTCGTCAGTCTTTATGCAGGAAAAGGAGGGGTACACTGACCATGACTATATGGTTAGTAGTAATACACAGGACTTGCCACTATGGCTGACAGAGGGTGAAATCAGGGAAAGACTGGATAAATTTAACACAAACAAATCACCAGGTCCGGATGGCGTACAAGTTTATATCTAGACCACTGTTCCTTATCTTTGTTGACAGTATTAGGACAGTAGATGTACCAGGGGATTGAAGGAAGGCTAACGTGATTCCGATATTCAAAAAGGGCCAGAGGCATATCCCGGGAAATTATAGGCCTGTCAGCTTGACATCAATAATATGTAAACTTTTGGAGGGGATGATAAGGGACTATATCCAGGGTTCATACACATTTTCACCAATAAAATTCCATGACTTTTCCATGACTTCACGTAAATATTCATGACCTAATGTTTCATGAAATGTCTATGTATACATGTTAAATAAGAAGAAAATTCATGTCACACCCAGCATATTTTTACTAAAATAAATGACAATCTTTGTAGTGTACAGTATCTCTGCAGTTAGGGTTTAGTTTCTGGATACAGCGTGACTCAAAATGGTCCCTTGTTTTACAGTGGATGAGATGGAAGCACCGCTGCCGCAGCTGGGAGCCGGTGTCACTTCAGGCGCATGGGTGAAAAAGCGCTGCCTCTCCCATGTTCGAAATGTCAAATGTTTTACGACACACACTGTACATTTAGCGGACATTAGAGTTGCACGATTCTGGCCAAAATGAGAATCACGATTTTTTAGCTTGGAATAAAGATCACGATTCTCTCACGATTCTCTGTGTAACAAAAAAAAAATTGGGATAACTTTACTGTTACTTTTTTTTTTTTTTTTTATTCATTAAAGTCTATTAATTGCGTTTGAAAGACTGCTGCGCAAATACAGTGTGACATAAAATATTACAACAATCGCCATTTTATTCTGTAGGGTCTCTGCTAAAAAAATATATAAAATGTTTGGGGGTTCTAAGTACTTTTCTAGCAAAAAAAACGGATTTTAACTTGCAAGCAACAAGTGTCAGAAAAAGGTCCAGTCTTTAAGAGGTTAAACTTCCTTTCTCCCTGGCAGAGGGAAGGAAAAGATACAATGTAATCATTTTTGTTTATAGTTACTGGGAGACTGATGCTGATAGGCGTTTGCGGGAGGCTTTTTTTTTTTCCACAGCTGTTCTCTCTGCTATGCAGCTATGCAAAGAATCGAGCATATGTCAGGTTCAGATCGTCAGGGGGGGTGAATCGAGATCGCGATTTTCATACGATTAATCGTGCAGCTCTAGCGGACATGATACAGGAGAAGGTCAGAGGCTGCAGACATGATACAGGAGGTGGTCAGAGACTGCAGACATGATACAGGAGGTGGTCAGAGGCTGCGGACATGATACAAGAGAAGGTCAGAGGCTGCGGACATGATACAGGAGGTGGTCAGAGGCTGCGGACATGATACAGGAGGTGGTCAGAGGCTGCGGACATGATACAGGAGGTGGTCAGAGGCTGCGGACATGATACAGGAGGTGGTCAGAGGCTGCGGACATGATATAGGAGGTGGTCAGAGGCTGCGGACATGATACAGGAGGTGGTCAGAGGCTGCGGACATGATACAGGAGGTGGTCAGAGGCTGCGGACATAATACAGGAGGTGGTCAGAGGCTGCGGACATGATACAAGAGAAGGTCAGAGACTGCAGATATGATAGAAGATAGAAGAGCACAGGGGAAGCAGAGAGCACTGGAGGAGCTTAAGGGCACGGGGTGGGGGGGACTGGAGAGAATTAAGGGGGGGTTTGGAAAGCATTGCAGGGGGGTTGGAAGGCGCGGGGGGGGGGCATGGAAAACCAGGGGGATGGAGAGCACAGGGGGAGGGGGGGACTGGAGAGCACTGTCTGGGGGGAACTGGAAATCACTGAGGGGGGAGGCAGGGAGCTGAAGAGCACTGGGGGAGCCAGAAGGCATGGGGGGGGGAAGAGATTAAAATCACTGTGGGGAGCTGAAGAGCACAGGGGGGGGCTTAAGAGCACGGGGGGGGGACTAAGAGCACTGGGGGGGAGACTAAGAGCACGGGGGGGGGGACTAAGAGCACGGGGGGGGGACTAAGAGCACGGGGGGGGGGGACTAAGAGCACGGGGGGGACTAAGAGCATGGGCCAGCAGCAGCAGCAGCAGCCGAGGAGATGACCCAATCAGGCAGCGGGGAGGGCCGGCCGCGGCTTGCCTGGAGACACTGTGACTGGCTAGCAGCAGCAGTAACAGCCGGGAGATTATCAACCAATGAGGCAGCGGAAGCGTCACTGGAGGGCGGGCCGGCCGAATGAACGTGATGACGCGGAGTTGCGGTAACCAAAACGGTTACTGCACCCTTCCGCGTCATCATCACGTTCATGCAGCCGGCCCGCCCTCCAGTGACGCTTCCGCTGCCTCATTGGTTGATAATCTCCCGGCTGTTACTGCTGCTGCTAGCCAGTCACAGTGTCTCCAGGCAAACCGCGGCCGGCCCTCCCCGCTGCCTGATTGAGTCATCTCTTCGGCTGCTGCTGGCCAATGACAGCACGCGCATACCGCGGACCCGGAAGGACGGTAATACAGCAAAATGTAAATACAGTATGTGGCAATATAATTCTCATAAAATAATTAAGCATCCGCTCCCCGCTGCTCCCACAGTAATTTAATTCCATGACTTTTCCAAAACCTAGTGTATTTCCTAATTTTCCATGACCTTTCCAAAACTTTTCCAGGATTTCCAGGACCGTATGAACCCTGTATATCGTAGAATATGCTAAAGACAACAACATCATCAGCAGTAACCAGCACGGGTTTACAAATGGGCGTTCTTGTCAAACCAATCTCAGCATTCTACGAGGAGGTGAGCTGTGAGCTAGATAGGGGCAGACGAGTGGATGTGGTGTACTTGGATTTCGCTAAGGCGTTTGATACAGTTCCCCACAAGCGCATAATTTATAAAATAAGGTCTGCAGGTATCGACAGCAGGGTTTGCTCTTGGATACGGACCTGGCTAAAAGGCCGTGTCCAAAGGGTGGTAATAAACAGCGCATACTCAGACTGGTCTGAGGTAGTAAGCAGGGTGCCCCAGGGCTCAGTCCTGGGACCAACCTTGTTCAATTTATTCATAAACAGCATTGAGGACGGGATCAGTAGTTCATTATCAGTTTTTGCAGATGACACAAAATTGGCCAGGGCAATAACTGCAAAGCATGAAGCAGATATCCTACAGAATGACCTGGACAAAATTATGGAGTGGGCAACGACATGGCAAATGAGGTTTAACGTGGAGAAGTTTAAGGTTTTGCACTTGGGGACTAAAAACATAAAAACACAATACACGTTAGGAGGGGAACCCTTGGAGGAATCAAAAATGGAGAAAGATCTGGGAGTCTTGGTTGATGATAGATTAGGCAACAGCATGCAATGTCAAGCGGCAGCTTCCAAAGCCAACATAATATTAGCATGCATAAAGAAAGGGATGTATTCCAGAGATAAGACTATAATCCTTCCACTTTATAAAACTCCGGTCCGACCGCATCTGGAGTATTCTGTCCAGTTCTGGTCGCCAGTCCTCAGGAGGGATGTGTTGGAGCTGGAGAGAGTCCAGAGAAGGGCAACTAAACTGATTAGGGGGTTGGAGGACCTTAACTATGAAGAGCGGCTGCAATCGCTCAATTTATTTTCCCTGAAGAAGAGATGTCTGAGAGGGGACATGATAGCAATTTATAAATATCTTAATGGGGATCTCAGCTTAGAAAAAAAGCTGTTCATTCGAAGGAATTGCATGAGGACTCGAGGACATACAATGCGATTAGAGGAGAAGTGTTTTAACCACAGGCAACAAGGAGGGTTCTTTACTGTTAGGGCTACAAGATTGTGGAATACCACAAGAGGTGGTTTCTGCGGGTAGTATGGTGACTTTCAAAAGACTCTTAGACTTACATCTCAAGGATCAGGACATTAAGGGCTATGTAGGTTGAACTGGATGGACAATTGTCTTTATTCAACCTCACCTACTATGTAAACCCAGCCGCCCGCTTTGACGCTATGGTACTCAAAAGTAAAAGAGATTCACAAAATGGAGGAACTCACAGCCTCTCTGAAAAGTACAGAGGAGGAGACTAGAGCCCAATGGTTGCCGTGGGTGCATTTGAGTCGTACGGAAACTCTTCCAATATAATATGACTAAATGCAGTCTGGATCCCTCCCTCTCTCCCCTCTGTTCTCACTTTTTATTTTTTTCCTTTTTTTTTTCTCTTACCTTCCCCTCCCCCTTTGATGGGTGGGGATGGATATATCTATTCACAAGTTGTATATAATTGCAATGTGTAATGATTTCATGAATATAATAGGGGTTGTTCCCCTTCTTCTACACGTTAAAAATTTTTTATTCTTTTTTTTTTTTGCACGATTTTCTCACAATTTGAGTGGTATAGATGTGGTTTGGACTCAAGCATCATCACTCCGTTGCTTACGGAGATAAGGGGGTTGGGGGTATGTATTCACATTTGATCACTTGGTAAACACAGATCAACATGGGCACTTCTATCCTACACCTTCCAAGGGGAATTTTTTTTTTTTTTTGCGTGGTTGTTGGGAGCAGATATTACAATGAAACAAATATGTGTATATATTTCTGTATCCTATACATACTATTTTTTTCCTTTCGTACTTGTTTTTTTTTTTAGTATGTCTGTAAAAATCAATAAAAATTGTCAAATTTAAAAAAAAAAAAAAAAAAAAACCCAACAAGTCCACTGATTTGACAATGTCACAGTAGGCCAAAGCATCTCCCCTCCACTCACCATTGTCCGCAGCCTCTGGAATGGGGGCCAGGTCCTCTGCCATTAAGACCGCCTGGAGGGAAGGGACACACACCCCAGCTGCCAGGGAAGACCGAGCACCATGTCCAGGGAAGAGAGGGGAGTTGTATATCAAGAAAAGCCTGGGTTCCCCTTCCTGTAATCAGCTGAATCAGCGTGCAGCAGTGCCCTTTTCCAAGATGGCTGCCGCCCTACTTCCGGTGGTGGCGACATCTTGAAAATGTCACGTCACTTCCGCCGCGCCACCGGCGCAGCCGGCTAGTAAGAATGACGCTGGAAACTCCCCCTGGAGCCCCGCGTGCGAAAGCCACGAGGAGAGAAGTGGCAGACAGCTCAGCGCGGCCTCTGGCCGTGACCAGGTAGAGGGAAGAGGTGTCTCGGGACGCCTGCCGAGGACAGGGAAAGAAAATAAACAGGGGATGAGAGTGTACCATGCTCGTGTAAGCAGGACAGGAAAGGAAACACAAGAAAACTGAGGGGCAGCCTTGAGGCGGCCATTTTAAACTTAACTGTGCTTATCCTTTCCAGTAGAAGGAGCCAATCCTCCCATGTGACCATCCTGGAGGATGACTTGGGAAAAGGGGAATACCTTTGCCGCTTTTGAGGAACTGCGGGCCCCAAGGAGACCGGCGACGCAGCAGCATGCCAATATTTAAATTACCCACACTGATACAATCAGTGTATTCCCCAGTGCCCTAGCATGTGCATTTGCAGTAAAGAGTAATTACCCTCACCGTCGGAGCACCCGAAGTGCGTGGACGCAGACCCAGCAGAGTCGCTTTATACCAAGCTCACCCTGAGAACATAACAAGCAGGGGAGGTCGCCGACCAAAGTCCAGATGCGCAGGCAGAGAACCCTCACCCACACAATAATGGCTGCTACACTTTGCTAAAAAATTAAGCACCCCCACGGCGCCCCCCCCCATTCAAGGCCAGGCTGACCATATGCCTACCCCCCCCCCACCCGGCAGCTTGGACAGCCAAGTCAACAGCTCGGACAGCTTGACGGTTTAGGAGGGTCTGGGGGCATGGAAGGGAACCCGGGGGTCCGACCATCCCAATGAGGGACCCATGTCTACCCCGAGGAACTACAAAGGGAGAGGGGGGACACTACTCACCACACCTTGGAACCGGGCAGATCACTGCCCCCATCTTGGAATGGGGAGTGCTGCAAGCCCAGGAGGTACAACACTGAGACTCAGGCCGCGACCAGGTCGTGTGCGTCCTCGCAAGGTGTTTCAATCGCTGGTCAGCCCCCATCCAGTAGGGCTATGTCGGGCCCGACCCATTGTGGAGCTGCGGTCTGCACACACTTACTGACCAGACTGGGGAGACCGTAAGGATCTAGGATATCCAGTGCTTCACCCAGTCCGGCAGTTGATTGTAGTTCTCACTGAACAGACTTGATTGTAGAAAGAAATCAAAGGAAAAAAGTTCAGTTTAAAAAGGAAAGATCCCAGCAGGGAGCTAGGTCCTTACACCTGACTAGGCAGAAAAAAGCTGAAGAGCTAGAGCAGGAAGTGGGAATATACCCCCTGCAACTGCCCTATGGGCGTAGTCAAACTCTTAGCTCTTTTCCGCCTGGTGTCCTACTTCTAATGAGAGCAGCATAACCCAAGGGTCTAAGACGATACGGAGCTGTGTCCGTCAATGAACGAAAGAGAAATAAATATTTATAATAAGCGCTCTTTGATCCTGTGGAGTGAGGGCAATCTGGTCAGGTTTGGTCAAGAGGAGGAGGAGAAGGAGGGAGGGAGAGTGAGGGAGGGGAGGAGAGGAGAGGAGAGGAAGAAAGAAGAAGAGGAGGAGAAGATTTGAATTACAGGAAGAGAAAAATAATTAGTAGCATATGCTTTGTTTGAATTGTATATAAATAAAAGAGTCAGGTGGTCTGGTGAGAATTTAAAAGTAAAAAAAAAAAAAAAGGGGAAAGATTAAAGGAAATGCAATACATTGTGTTATGGGTAGAGCTGCACGATTCTGGCCAAAATGAGAATCACGATTTTTTAGCTTGGAATAAAGATCATGATTCTCTCACGATTCTCTGTGTAACAAAAAAAAATTGGGATAACTTTACTGTTACGTTTTTTTTTTATTCATTAAAGTCTATTAATTGCGTTTGAAAGACTGCTGCGCAAATACAGTGTGACATAAAATATTACAACAATCGCCATTTTATTCTGTAGGGTCTCTGCTAAAAAAATATATAAAATGTTTGGGGGTTCTAAGTACTTTTCTAGCAAAAAAAAACTGATTTTAATTTGCAAGCAACAAGTGTCAGAAAAAGGTCCAGTCTTTAAGAGGTTAAACTTCCTTTCTCCCTGGCAGAGGGAAGGAAAAGATACAATGTAATCATTTTTGTTTATAGTTACTGGGAGACTTTGCTGATAGGCGTTTGGGAGGCTTTTTTTTTTTTTTTCCACAGCTGTTCTCTCTGCTATGCAAAGAATCGAGCATATTTCAGGTTTAGATCGTCAGGGGGGGTGAATCGAGATCGCGATTTTCATACGATTAATCGTGCAGCTCTAGTTATGGGCATCATCATATAAGCACTGGTATCCCCATTCTCACTGTATAGCTACCCATCCAGGGTGGGTGAAAGAAAAATAACATATGATCCCTTTTAGAAGATGACCATGCTGAACAGTGAAAAATTGGGCTGGACAGGAAGGGAGATCACCATCCTAGTCTTCAGTGTTTAAAAATATAAAATGAGGAAATGTGCACATATTGGAGAGGTACAGATTTTTTTTCCCCTTCATACCCTTTAAAAGTGAGATAACAAGAGTAGCCAAGGCTCAGCATCTTTAACCTCTAAAAAGATTTTTTTAGCAAACTCGTGCTGTAGCAGATTGTTGGGCACAGCTGCCCCTACTCTGCTCCTTACTTTTAGACATGTTTTTCTAGTCACTTCATTATATATAGTTATATGTGTTATAGTTTTGCCAACAGCGGAAAAAAAAAAAAAAAAAAAAAAAAAAAAAAAAAAAGAAGAAGGAGAACAAACTACAAGATCCCCCAAAAAATGATTTTATTTCATAAAAAAAAAAAAAAAATGGTTACAGTGTTCAGTTTCAGAAAAAATTAATCCATGCGTGCCTTCAGTGTCCGTGTAGTAACCTTATCTTTTTCTCTGTAAAGACAAAAGTTCAAAAGTTTAGTCTTTGAATGGATTTTCACAAAAGTTTGTATATAAGAGAATTTGTAACAATCATTTTACAGAATCACATCCTTTTATGGCCTTTCATTTCTTACTTTAAGAAAATATCCAGAAAAAGTAAAACAATAGGCTCATTGACAGACAGTGCTCCATATTCAGAACCATCAGGTTATATTGCACCCCTACAGGAGTAGGACACTTGGCAGAAAAAAAAGACTTGGCTACGCCTGCATAGGCCGTCCTAGCTGGTATACATATTTTTTTATTTTTCTTACCCTCCCCCCCCTTTTTTTTTCCCTCTAGCTTCAATCCCCCCCCCCCTCTCTATTCATTTTAATCTCTTATTTGTTTATGCCATTGGATGTCTGCGATTTTATGTTTCCCTCCTTTCCCATTATGTATATTGACCGATCTATTTGGTCAAAGACATATATGGAATATATTTCGGTGTTCTAAACAATATATTAAATAATTTCAAACACTACGTGTATATTTTTTTATTCTGTTTTGTGCAACTACCTTTGGGACCTCTGGGGGCGCTGTGTTGTCTAGCTCCGATCACCTGTCTACTGGTCTATGTGCGGCCAGATAGGCCACAGGATACTTCCTCCCATCCGGGTTGGAACTTCCTGTGGCACCTGGGCTTAGATCGTTAGAGCATATCCTGCTTCTTTCTGTCTGAGCCGTTTCCAACTCGAGCAGCCCTCGGTCCTTCGCGGCCTTGCGCACGCGCATACCCACGACACGGACCGCGCATGCCCAATGGAGCTGGCCGGGGCGATGACGTCACTCCGTGACACACCGCCTGGGATCCACACTATAAGAAGGGCAGCGCTTCCTGCCCTCATTATGGTGGCGGTTCCCCATCCGGGGAGGGTGTATCACTACTGCAGGAGCTGTTCTATTGGCAAGTCATCCTCATTTACTTGGTCTGGTTACTTGCAAAGCCCACTCCATCTTGGACACAACTTGCTATACTTTCTATATATGAACTTCTGTTCTACTGTTTTTACTTTTATTTTACTTCGCTCTTGCAGCCCCCAGCACTTCTACAGATACATACGCTGTAGGGATGCACCAAAATGACAATTCTGGCCCAAAACCGAAAATGCAGGATGCCCTTGGCCGAAAACCGAAACCGAAAATGACTCCCCCCCCCCCCCCCCCAAATAATTTTAAAATAGATAGAAGAGGGGCATACACCAAAAACAGGCAGCGACGTACACCTGTCACAGTATATGTACTGTGACGGGTTGGCAATAGGTTAATTTAATTACCAATGGTATTTCTATTATGCAGCATGAGGGGGTTAATGTATTGTCACTGCTGGTCACTGATGCATTCGTGACCAACCAGTGGCAGTTAATTAACCCCTTTGTGCTGCATTAGTGCAACCAGTATCAGTGTTAATTAACACTGATTGCACTGATACTGGTTGCACTAATGCAGCACAAAGGGGTTAATTAACTGCCACTGGTCGGTCACTAATGCATCAGTGACCAGCAGTGACAATACATTAACCCCCTCATGCTTCATAATACTAATACCATTGGTAAGCTCGCCTCAGCTCCCCCCCCCCCCCCCCACTGCCTCAGCATCCCTCACTCTGCTCCTCCGGTGTCCTTCCAGTTTCAAAAGACGCGCCTCTGGCCGGCGGCCCACCTCCCTGTGATGTCACTACTACTACGATCTGTGCATGAATGAACTGACACACGGGGCGGGAGGGCGGGCGAGCGGCCGCTAATAGCTATAACTATGTGAGCTCTTCACTTCCCTCTCAGAGGAGATACCCGCATGACAGGGAAGTGAAGCGCTCACTTAGTTATAGCTATTAGCGGCCGCTCGCCTGCCCTCCCACCCGGTGTGTCAGTTTATTCATACACATAGTCCCGCTGACAGGGAAGTGAAGTGCTCGCATAGTTATAGCTATTAGCGGCCTCCCGCCCGGTGTCAGGTCAGTTCATTCATACACATCGTAGTAGTAGGGACATCAATGAGAGGCGGGCGGTCGGCCAGAGGCGGGACTTTTCAAACCTGCGCCCTCCTCCTTCCTCACGGTGGCCATTAATTTCGTCATTTTTAACCCATTTTCTGCCGAAAATTTTGGTGGCCGAAATTTTGGTGCATCCCTAATACGCTGTATTTATGCTTTGGTACTATTCCATCTCTGGCGGGGTGAGTTGAGACACATTTTTGTCTCAAGATTGATCACCTTTATCATACAGATTCCTCTATTTACTACTCTGGCATTACTACTGAATATTTGATGTACTAAGACATCACATATAATTTCTGGCCACTATTTTGGTGGGTTGTACAGGTGTTTGCATGTATCTGATTATACATCTCATGGTCTCCGAACCGGTTTCTGGTATTTGCTTATTCACTTATTTATCTTAACCACACCTGGGCACCTCTTATACCTTCTGAGGCACCTCTTATACCTTCCATTTGTTTCCATTTCCTTACTAATTAACTCTGTTGTGTTCCTTGATATAGATGGTTCTGATATGCATTTATAGATGGTTCTGATATGCATTTAATCAACCCAAAATGCAATCCTCTACAAGGATAAAGCTCTACATTTTTGCTTATGTGTCTTACTCCTGCATGTGTTCATGTCACCTTCCTCGTTAGTTCTATGCTGTTGGCAATAAGCCCCTCTACTACATTACAGTACTATACAGGTATGCAATATGTTACCAATTATTTTTCTTCTCCCCTTTTGCCTCAGACATTGATTTGTTTGAAATTATTCTTTTGGTACAGATTGGTACTGTGTGGTATCCCCACATATGACTTTGTTTTGGATCTTCTTGCTTTTCAACCCTTGGTCCCCCTAGCTCTGGAGCCCATTTGGCAATGTGCTTTCATCATTACATGTAACTAGATCATATCTATGTGAATACATTCAATGTCAATTTTTAAAATGTCCTTGTAATGTGAAAATGTTGGTAAATAACTTATATGTACCGTCATCTAATTATTCACTCTTTAATCATACAGAATATCCTATTATAAGCTCCCGATGAAGCTATTTTATCGAAACATGTCGAGCATTATGACAGTATAATCTACCAATCGTTTAAATACAACATCAACTGATCTTGATGGACGGCTTCATCTTCTGTCACCCTTCATGAGATCCCCTTGATGTGACGCATTTTGAAAAAATGTATCAAAAAAATATTATTGTCTATTTTGTATATTACATGTTATTCAATGGATCAATAGTTTGATTAACCTATGCCTCCGTTTGGGGCCTACGGTTCATGTTTTGATGGTTAATAATAAAATTGTAATTTTAAACTATTTTGGTGCCTTTAAAGTCCTTGCCTGTCCAATCCATTTTTTCTTCTTCAAACATTTTTATTAAGGTTTACAAGTGAAGAGATGAAGCGTCCAAAGAACATTGAACAAAAGAATGGATACAGCAAGGTGTACAATAACCTAGTTTTACAACATGCCACAGAGGCGAAACCAAACAGTGCAAGCAAGTGGCTACTGAGGTGGGCCACCAGTAATGAGGATGAGAGGAGGAGTGGCCGTCGCTGCCAGCACCCAGGCACCCCGTAATGGGAACACACTGTGCCTGCGTGGAGCAGCGCGACCTCCCACTCCTCATCATGTAGAGAAAAGTGGCTCCGAGAGGGATATACGTAATTAATTAAAACAAAAAAACATTGCAACAAAAGGTGAAGTCAACAACCATATAGGTATAAACAGGGTGTCCGCATACAGAATGAAAAGGAGGAGATAGCATTCGTGGCGAGGACAAAGGCATAACCATGCTGTCAAGAGGCATCACGTCCAGGACGTAATAGCAAACACATGAGAACACATACAGAAGAGGAAAGGGAAGTGGGAGAAGGAGAGCTCCAAGATAGAGGGAGGGAGGAAGAGAGAAGGTAAGGGGGGGGGGGGGGGGGGGGAGTGGAGAGGGAAGAGGGGTGTTGCAGGGGGGTGGACAGCTGACGCCACAGAAGTGCGTTAGCAAAGCACAAGAAGGAAAATCATGGCATTAGGAGCGAGGAGTCAAAATCAGACGGGAGAAAATGGTCGACCCAAGGTTGCCAGAGCCTATCATATTTATCCATTTTATCTAATCGTACCGCTTCAATTTTGGCATGAATCATCGCTTTTGTGATCCTGTGTTTTACTTCAGGTATGGGCAAGTGTGGGGATTTCCAGGCCCTCCCTATGGTTTGTTTGGCTGCAGTGGTAACTTGTAAAAACAATTTATGTCGGGATTTGGAGACGTTGTCCGGTTTCATGTTCAGAAGGGCCAGAGAGGGAGATGGATGTATCCAGCAGAGTGGAAAGAATGCGAAAGATAGCCTCCCAGAACTCCTGCACTTTGGGGCACGTCCACCATATATGCAAGTGGGTGCCCCAATCCATTTTTTCTAGCTGGTATACAGCCCCCTCTCTTCTATAGGCCTTTAGTTTAGTAACAAGCAGTGTCAGAAGTATCAAAACTCCAGAGAGGTGAGTGCTGTGTCCGTCAATGAACTCATAGAAATGGATTTGAAAAATGGACGGCAAGTACAAAAATTCTATTTTCGTTCAGTGACGGACACAGTGCTCCATATTCAGAACCATAAGGAAGTCCCCAAGCAGTGCCAAAACATGAGGGATGGGACAACAAAAAATCCCAAGGCTAAACACAGAAGCCAACCAGGTAAGAGAAGCATAACAAAAAACTGGAGCCCAACCTGAACAAAAACACCCCCAAAGAGGGAACAAACCCTCTAAACAGTAGCCTGCAAAACCTTGCGACCAAAGGAAGCATCAGCAGATGCCCAAACATCTACCTTGTAGAATTTTGTGAAAGTGTGTACCGGCGACTAAGTGGCCGCTTTGCAAACCCACGCCACTGACGCCTGATGACGGAAGGCCCAAGAAGCACTAAACGCCCGAGTAGAGTGCCCTGTTACAGGGAAAGGAGGAACCTGAACTCCTATGAGGGACCACTCCCCTTGGTCAAACGCCTGCTGACCGAGATAGTCCGCCTGCCAATTTTCTACACCTGGAAGGTGTACGGTGGAGAGGGTTGGAATGAAGCGTTCTGCCCGCTGGAGAATGCCGGCTACTTCCAGAGCCACCAACACATTTTTGCTCCGCCCTGGTGATTGACAAAAGCCACCGCCATAGTATTGTCTGACTGGATCCATACTGGGAGCCCCCAGAGACAATTCGAACAGTACAATACAAAGAGAGAAAAAGATTTGCCCTGCCAAAGAGTCAGAGAGCGAAGTCGCGAGACCAGGGAAACCCTGGTTTCCCGGCTCAGCCGAATCTGATTGTCCAGAGACTTTGGACACTTGTCCCATTGCGCCAGGACCATCCTTTGGAGGAACCTTGTATGGAACTGTGCAAAGGGAACCGCCTCGAGGGTAGATACCATCTGGCCCAGCACCAACATGCAAGTCCGGAGGGAGGACCACCTGCGGGACTGCAACAGATGAATCGCAGCATGCAACTTCTGGAGTTTGGTCCAGAGGAAGGGACACTTTGGCTAGAGCGGAATTGAGAGTCAGACCCAGATAATCCAATTTTCTGGATAGAATCAGGGCAGATTTTTGGTAGTTTAGAAGCCAACCAAACGCCTTCAAGGTCTGAATTGTGATCTCCATTTTGTCCAATGCAGAAGAGGACTTTATTCTCAAGAGGAGGTAGTCCAGGTAACCCAGTACAGCAATTCCCCTTTGAGGTAGCAACACCAGAACCGGGGCCAACACTTTTGTATGGACCCGAGGAGGTGAGACCAAACCGTAATACCACAACTGGATAGTGCTCCTCTCCCACAGCAAAGCAGAGGAAACGCTGGGGTCGGGCACATATTGGAATGTTTAGGTAGGTAAGCAGCCTTGATGTCGATAGAGGCTAAAAAATCCCCCTGATGTAAGGATGCCACCAACAGGTCCTACACTGCCCCGAAGAGAGCTTTCAGGCAGTCCAGAGACAGACGCACATTGGAAGGAAAGAACCGTTCTGGAGGGCAAGGAACGAAACTATTTTGTAACTGGACAGAATTACTTTGTGGACCCATTTGTCATTCACTAAGGAGGTCCACGGACCTGGAAACCAACAAAGACGTCCCCCCACCCCAGGTATGGGTGAGGGCACATCTTCATTCTGAAGGAGCCTTGCCCGCGGGTCTTGAGAATCCTGTTCTGGGCTTGCCAGACTAAGGCTGCTTGGAACCTCCCGAGGAGGGCTTGAAAGGTTTTAAAACCCTCGTCAGTGGACCCTAAGGGACGAAAAAAAATCTGGTGCCAAGAAAGAAGGGCCTGTCTGTGACGAGGCTCTTTTCCCTTCCTGAAAGGATCCAGGAGTTAACACCAGGGGATGAGGAGAGGCTCCCACTGCCGAAAACGCCACCCAGAGGGCTACACTGTTATGTCCGCAGCTATTTTCAATGGCATACCACAGCAAAATGGTTGTCGGACTACACAAACCTGGCCACCGTGTATAGAAACACACAGGCTACAACAAAATGGCGGCCCCCACGCGGCCTACAGGGACCCAGGAGGGAATCCAGCCTTCAAGGACAGAACCAGCACAGTTGATCGTCTCCAGTCACTGGTAGCACACCCCCCCCTCCAGCTAGCGCCCTGCCCCCACCCCAGGAGGTGGACCAGATCACCCAAATAACCCCAACATAAGTGGAGGGGGGGTAGGATGGGGGACACTGGAAAGGGGGGGTGCCTGATGGGAAGGAGGGGAACCCGGTGGTCCGACCATCCCAAAACCCTTCAGGGGGAGAGGGGGGACCGCTACCCACCATACCAGGAACCAGGTGGGCACCGCTGCAGAAAGAAGCCCTCTCCATTAAAATGGGAGGACTGTCTGCCAGGAGGAACGCTGCGACTAGGGCAGAGACCCTGTCATATGTGACCTCGCGAGGTCACTTTTTTTTCTGCCTAGTGTCTTACTCCTGTAGGGAGCAGTATAATCCAATGGTTATGGTGAATATCAGGAGCTGTGTCCATCAATAAACCAAAAAAAAAAAGGATTTTTGTAAGAACTTACCGTAAAATCCTTTTCTCTGAAGTTAATCGACATACGCAGCTCCGTAGCTTATTACCATGGGGTTATGCTCTTCCAATCAGGAATAGGCACTATGCAGAAAAAAAAAAAAAAAAAAAAAAAAAAAACTTTACCACGCCCATGGGGGCTGTTCCTGCAGGCATAATCCAACACATCCTGCTATCATCAAGCAGTTTAGTTGCAAGCAGTGTTTAAAATAGAAAAAAAAAAAACATTCACTCAGAAGTAGAGGGGTGGGTGCTACGCCTGTCGAACTTCAGAGAAAAGGATTTTACAGTGAGTTCTTACAAAAATCCAGTTTTCTCTATCATTCGACAGATGCAGCTCCATATCTTATTACCATTGGGGTGTCCCAAAGCAGTATTGTCATGAGGGGTGGGAGAACAATGCAAAGAAGAACGTAATTCCCAAAAAGGTGAAGGTTAGCCAACCAAGTAAAACCGGAGCTCACACAGAAAAAACAAACATACATCCTCAAAGAGAACTAACCGAAAAATATTCTCTTTAAACAGCAGCCTGCAAAACCTTGCGGCCAAAAAGAAGTAGCCAAAGATGCCAACACATCTACATTGTAGAACTCTGTATAAGTATGCATGGACAACCAAGTTGCCGCCTTGCAAACTTGTCTCACAGACGCTTGATAGCGAAAAGCCCAAGAGGCACTCAGCGCCCTGGTAGAATGCGCCTTCACAGGGAAAGGAGGAACCTGACTTTCAGTGAATAAGCCTGAACCACTGTCTGCCCGATGTATCTGGATATGGTCGCAGCAGACGCAGTCAATCCTTTACGAGGTCCCTCGGTAAAGACAAAAAGAGCATCTGATTTTCTAAAAGACTCAGTGGCCTCCAGGTAAACCCTGATCGCCCGAACTACATCCAAAGAATGCAAAGCAATTTCCTTAGAATGCTTAGGCTTGGGACAGAATGAAGGCAACACAATGTCTTCATTCAAACGAAAATCAGAAACCACCAAAGGAAGAAAAGACTGATTAGGGCGAAGTACCACTATCTCTGTGGACCACCAGATAAGGTTTCTTCACCGTGAGAGCTGTGAAAATGTGGAATAGACTCCCTCCAGAGGTGGTTCTGGCTAGCTCACTAGATTGCTTTAAAAAAGGCCTGGATTCTTTCCTGGGTGTACTTATAAGTGGGTACTAATATTTATAGGTGGTAAAGTTGATCCAGGGAATATCCGATTGCCTCTCGGGGGATCAGGAAGGAATTTTTTCCCCTGCTGTAACAAATTGGATCATGCTTTGCTGGGGGTTTTTTCGCCTTCCTCTGGATCAACTGCAGGTATAGGAATGTGTAATCCCTGCACTAAGTGATCTGCCAGCTCCGTCAGCTCAGGAGGATGCTAACCCCCTTTCAAATCCTGGTGCAGAAGCTTTGCCCATTTTGTTAAGGTCTGGGAGACTAAGGTTATGGCAAACACCAGCCTCAAAATTGAACCAGCCATGGTAAAAAGGTATCGGACCAGACATGCAGCTCTCCTGTCAACAGGGTCCTTAAAGGACGAAAAGTCCTCCACCGGTAGCAGTGTGGCTTTATTTAACCTAGAAACCTAAGAATCCACCACCGGCGGAACTGTAAGTTTCTTCAAAAGGGACTCTTCAAAAGGATACTTTCTAGCGAAACGCTTAGGTATCCCAACCATGCATTTTGGGGAACCCCACTGACTTACGACAATGTTGTCAAAATAGGCAGGAAAACTGGATTTTTGACTTACCGTAAAATCCTTCTCTTAAGTTCATAGGACACTAGGCAGAAAAAGTTCTGGCTACGCCTATGGGCAGTCCCGGAGGGTACACCCTCTCTCTTCCTGCATAGGATTGGCAGTTTTGAATCAAAGCAGTGTCAGAAAGTAACACCAACCCGTACTGCGTCCGTCAATGAACTTAAGAGAAAATCCAGTTCTCTATGGTTCATTGACAGACGCAGTTCTCTCTGATTCATATCAGTAGGGATGTCCCAAAGCAGTGCCATAAAATGAGGGGTGGGAACAGCAGAAAAGAACAAGTCTCCAAGGCCAAACATAGCCAACCAGGCAACATAGGACTCAGCAGAACAAAAGAGGAGGCCCGCCTGAAACAAACAGTAAAACACCCCCAAGGAAGGCCAAAAGCTCTCCAGACAGCAGCCAGCAAAAACTTGCATCTGCAGATGCCAGCAAATCCACCTTATAAAATTTGGTAAAAGTGTGAACAGACTACCAGGTAGCTACCTTGCAACCTGGTTGCACGGAGAAGCAGATCGGCCAGGAAACCCGGACCGATACACCCCGCTGCCGCAACAGCACCAGGACCGGAGACAACACCTTTGTGAAGACCCGAGTAGCAGAAGCGAGACCAAGGGGCAACTCCACAAACTGATAAGAGATCCTTCCCCATGGCAAAAATGGAGAACCCGTTGGTGTCCTGAACACAACGGGACGGGAAGGTAGGCATCTTGATGTCTATGGAGGCCAGGAATCCCCCTGATGTAGGGAAGCCACCATTGTGCGAACCGATACCGCCATGAATTTTTGATCCGCATGGAACCATCAAAGGGCCAGAAGGTCCAGCTTGTTGAACCAGAGCCTGAAACTGCCCCACAGAGCGCCTGCAAGTGATCCGGGGACAGCCGTACATTGGAAGAGAAAACCTCACTGGAAAAAACGGATCGAAACGAATCTTGCAACTGGACCGCATGACCTCTTGAACCCAGCTGCCTGGGATCCGGGCCAGCAGTAGGTCCAAGAAAGGGCAAAGATGACCCCCCCCCCCCACCCCAGATGGGTGAGGACGCACCTTCAAGCCGAGTAGGCCTTGTCCGCAGGTCTGGAAAAAAACGATCTCTCGTTCGCCAGACTAGGGTTGTTTGGAATCACCAGAGGAAGTCTTGAAGGACTTTGCCACATCGACTGTCCCAGAGGGATGAAGAAACAGTTGTGAGTCGAAAGGGAGGGACCCCGTCCTTGTTAGCCCGTGGAAGAAAGGCACTCTTTCCCCCCGTGAGACCCTTGTGTAATGTCATCCAGGGCAGTGACAAACAGGCGATCCCCCTATAAGGGGAGATCCATTAAGGCCTTCCGAGAAGTTTGATCCGCAGACCAACACATCAGCCAAGTTTACGCCAGATAACCACCGCCGAACCAGACAGGTGACACGATAAAAAGGAGCCGTGTGAAGTGTGGCATCACAAACAAATTGCAGCCCCTGCGCCAGCTGGTCCAACAGCTCCCCCAGGGCAGGAACTCCGCCCATCAGGCAGAGTCTGCGTGGCAAGGGCAATGAACACTGTTCCCAGTGCAGACCCCACCAGGGAGTACAGATCGTGGGCCACAGCCTGCGCCATCCTATCCCCCCAAGTCCTAAAAAGACGGGGATTCCTCCACCAGAACAACGGTAGCCTATGCAGCCTTGAGACCGTACGTTCACCATAGGCAGAACAGTCCACTGTACCAGAGACTCCTCAAAAGGGTAACGTCTAGCAGCCGCTTGGACACCCCAGACAGTCCTATCCTACATGAGCATGCTAGCAAAATAAGCTGCTCCGGATGGCATGTGAGATGCTACCAGCGGGAAACCCAGGAGTGTGAGGGTCTGACCGTCCCAGGGAGGGGGCCTGCGTCCACCCCAAAATCCACCGGGGGGGGGGGGGGGTGAACATTTACTCACCATACCGGGAACACAGGCGGGCGCCATCTCCTGACAGGACCCCACATCACTGGAGTGGGGGGGGGGGGGGTCTGTCGGCCAAATAGGAACGCTGAGACATAAGCCTAGACCCTGCCGTATGCATCCTGGCGAGACATTTAACTCGTGGGGCCAGTCCTTGTCCAGTGGGACTATGTCGCGGCCGACCCAGCGTGGAGCTAAGGCCTGCACGCCTCCACAAGCGCCTTTTCTAGCGCGGCTGTAGTGGAAGAGGATTCATTCTAACTGTCAGAGCACTCCGGGTGCGTGGATGCAGACCCAATAGGGTGACACGTGTCTGCGGCGGCCAAATCAACCCAACCTCAGAATCTGAGGAGGCAGAGGATGCAGGTGAAGGCGGGGGACGCTTTTTGCTAGGCCTATTTTGAAGAGTCATATCAACTTTTGACACCAGAGACTGCAGGACCGCCAGGGCGGACTGAGACCAAGAGGGTCCCACAGTTTCTAAGAGTGGGTCAGGTGGTGACATATGCTCCAGGAACTCCATGGTTAACCTGGGGACTGCCAGCAAAAAAAAAAAAAAAAAAATCGCTGTAAAACCAGCGCACCAAAAGCGCTGCTATAGAAGAAATAGGTTGCTTGCACACCCACATGTACTCCCCCCCCATCGACTCAGGAGGGACACAGAGCACCAGGCAGCATGCCGTGCGGCGATCAGAGAGGGAGAGGAAATGCAGGCACTGCCGCCAGAGGCCCACCGCCGAATCACCGCTCTACAGGCTACAAGAAAATGACCACCGCATTGATTTCAATGGGGAACTACCAAAACATGGCTGCCGAGCTACACAAAGATGCCTGTCAATACCAATATCAGCCATCCACAGCAAAATGGTGGTGACCGCACGACTCCCGGGACCCCAGTTCAGAAAATAAAAGGGAAAAAATTCAGGTTAAAAAAGGAAAAAATGCAAGGACCAGAGATCCCAGCAAGGAACTAAGTTCTTACTTCTGACTAGGCAGAAAAAAACTGAAGCTCTATAGCAGGAAGTGGGAGTATACCCCCTAGGACTGCCCTATAGGCCTAGTGTCCTACTCCTGTAGGGGGAAGCATAACCTCAAGGGTGAAAAAGATATGGAGATGTGTCCGTCAACGAACAAAAGACAAAACAAGGTTTGTAAGACACAAGTTTACATGCCAATGGATTCATAATTCTAGTTAGTCAACATATAAACCTATGTATTAAGCCATTCACATGGAGTCCAATGTTGCCAATATGTAATTCAAGCAAACTGAAAGATGTGGATTTAGCTGCTCACACAACAGGGAGAGATTTATGTATTGATATTTTTTTTAAGATTATTAAGACAACCATTAACACAATTAATATAAAGTAGAACTATGGCAAAATAGAACATCTACAAAAAAACTGTCATTAACACAGTAAATCTAGTTTTTCTGAGTCGTCTTGTAAGAAAGTAGTGATCAGCTTTTCACAGAATATGAGGGGGACATTTATCAAAACTGGAGCAGACAATCTGGAACAGCTTTGCATGGCAACCAATCAGCTTCTATCATTCACTTTCAAAGCTTAAGGCCTCAGTCTGTGAATATGCCATTTGTTTATGTGGTTGGAGTCATGTCTACAGTAATGCAACAGTCCCAAATGCAGTTAGTGTGCTTTTAGGGCCACTCACCCACAAGGCTGTCAAACTAGGACGATTGGCTGTGTCTGTGCCTGCATGCAGCACCTGATGCCTATGTGAATGAGACCTAACTGAACACAGAAGCTGATTGATTGTCCTGGGACACCCTTTAAATGCTACTAAAGATTTAATTCTTGCCAGATGGCAAGAAGAATGTCCTTGCTTGGTCCAACCATAAGAAGAATGTCCTTGCTTGGTCCAACCATAGCTTGAAGTGGAAGGGGCCTAGGAAGCTAGAGGACTTGGCGCATATCAACTTATCTATTCAAGTGAAGGTAAGCCTTGCACAGCTGCACTGGATCCAGTCTGCTTCTGTTTTGATACTTTTTCTTCAAGGTGTTTTGTGAGTGGAGAAGGGGTTGAGAATGGGAGGATGAACATGATCCCTCCAATGTCAACCACAATCCTTATCTCTGCAGCATGGAAGTACAGTGCTGACTGTACTTTTGTGCTTGAGTGAGACTAGGCAATTGAAACTAAGCATCTGCCCAGACCCAGAAATATCATCATTAGAGGCAACTTGCTTTTATACAGCACAGGTCAAAAATGTTTTACTAGAGTTGATCTTTAACCACTTCCCAACCATAGGACGCCCTTAGGCTGAAGTGGTTATTCCGGAGTGATGCCTGCAGCTACAGGCATCAATCCATCCCCCTTTTTGTAAAAGCCATCCTAGTGGCTGGATTGCTTTTTACCGGCAGCGGGAAGGGATGACGCTGCCCGCCCCTCACATGTGATCGGGGAGCCCGCTATGCAATCTGACAGGTTACCATAGAGCAGGCCGTGGACCAGAACTTCTGGTTCTGGCATATGTAAAAACTACCTTTTTTTTTGGAAAGCAGAGAACACTTTTTTTTTTTTGTCTCATGCTTGCCATGGTAGAAGAGAGATTTGGGTTCATATAGACCCCAAATGTCTCCATAAAGAGGACTTGTCATGCCTTATTTCTATTAAAAAAGGAATGTTTACATGCTGTCAACACTCTCAGATAGTACCACTTCCCTGGGGAAAGGAGTTGCACACTTTAACTGCACTAACAGTAAAGAACCTTTTCCCCGATCTAAGGGTAACCCTCCTTCCTTTGGGGACCTTAGAGTGTAGTGTACATTTTATTACAGTTACTGGAGTCACCCTTTATATATTTGTATATTATATCATCCCCTCTTATGTGCATCCTCTATAAAGTAAAATCTATTTTGCCGATAAAGGCAGATTTGTCAAGGTTATGGTTACTGGTACTCACATGATGTGTACTACCACCCCCATTCCAGACACAGCATCTCTGTCCACAGCATTCAGCATGGCCTGTGAGATAGTTTCAAAAAGGTCCTCTGGCTCCTTGAGAGAGAAAACAAGAGTACATTGTTGAGAAAAAAAAAAGTGTTAAGTTACAGAAAATGATCAAGTACACTTTTTGGTATTATAATGTTAACATTCACTTGGCAATCCCTCTTGTCTGCTGTTCTCTATTGGCATTTTTGTATTTACGTACAAATTTAGAGATTCAACCTAAATGAAATAAAAACGACAATACCTATACACTCAAAGTACAGAGAATGGTAAAGCACAATCACTGTGCAGTACAGCTTAATAGTTTGCACAGTCTAACTGTGTAACAAGAACATTTGGCTGTTTTTAAATCCTGAACACTCACTCATGTCCTATCCGCACAGTTATATCCTTTTCCTTTGCTGTACATTTATGTGCAATGTGGTAAACCAGCCTTTTCATTTGGATGGGCTGGGTGCTATGAAACACGTTACCCCAATAAAACAAAGTGCATAGACTCCTAAAGCGGAACTTCACCTGAAAATGAAATTTTTTCTTATTGTTTTCCTCCTTGCAGTCTCCAATTGAAAAGCACTAGGGTAGGGGTGGAGGGTTAAGGGGGAGTGGTACTATATATACATATATATATATACATACACACACACACACACACACACACACACAGGTACCGCTTACCCAATCCCAGGTACCCACTTTCCTAACCCTTACCTAGGTGAGGATAGAGTCACCTTGGGCTACAGGACCATTTCTATTACAATCCAACCCGCATTTTTAGCAGTGCAACGACTTTAAATTTTATTTAAAATAAAAAGTATTATCTTGGCTACTCCACAAAATTGTTCTATACTCACCAAGTCTGGCTCCCAGAGAGATTCACACATGCCATACATCTGTTCTGAACATGTCCCACTAACAACAAAGTCTTCAGTTTCCATTGGACATCCGATAAGATCCAGAGAGCAAATGAATGGCTCAAAGGTCTTGGGGTCTAAACCAGCAATAACTGGTTCAATATAGTAAGGACCAAACCTAGGAAGAAAAAAATGTATTTCTGAAAAACAAATCTAAATCAATGCATACGCTATATAGCAAAATAATCAATACATAAAACAGGTTATTCTCCAAGTATAACTCTTACCTAAAAACGTTTGTTTTTAGTATTAGATAAAATAGTATAATAGAATATAACCTGGCTGCATTGATTGCTGTCTGTATCCCTAATGGGGAGATTTCCTCTCATTTCCAGTTTGGTCTCAGTAAGAAGAACTTCCAAACTTTTCCAATAAAAGACCGACCTCATTCGAACAACTTCTGGGTCTGGGCTTTTTTTGCAGCTGACAATGTTCCTGTTGACATTACTTTTTTCCTTTTGGGTCACCAGTATAAGGGGGTAATCTCTATAACAAACACATAGACAGAACCCACTCTGTCAACATATAAAAACAAGTTAAAATAACAAGATCAGCATCTTGCAGAGACCTCCTATTAAACTGTGCAAACTGAAGCACCTCAAAAAAAGGTAGACACCATCAGGCCCAGCACACGCATGCAAGTCCGGAGGGATGACCTTCTGTTGGACAGCAGGAGGCAAATTGCAGCTCTACAATTTCTGGAGTTTGTCCAGAGGAAGGAGCACTCTGGCTAAGGCAGAGTCCAGAGTCTGACCCAGATAGTCCAGGTTGTGGATAGAACCAGAGCAGACTTCTGAGAATTCAGAATTCAGCCAAACACCCGCAGAGTTTGTATTGTGATCTCCAGGTTCTCAACCAAAGCAGGAGGAGACTCAGTTCGCAGAAGATCATCCAAGTAGCCCAGTACCATGATTCCCCATTGGCGTAGCAAAGCTAGCACTGGGGCTAACCCTTTTGTGAAGACCCCAGGAGCATATGCGAGACCAAAGGGTAACGCCACAAACAAACAGACAAAGCTCCTATCCCACAGCAAAGCGGATAAAACGCAGGTGACTGGCACAAATTAGAATGTGAAGCTAGGCATTCTTGATATAGAGGCAGGGAAATCCCCCTGATGCAGGGATGCCACCACCATTCGAATGGACTCCATTCTGAACTGCTGTACCCGCCCAAAGCAGTTTAGCGCCTTAAGGTCCAGGATAGGACACACTTTGCCTTCCTTCCTGGGAACTGTGAAGAGGTTTGAGTAAAAACCCTGAAAACATTCCAAGGTCGGAACCCTTGAAGCAACAGGTCTTGTACCGCCCCAAACAGGCCCTGTAAGCGCTCTGGGGACCGGTGCAAGTTAGAAGGAAAAAACCTTGCCAGGGACAACAGCAAAAACTCGATTTTGTAGCCGAACCAAATTACTTTGTGGACACACTCGTCTTGTACCCAGGAAGTCTAGGGGTCCGAAAGCCAGCAAAGACATCCCCCCCCCACTCCCAATACGAGTGAAGGCACACCTACATGCAATAGGAGCCTTGTCCACAGGTCTGGAGAAGCCCGGTTTTGGCTTGCCAGACCAGGTTTGTTTGAATCCTCCAGAAGAGGCCCTGAAAGGCTTCGAGCCCTTGTCAGCCGACCCTGAGGAACAAAAAAACTGCTTATGAGCAGAGAAGGAAGGCCCACGTCTACGACAAGGTTCTTTGCCCTTAGTAGCCTATGGAAGAAAGGTACTCTCCCCCCCCCCCCCCCCCCCCGAGACCTTTAATGAGGTCATCCAGGGTAGCTCTAAACAGGTGATCTCCTTAAAAAGGAAAATCAGTCAAGACCTTTTTTTAAGTCTGATCCGCAGACCAGCGCTTGAGCCAAAAGACACGCCGAAGGAGCACTGCCAAAACAGGCGAGCCATCAGGGGAGCTGAATGTAAAGAGGCATCACAGCTAAACTGAAGCCCCTGGACCAGCTGCTCCGTCAGCTCGGCAAAGGCGGGGGGAAGCTGTTCTCCCGCCAGGTCACGGCGTAAGAGCTCAGCCCACTCGTTCAGAGTTTGCGACACTAGGCCAATGTTGAATACCGGCCTCATTGACGAACCAGCCAGAGTGTACATAGTGCAGGCCACAGCCTCCAGGTCAGCCGGATCCGATAAGGTCGGGAACTCTAACTGGAATCATTGTTGCCTTGTTTAATCTGGAAACTGGAGGGTCCACCACCGGTGACACAGACCGCTTCTTAAGGAGGTACACCTTATTAAAGCTCAAACACGAATGCCTAGTAAAGCACTTAGAGACCCCACGGGGATGCTTTGGTCACCCCCACTCTTTAGCGACAATTCTATCAAAATAGGCTGGGAAAGGAAACACCTTAGCTGCTTTGGATGGCTTGTGTGTGCCAAAGTCCCATCACAGCTTCAGCTGTGTCCTCCATCTTCAGGGTCTTCAAGATTTAATGAGATCGGGGGGGGGGGCGCTTTTTCCTAGCCCTTTGCCCGCAAGCCACCTCCACCCTGGGACACAAGGGACTCCAGGTCCGCTGTCAGTGCATGGACGGATGGTTGGAACCCAGAGGGCCAGCAGGGGATCAGGTGGGGAAACGTCTTCCAAAGACTCCATGAGTCACCAGGGGGACCCCGCACAAAGTGTAAAACACTGCTAGGGGATAATCTCCACTGCGCTGGCAGCACCACCAGGTCGCCAGGCACAAAGCACTAAGCAATCCTCAGCAGATCCCCCCATCAGACTCCACACCCACAGAAACAGGCACCTGCAGTCACCAGGGGAATCTGCACTACAGGTGCAGCGCTCAACAAGAAAAATGATCCAGGAGTCAGCACCAGGGGATGAGGAGGGGCTCCCATCGCCAAAACTGCCGCCCACAGGGCTCCACTGTCATGGCCGTCGCCATTTCCAATGGCAAAACCACAAGAAAATGGCTGCCGGTCTACACAAACATTGTCGTGTAACATGGTCGTGTATGGAAACACAGGCTACAACAAAATGGCAGCCCCGTGCAGCGCCACGGGGCTTACACGGACCCAGGAGGCAGACCAGCTTTAAGGACAGGTGCAGGCAGGATGAGGGGCCCTGGCAGGAGCCCCTACCAGGTACAACCCCCCCCCCCTCCGCACAATCGATCGTCCGGTCATTGGCAGCACAGAACCGCCCCCCATCACAAGATGGCGCCCTGCACCCATCCCAGAACACCCAAATAGCCCCAGAGTGGAGGGGGGAGCAGGATGAGGGACTTGGCAAGGGCGGGGGGTGCTTGCGGAAAGGAGGGGAACCCGGGGGTCCGACCATCCCAAGGAGGGGCCCGCGTTTAACCCAAACCCTCCGGGAAGAACCTAGAATATGACATTTTCAGTTGTTTCACACTTTTTTGTTATGTATATAATTCCACATGTGTTAATTCATAGTTTTGATGCCTTCAGTGTGAATCTACAATTTTCAGTCATGAAAATAAAGAAAACTCTTTGAATGAGAAGGCGTGTCCAAACTTTTGGTCTGTACTGTGTGTGCATATATATATATATATATATATATATATATATATATATATATATATATATATATATATATATATATATATATATATATATATACACACACACACACACACACACACACACACACACACACACTATATTTGGGGGTTCCAAGTAATTTTCTAGCAAAAAATACTGATTTTAACTTGTAAACAAGTGTCAGAAATAGGCCTGGTCCTTAAGTGGTTAAAAGGAGTTGAAAAGGCAGAAGGTCATTCTATGCATTAAGATAAAAATGCCTTCTGTGTGTAGCAGCCTCCCCAGCACCCCCTAATACTTACCCGAGTCCCATCTCCGTCCAGTCATGTCCACGAGTCCCTCGGCCGCCTGGGACTCTCCTTCCTGATTGGCTGAGACAGCAGCAGCGCCCCTGGCTCCCCCAGCTGTCAAAGTCAGTAAGCCAATCAGGAGAGGGGGGGTGGGGGCCAAATGGCAGCTCTGTGTCTGAATGGACACATGGAGCCGCAGCTCCGCTTGGGTGGCCCCATAGCAAGCGGGTTGCTGTGTGGGCACTTGACAGGAGGGAGGGGCCAGGAGCACCGAAGAGGGACCAGAGAAGAGATGGATCTGGGCTGTTCTGTGCAAAACCAACTGCACAGAACAGAAAAGTATGACACTTTTTTTTTTTTTAAGAACACACAAGACTTTAATATCACTAAGTCCATAATAAGTAGACTAAAAATGAGAAATTATTTGAATAAAATAGTTCACAATAATGGTGCTATGTGCGTTGCCGTGTAAAAACTCTACTGTGCTCTGTTGCCACTCCCCCTTTAATTTTCTTGCTCACCAGACTCTTTAGACCTACTACAAAACAAGAAGGTCTCCAATCACGTCTTTTTTTCCTTATAGTCAGACAGCTTCTCTCCACCATCATACAAGGAGTATATGGCACCAGAATGTCTTTTTATGTAAGCCAGCAGAAAAGGTCCCCAAAGTAGGTCACCCAAACTTTTTTTCTATCACTCCAAACCATCCACAAAGGACACAGACTAGAAGGATTGGCATGGATTACAAATATTTATTGTGTATAAAAGCAACGATAAAACAAAGCAGATACAGTTAGTAAATAAACCTGTTTAAAAGTTTTTTTTTTTTTTAAAAAAAAGCAGCAATTGCAATAAGGCCAACATTGAAAAGGCAAAATTCTTTGAAATAATATGCCTGGGCTGGGAATGCCCTCTATAAAATTAGCAAATCTGTAGGATTTAAAATCTACTAAGGCATTGTCTCACTCTACTCAGTGCAGCCTTAGTAGCCCTCTACCCTCGGCACTGTGCCAATAATCAGGAAGTCAGTAAAGGCCATTTATTGCTGCTGAGGGGGGCAGGAAGCAACATGAATGACAGACTACCGAGGAAGGACACATTAACCTCTTCCCGCCGATGTTGCATATATATGCAGCCTCTCAGCGGATGGGGTTTAACGGTAAGAGGCCGTATATATGTGCGGCTTTTGTAAACACTTTTCTGTGCTGAGAGCACACACTCTGCATGCTCCCAGCACAGTCACCGGTGGGGACCAGAAAAGCTCTTGATGCATACTTGCGATTGGGAGCTTTACAATCATGTGATCGCTGTGACAGCCAATCACAGCGGTCACATGACTCAAATGCCCGCCTCCCAGCATTTAGAAGCTCTTAAAAGGCTGGGAGGTGGCGGCGGGAAGGGGTTAGGGAGAGAGAAAAGCAGGAGAGGCAAGAGGACAACTTCTGTCGCCAGGAAGACACACAAAAAGGTTAAACTTAAAGGATAATATATTATTCTCCTGAATTCTTCTCCATTCTCCCTGGGCAGCAGGGCTGTGAATTCCAACACTATATGGCCTCATGCACACTGGACATTTTTGGAGCTGCTGTTAGCAGCGTCAGACGTTTTTTTTTGCAGCTGCAGAACGCCCATCCATGTTATTCTATGGCCTCATGCACACACAGAGCTTTTAGGAGCTCCAAGTGGCATAGGCGTTTTACAGCTCCAAAAAAAAAACAGGAACTGTGCATTCTGGAGCTGCAGCGTCAAGCTGTAAAAACGTCTGACGCTGCTAAAGGCTGAATAACGTGGCTTAACGTGCGCTAAGCCACGTTATACGTTTTTTTTTCTTCCATTCAAAATCAATGGTTCCCTATGGGAGCCTATTGATTTGAATGGAAGTCGCACCGCAAGTCGGATCAGGATGATCCGACTTGCGCTGTGAGAATCTTGAGGGGGAACTCCACGCCAAAATGGGGAAAAAAACGGCGTGGGGTTCCCCCCCAGGCCCTTCGGGTCCGGTATGGAATTTGAGGGTAGCCCCACGCCGAAAAAGCGGCATGGGGTCCCCCCCAAAATCCATGGAAAGGGGAGGGGACGAGCGAGCAGCCCCACCCCACCTGGATCATACCAGGCCACACGCCCTCAACATGGGGGGGTGTGGGTGCTCTGCACCCCCCACCTCAAAGCACCTTGCCCCCATGTTGATGAGGACAAGGGCCTCATCCCCACAACCCTGGCCGGTGGTTGTGGGGGTCTGCGGGCAGGGGGCTCATCGGAATCTGGAAGCCCCCTTTAACAATTAGGGGCGTGGCCGCCAGATGACGTCATCGGGAGACCCCGCCCCCTTGTGTCACATGTGACGTCACATGCGACACAAGGGGGCGGGGTCTCCCGATGTCATCTGGCGGCCACGCCCCTAATGGCTATATAATAAGCTGCAGAGACCGGAGACGGGGGATAATCGCCGGAGACGTCGTCGTCGGAGGACCGGAGGAAGAAGAAGAGCCGACCGGAGAGGAGAAGAAAAGAAGAGAGAGGACAGCAGAAGGGCGGACAGCAAAAGAGCAGAAGACCCCGGAGAGGAGCGGACAGCAAAAGAGCAGAAGACCCCCGGAGAGGAGAAGACAAGAAGAGCCGGATGAAGATTTTTAATAAACTTTCCAAAGCGTCTCCTGTCGTTATTTCCATACACTGCCTTTTATGTGGTGAATGAGTAGGGGTACAGTGTACCCCATACCCATTCACATAGGGAGGGGGTCCGGGATCTGGGGGGCCCCCTTGTTAAAGGGGGCTTCCAGATTCCGATGAGCCCCCTGCACGCAGACCCCCACAACCACCGGCCAGGGTTGTGGGGATGAGGCCCTTGTCCTCATCAACATGGGGGCAAGGTGCTTTGAGGTGCGGGTGGCAGAGCACCCCCTGCCCCAAAGCACCCACACCCCCCCCCCCCATGTTGAGGGCGTGTGGCCTGGTATGATCCAGGGGGGGTGGGGCCGCTCGCTCGTCCCCTCCCCTTTCCTGGTATGCCGGGCTGCATGCTTGGATAAGGGTTTGGTATGGATTTTGGGGGGGACCCCACGCCGTTTTTTCGGCGTGGGGCTGCCCTCAAATTCCATACCGGACCCGAAGGGCCTGGTTTGGAACCTGGGGGGAACCCCACGCCATTTTTTTCCCCATTTTGGCGTGGAGTTCCCCCTCAAGATTCTCACAGCGCAAGTCGCGCCACAAGTCGGATCACCCTGATCCGACCTGCGGTGCGACTTCCATTTAAATCAATAGGCTCCCATAGGGAACCATTGATTTTGAATGGAGGCAGAAAAAACGCTGCTAACAGCTACTGTGGCCAAACGTGCAATAACGCTAATGGAAAAAGCTACTGAAAGCACGTTTTTACAGCTGCTGTTTCCCGGCGTCAAGTAAACAGCTTTGGAGCACGTTTTTATGACGCCCTGTGTGCATGGAGCCTAAGACTTGATGTACAATAGCTTACACTGGCAGCTCCTAAACAGGCAACTAGCCCCTTTCTAAAGCCTGGCAGGGAAAAGGTACATAAATAAGAGATAGGTCAGGTTAAAAAAAAAAAAAAAAAACCATTATGGGCTCTTTCACACGGAGTGGACCGTATTGCGATCCGCTCCGGCACTTTTTTTTTTCACGGACACGGATGACACTTGTGTCATCCGGTCCTTATATCCGCATATCATCCCATCCGTTTGCGGATGATATACGGACATAATGTAGGTCTATGGGCATTGCGGATGTCAGCGGATGACACGGCTGACATCCGATTTTGCATCTGTTCCTTTTTTTAAAACGGAACAAAAGTAGGGTTTCTTTTCCGTTTCAAAAAACGGAACAGAACTGAAAGGACGAAAATCGGATGTCAGCGGATGGTCATCCGCTGACATCCGCAATCCCATAGAAATTAATTATGTCCGTATATCACCCGCAAACGGATGGGGTGATTTACGGACATACGGAACGTCCATGTGAAAGAGCCCTAATGGTGTGGGCTGGCTTGTAAAACCCAAAGAGGACAGACACCTCTTTGGTAGCTCCAGCAGGATCCTTAATCTTTAGGGTATCGATAGCTCACCGCAGTAATGAGCGCAGCCACCAGTGCTTTTTATTGTGCAGATTCCTCCTTACTGTCAAAGGGATTGGGGGCGCCATCATCTGAGCACTCCAGGAAGGATAGACGTGCTACAGCGGACCCTGACTTTGGTTCAGAGTCCCTCCCTGAGGAAGGGGAAGGCAGGGGACATTTTTTACCTGCCTTAGACCCACACGCCACCTTAATCGGGGAGACGAATGATTCCAGGACAGAGAGTCCAAGGGAATAGCAGACCCAGAGGAACTAGCAGTCGCCACAGGGGGTCTGGGGGATGGGCACCCACTTCGGACAGCATAGAAGGGTCCCATGCTAAAAAGAGCCAGGAACAGAAGCCCACAAGGGAAAGAAGTAAACACCCCACCAGCTGCCGCAGACCAGGAGGACTCACCACCACTGACCCAGACTTCTAAGGAGCAGTGCTGTGCGCTGTCTGTCTGCCAGCTGAGGGGATAATTCCACATGGAGATACGCTCCAGGCTCAGGAGATTGCACCCCGCCCCCACACATAGGTCACATAGGTCCTGTAGCAGAGGACAACAGCTAGAATCCTCCTAAGAGCTACAAGAAAATGGCCGCCGTCCACCCTTCAGTAGAACCTAAACAGACCCCCAAACAAAATGGCCATCCGTGGGCTACAGAAAAAAAAACTAGATTTTTGTGTCTTACCGTAAAATCCTTTTCTCTGATGTTCATTGACTGACACAGCTTCATATCTTTTGACCCTTGGGTTATGATGCTCTCCATAGGAGTAGGAAACTAGGCGGGGGGGGGGGGGGGATGGACTACACCCATTGGGCCGTCCTAGGGTGTATACTCCCACTTTCTGCTATAGGACTTCAGTTTTGTAACAAGCAGTGTCAGAAGAATACATAACTCAGAGGAGTGGGTGCTCTGTTCGTCAATGAACATCAGAGAAAAGGGGTTTACGATAAGTCAAAAATCCAGTTCTCTTTTGTACATTGACGGACATAGCTCCAGATCTTCTTTGACCCTTGGGATGTCCCAAAGCAGAGGGGTGGGAAGAACACAGCAATAAACACTTCCCAAAGGCCCTAGCCAACCAGGAAAAACTGAGCCCACCTACCAAAGAAAAATACACCCTCAAAGGCAGGAGCCTCTGCACCAGCAGCCTCCAAAACTTTGCAAGCCAAAAGCAGCAGCTGCAGATGCGAGTGCATCCACCTTTGTAAAACTTTGTGAATGTGTGCACAAGCGACCAGGTGGCCGCCTTGCAAACCTGGACCACTGACGCCTGATGATGGAAGGCCCAGGAGGCACTAAGCACCCTAGTAGAATGCACCTTAACAGGGAAAGGAGGAACCTGACACTCGAAGGAATAGGCCTGCACCACCGTCTGCCTGATCCATCTGAAAAAGGTTGCAGCAGATGCGGCCTGCCCCTTACAAGAGCTATCCTTAAGGACAAACAAGGAATCTGATTTTCGAATCAACGTGATCGCCGCCAGGTACACCCTGATTGCCCAAACCACATCCAGGGAATGCAAGGCGATTTATTTTTTAGGATGGCAACACAATGTCTTCATTAAAGTGGAAACTTGAGACGACCTTAAAGTGGAGTTCCACCCTATTTTTATACTTACCTCCATCTTCTCGCTCCGGGTCACCTGAAAAAGAAATGGATAATCGCATATTTTTTTTTTTTTTTACTTACCTCGTAGCGAAGAAAATATACTTACCTTACTTCCTTCTTCCTCCTTCCTCGGCCGCGGCCCGTCGTCACTTCCTGGCTCTGCAATGATTCCTGGGAGCTGGACGTCATAGCTCCCAGGAATCATTGCGCCTGCACCGGCCCCGACGTCAGTTCCGGGTCGCGCGCGTCATCTCCTTCTAAACAGCTTCTGGGCATGCCCAGAAGCTGTGGAGGGATGACGCGCGCGACCCGGAAGTGACGTCGGGGCCGGCGCAGAGCATCGTGGGACCAAAGAAGGCGGAAGAAGACGCCGAAGAGGACGCGCTGGCTTCAAGCTGCCCACACATCTGAGATGGCAGCGCTGGACAAGACGTTTGCAAGGTAAGTATTTGTCCTAACAGGTAAGTGCAACCCGGGACAGATCAGAGGCTAGCCATTGTGGAATGCACTAGCCCTGACTGTCCCGGGGGTATTAAAAAAAAAAAAAAAAAATCCAGGGTGGAACTCCGCTTTAAGAAGGAATGCCTGGCAGGGGCGTAGCACTACTTTGTCCCTGTGAACAACCAGGTAAGGTGACCCGACAGGATGATGCAGCCAACTCTGACACCCTGCATGCAGAAGTAATAGCCACCAAAAAAAGCCACCTTCTGTGACAAAATAAGCAGAGGCAGTCCACAAATAATTTTCAAAAGGCGGTTTTTGAAGAACCGACAGTTCCAAACTGAGGTCCCATGGAGGCACCAAGGACCTTACTGGAGGAGCCAGGTGGCGTACCCCCTGAACAAAAGTGTTAATCAAGGAATTTTTGGGCCAACATGCATTGGAAGAAGATTGCAAAAGCAGAAATCTGGCCCTTGATGGTGCCCAGGGCCAAACGCTGATCTACACCTTTTTGTAGAAACTCCAGGAGAAACACCGAAAAGAACGGAAGGAACCGCCCATCCCCGAGACTCACACCAAGTAATGTACGCCATCCAAACTCGATAAATCTTCCTAAAAGTAGATTTCCTAGCTTTCAACAGTATAGGAATTATCAGATCCGACAACCCTGTGTCCCTCAGTACCTGGCTTTCAATAAGCAGGCCGTTAAAGCCAGCGACCGTAAACCAGAATGGAAGATTAGTGCTTGAGACAAAAGATCTTCTCAGAGAGGGAGTCTCGAAGGGGCATCAGCTACCAGTCTTGCTAGGCCTGCGTACCAAGACCAGCGGGGCCAGTCTGGGCCACCAGAATGACTGGAATCCCTTCTGCCTCAATTCTGCACAGAGGTCTTGGCAGAATTTGTAATAGGGGAAAGGCATACATTAGACCAGCCCTCAAATTTTCCACTCGCCTACTCGCATTTTGCGAGTGGAAAATTATGTATGGCGAGCTACTGCCAGGGGAAGAGAGGAGAGGAAAGCCGCTGAAGGATTGGATAATGTCAGCGGCGGATCATCCCGCTCAGCTTTAATTGTAATGGCCGGGGCGCTCGCCGACACACAGTTCCATCTCCTAGCCCGGCTTCTTTGATAGACAGAACACCTGGCCAACCAGGACGTGTTCTGTCTATCAAAGAAGCCGGGCTAGGAGGCGGGACTGTGTATGTCAGCGAGCGCCCGCCAATTACAATTAAAGCTGAGCGGGATGATCCGCCGCTCCGACATTATCCAGCAGGACTGATGGAGGGGTTCAAGCCCAAGTTGGAAAAATCGGCAGTACACCCGTACAAGGTAGGGTGGGATGGATGGATGGATGGATGCTCTGGCTGGGCGTCTGTGTCATGGGAGGTGGAGGGGCGCTGCCAGGAGTGTTTCTGTGACAGGAGAGAGCGGGATGCGCTCTCTATGTCTTCTCACCGGGCTTCACACACTCCTGTCAGATCGGGACTTCTCCCCTGAGTCAGAGTGGAGGTGGAGCGGAGGAGAAGACAATTAATTCCTAAAGCTTTGCACGGACAGCTCGGGAGAGATGCGGCTGCAGAAGGGGAAGAAGATTGCGGCTCAGGATGGACACTGCATGTCAGATCGGGACTATTCAGAGTTTGTTATCCCCTCTCCTCCGAGTCAAAGCAATGTGGAAAGGGGGCGGGTAACAAACTCTGTATAGTCCCGATCTGACATGCAGTGACCTTCCTGAGCTGCAATCTTCTTCCCCTTCTGCAGCCGCATCTCTCCCGCCAGCTGTCCGTGCAAAGCTTTAGGAATAGGAATCGGCTTCTCCTCCGCTCCACCTCCGCTCTGACATATGAAGAGGAGGATCACAGAGCGATGTATCTGGTATCACAGGTGCTGAATCTGAGGTCTGTGACATGCTGGAGGAAAGGGTGAACTACACTGGGGTACAAATCTTATCCTGTCACCTCCCAAATTCCCATCTCAGCACAATCCCCCCCCCTCCCTCCTAGCACAACCCCCCCATCTCAGCACAGTCCCCCCCCCTCCTAGCACAACCCCCCCATCTCAGCACAGTCCCCCCCTCCTAGCACAACCCCCCCATCTCAGCACAGTCCCCCCACCCTCCTAGCACAACCCCCCTCCCCATCTCAGCACAGTCCCCCCTCCTAGCACAACCCCCCCCCCTCCTAGCACAACCCCCCCATCTCAGCACAGTCCCCCCCTCCTAGCACAACCCCCCCATCTCAGCACAGTCCCCCCCCTCCTAGCACAACCCCCCCCCCATCTCAGCACAGTCCCCCCCCCTCCTAGCACAACCCCCCTCCCCATCTCAGCACAGTCCCCCCCCCTCCTAGCACAACCCCCCCCCCATCTCAGCACAGTCCCCCCCCTCCTAGCACAACCCCCCTCCCCATCTCAGCACAGTCCCCCCCCCCTCCTAGCACAACCCCCCTCCCCATCTCAGCACAGTCCCCCCCCCTCCTAGCACAACCCCCCCCCCCCATCTCAGCACAGTCCCCCCCCTCCTAGCACAACCCCCCCCCCATCTCAGCACAGTCCCCCCCCCTCCTAGCACAACCCCCCCCCCATCTCAGCACAGTCCCCCCCCCTCCTAGCACAGTCCCCCCATCTCAGCACAGTCCCCCCCCCTCCTAGCACAACCCCCCTCCCCATCTCAGCACAGTCCCCCCCCCTCCTAGCACAACCCCCCCCATCTCAGCACAGTCCCCCCCCCTCCTAGCACAACCCCCCCCCCCATCTCAGCACAGTCCCCCCCCCTCCTAGCACAACCCCCCCCCCCATCTCAGCACAGTCCCCCCCCCCTCCTAGCACAACCCCCCCATCTCAGCACAGTCCCCTCCCTCCTAGCACAACCCCCCATCTCAGCACAGTCCCCCCTCCTAGCACAACCCCCCCATCTCAGCACAGTCCCCCCCCCCTCCTAGCACAACCCCCCCATCTCAGCACAGTCCCTCCCCTGCTAGCACAACCCCCCCCCCCCAATCTCAGCACATTCCCCCCTTCTAGCACAACCACCCCCCCATCTCAGCACAGTCCCCCCCCCTCCTAGCACAACCCCCCTCCCCATCTCAGCACAGTCCCCCCCCCTCCTAGCACAACCCCCCCCCATCTCAGCACAGTCCCCCCCCCTCCTAGCACAACCCCCCCCCATCTCAGCACAGTCCCCCCCCTCCTAGCACAACCCCCCTCCCCATCTCAGCACAGTCCCCCCCCTCCTAGCACAACCCCCCTCCCCATCTCAGCACAGTCCCCCCCCTCCTAGCACAACCCCCCCCCCCATCTCAGCACAGTCCCCCCCCTCCTAGCACAACCCCCCCCCCATCTCAGCACAGTCCCCCCCCCCCCCCTCCTAGCACAACCCCCCCATCTCAGCACAGTCCCCCCCCCTCCTAGCACAGTCCCCCCATCTCAGCACAGTCCCCCCCCTCCTAGCACAACCCCCCTCCCCATCTCAGCACAGTCCCCCCCCCCCCTCCTAGCACAACCCCCCCCATCTCAGCACAGTCCCCCCCCTCCTAGCACAACCCCCCTCCCCATCTCAGCACAGTCCCCCCCCCCTCCTAGCACAACCCCCCCCATCTCAGCACAGTCCCCCCCCCTCCTAGCACAACCCCCCCCCCCATCTCAGCACAGTCCCCCCCCCCCTCCTAGCACAACCCCCCCATCTCAGCACAGTCCCCTCCCTCCTAGCACAACCCCCCATCTCAGCACAGTCCCCCCTCCTAGCACAACCCCCCCCCATCTCAGCACAGTCCCCCCCCCCTCCTAGCACAACCCCCCCATCTCAGCACAGTCCCTCCCCTGCTAGCACAACCCCCCCCCCCCCAATCTCAGCACATTCCCCCCTTCTAGCACAACCACCCCATCTCAGCACAGTCCCCCCCCTCTTAGCACAACCCCCCTCCCATATTGATCCCACCTAGAAGTAATCATCTTCTCCCCACCCCTCATGCTACAAATTCTCTTATTCCAACCCCCCCCCCCAGGGACAATCCCCCAAAAAGTATTTGTACTAGGAGGGGTGGGGAGAAGATGATTACTTCTAAGTGGGATCGATATGGGGGGGGAGCGGGGTTGTGCTGGGATGGGGAATTTGAGAGGTGACAATATAAGATTTCTTCTAGCAGGGGAATTGGGGGGGGGGGGAGGGTGCTAGGAGGAGTGATTCGTGCTGGGGGGGTGAGGATTTGTGCCAGGAGTGAGGATTTGTGCCAGGAGTGGGGATTTGGGGATCGCCCTTATAGAGATTATTGGAATGGGGTGGGGGGATGGATTTGTGCCAGAACAGGAAGTCTTGGGGCTGTTAAAAAGGGGTATTGGGGGGGGGGGGGGGGGTTGTGTCAGTAGGAATAACGGAATTTTTGTAAAATCTTACCTGTAAAATTCCTTTCTCTGAGTCCTCCGACAGTCGCCGCCTCTTCATATTCGTCACATATGGGGTATTAGACTTTGCTCCGAAGGAGTAGCTAGGCAACAGAATATGTTAACAATAAAGCTTTAACATATCCCACCCTCAAGGGGTGGTCCCCTCAGTCAATACCCTCCTACTTCCTGCAACCATATCTCAGTTTTAGTGGAATAGCAGTAGAGTATACATTCAAACCCCAAAAGAGGGGCGGGGGCGGCGACTGTCGGAGGACTCAGAGAAAGGAATTTTACAGGTAAGATTTTACAAAAATTCCGTTTTCTCTTACGTCCTCCGACAGTCGCCGCCTCTTCATATTCGTCACATATGGGGACGTCCCAAAGCAGTGCAAACATGAGGGGTGGGAAACGCATCCGCGCCGAAAGGCAACGCAGTCTCCACATCAAAGAAAGGAACCTTACCAAAGGAAGGAAACCAGCCGGGCAACAGCAAAAATAAGTGCTCAACAGGAGCAACAACCCAGGAAAAGACAAAAAACCAGGGGATACAAAACTTATCCCAACAGCCAGGAGTCCCCAACAAGGGACCCTAGGGAACAGCCGCACTAAGAACCTTGCGGCCAAAGGAAGCATCCGCCGATGCCTGAACATCTACTTTGTAGAATTTTGTGAAAGTGTGTACGGTCGACCAAGTCGCCGCCTTACACACCTGGGCTACAGAAGCCCCATGACGACAGGCCCAAGACGTACTCAGAGATCTAGTAGAGTGCGCCTTCACAGGCACAGGGGGAACCTTCCCCTGCAAGGCATAGGCCTGTTCAATGGTCTGCCTGATCCATTTGGCAATGGTAGAGGCGGAAGCCGCCATGCCCTTCCGAGGACCCTCTGGAAGAACAAAACAAGGAGTCCGTCTTTCGAAAAGACTCAGTCGATTTAAGGTAAACCCTAATCGCCCGAACAACATCCAGAGAATGTAGTCTCACCTCCTTTGGATGTTTAGGCTTCGTGCACAACGAAGGCAAAACAATATCCTCGTTAAGATGGAATTCCGAAACTCGTTTCGGCAGAAAAGAAGGATTAGGTCGCAAGACCACCTTATCCAAATGAACAACCAGGTACGGAGACTTGCAGGACAAAGCCGCCAGTTCCGACACTCTGCGAGCCGAAGTGATCGCCACCAAAAAGGCGACCTTTTTGGACAACATAGACAACGATATCTCCCTGATCTGTTCAAAAGGAGCACGTTGTAACACAGACAGGACTAGATTCAAGTCCCAAGGGGGCAAAGGATCCCTCCTAGGAGGAACCAGATGCCGCACACCCTGAATAAAAGTGCCAACCAAGGAGTTGGAAGCCACGGGACGTTGAAACAGAACGGCCAGCGCAGACACCTGACCCTTTATCGTAGCCAGCGCCAAACGCTGATCGACACCCGTCTGAAGGAAAGACAGCACACGGGAAACCGAGTACGTGCGGGGTGAAAACCCCCTGGACTCACACCAGGCAAAATAGGCCTTCCAAGTACGGTAATAAACCTTTCCCGAGGAAGACTTCCTCGCGTTGATCAAGGTATGAACAACCTCTGGAGAGAGACCCTTCTCCTTCAGGACCTCGGTCTCAACAGCCAGGCCGTCAAAGCCAGCGACTGTAAAGCAGGATGGTAAATCGGTCCTTGAGACAGTAGATCGTCCCGAAGAGGCAGACGCCAGGGGGCGTCGACCGCCAGATTCACGAGGTCTGCGTACCAGGACTGGCGAGGCCAGTCCGGTGCCACAAGAATCACCGTGCTGCGTTCCGAGTGTAACCTGCGAAGGAACCGGGACAGCAACTGAATCGGTGGAAACGCGTACATCAGCCTGTACTGATGCCACGGGGCCACTAACGCGTCCGACGCGTCTGCCCGAGGGTCGCGCGTCCTTGCCACGAACCTCTTCACCTTGTAGTTGAGGCGAGACGCGAACAGGTCCACATCTGGAAGACCCCACTTCGCGCACAACATCTGGAAGACAGCCGGGTGGAGAGACCATTCCCCCTGATCCAGGGTCTGGCGACTCAGATAGTCCGCCTGCCAGTTCTCCACTCCCGAAATGTGAACCGCCGTTATCGCCGGGACATGAGTCTCGGCCCAAGACAGAATGTCGGCCACTTCTCGAGCCGCTCGGGCACTCCTGGTGCCCCCTTGGTGGTTGATGTAGGCCACCGCCGTGGCATTGTCCGTCTGCACCCGAACCGGGCAGCCCTGCAGCCGGTCCGTCCAGCGATGAAGACAGAGCCTTATCGCACGCAATTCCAGAATGTTGATCGGGAGGGAAGACTCCCCCTCCGACCAGGTCCCCTGGGCGGACAGAACGCCCAGAACACCACCCCAGCCCGACAGGCTGGCATCCGTGGTGATTATCGTCCACGAGATCGGACGAAACGACTTGCCCCCGGACACCAACGGGGACTGGAGCCACCACAGAAGGTTTTCCCTGGTGCGATGACTCAACGAGATCTGAAGATCCAGAGATTGAGGTCGCCCGTCCCACTTGGACAAGATCTCCGCCTGGAGACCCCGCGTGTGAAACTGCGCAAAAGGAATCGCCTCGAAAGCCGAGACCATCAATCCCAGACATCCCATACACGTCCGCAGAGACGAGTTCGGAACGTCCCTGAGGGACCTGACTTCCTCCTGAAGAGTCCTGAGTTTGTCTTCCGGCAGGAAGACCTTCGCCTGCACCGAGTCCAGTATCATTCCCAGATAGGGAAGACGAACCGACGGACTCAGTGTCGACTTTGGAACATTTATCGTCCAACCGAACTCCTGCAGAGTTTGCATCGTGACAGACAGGTCCTTCTCCAGACCCTGACTGGTCGCAGACCGAATCCGAATGTCGTCCAGATACCCCAGGACAGAAATGCCCTGGGCTCTCAATAATGCCAGAACCGGTGCAAGCACCTTGGTGAAGACCCGCGGAGCCGAGGCGAGCCCAAAGGGCAACGCCACGAACTGGTAGTGATCCTCCGCAATGGCAAATCGAAGGTATCTCTGATGACCCTCGAATATGGGGATGTGAAGATACGCATCCTTCAAATCGATGGAGGCCATGAATTCCCCCGGAACCAGGGCAGCCACCACCGAGCGCAGGGATTCCATGCGGAACTTGCGAACCCGCACAGAGCGGTTCAGAGCTTTCAAGTCCAGAATAGGACGAACCTTGCCCTCCTTTCTGGGCACGGTGAACAGATTGGAATAAAACCCCCGAAATCTGTCCCGATGAGGCACCGGAACCACCACTCCCTGAGCCCTCAGGTCCCGCACCGCCAGGTGCAGATCCCGCAGGCGCTCTGGAGACAGTTGTAGATTTGAGGGAAAAAATCTGCTCTCTGGCCGAGAGAGAAACTCGATCTTGTAACCAGATCGAACGATTTCCAGAACCCATCTGTCCCGCACACGGGCCAACCAGGGCTGAAGAAAACCGAGCAAGCGTCCCCCCACCCCAAAACTGGGTGAGGGCGCCCCTTCAGGCCGAACTGTTATGGGCCGCAGGTCCGGATTGGCCGGACTTCTGTTTCCCAGACCAGGGTTTCTTCTGAGAGCCCTGGCCCTTGAACGGTTTGCCCTTGTAGTGCGGCCGAAAGGCACGAAAGGACCCCTGAGGGGGCCGAAAATGAGCATGCTTCTTCCCAGAAGCCCCCTTAGCCTTGGGGAAAAGGGGCAAGAGAGTGCTCTTACCCCCGGTAATCCCCTTAATCAACACATCCAGGGACTCCCCAAAAAGGCGAGACCCATCATAAGGCAGATTGGCTAAGGTTTTACGTGAAGATTGGTCCACCGACCAACATTTCAACCAAACCAGGCGGCGAGACAACACCGCCACGCTGTGCACACGCGCGGCCAACGGAATCAGGTCCAGGTCCGCATCACACAGATACATGACACCCTGGTGGATCTGATCCACCATATCCAGGGTCGCCGCCGAGGCCGAATCGGCCACTAGGACGCGCCTAAGCATCTGCGTCCAACTTGCGATCGCCTGGGCCGCCATGAGAGAAGCAAACAGAGCCTTAAGCATAGAACCCGTAACAGAATAAGTATGACGGGCAAGAGACTCCAGTCTCCTATCCGTGGCATCACGGAAAACAGGGGATCCCTCTGCAGGGATCGCAGTGGCTTTGTTCAAAACCGCAATAGCATGATCCACTGGCGGAGGCACACACCACCGTTCATCAGTGGCAGGCGAGAAAGGATAACGCAGCTTAAATTTACTTGGTACCGCAAAAGGCTTGCGCAAATCGCGCCATTGGTCCTTAACAGCGCGCTGAAAATCAGCATTGCAGGGAAAAACCTGCGGCGTCCTGCGTTTTCTCTGCGTCCCATAAGCCGCCAAGGCAGCTGGGGGACACACCTCGTCCTGCAAACGTAGCGTCTGCTTAATGGAAGCAATCAACTCATCCATGATTGCAAGCTCTTCAGGCGAGCCAGGGGGAGAATTATCAACCCCCTCAACTTCAGCCTCTACCTCAGACCCCACTAGATCAAGAGAGGAGCGGGACCCCGATAGGGGGGTCCCCGCCAGAACAGCCCCATCACCTTCACCCTCAGAATCAGAGGACAGAGCAACTCTGGGCCGTTTAGTAGATTGAGCAGCCACCAGCATTTGCACCTGTGCAGCAAGGCCAGCCACAATCGTGGCCAAATCCCCCCCTGGGGGGGAAACAGCGGTCCCCTGGCTTTCCACCAATACTGTGGGAAACTTGCCCTCCTGAGAATCCATTGCCCCTGTATGCCAGACAACCAAGGGTTAACTGCCCCCTTACAGCAAGCGCGGCAAGCGCAGCCCACCGCACCACACTCAGGCACAATGAGACCCCCACAGGGAATATACAGACTGAATACAGGCAATGGAACACAGGAATAGAAGGATAAAACCTGAGGAGACTCCGCTGCTGCTGCTGCCTCGATCGGTGCTTCCAGGAGAGAGGAAGTGATGCTGCCAGGGCGCTCTATGTAAGCCTATGGAGGCTACAAGAAAATGGCCGCCGTGCATGTAAACCATGCGGCCGGAGCGGGCGCCGGTAAAATGGCGCCGTTTGGCGCCGAAATCGCCGCTCCACAGTGCATAAAATCACACACAATATTATCCCATCATATGGATACATGTTAGATCGCCGCAGCGATCGCTGTATATGCCCCAACATGCCATTAAAAACATGCCCCACAGCACACAGCTCCTCACACTGCCCAGCCTGACATACTCAGTGTCATACAGCTCCCCCCCCCCTTGCAGCCCACAGCATGCAGCCGAGATATAGGGAGACAAGCAGTGTGATTAAAGGCAGGTTACACAGTCCCAGACTGAGACCCCCCCCAGACAGACAGGTCCCCACATAGATACACTTACCTCACATGGCGTGGGGAACCCGCACAGGCGAACAAGCCGCTGCACATGAGGCAGGGAGAGTCGCAATTCAAGACGCACACAATGGCGGTTCAGAAACCGCACAGCGTCCGGTGAGGTAGCCACCTCACCAATCATCCCTGCACCGAACAGGGATGGGTCGTTCACCGTGCCAGGAGCGTTACCTGGCTGAACGCTCGATGGCAGACTGGGAAGCCACTGACCCACGACCTGCGACCAGGGGGATCAGCCCGAGACCCAGTCCGCATGATCCTCTTCGTCCGAAGAACTAACTAATGCTGACAAAAATAACAGCTAAGTAAAGGTAGAGAGAAAACTCAAACAAAATATCAAAAAGAAGAAAGAGTCTGGGACAAAAAGTCCCAGCACAGAGAGAGCCAGCCACTCCTGACAAGCTAGACATTAAAACTGAGATATGGTTGCAGGAAGTAGGAGGGTATTGACTGAGGGGACCACCCCTTGAGGGTGGGATATGTTAAAGCTTTATTGTTAACATATTCTGTTGCCTAGCTACTCCTTCGGAGCAAAGTCTAATACCCCATATGTGACGAATATGAAGAGGCGGCGACTGTCGGAGGACGTAAGAGAAAATGGGTTTTTTTGTGCTAGGGGGAAAATTTTGATGGGGGGAGGATTTGACGGGTAGGATTTGTTCTAGGAGGTGAAATTTGGGGGGGGGGGGGGGTTACTAGGATGGTGATTTGGGGGTTCCAGACCCTTGATGGGCACTGATTAGGCTGCACTGATGGGCACTGAAAACGTTATTAATATTTATTTTTGTAACTTCTGCATTAATGCAAAAACATTTAACAGTATAATTTTATGGCGTGTTTAGGGGCGGAATTAGGGGCGGGGCAGGGTAGGAGTTGGGTGGGGCAACTGGTGGCGAGTAACCCTTAAGGCCTGGCTAGTAGCTCAGGACTTTAAATTTTGAGCCCTGCATTAGACGATACCGACCCCAAGGTGCCACCAGAGCGTCCGCGGCATCAGCCAGAGGATCCTGAGACCTTGCCACAAACCTCTGAACCTTCCTTGATGAGAAGACGAGAGGCCAACAGGTCCAAATCGGGAGTCCCCCCACTGAAGACACAGTTGATGACACACCTCCGGGTGCAGAGACCATTCGCCCGGATCCAGTGCCTGCCGACTGAGGTAGTCTGCCTGCCAATTTTTCCACCCCTGGAATGTGCACAGCAGAGAGAGCTGGAACAAAGCATCCCTCAATGAACAATTAGAGAAATGGACTTTACGGCAAGTCAAAAATCCCATTTTTGCTTTCATTCATTGACGGACACAGTTCTTCATCTTCATGACCGTAGGGATGAACAAAAGCAGTGCCAAACACGAGGGGTGGGAAACGCAGAAAACTAACTTCCTCAGGGTTCATACACATTTTCACCAATAAAATTCCATGACTTTTCCATGACTTCTCCATGACTTTACGTAAATATTTATGACCTAATGTTTCATGAAAGGTCTATGTATACATGTTAACTAACGCACGCATGCTCTGAAACCGGTTACCACCCCATCTCTTTAATCCAGGACACATAATAATTACACAGGTTCTGAGGCTAATGCACCTAAGGTACCAAGTGAGTTTAATTACCACCTTAATCAGCCACAGAACCTGTGTAATTAATATGTGTCCTGGTTTAAAGGGATGAGGTGGTAACCCTACACGCAGTCCTTTTCCCTTTGTTTCTGGACCTGAATGAATGAAAAGGGGGTAGGTGTAAACAGACACAAGTCTATTTACATCAGCCTGCCCATAGACCTGCATGGACCTCATGATCAGGCCTGCCTGAAAAAGAGACAAGACGACCCTGGTTGGAAAGGTTGTGTGAAAGGGCCCTAGGGGAGAGTTGTTGGGGGTGGTAAAAAAAAAAAAAAAAAAAAAAAAAAAAAAAAGCAGCTCAGCTGCACATTTTTACTGCCCTCCAAAATACAAGTGTAAACAAGGCCTAAGCAGAAGCATCTCACTATGTTTACAGTATGATCATTATGATGATCATAGTACAGTAGGTGCTATATGGCTGTACTTTATATGCCGATTCTGTGGCTGTACTGTATACACTGATTCCGTGTCTGTGTGTTATATTCCGATATTGTGTCTGTGTGTTATATTCCGATATTGTGTCTGTAGTGTCGATACTGTGTCTGTAGTGTATATGCCGATACTGTGTCTGTAGTGTATATGCCGATACTGTGGCTGTAGTGTATATACCGATACTGTGGCTGTAGTGTATATACCGATACTGTGGCTGTAGTGTATATACCGATACTGTGGCTGTACTGTATATGCTGATAAGTATCAGCATATGCAGCCATATACAGAAAAAGCCACAGTATCAGAATACACAGCCATATACACTACAGCCACAGAATCAGTATATACACTACAGCCACAGAATCAGTATATACACTACAGCCACAGAATCAGCATATACACTACAACCACAGAATCAGTGTATACACTACAGCCACAGAATCAGTGTATACAGTACAGCTATTGAATCTGTATATACACTACAGCCACGGTATCAGTTTATAAAGTACAGCCACAGAATCAGCATATACAGTGCAGCCATAGTATCAGAATACACAGCCATATAATCAGTATATACAGTACAGCCATAGTGTCAGAATATAACACATAGACCCAGTATTAGTATATAAAGTACAGCCACAGAATCAATATATACAGCCATATAGAGTAGGAACACTGTGGCCTAATATGTTGGTACTGAGGCTGTAATCACTGTACCTTCCATGTCCTGCTGCCTGACTATGCATGCACGTGCACCCGCCGCTGGAATCCCCCACCTGCTCCTGCAGCCACCTCTTACTCCTGCACAGACTCTTCAGAGTATCACTCTGCAAGGGAAAGGATGGTGGCTGCCGTGGCCGGCCAGATCATAACTTCAGGATCAGGACATGCGGCGCCCGCTTTATCCACCTGCGCGCTGAAATTAAAGAAAAAAAATGCCCTCACTGCTCTCACCTCCTGGGCCCCTCAAACCTAGTAGTAGTGGTGGTTCTGCGCTGCTCCTCCATTTAAAGAAAAAAATGCCCTCATGGCTCTCACCTCCTGGGCCCCTCAAACCTAGTAGTAGTGGTGGTTCTGCGCTGCTCCTCCACAAGTCAATGTAAAGCTGCCCGCCTCCCCGCTGGGCGGATAGGGACCGAGCACAGCACTGAAGGGGCGGTTCAGCAGCCCTAGCACTGCCCCTGACTGCTATACGCCTACCTATAGGTAGCACCGACCCTGCTCCTATGCAGATAGACGCTTACACAATGTAAAATGTCATGTCACTGTAGAGCTGCACGATTCTGGATGAAATGAGAATCACAATTTTTTTGCTTGGAATTAAGATCACGATTCTCTGCGTAACATTATCTTTTACATTATAAAAAAAAAAAAACAAAATTGGGATAACTTTACTGTTTCATTTTTTTTTTGTTATTCATTAAAGTGTATTAATTGCGTTTGAAAGACTGCTGCGCAAATACAGTGTGACATAAAATATTACAACAATCACCATTTTATTCTGTAGGGTCTCTGCTAAAAAAAAATATATAAATGTTTGGGGGTTCCAAGTACTTTTCTAGCAAAAATACTTATTTTAACTTGCAAGCAACAAGTGTCAAAAAAGGTTTAGTCTTTAAGAGGTTAAATTTCCCTCCTCCGGGCAGACAGAAGGAAAAGATACATTGTATTTCATTGTGTTTATAGTACTGAACTGGGAGACTGATGTTAATAGACAGGAGGCCGCCGATCTCTGCTATCTCACAGCTATGTAAACAATGCAGCAAAGGTCATGTTAAGATTGTCGGGAGGAGAATGGAGATCGTGATTTTTTTACTTTTATCAATCGTGCAGCTCTCTGTCACTGTCAATAAAATAATTAAGCATCTGCTCCACAGCAGTGGTGCCTTTCCCAATTCCATGACTTCTCCAAAACCTTGTGGGATTCAGTCATTTTCCAATATTTTTCCAGGCCTGGAAAGTGTCATGTCAAAATCCCATGACTTTTCCAGGAATTTCATGACCGTACGAACCCTGCTTCCTAAACATAACCAACCAGGTAACAAAGCTCAATTGAGAACAGCTGGAGCTCACCTGAAAAAAAAAAAACACCTACAAAAAGAATCCTCTAAACAGCAGCCTGGAAACCTTTGTGGCCAAAAGAAGCAACCGCAGATGCCAACACATCCACTTTATAAAAAACTTTGTGAATGTGTGCACAGACGACCAAGTGCCAGATTTGCAAACTTGCACCACTGATGCCTAATGATGGAAGGACCAGGAGGCACTAAGCGCCCCAGTAGAGTATGCCCTGACAGGTAAAGGAGGAACCTGACCCTTAATAGAATAAGCCTGAACCACAGTCTGCCTGATCCATCTGCAGATGGTCACAGCAGAAGCAGCCAGCTCCTTGCGAGGTACATCCGTGAGGACAAACAGTGAGTCTGACTTATGAAACTGCTCTGTAGCTGCCAGGTACACCCTGATTGCCTGAACCACATCCAGGGAATGCAGGGCAACTTCCTTAGGATGCTTAGGCTTAGGACACAGGGAAGGCAACACAATGTCTTCAGTCAGAAGAAAATCGGAGACGACCTTTGGAAGGAACGATGGACATGGTCGCAGAACCACCTTATCCCTGTGAAGAACTAGAGGTGAACGGCAAGACAGTGCCACCAGATCAGACACCCTGCATGCTGAAGTAATAGCCACCATAAAGGCCACCTTCTGGGACAATGTAAGCAGGGAAATCTAACATACATAAATTTGTAGCGCTAACACTTAAGTTTAGAGTCCTTAAAATTAAGAAAGGAAACAGTCTTTTTAAAATAATCCAGGTGTTGGAGAACCACGTGCAAGTTGGAAAGTAATGTGAGCAATCCTTCCTTCCTTCAAGGGCTGCGTGACTCAAACCACCACCAAAGTAGGTATCAAAAATACCCTTACCAGATAACACCACAAATGGAGCAATCAAATGGCATGGACCTCAAGGACAGCTGATCGACCCTGATGGATGTCCTGGGAACTCATAAACACCGGAGTCTTCCCGCACATATATCATAGACATAGAAAAGAAAGGCTCTCATGGTGTAGTATGCTCGATAAAAAGGGAATTTATTGAAAAAATCCTGTATTGCACTCACATGATTGCAGAGTATTAGCAGCGTTTGGAAGCATGCATCTCCGGATGTTTCCAACCAACAAGATGGCCGCCGTCGTCCACTGCACATGCGCCCGCCTCCACCAATAGGGCCGCCCGACGTACGTTTCGTCACACGGAAATGACGTCGTCAGGGGCGTGGCCACACGGTGGAGGGACGCAGTACATATAGAGGGACGACGAAGCGGATTGGCTAAATAATTCAACCGGAAATGTGGAGCTATGCGCTCCACAGACCGGAAACAAACTTACATAAACCCGGCAGCAGCGCAAAGTCACTCCAAATGGACATAAAAATATGTGTTATGCCGGGAGAAAAGGAGAAAATTAAATAAATAACAATCTCCATTGTGTAAAACAATAAATTAGTACCCGCGCTGTGATGAATAAATATTAGTGAATTATAAAATTATATATGTATCTATCTAACCTGAAGCTGCTGCTCACCAAGTAAAAAACCGGGGAAGACTAAAAGACAAATAGGCAGCGCTAGCAGGTAAAATCTATAAATAAGTGCTGAATGGTAAAAAATAAGGTATGATGTGATGAAAATTGTACTAAAAATTAAGTGCATATAATTCAATTATAAAATCATGAATGCATAAATTACTACAACGAATATGGTTAAATGTATGCACAAATCAGAAAATTCATAAAGTGCAACAAAAAAATATAATCCAGTGTCCACAAATTTTAAATAAAGTGCAAAATGTGTTTAAGGTGCAGTCCAAATTTATATTCTTCCAAAGAAGTTTATGGTGCAAAAAAGTGCTCAAAGTCCAAATAAAGTGCCCAAGTGCTCTTCAAAGAAAGTCCCCCTATGGGGATGCACTCACCAAATTTGGGATGTAAATGAGCCTTAAATATATATAATCTTCCGCTTAGAAAGTCGGGGCAGCCATACGGAGATTAAAGGTTTCCCTTGTCCGGATGGATGGATGGCTGCAATCCTTTACTATGGGCTCCTTATTAGCTCCTCTCCACTCTAAAAGTAAGGTATAGTTAGGCATTAATCGGTAAAAACAGCGATGTCCTTCTCTTCCGTGTCCGCTGCCGGCGTGCGGTTCACGGTGGTTAACAGGAAATGACGCTGTAGCGTACCACTGCCCGGAAGTGCGTCGACGCGTTTCGCCCGCCTTGTGGGCGTTATCAAAGACATCATGTACCTTACTTTTAGAGTGGAGAGGAGCTAATAAGGAGCCCATAGTAAAGGATTGCAGCCATCCATCCATCCGGACAAGGGAAACCTTTAATCTCCGTATGGCTGCCCCGACTTTCAAAGCGGAAGATTATATATATTTAAGGCTCATTTACATCCCAAATTTGGTGAGTGCATCCCCATAGGGGGACTTTCTTTGAAGAGCACTTGGGCACTTTATTTGGACTTTGAGCACTTTTTTGCACCATAAACTTCTTTGGAAGAATATAAATTTGGACTGCACCTTAAACACATTTTGCACTTTATTTAAAATTTGTGGACACTGGATTATATTTTTTTGTTGCACTTTATGAATTTTCTGATTTGTGCATACATTTAACCATATTCGTTGTAGTAATTTATGCATTCATGATTTTATAATTGAATTATATGCACTTAATTTTTAGTACAATTTTCATCACATCATACCTTATTTTTTACCATTCAGCACTTATTTATAGATTTTACCTGCTAGCGCTGCCTATTTGTCTTTTAACAATCTCCATTGGCCCAGAATCATTTTGATAGAAATCTACTTTGGCCAAAACAAATGGTATAAATCTGTACCAGCACACATGTACAGCGTCGAGACGGCGCCATCTAGTGGTTAAACAAAACATCATCATGCCAGCTATCCAAAACACTGCCACTAATAAAATACAAAAATAAAACACTAAATAATGACATAAAGCAAACATTAAAAATCACTCATTAAGAGTGTAGTGCAGGCAGACATATAGGTAAAATATTCATACAAATTGTTATACACAATCACAATATCAAAGTTAGGGAAAATATCTCATGAAGCTAAAAAAAATATATATATATATAAAACATATAGAAGGAGAAATGGGACTATCAGGCGTTGTTTATAAATGCATTTAAATCCCATTCCACATTAAGTCCATGGGGAGCATAGGCCTTAACCCGGTATATCCAGGAAGTTTCCAACCTGGACACACCCCTGGTGAGATTACTTCCCCGCCAGTTTCCTGCATATCTATTGATTCCAAGAAACAGCGTGCCCGCAGGGTTCCTTGTTGTGGTGGGTATCATAGTGGCGGGAAACACTTATGTTTAGGGAATCCATTACAGATGTTAGTAATGTGCTCATTGAGACGGACCTTGAGGATCCTCGTGGTCCTCCCAATGTATTCCAGACCACATGGGCACCTGATCAGATACACCACGTGTGTGGATGCACAGGTAATGAAAGTGTTAATTTTATGTACCTCCCTCGTACAAGTAGCTTCAAACTGCTCACACTTTCTCCTACATCCCGTATTGACCTTGCAGACGCTGCAACGTCTGCAGGGAAAAAACCCCACTTTATTTTGAAAGAGAGACACCCTGTTGGGGGGGGGGGTTAATGACATTGGGGGCCATTTGTAACCTCAATGGAGGTACACCCCTAAAAACTACCTGGGGTGTTTCTGGCAAAACCGGACCTAGAACCCCATCACTCTTTAACACTGGCCAGTGTTTTTTCAAGATCTGTTTTATGGAGAAATGTTGAGTGGAGAATGATGAAAAAAAGGCACATGAAAAAGAATTATCCGTATGTTTAACACGAGGTTGGAGCAACTCTTCCCTATCCTTTTGTTCCGCCCTCATTATGGCGGAATCAAGGTCGCTCTCGGCGTAACCTTTCTCCAAAAATTTTTTCTTTAGGACGGCTGCTTCTATGGCAAAGTCCTCCTTTCTGGAGCAGTTACGCCTAAGCCTCAGGAATTGACTGACAGGAACGGATCTAAGCCAAGCTGGGTATTGACAGCTGGTATTATCAATAAATCCGTTCCTGTCAATCTCCTTAAAGTAGGTAGAGGTCATGATCTGACCCTCCACAATCTTGATGTTCAAGTCCAGAAAGTGGATAGTGGTCTTACTCCACTCGAAGGACAATATGATCCCCCTGTCATTTGCATTTAGTCTTGTCATAAATGCTTCAAGGGAGGCAAAATCGCCATCCCACAAGAGGAGGATGTCATCGATGTACCGCCTCCAGAGAACCAACTCTGGCTGGGGAACCCCACCGATGACATCCTCCTCCCATTTGGCCATAAATAAATTGGCCATACTTGGCGCATATTTAGCTCCCATAGCCACTCCCCGACTTTGGCGGTAGTAAGTATTATCGAACCAAAAATAATTCCGGCTCATTGCAAAGTCGAGGAGTGACATTAGGAACTCTCTCTGGAACCCCAGAGGTACACCCTGTTCTAGATAATGACCAACAGCCTCCATTCCATGTTCATGTGAAATGATAGTATATAATGAGGAAACGTCAGCGGTAGCCAAGATGCAAGTCTCCTTCCAACTGACGTACCTCATTTCATTCACCACTTGCATGGAATCACGCAAAAAAGATGGGGTCTTAACCACCAGAGGCTGAAGAAACTTGTCAATATATTTACCCACCCGGGAGGTCACGGAATCAATTCCGCTGACAATAGGCCGCCCGGGTGGGTTAACAGGATTTTTATGTACCTTTGGAAGATAGTACATGACCGGGGTTCTCGGAGCCAAAAGGGACCAGGAAATCTTTTTCTTTCTTAGTAAGGAGCTTCTTTTTAAAGCCAACCTCCACTAGGGCACACAGCTCTTTTTTATATTTAATAGTGGGGTTACCCCTTAAAATTTCATAAGTTTCCCGATCTGATAATCGGAGCATTTCATTATTGTAGGCGGAACTGTCCAAAATAACAATTCCCCCGCCTTTATCGGCGGGTCGTACAACAATGTCGTCCCTTTCCTTAAGACTCTTTAGACCTCTCGCAAACGTGGGATTCGTCTCAAAACGTCTAAGAGGCAAGGTATCAATATCCTTGGCGACTAGATCCCTAAAAACCGTCAGGGACGAGGCCATAGCGCCTAGGGGGTTAAAGGTTGAGGCGTTAAAACCACTACGTTGGCTAACACCCATCACGTAGTCATGCTTAGGTTGAACCGGGTACGAAAAGAAATGGCGTTTGATGCTCATTTTCCAAACGAACTTCTGCAGATCGATAAAAGTATCGAATTTGCTTAGAGATTTAGAAGGTGCGTATTTAAGGCCATGGTTCAAAACGTGTCTCTCAGCATTAGAGATAAACGCTGAACCTAAGTTAAAAAGGCCCACATCCTTTAAAATCGCCTCTTTTTTCTTACGGACCCGTCGCCCCCCTCTGGACCCTCTTTTAGGTTTTTTAGCCTTTTGCCTTTCGGTGTTTCGTGAAAAAAAACATTATGTCGATTATTATGTCCACCCTGTGCCTGGGTTCCAGAATATGGACTTCCATAATCGTAATCATAATCCTGATGAAAATACTGGGGTCCTTGATACCCTCTGCTCTGACCAGGCTCAGCACGGTCATCATATCTACCAAATCCCGACTGTTCCCGCGGATGTGAAGTTATAGAGCGGCCCGGATCCTCAAACCTCTCTGACAGAGGTTCAAATCTATTTTGGTAGTTAACAGGATAATTATTATTCGGACGTTGTTTTCCCGCCCCTCTGCCTCTTCCCCTACCTCTACCCCTACCCCTCTGGATCCACTGAGCCGGTGGGGGCCCAGGAGTAGAGGCGGTTGTAATACTGGGAACGGGTCCTGGCAGTGCAGATGGTTGGGTGGCGGGGATCTCCATTTCCCCTGAAGCATCCCCTGCAACACCTTCTCCTGGTACTGCACTCAAGGTTACAGTGGATTGCCACTTAAAAACCTCACCCCTCTTGTAGTCACCTAAATCTCTGGAAAACTTTTTCCTCTTTTTGTTCTTTTGCTCTAAGGCCTCCTTCGGGTTTCAGATTTCTTTTTATACTCGTCTCCACTCTTAAAGGCAGTGGAGATGAGGAGGTTGGCTTTAAAAAGAAGCTCCTTACTAAGAAAGAAAAAGATTTCCTGGTCCCTTTGGCTCCGAGAACCCCGGTCATGTACTATCTTCCAAAAGGTACATAAAAATCCTGTTAACCCACCCGGGCGGCCTATTGTCAGCGGAAATTGATTCCGTGACCTCCCGGGTGGGTAAATATATTGACAAGTTTCTTCAGCCTCTGGTGGTTAAGACCCCATCTTTTTTGCGTGATTCCATGCAAGTGGTGAATGAATTGAGGTACGTCAGTTGGAAGGAGACTTACATCTTGGCTACCGCTGACGTTTCCTCATTATATACTATCATTTCACATGAACATGGAATGGAGGCTGTTGGTCATTATCTAGAACAGGGTGTACCTCTGGGGTTCCAGAGACAGTTCCTAATGTCACTCCTCGACTTTGCAATGAGCCGGAATTATTTTTGGTTCGATAATACTTACTACCGTCAAAGTCGGGGAGTGGCTATGGGAGCTAAATATGCGCCAAGTATGGCCAATTTATTTATGGCCAAATGGGAGGAGGATGTCATCGGTGGGGTTCCCCAGCCAGAGTTTGTTCTCTGGAGGCGGTACATCGATGACATTCTCCTCTTGTGGGATGGCGATTTTGCCTCCCTTGAAGAATTTATGACAAGACTAAATGCAAATGACAGGGGGATCATATTGTCCTTCGAGTGGAGTAAGACCACTATCCACTTTCTGGACTTGAACATCAAGATTGTGGAGGGTCAGATCATGACCTCTACCTACTTTAAGGAGATTGACCGGAACGGATTTATTGATAATACCAGCTGTCACCACCCAGCTTGGCTTAGATCCGTTCCTGTCAGTCAATTCCTGAGGCTTAGGCGTAACTGCTCCAGAAAGGAGGACTTTGACATAGAAGCAGCCGTCCTAAAGAAAAAATTTTTGGAGAAAGGTTACGCCGAGAGCGACCTCGATTCCGCCATAATGAGGGCGGAACAAAAAGGATAGGGAAGAGTTGCTCCAACCTCGTGTTAAACATACGGATAATTCTTTTTCATGTGCCTTTTTTTCATCATTCTCCACTCAACATTTCTCCATAAAACAGATCTTGAAAAAACACTGGCCAGTGTTAAAGAGTGATGGGGTTCTAGGTCCGGTTTTGCCAGAAACACCCCAGGTAGTTTTTAGGGGTGTACCTCCGTTGAGGTTACAAATAGCCCCCAATGTCATTAACCCCCCCCAACAGGGTGTCTTTCTTTCAAAATAAAGTGGGGTTTTTTTCCCTGCAGACGTTGCAGCGTCTGCAAGGTCAATACTGGAGGTAAGAGAAAGTGTGAGCAGTTTGAAGCTACTTGTACGAGGGAGGTACATAAAATTAACACTTTCATTACCTGTGCATCCACACACGTGGTGTATCTGATCAGGTGCCCATGTGGTCTGAAATACATTGGGAGGACCACGAGGATGCTCAAGGTCCCTCTCAATGAGCACATTACTAACATCTGTAATGGATTCCCTAAACATAGTGTTTCCCGCCACTATGATACCCACCACAATAGGAACCCTGCGGGCACGCTGTTTCTTGGAATCGATAGATATGCGGGAAACTGGCGGGGAAGTAATCTCACCAGGGGTGTGTCCAGGTTGGAAACTTCCTGGATATACCGGGTTAAGGCCTATGCTCCCCATGGACTTAATGTGGAATGGGATTTAAATGCATTTATAAACAACGCCTGATAGTCCCATTTCTCCTTCTATATCTTTTATATATATATTTTTTTTTTTAGCTTCATGAGATATTTTCCCTAACTTTGATATTGTGATTGTGTATAACAATTTCTATGAATATTTTACCTATATGTCTGCCTGCACTACACTCTTAATGAGTGATTTTTAATGTTTGCTTTATGTCATTATTTAGTGTTTTATTTTTGTATTTTATTAGTGGCAGTGTTTTGGATAGCTGGCATGATGACGTTTTGTTTAACCACTAGATGGCGCCGTCTCGACGCTGTACATGTGTGCTGGTACAGATTTATACCATTTGTTTTGGCCAAAGTAGATTTCTATCAAAATGATTCTGGGCCAATGGAGATTGTTATTTATTTAATTTTCTCCTTTTCTCCCGGCATAACACATTTTTATGTCCATTTGGAGTGGCTTTGCGCTGCTGCCGGGTTTATGTAAGTTTGTTTCCGGTCTGTGGAGCGCATAGCTCCACATTTCCGGTTGAATTATTTAGCCAATCCGCTTCGTCGTCCCTCTATATGTACTGCGTCCCTCCACCGTGTTGCCACGCCCCTGACGACATCATTTCTGTGTGACGAAACGTACGTCGGGCGGCCCTATTGGTGGAGGCGGGCGCATGTGCAGTGGACGACGACGGCGGCCATCTTGTTGGTTGGAAACATCCGGAGATGCACGCTTCCAAACGCTGCTAATACTCTGCAATCATGTGAGTGCAATACAGGATTTTTTCAATAAATTCCCTTTTTATCGAGCTTACTACACCATGAGAGCCTTTCTTTTCTATGTCTATGATATATGTGCGGGAAGACTCCGGTGTTTATGAGTTCCCAGGACATCCATCAGGGTCGATCAGCTGTCCTTGAGGTCCATGCCATTTGATTGCTCTATTTGTGGTGTTATCTGGTAAGGGTATTTTTGATACCTACTTTGGTGGTGGTTTGAGTCACGCAGCCCTTGAAGGAAGGAAGGATTGCTCACATTACTTTCCAACTTGCACGTGGTTCTCCAACACCTGGATTATTTTAAAAAGACCGTTTCCTTTCTTAATTTTAAGGACTCTAAACTTAAGTGTTAGCGCTACAAATTTACGTATGTTATGCTTCATGACTTATCAGGGTCATTTTCTGTGTAGCTGCTTTCCATATTAATTTATTTGATCATCGTGAATAAGGTTAATGCGAATCACTCATTTTTTAGCTTGTTGGTGCATAGCGCAGCTGTTCTTTTATATTTAAGCAGGGAAATCTGCCAAATATTTTCAAAGGGAGGTTTCTGAAGAACTGTCAACACCAAACTGAGGTCCCACGGCGGCAACGGAGACTGCACTGGGGGAGCCAAGTGTCTCACTCCCTGGAGAAAGGTACGTACCAAGGATTGTGAGGCCAAGGGACATTGAAAGAAAAATCGCCAAGGCTGAGACCTGGCCCTCGATGGTACTCAGGGCCCTCGACCCCTCGCTGGAGGAAAGCCAAGATCAGAGTCACCAAAAAGGAGAGAGGGTGAACCCCAAGAGACTCACACCACGCAACGTACATTATCTAAGTACGATGATAAATCCTCCTGGAAGTAGATTTTCTAGTTTTTAAAAGCGTAGGAATCACCAAATCAGACAACCCTTTATACTACAGCACCTGGCTTTCAACAGACAGGCCGTCAAAGCAAGCGACTAAAGCAGGATGGAAGATCGGTCCTTGAGTCAGTTGAGAGGGAGTCTCCAAGGAACATCGACGACCAGCTGTACCAGATCGGCGAGATCAGTCTGGAGCCACTATTGACTAAAATCCCTTCTGCCTCGATCCTGCACAGGAGTCTCGGCAGAAGATTGAGAGGAAGAAAGGAGTATATCAGACGATAATGACACCAGGAAGCCACTAGGGAGTCTGTGGCGTCGGCTAGAGGGTCCAGAGACCGTGCCACAAACCTCTGAACTTTCCTGTTGAGGCAAAAGGCCAACAGGCCCATCTCGGGAGTCCCACACCTGAGACACAACTGACTGAACACCTCCGGATGAAGTGACTATTCTCCCTGGTCCAACGCCTGTAGACTGAGATAGTCAGCCTGACATTTTTGCACCCCTGGAATATGTACAGCAGAGATGGCTGTAACAAACCGTTCTGCCCATCTTAGAATGTTGGCTACTTCTCGAGCCGCCAGCACACTTCTCGTGCCCCCTTGGTGATTGACATAGGCCACGGCTGTGGCTTTTTCCAATTGAATCCGTCTTGGACATCCCTGGAGACGAACTGTCCAATGATCCAGGCAAAGCCTGATCGCTCGGAGCTCCAGTATATTGATCGGTAGCCTCGACTCGTCCATACCTTGAGCACTTAATGATGTTTTACTTGGATATGTATTTATATGGTTACTATTCTACATATTACGGTTTTGTTAATAAACCAGACGCATTGCATTTTAATGACACATTGAGTCCTCCTCATTTAAAGTCCCACCGGCTCTCTTTTCCTGTTGTGTACAAATTATTGGGATGGAGGTGTACTCAATTTACAGAGTGGATCCAATACGTCCTGTTCCTTATGTTTTCGGGTGGAAGACGCCCACTAGCCCCCGTTTTTGGTTCCACACTGTGTGTTTTCAACTAGTGCGATATTTTAACACTGGTTAGGTCATTATAAATAAATATATAATGTTTATTGTTAGTCTGGTTAACATGCAGAGTGCTTGCAGTTCATATGGTTGACTAATCGGTTATATGCTTTTGACAGTGTTCTGCTTGCTTGGTTAACAGTGCTCCCTTTAGTGGAGTCCGACTGGGGGCTGCGATGCACACACAGGGAAGCCTTTCTCTCCCCCGCTGACTCCTCCTGGTACGCCGGGCGGGGCCACCTGTGGCATCTGCGTCATGTTCCCGCAGCACATGCACCACCCGTGGTGGTGTTTTGCAATGTGATTTACTTCCGGGGGTATGGACGCCAGCGTCCAGCTGGTGTCTCCAGCCAGGGTTGCTGTGCTCTTTGGCGGCTCACATCCGCCTTTCCACACCCAGACATGACGGTAGGGGCAGGACCCGCTGTGCTCCACCGGATATACAAGGAGAGGATGTAGACAGGACAAGTGGGCACATTTCACACCACAGGGTGGATACTGGACATGATTTCTCAGTTGCTACATGGTGGGCACACAGCCATGTTGCATGTGTACCAATTCACTGCTTTTATACGTGTCTTTCGTTATTTCACCTGTTTCTTCTTGCACACCTTGGTTCCTGGTTTATATCCATGACTGTTCCTACCCACACCCTTTTTACAGCTTCTATGGAGGTTTATGTTCATACACCTCCCCCCTTAAGCACCTGTTGACTTTATTTGCATTCTTAGGGGCGGGACCCACTGTTCTCTACCAGATATAAAAGGAGAGGTATTATAGACAGGATAGGTGTCCACATTTCACAACACAGGGTGGATACCAGACATGATTTTTCAGTCGCCACATGGTGGGTACACAGCTATGTCGTGTTGATTTGACACCTATTCACTGTTTCCATTCATGTCTTTCTTTATTTCACCTGTTTCTTGTCTCTCACACCTTGGTTTCTGGTTCATATTCAGCACTGTTCCTACCCACACCCTTTTCACTGCTTCCCATGGAGGTCAATGTCCATACACAACCGTTCCCCCCCCTTTAGTACCTGGTTACTTCATTTGTATTCTTCCTGCCTGCCTACACTCCTGAAAATATTTCCATCTTTTGATCCATATCCATGTCTCTACATGCGGAATATATGTTGATACTTGTTACTTGCCCGCTATCATCTAGGATGATAGAATTGCATACTTATTTACACATATACATATATCCAACTTTGTTTCAGAGACTGGTTAAATTGGAGATACTCAAACACTCTTCACATACTAAGGCACATCCTCATCCCTGATCCGGTGTAGCATCCCTTTGGGCTCCTGCTCCTTCAGCACCCTTTCGGACATATTGTCTGCCACCGTATGGCAGCGCTGTTTTTAAGCAAGATGACATGACTTTGTATGTGAGCATGGTGTCTCCCTACTTGGGTCTTACATTTATTGAGTATCCATGCCCCATCTGTCATTCACTCTGCATGTCGACTAACAACATTATATTTTCAAATATGCTTTTATACACATATTCCCGATGATTGGACAATGCGACCCATGAAACCCGCCGAGTTCAACGTTCAAAATGTATTTATGTGCATACTGTTATTACCATGTCATGTAATGATGTTTTACTTGGATATATATTTATATGGTTACTATTCTACATATTACGGTTTTGTTAATAAACCAGACGCATTGCATTTTAATGACACATTGAGTCGTCCTCATTTAAAGTCCCACCGGGCTCTCTTTTTCTGTTGTAGACCCCTTGAGCACAATCCGTGCCGAGGACGCCTCCCCACACGGATAGGCTGGCATCCATGGTGACCACAGTCCAGTACAGAGGAAGAAAGGGGTTTACCTGAAGTGCCGGAGAACGAAGTCACCTAACCAGAGACCCCCTTGTTCTCCGGCTCAACGTGATCAGATTGTCCAGAGACTGCGCATGCTTGTTCCACATCACCAGAATCTCCTTTTGCAGATATCATGTGTGGAACTGTGCAAACGGAACAGCCTCAAAAAAGGTAGACACCATCAGGCCCAGCACCCGCATGAGAGTTTGAAAAGCTGACCATTTGTTGGACAGCAGAAGCCGAATCGCCTTCTGCAACTTTTGAAATTTTGCCAGAGGGAGAAACACTCTGGCCGAAGCGGAGTCCAGGGTCAGTCCCAAATATTCCATGCTCGTGGACAGGACCAGAGCAGACTTCTGAAGATTCAGAATCCAACCAAACTCCCTAAGCGTTTGCAGAGTGATCTCCAAGTTGGCCTTCCTGAGAACTGTAAACAGGTTTGAATAGAAACCTTGAAAGCTGTGACGGGAGTCACTTTGGGCATGGGGGTTGTGGACTCCAAATTCCTTTTGAGAGGTTGGGGAACACCATGCCCAGCCTTATGGGGCTCTCTTATGTTTAAGTCACCCTGCATCTGTTATGGATGCAGGGTGACCAGGAGGGTGGTGAACACTGAAAATATGGTTTGGACTACTACAAATGGGACAGTCATATTCAGGAATAATGTCGCCCTTGTAATATGAAGATTTTTATCCCCAAAAGCATGAGGTCTCTGACCAGGAAGTTCAACTCCTAATATGGTAATTCCAGGAAGTTCAATGTGGAGACGGGCTGTTTAAACAATGTTGCTTTTGGTCTGAGGTGGCTTTCCATTCACCTATTGTCAGGTGTGCTAATGACCTCACCTGCTGTCTGCTAAGGGATGTATTGACACTCAGAGTAATGTGTATTGAGGGCTCGTTAGGGAACCATTGTTCTGTATCTGACCAATCCCTGTTGACTCATTTTCAAGTCCTCATTTGCACGGCAGTCCTTCTGGTCAAGCTATCTGACCAATCACTGCTGACTCATTTTCAATTCCTCATTTGCATGGCTAAAGAGGACCTGAATGGGAACTGCAGGTACTTTGTAATTGACCAATGGGAGGGCGGTTGTTGGGGGCAGGATGTTCCAAATTCTGTATAAAAGTGTGCTGTGTTCTTCCAATAAATGTCTTCCTGTTTGAACTTACATACAGCCTTGCCTGGTGTTTGTTCTAATGGATTCCGGACGGCACATAGCTGTAGTTCGGATCCCGGATCCTTGGTTGACCGAACCTTCAGACGTTGCGATCTGCAAGCTGACTCACTAGAAACAGAGGAGTGTCGGGAGAGCGGACAGAGCGAGCAAGGGTCTCGTCACAAAAGCGTTCTGACATCGGAACCAGGACAATCACTCCGAGACAACAAGTCTTGCACTGCCCCATAGAGATCCTGTAAGCGATCTGGGGATAAGTGCGGGTTGGAAGGAAAGAACCTTGCTGACGGATATGATCGAAACTCGATCTTGTAGCTGGATCGAACAACTATGTGGACTCACTTGTCCTGAATTAGGAAGGTCCTCGGGTCCGGAAAACAGAGAAGAAGACGTCCCCACACCCCCGACACGGGTGAGGGAGCACCTTCACGCAGAAGAGTTTTTGTCTGCAGGTCTGGCATTCCCCGCTCTTGGTTTGCCTGACCAACCCTTCTTGGAACCCCCATTGGAGGCCCTGAAAGGTTTTGCGTCCTTTTCCTGAGATCCTGAGGAGCAAAAAAGGAGATTGTGAGCAGAAAAGGAGGGTCCCAGTCTGCAACTGGACTCCCTATCCTTGAAAGCCTGAGGAGAAAGTACTATTTCCCCCTAGAAGGCCCTTGATGATGTCATCCAAAAAGTTCTAAACAGGCGATCTCCCACGAATGGAAGATCCGACAAGGCCTTCTTAGAAGCCTGGTCCGCAGACCAGCACTTCAGCCAGATAATGCTCCGCAGGACCATCGCAGAGACAGACAGTCTAGAAAGCAAGGGAGTGGCATCCAAAGAGGCGTCACAGACGAACTGTAGCCCTTGATCTGCCAGCTCCAGGGAGTTGTTTCTCCTGCAGGTCCTGGCGTAAAGCTTTTGCCCATTCAGTCATAGCTTGCGAAACAAGGATGATGGTTAACACCGGCCTAAGTGCCGACCCAGCCACAATGAACATATGGAGGGTCAAGGCCTCCGACCTATCAGCCGGATCAGAGACTCCATTTTTTAAAGGAGCGACTCCTCATAAAAAGGGTACAGCATTGCAAAATGCTTAGGGATTACAAAAGGTGCATGTTGGGTATCCCCAATGTTTTGAGAAGGTGGGAAAGGGGAACACCCTTGCCATTTTGGACAACTTGTGAGTGCCAAAAGTGACCCCGTGCTTCTGATGCTGCATTAGTCGCATCTTCCAAATGTAAGGTTTCCCGCACCGATACAATCAGTGCATCCACTAGTGCCTCCTCATTTGGTTCATTTTGTTAAACCAGATGAACTTATCTCTTTTTTCAAACTGATTAACTATGTGCGGCTAAAGGAACCGAGAAATCATCCTCACTATCTGAGCAGCCAGGGTGCGTGGACACAGACCCCGAAAGGCAACTGGCATCTGCGGCGGCCGATTGAGACTCTGGATCTGGAGATAGAGAAAGCAGGTGAAGGCGGGGGGGGGGGGGCGGGGGCGACAACGCTTTTTGGTAGCCCATTTACCCAGGCACCAAATCTACTTTAGACACCAGGGACTCCCGGACCGCCATCAATGCAGCCAGTTGTGGGGCCCGAGAGCCCGGCATCCTCAGAGTTGATCAGGTGGTGAAATGGGTTTCAGTGACTCCATGACTGGAGAGGAATCTGCACCACAAGTGTAAAAACACACTGTAAGGGACAAACCACCGCACTGTCCGCACCACAAGGCCCAGCACAGCACTACTGCTGTATAGCAGCAAGAGAGAGGGACCCCCAGGCACTCCCCACCACCAGACAGCTCACAGTAAGCTTCTGCACAGCGATCAGTAAAAGGCATGTCTGGCGTTTAGTGTTTTGGGCCGAGGCTACACAAACTTGGCCACCGACCTGAAGCAAACCAGGCGACAAGTAAATGGTGGCACTACGCTGCTCCCAGTTGAGGAGGTCCCACAGCTGGAAAAATTGGTCCCAACAGGGAGGGGGGCCCAGACAGGTGCCCCCACCAGGCCCATCCCCCCTTAAGGACTGATAGTTTTGGATGCCAGCGACACTCCCCTCCCCCCCCCAATCACCAGTGCCGCACCCCAATTCACCAAGAGAAGTATGTCCGCCGGGGGGGGAGCAAACGAGGGCCATCCCAGGGAGGGGGCCACGTCCGCCCCAAACCCGCCTGGGGTAGAGGGGGGACAGCTACTTACCACACCAGGAACAGGGTGGGCACAACTTCGGACAGGTCACCGCTCCATCGTAATGTGAGTGCTGTCGGCCAGGAAATGCTGAGACTCAGGCTGTTTAACTCGCAGGCCAGCACCTGTCCAGTGGGGCTATGTCATGGCCGACCTAGCGTGGAGCTGCAGTCTACAGGCGCTCGCTGGCCAGACTAGGAATCTAGATTATCCAGTTAATTGCCCAGTCCGGCAGTTGATAGATTTTCACAAAAACAAAAATAAAAAAAAAAAAAAAAAAAAAAAAAAAAAAAAAAAAGGAGGAAAAAAAACTTGATTTTTTTACTTACCGTAAAATCATTTTCTCTTAAGTTCATTGACAGACACAGTTCTCTGACCCATATCAGTAGGGTTATAACCCCTACAGGAGTAGGACACTAGGCAGAAAAAAAAACTGAATTTTTGTAAAAGCTTACCTGTAAAATTCCTTTCTCTGAGTCCTCCGACAGTCGCCGCCTCCTCTAAGTCATCACTATTGGGTATTGTCCACCTATCCGTAGGAATAGCTAGGCATATAGACTTAGTCAAAAGACAAAAGGCATTAGCATATACACACCCACGGGGGCTGTCCCATCTGGTCAATACCCCCCCTGCATCACCAATCCCAACTCAGTTTTGGTAGTATAGCAGTAGGTAATAAGAACCCCAAAAGAGGGGCAGGGGCGGCGACTGTCGGAGGACTCAGGGAAAGGAATTTTACAGGTAAGATTTTACAAAAATTCCTTTTTCTCTTACGTCCTCCGACAGTCGCCGCCTCCTCTAAGTCATCACTATTGGGATGTCCCAAAGCAGTATGACATGAGGGGTGGGAGACGCAACCGTAGAAAAGGCAACGCAGTACCCACATCAGAGAAAGGAATCTTACATGCAACGTAAGACCCAACTGGGCAACAGAAAAAAAACAATGCTCAACAGGAGCAAAAGCCCAGTAAAGCAAATGCCAACAGCCAGGGACCCAGAGACAAAATGCAAGGGTCCATCATGGCACAGCCGCACTGAGAACTTTGCGGCCAAAAGAAGCATCAGCTGATGCCAGAACATCTACTTTGTAAAACTTGGAAAAAGTGTGCACCGACGACCAAGTCGCCGCCTTGCACACCTGGGCCACCGAGGCCCGATGCCAACAGGCCCAGGAAGTACTCAAAGACCTGGTAGAGTGCGCCTTAACAGGGAAGGGCGGAACCCGTTCCTTCAAGGCATAGGCCTGCTCAACGGTCTGTCTGATCCACTTGGCAATAGTCGCTGCCGATGCAGCCATGCCCTTTCCCTCAGAAAGGACAAAGAGAGAGTCCGCCTTTCCGAAAAGGATTCCGTAGACTTCAGGTAAACCCTGATCGCCCTGACAACATCCAAGGAATGCAAAGCAAAGCAATCTCCTTCGGATGTTTAGGCTTTGTACAAAGCGAAGGCAGGACAATTTCCTCATTAAGGTGGAACTCAGTGATCACCTTGGGAAGAAAGGATGGGGGTGTCCTCAACACCACCTTATCCTTGTGGATTATCAAGTAAGGGGAGCGGCAAGACAACGCCGCCAGCTCCGACACTCTGCGAGCCGAAGTGATCGCCACAAGAAAAGCAACCTTTTTCGACAGCAGAGGCAACGATATATCCCTGATATTTTCAAAAGGAGCACGCTGCAATGCGGACAGGACCAAGTTCAAGTCCCATGGAGGTAAAGGCTCCTTCTAGGAGGAGCCAAATATCGCACACCTTGAATGAATGTGCGCACTAAGGAATGAGACGCCACAGGGCGTTGGAAAAGGACCGCCAGTGATGACACCTGGCCCTTTATAGTGGCCAGCGCCAGGCGCTGATCCACTCCAGACTGGAGGAAGCCAAGATTCTCGACACCGAGTAAGAACGAGGGGAGAACCCCCTGGACTCACACCAGGTGAAGTAGGCTTTCCAGGTACGGTAATAGATCTTACCAGAGGAAGACTTCCTAGCCTTGATCAGGGTAGGGATAACCTCAGGAGGATAGACCCTCGTCCTTCAAGACCTGGGTCTCAACAGCCAGGCCGTTAAAGCCAGCAACTGTGAAGCAGGATGGAAGAACAGATCCTGAGACAGGAGATCTTCCCGCAGAGGCAGACGCCACGGAGGCGCCACTGCCAGGTGAACAACGTCGGCGTACCAAGACCGGCGAGGCCAGTCTGGCGCCACCAGAATCACCATGTGCGGTTCCGAGATCAATCTGCGAAGGAACCGGGATAGTAACTGAATCGGAGGAAAGGCGTACATCAGACGATACTGATGCCAAGGTGCCACCAACGCATCCGAGGCGTCCGCCAACGGGTCGCGCGTTCTTGCCACAAACCTTTCCACCTATCAGTTTAGCCGGGATGCGAACAGATCCACGTCTGGGAATCCCCACTGCGCACACAGCATCTGAAAGACGCCCGGGTGTAGGGACCATTCCCCCTGGTCCAGGGTCTGGCGGCTCAGATAGTCTGCCTGCCAATTCTCCACACCCGGAATGTGAACTGCCGAAATCGCCGGGACATGAGTCTCGGCCCAAGACAGGATGTCGGTCACTTCCCGGGCCGCTCGAGCACTTCTGGTGCCCCCCTGGTGGTTGATGTAAGCCACCGCGGTAGCATTGTCCGTCTGTACGCGAACAGGCAGGCCCTGGAGACGGTCCGACCACTGGAAGAGACAGTTTTATCGCTCGTAGTTCCAGCACATTTATCGGGAGGGAGGATTCCTCCTCCGACCAAGTGCCCTGGGCAGACAGGGTGCCCAGGACTCCACCCCAGCCCGACAGGCTGGCATCCGTGGTAACCACTGTCCACACCAACGGGCGGAAGGACTTGCCTTCCGCCACCGACGGGGACTGGATCCACCACAGAAGAGCCAATCTGGTCTGGCGACTCAAGGAGACATCCAGATCCAAGGACTGAGGAAGTCTGTCCCACTTGGCCAGGATCTCCGTCTGGAGAGCCCGTGTGTGGAACTGGGCAAAGGGAATCGTCTCGAAGGCCGACACTATCAACCCCAGGCCCCGCATGCAGGTCCTGAGTGATGAGGACGGATTGTCCCTGAGGGACCTGATCTCGTCCCGCAAAGTCCGGAGCTTGTCCTCCAGCAAGAACACCTTTGCCTGAGCAGAGTCCAGAACCATTCCCAGATAGGGAAGGCGAAGCGACGGAGACAACGCTGATATTTTAACGTTGATGGTCCATCCGAACTCCTGGAGCGTCTGTACCGTGATGGACAGATCGCGCACAAGGTCCTGACTGGCACGCGATCTCAGAAGCAGATCGTCCAGGTACCCCAGGACCGCAATGCCCTGGGCCTGCAGCAGGCCCAGGACCGGCGCCAACACCTTGGTAAACACCCTGGGTGCCGAAGCGAGACCAAACGGTAACGCCACAAACTGGTAGTGGTCCTCTGCGATAGCGAACCGAAGGTACCGCTGATGACCCTCGATAATGGGGATGTGCAGGTACGCATCCTTCAGATCTATCGAAGCCAGGAATTCTCCTGGACTCAAGGAGGCCACAACCGAACGGAGGGACTCCATTCGAAACTTCCGAACCCGCACGAAGCGGTTCAGCGCTTTCAGGTCCAGAATAGGACGCACTTTGCCCTCCTTCCTGGGCACAGTGAACAGATTCGAATAAAACCCCCGAAACCTGTCCCGATGAGGCACCGGGACAATCGCCCCCTGAGCAAGCATGTCCTGCACCGCTTGATGCAAGTCCTGCAGACGCCCAGGAAGCAGATGGAGATTGGAGGGAAAGAATCTGTCCGCCGGCCTGGAAAGGAATTCGATCTTGTAACCTGATCGAACGATTTCCTGGACCCACCTGTCCGAGATCCGGAGCAGCCAAGGTTGGAGGAAACCGCGCAAACGTCCCCCCACCCCAGAAATGGGTGAGGGCACCCCTTCAGGCAGAGGCGGAAAGTCCCGCCGAACCGGCATTGCCGGTCTTCTGCTTACCCTGGGCCTTGAAGGGCTTGCCCTTGGATTGGTTCCGAAAGGCACGAAAGGACCCCTGATTCGATCTAGGCGCAGAACCCCGCTTGCCACGGAAAGACTTGTTCTTTGGGTTCTGGGGCAGCATAGTGCTCTTACCCCCCGTGACTCCTTTCACCAGGGTATCCAACGCCTCGCCAAAAAGGCGAGAGCCAGCATAGGGTAAATCAGCAACAGTTTTCTGCGAGGACTGGTCAGCCGACCAGCTCTTCAGCCATATCAGTCGCCGGTTAAGTACCGCGACACTCGAGAGGCGAGCCACCAAGGGGGCCTCATTTAGGGCTGCATCACACAGATACATGACTCCTTGATGGATCTGGTCCACCATTTCCAGACGCGCAGGCGGCACGTCATCGGACACTAGGTTGCTTCTAAGCACCTTAATCCAATCAGCCACCGCCTGGGCCACCATAACGGACACGAAAACAGGTTTGAGCAACGAACCCGCCACCGTATAGGAATGGCGGGCTAGAGACTCCAACCGCCGGTCCGTGGGATCCCGGAAAACCGGGGTATCCTCAGTAGGAACCAAGGTAGCCTTGTTCAGCACGGCCACAGTGTGATCTACCTGTGGAGGCACACACCATCGCGATTCCGTAGCCGGCGCAAAAGGATAAAGCAATTTGAACCGACTAGGTACCAGGAATGGACGTTTTAACGTGCGCTACATTTCATTAACAGTGTAATGGAATTCCGCTGGGCAGGGAAAAACCTGCGCAGACTTGCGGGTCCTGTGCATCCCAAAAGAGGACACAACGCCCGGAGGACTGGGCTCGTCCTCCAGATGTAAGGTATCCTTAACCGAAATAATCAACTCATCCATGGTCGCCCGTTCTTCCGGTGACCCTGGGGAGGATGTATCAACACCCTCACCTCAGCCTCCCCCTCAGACCCCGGGGGGTCCAAGGATGAGCGGGACCCTGAAAAGGGCACGCTCGCAGCAGCAGCAGCATCCATATCCCCATCTGAATCAGAAGAGAGAGACAGCCTGGGCCGTTTTCTCGCAGCCCATTCAGACATCAGCATTTCCATATTTGCCACTAAAGTCGCAACCACAGCAGCCAGATCAGGTCGCAGCGGGGCCACAGGAGAACTGGGGCCCCCCACTAAAGCTGGAGGAAACTTGCTTTCCTGAGAATCCATGGCTCAATGTAAGAAAAAACTACAGTGCCAAAAAGTAGTGTACTGTCCCCTTAAATAGTAACAGAGAAAAGAAACAAGGGCGCCAAGTCATAAAGGTAGAACAGCTGTGTAATTTAATGTAGTAACTTACATGTTAAAAACAGGTGTTCCAATGAAACCGCATGCATGGTGTAAAAGGACAGTCCCCACAGTAGATCCGATGGAAGATGCAAATGAAGGACAGTCACATCTGGGTCCTGTGTGGCGCGTCCTGTGTAGTGGTGAAGGAAGTCCTGAATACCGGCAATGCCGGGTGATGCTGCAAATGGCGTGGGCTCCCTGGCTGGGCAGCCTCACCGCTGTCTGCCGTACAGCAGGAAGGTAATAACCCGGAACCGGAAATAGAAGGACAAGTCTGTCGGTTCCTCCACGGAAGCCGACAGGAACGTACACTGAACCGAGAGTGGAGGGCGGGCTGCAACGTCGTTTCAGAGGACCTCCTCCATCAGGCAAGCCCACCCCTCCACCATAGAAAGTTTTTATAATCCTGAGAAACAATCGCACTGCTGAGGATTGGACAAACCTCAGGTGTCACCAATAAAAAAGGAAGGGAAAATTAACAACAAGAAAAAAACGGGAGGGAGGGGGGGAGAAACGAACACCTCCCAGCAGCAACAGAGGCAATCATTATTAAAGGAACATCACATTAATAGACATTATGAAAAAACCCTATATAAAAGAGCAGAGTAACTAACTCATCACAATAATTGGCATATGTAGAACCCTATATAGGAGCGGAGTGACTAGCTCAATGCGGACATCTCCCCATTGGATTCATATAAAATTATAAATATATAAATACATAAGATATAATTAAAACATTAAAATTAATATAACCTCCGCTTTGAACGAGGTATAACCTATCTTGTGTGAACGTGTCACATATATAAAATATGTAGGTATATATGAATATAGCTGTAAATATGGGACTCTATTTAAAATCCTAAATATTATATAGCATTAGTGGATGAATAATAAAATATAACTCTATAAAAAACAATCAATAAAATACATAAAAGGCAAACAACCTCACTGGGGGTTAACCGATTAACCGCTGGCAAGGACAAAAATAGGGGGGGGGGGATGGAGGGAAAAAAAAGCAAATATCAGCAGGACTCGTTGTAAAAGGAAGGGAAATGCATAAAATTACCGAAAGTACCAAAATTAGCAACGATACATAATCACATCCATAGTGCTCACTATAAAATGGTGTTGATTTCGAGCTCCTCATTTAACCCAACGGGGGCCAAGTCCAGAAAGTTTCCCTATGGCAGAGGGTCTGGAAACGCTCTGCCACTGAATCGCAAGGGGGGATGGTCTCGATGACCCAAACCCGTAGTCCCTCGGTCGACTGATTATGATGGAGACGGAAATGTCTGGGAACACTATGCTCCACAGACCCCTTTTCAATTAATCTCCTGTGGTCTCCAAAACGGGCACGCACTGTGCGGATGGTGCGTCCCACATAAAGGAGACCACAGGGACACGCCAGGCAATACACCACAAACTCAGTGGAGCAACTGTAGAAATGTTTATCGATGTATTTTTTCCCCAATGGACCCTGAAACCATTTCTGTCTATGCGTAACAAAGGGGCACATCTTGCATAAGATTTTTTTACATTGGTACATGCCCACTAAGTTACAAAAGGTAAGAAGGGACTGTGTGGAAATTTTGGGCTTATTGAACCTGCTCGGGGCTATTATGTTTTTTACATTTCTGGGCCTCCTATAGATGACTCGTGGATACTTGGGTAAAACAGGAGCCAATGTCCCCTTAAATAGCGCTGCGGAGTGCGTAGCCCACCGCTACTGTCACAGCTATGAAGACCCCCAAAAGGAGAAAGAAACTGAGCCAGAAGCAGTATACAGAGGAAGACAGAGAGATAAACTGCAGAGCCCACAGATCGTTGCTACCTGTGTCCTTGCTGCCTGAGAGGAAAAGGAAATGCTGCTGGAGGGGGCTGGCTATAAGCCAGACCCCAGGGAAAATGGCTGCCCCATAGGGATGCATAGGAGGCTACGCCAAGATGGCCGCCGACATGCGGCTGAACCGACCCATCCACCGCCCACAAAATGGCGGCGAATGGCGCCAAAATGAGCTGTATACTCGCCCCAGAGGGGCTATACACGTGTGCATAGTAAAAACATGGCGGACCGCGCGACCTTGCCCCCGCAGTGGTCGCCGCACAACACACAAGTCTGTACCCCCAAACATGCACCTAAGGTGACACAGGGACAGGGACCCCCGGCAAACATCCAGATCTGCATACAGCGAACCCCGCAGGGATCGCACAGGGAGTCACACAGGCACAGACATGGGGACACACAGCAACACAGACTGCCACCCCAGGCAGAGGCCCCACACAGAAAGGCACTTACCTGTACCCGATGGCGTGGGGGAGCCTCTATGCACGGATAAACCTCTGTCCTCATCTGACAGGGAGTGCCGTGAGCCAGAGACATGACGCTGCAGTACCGCAGTCAAGTCCTGTGAGGTAGCCACCTCACGGCTGCATCTCTGCAGCGAACAGGGATGGGTCGTTCTTAATGCCAGGGCGAACCATAGCTGAACACTCGATGGCGGGCTGGGGGTCCATCTGACCCTCTGTGCCCTGGAGAACCAGGGCGGCTAGTCCGAATCCCAGCACCGCATGATCCATCTTCATCTGAAGAATAAACTAACACTAAAAGCTGACAAAATAAACAGCTAGTAAAGTGAGAGAAAAAAAAACTGACATTTAAAAAGAAAAATCAAATAAAAGATTTAGGAAGGCTGAGACTGAAGCCCCAGCACAAGGTAGCCTGACTATTCCTGATGCTAGGCAAACTAAAACTGAGTTGGGAGTGGTGATGCAGGGGGGTATTGACCAGATGGGACAGCCCCCATGGGTGTGTATATGCTAATGCCTTTTGTCTTTTGACTAAGTCTATATGCCTAGCTATTCCTACGGATAGGTGGACAATACCCAATAGTGATGACTTAGAGGAGGCGGCGACTGTCGGAGGACGTAAGAGAAAAAAAGTTTTGGCTACGCCTATGGGCAGTCCCGGAGGGTACACCCTCTCTCTTCCTGCATAGGATGTCAGTTTTGTATCAAAGCAGTGTCAAAATAACACCAACCCAACTCAAAATAAAGGGGCGAGTACTGTGTCCGTCAATGAACTTAAAGCGGAGTTCCGGCCTCAAAATCGAAAAAAATCTATTTTGGGCAATCCGCTTGCTGAGGGTCACCTGAAAAAGAACTTACCATAAAATTATTTTCTCTGAGTCCTCTGACAGTCGCCGCCCACTCATACAATCTGCACGTCTAGGTATTGGCCTCATCCACAGGAGTAAGCTAGGCAGAAGATTTTGTTAGAATATACCCAAAAACTTTGCATACACACACCTACAGGGGGCTGCCCCACTGGTCCAATACCCTCCAGCTAGCAGCATTCCCAATTCAGTTTGGTAGCAAGCAGTATAGAGATCCATGAACCCCAAAAGAGGGGTGGGGGGCGGCGACTGTCAGAGGACTCAGAGAAAAGAATTTTACTGTAAGTTCTTACAAAAATTCTATTTTCTCTTACGTCCTCTGACAGTCGCCGCCCACTCATGCAATCTGCACATCTGGGACGTCCTACAGCAGCGTAGATGTAAGGGGTGGGAAACGTAACCGTCAAAAAGGCAACGCAGCACCCAGGTCAGAGAAAAGAACCTTTTCTGAACCAGAAAGGCAAGCACTGGGCAACAAGAAAGCTCAACAGGAGCGAAAACCCAGGAAAACTAAACCAAAAAAAGGGGGAAACCCCCGACAGGAGGAGACAGGCCGAAACTACCCTGTCTCCCCTAAGGTACTGCCGCACACAAAACTTTGCTGCCAAAAGAGGCATCTGCTGATGCCAGAACATCAAGTTTGTAAAATCTTGTAAAAGGTATGCACGGACGACCAAGTCGCCGCTGTGCACACCTGACTCACCGACGCCTGATGGTGAAAAACCCAAGATGCACTAACCGCTCTGGTTAAGTGCACAGTGACAGGGAAAGGCGGAACCTGAACCCTAATCGAAAAGGCCTGCGCAATCGGTCTGTCTGAGCCATTTAGAAATGGTAGCCGCAGACGCAGCCGTACCCTTCCGAGGTCCCTCAGGAAGAACAAAAAAACAATCCGGCTGTCTGAAGGATTCAATAGACGACTGCCCGGACCACATCCAAGGAATGCAAGGCAAACCCCGTGGGATGCTAAGGCTTCGCACACAGCAAAAGGTAAGACAATGTCCTCTTGTTGAGATGGAAGTCTGAAAACACCTTCGAAAGAAGGGCCCGATGAGGTCGCAAGACCACTTCATCCCTATGAACAACCAGAAATGGGGAGCGGCAAGACAGGGCCGCCAACTCAGACACTCTGCAAGCAGATGTGATCGCCACCAGAATGGCAACTTTCCGTGACAGCACCGGCAGAGGAATCTCCCGGATGTTCACAAAGGGAGGACGTTGCAAAACGGACAGAACCAAATTCAGGTCCCAAGGGGACAAGGGTGCCCCTCCTAGGGGGAGCCAGATGACGCACCCCTTGAATGAAGGTGCGGATCTCGGAATTTCTCGCCAAGGGGCGTTGAAAAAGAATGGCCAGCGCAGACAACTGGCCCTTAATGCCCCGTACACACGTGCAGATTATCTGCAGACTTTTGTCTGCAGACTTACCTTTTCTATGTAGTGCAAGGGCCTGCCGGATTGCATACAAATTGAAAGTGTTTAGGTTTGACCTCATATTATATGGTTTTGGTAAGTCTGCAGACAAAAGTCTGCAGATAATCTGCACGTGTGTATGGGGCATAACAGTGGTCAGCGCAAGGCGCTGCTCCACACCATATTGCAGGAAAGCCAACACTCCCTCCACCGAAACGGAGCGTGGATGGAACCCCTGCGACTCACACCAGGCGAAATAAACCTTCCAGGTATGATGATAATCTTACCTGAGGAGGCCTTCCTGGCCTTGAGCAAGGTAGGAATGACCGCCGACGAGAGACCTCCGTCTCTCAAGACCTGGCTTTCAACAGCCACGTCGTCAAAGCCAGCAACTGTAAAGCAGGATGGAAAATTGGCCCTTGAGACAGAAGATCGTCTCTTAGCGGGAGCCGTCAGGGAGGCTCGACAAACAGTTGCATGATGTCCGCGTACCAAGACCGACGCGGCCAGTCTGGGGCCATCAGAATCACCAACCTCGGTTCCGAGACCAACTTGCGAAGGAATCCCGACAACTGAATCGGGGGGGAAAGGCATAATTCAGCCGATACTGATGCCAAGGCACCACCAACGCGTCCGCCAGAGGGTCGCCGTGCTACGAACCTTCCCACCGGTTGTTGAGACGAAACGCGAACAGATCCACGTCCGGGGATCCCCAACGCGCACACAGCATCCGAAACACCTCCGGATGGCGAGACCCTACCCCTTGGTCCAGGGTCTGGTGACTGATAGTCCGCCTACCAGTTCTCCACACCTGGAATGTGAACAGTCGAAATCGGCGGGACCTGCATCTCGGCCCAGGACAGAAACTCGGCCACTCCTGGTGCCCACTTGGTGATCAATGTAAGCCACCGCGGTTGCGTTGTCTGTCTGGACACGCACTGGGCAGCCCTGAAGTCGATCCGACCAATGGAGCAAACAGAGCATGATTGCACGCAGTTCCAAGACATCTATTGGCAGGGAGGAGTCCCCCTCCAACCAAGTGCCCTGGGCAGACAACTTGCCCAGAACTCCACCCCAGCCTGACAGGCTGGCGCCCGTGGCGACCACAGTCCCTAGCAACGGACGAAAGGACTTGCCTGCCTTCAGAGCCGGAGACTGGAGGTCAAAACTCCCGGCCACCACAAGAGGGCGCCAGTCCCCCCTTCTCTCACTCAAGGCCTCAAGGCGGCCGAAAAGCCGTGGCCTCAATTTTTGGACGGCGCGGAAGTCTGTGCACTCGGTGAGTGGTTGGGGGGGGGGCGCAAAAGGGACAGGACACCTCTTGCAGTGCACCCCAGGCACCAGGTCGCTAATTCTAGTCGCCAATGCGACCTGGCGCCCGGGGTTTGTCGAGCCCTGCCGTAGTAACAGGGCTAGAACAGGAGCAAACACTTTGGTAAAAACCCTGACGTCCCCCCACCCCAGAACGGGTGAGGACGCCCCTTCAGGACGAGGCGGACTGAGCCGCCGTGCCAATGTGGGCGGCTTTTGACTTCTCCTGGCCACTAGAGGCCTAGAAGGACTTACCTTTGTCATGTTTGCCTTGAAGGCATGAAAGGACCCCTGGTTAGTTTTAAAGGAGGGACCCTGCTTGCCACGGGAGGATTGTCCCCTAGGCACCTGGGGCAAAAAAGAGTGCTCTTGCTCCCAGTGAGCCCCTTGACCAGATTATCTAGAGAGTCCCCAAAAGACGACTCCCCACATAGGGGATGACAGACTGTCTACGTGGAAGACTGGTCGGCCGACCAGCTTTTGAACCAAACGATGCGATGAATCGCAACTGCGACTGCCGAAAGTCGTGCGACTAAAGGGGCCTCACTTGATCCACCATCTCCAGAGCAGCAGGAGAGGTGGAGTCAGCAATTAGAGCGCGCTTAAGCACCTTGGCCCACTCCACAACAGCCTGAGAGACCATTACCGAAGCGAACAGGGGTTTCAGCAAGGAACCCGCTACCAGATAGATGTGGCGGGAAAGAGTTATCACCCGCCTATCCGCTTTTTTTTTTTTTTTTTTTTAAACACCGGGAAAACCTCCACGGGCATTAAAGTGGCTTTGTTAAACCTGGATACAGTGGGACCCGCCTTAGGAGCCGCAGTCCAGCGAGAATCCACCGGATCCGCAAAGGGATAACGGTACTGAAATCTCATTGGCACTCCACAATTACATTTCAAATGACGCCATTGTTCATTCACGGTATCATGAAAATCAGCGGGACAAGGAAAACCTGACCCGATGTTTTGGGCTTTGCGGGTCCCAAGGGAAGACCGCTTACCCGACAGGTGGGGCTCATCATCCAAATTTTAAGTGTCTTTAACAGAGCTATTAGACTCGGACACTGCAGCATGGTCCCGCGCTGATCCGGAGGAGGAATCCTCCCCTTCCAGATACGAACGAGACCCCCAGGGGGTACGCCAAATCTGGCTCTGAAACAGAAGACTGAGAGGGCATAGGCCTTTTCTTAAAAACCCGGTCACACATCAACAATCCACTTATGACGCTAAAGTCGCAAGTGCAGCAGTAAAAGGAGACTATAGCAGAGGATTCAGGAGTACCTGAACCCTCAACCAGATCTGGGGGGAATTTGCTATCCTGGGACTCCATATAGCAATCTCAATTTTAAATTACGCTGGCCCTTTAAAAATCGGCAATTTTCGCAGTCCCCACCGCAAATGAAGAACAAGTTCTATGCTGCAAGAAACTGCAAAAAAATGAATGCCAGCAGGAATGCAGGCCAGGAAACACAATAAAATCCCCCCACAGTGTGTCATACTTGCTGATCGATCTGCATGTGAAGAAAGAGGAAGTGACCTCATGCCTCTAGAGGCAGACACAGCCCTGAGCCACATAAAAAATGGTTGTCAATGTAAGTCTATGGGGAAGCTCTGGGAAAATGGCCGCTGTCCACATAAGGACATTGTGCCCACACTAAAGATGGCGCCCGATCGGCACCAACAGCATTGCAGAAAATGGCTGCTGCCCTCACAATGAGGTCAAACAGCCTGCCCACACCTAAAATGGTGGCCGCTCAGTTTCGTGCCGATTGCGGCCGCCACACACCATGTACTGTACCCCAAACAGTTGCACAAGCACCTCAGGGACTATGTACGAGACCCCCGCAACCCCCCATACAACGCTAGAACCGCCGCAGGGACCGGGAAGGGACACACAGGGACCGCACTTACAGCCATGAGGGGGACATTACAGAACCCATACCGAACTGCCATCCCCATAAACAGAGGGCCCACATACACACCCCGACAGATAATGCATGCCCAGTTGTGCAGGGATGCACCGGAAGTGATGGGCGGGGCCGGTGCAGGGCATTCTGGGACTCAGACGTCACCGAAGAGGACGCGCTGGCTTCAGCTGCCCACACCTGAGATGGCAGCGCCGGAGAAGAAATTTTCAAGGTAAGTATTTCTTCTAAAAAGGCAAGTGCGACCCGGGACAGTTCAGAGGCTATCCATTGTGGAATGTACTAGCCCTGACTGTCCCGGGGGTATTTGTAGCTAAAATTCACCCCCTAGACCGGAACTCCGCTTTAAGAGAAAAGGATTTTTTACGGTATTTTCGAAATCCAGTTTTCCCTATAGTTTAGTTTATTGACGGACGCAGTTCTCTGATCCATATCAGTAGGGACGTCCCAAAGCAGTGCCATAAAATGAGGGGTGGGAACAGCAGAAAAGGACCAGTCCCCAAGGCTAAACATTGACAAGGCATCACAAGACTCATCAGAACAAAAGATGAGGCCCACCTTAAACAATCAGTAAACACCCTCAAGGAAAGCCCTCCAGACAGCAGCCAGAAAAAAACTTTGCAGCCAAAAGAGGCATCTGCAGATGCCAGCAAATCCACCTCATAAAATTTAGTAAAAAGGTGTGAACAGAGGACCAGGTAGCCATCTTGCAACCTGAAGCACAGATGCCTGTATGGCAAAGTGAAGTGCTTCTCCCACCAAAAGAATGGCTCCAGACACTCCCACCAGCCTTCACAGCAAGAAATCCACTGCAAAATTGCCGAAAACGGGTGTACCAAGATGGCCGCCGCCATAGAAGCAGACAGAGGCTACAGGAAAAAATGTCAGGAACTCGGTAATCGGGACCCACAGGGGGACCCCCCGCCAGCCCATCTACACCATCCAGCCGTAGGAACCCCACCAAGGACCCCCCCCCCGCACACGATCGGTCGAGCGCCGCGGACGGCGAACTCCTTGGCCCCCCATGCAGCCTGCAAAAGAGGTCCCAGCCCCAAACAGTCCCCCACGTGGAGGGAAGGGTGGGAGGAGTCACAACAGGATAGAGGGAAACCCAGGAGTGTGAGGGTCCGATCATCCCAGGGAGGGGGCCCATGTCCATCCCAAAATCCACCAGGAAGGGGGGGGGGGGGGACGTTTACTCACCATACCAGGAACACAGGCGGGCGCCATCTCCTGACAGGACCCCACGCCGCCGAAGTGGGGGGAGGCTGTCGGCCAATTAGGAACGCTTAGACATAAGCCTAGGCCCTGTCGTGTGCGTCCTGGCGAGACGCTTAACTCGTGGGGCCAGTCCCCGTCCAGTGGGACTATGTCGTGGCCGACCCAGCGCGGAGCCAAGCCTGCACGCACACACTGGCCAGACTGGGGTGACCACTGGTTATGGATATCCAGCCCGTCCCGGCATAGTTGCTTGAAGATCTCAAAGGAAAATATTCCGGAGAAAAAAGGCTACCTAAAAAAAAAAAAAATCTACATAAAGATATACTTTTATGCCAAAACCAAAGATCCCAGCAAGGAACTAGTTCCTGACTAGGCAGATTAAAACGGACATCCTATACAGGAAGAGATGGTGTACCCTCTGGGACTGCCCACGGGGCGTAGCCAGAACTTTTTTCTGCCTAGTGTCCTACTCCTGTAGGGGGCAGCATAACCCTACAGTCATGAAGATGAAGAGCTGTGTCCGTCAATGAACAAAAGAGAAATAACCTTTTTTGTATGATATCATGGGTTCTAAGGTACAACCATACCCTTGGATTTGCCTGCTGGATCTTCTTGAGCCTTTCAACTGTCTATGTAATAAAGTCCTGTGTATGCAAAGACCTTGTTTTATCTGTTCCTTTGACTGAATACATACAACAAAGGTGCATGTCTTTGTAAGCATTGATGTTGTTACTTCATGCCCATTTCAATACGAATAGAAACTCTTAGCTTTAAATAAGAATATATCAACTTCCACAAAATGTATTAGCCTAAAAAAAAAAAAAGCAGTAAACAAAAGAAGCAACACCATCCAATAGTTGGTTAGCAACAATATATTCAAATTTTGTTCTAAAGTTTAGATATGCTTTAAAGTTATTGCTAAGGCAGAATGTTTTTTTGTTTTTTTTATCTTAATGGACCATATGCATTAAGATAAAAATAACCCTCTGTGCGTAGCAGCCCCCCTAATACTTACCTGAGCCTGTCTATATCCAGTAGTCTCTAAGCTGCCGGGGACTCCCCTCCACACTGGCTAAGACAGCAGCACGGCGCGATTGGCTCCCGTTGCTGTAAAAATCATTCAGGAGAGAGAGAGGGGTGGGGGGGGGGGGGCTGAGTCGCAGCTCCGTTTCTGAATGAAAGGGAGCTGTGACTCAGCTCGGGTGCCCCCATAGCAAGCTGCTTGCTGTGGGTGCACTCAACAGGAGGGATGGGCCAGGAGAGCCGAAGAGGGACCCGAGAAGGAGGAGGATCCAGACTGCTCTGTGCAAAACCAACTGCACAGAGCAGGTAAATATAACATGTTTGTTATTGGGAAAAAAATAAGGAGACTTTACAATCACTTTAAGCAAATCCCATGTAAAGGGGACACTGTTGGGTTAATTTGTTGCATGTAATATTGTAGCAGGGAAGTTAAACCTACTCTCTAAATCACTGCCTTGAAACCAGAATGGAGGCTCAGTCAAGCAACAGGTGCTTTCCTGCGAGCCTAATTACACCAGCCTCTGCCATTCTGATAGTCCTAAAATAGAATTTAAATAATGATGCATCTCTTACCTTCTCTCATACAGCAAGTTAGCCACCATGCTTTTAAAAGTTTTAGGTTTTATCTGGCGCCCTTCTTTCAGCTCATAAAGATTCAATCTGAACTTCAAACGCTGTGCCCTACAAAAAAAAAAATACATAGTTTTAACAAACAGGCTATTTGGCATAGTGTAAATAAAGTCTCTATACCGTGTTTCCCCAAAAATAAGACCCACCCCCAAAAATAAGACCCCTCTGTTTTCCAGGATGGCTGCAATATAAGCCCTACCCTGAAAATAAGCCCTAGTTAAAATCATGTAATCCACTCTGTAAAAAGGATATTATGTCCAGTGTGTGCCTTTATGTAACATGATTGTAGAAAATACCTTATTTACGGTGCCGCTGGGCACTCACGTGAACCGCCAGAGCTCTCCTCCCCCCGGCTAACATCAACGGCCCCTCCCTCTGCAGTGCTCGGAGCAGAGCCAACGTTAGCCAGGATCTTTGCATCTCCATCGGCAGTGCTTGGAGTGGGAAAGAAGAGCATCGGCAGGTCATGTCGGCGCCCAGCGACACTGTATAGAAGGAATTTTATACAATGTTATGTAGCGGACTGCCATTTTTTTTATAATGCAGACTTACTTTCTGCTCCTTCAGACTTTCTCTGTACCTCTGGGGGGGGGGGGGGGGGGGGGGAGAGCGAGAACTGCGGCCTACTGCACACCACCCATCTGCATACAGACTCAGCCCTGGTGGGATGTATGTTCATCGATGCATCGCAGACATCCCTGCAGCATTGTTGACAGGGTGAAGTCGGCGGGACTCGCTGAGACAGAAGAGCGCAGCCATCTCTGGGCTAAATAGTGTGGAGGATAGCCATCGCCTGTTCTTCCAAGACTCTCATTGCTGAACATCATGATTTGGTGAGAGGGCATCTGCCCAGAGTTCAGACCCCAGTCATTACAGCTCTTTGATACACTGAACACAGACTTCTCAGTTGGATCATTTACAGGATATTTTGCAAATCAGAATCAGCTGTTCCGATTGTGCTATGTTGGGAATCCTATGTTCATGAGCTCCAACTGCCGGTGAAGATTTTAGCAAGCCCCTGCAAGTAGAACATTGCTATTATGTTGCTCTTAAATGGGACACGTTACTGGTATATAGATTACCTCATTTCTTATTACTATACAAGTATTATAGGCCGGCCCAGGGTTCCCCTTTAGTAAAAGCGTTTCTTATAGCAATTTGTAGCTTCCTGAGATATTCCATTTTCAGAGCTGATTAAATGATTTTACAAGGACTTTAAAGCAGAGTTCCGGACAAATTATTTTATTTTTTGTTTGCTAAAAATACCACTAGAATAGTCAGGACTAGTGCATTTAAATAAAGTTATCCTGTAAATTGTCCCCTGTTTTGTGTACAGCAGCATGAATTACTTACTTTGTGCAGTTCTTGTACAGCGCAGCCATCTGCGGTGTGGGCATCTGAAGCCGCAGTCTCTCTTCCTGGATTTCGCACATGCGCAGTGCGTTGTGAGTCCCACAGCTTGTAGGCTGGTGTTCTGACAGAATGCTATACCCTCGTCACTTCCGGTGCAGGCGAATCATCCCACAGCTGGTTCTGCGTCATTGCGCATGCCCAGAAGCTGTTCTCGATCCATCGGCAGAGAATGGCGATCGATGCGACACCGAGCAACTGTGCGCAATGTCACTGCCCCTTCCCCCACAGAATACAGGCCGCCCTTCCCCACAATGTACAGTGTATCCCCCCCACAATGTACAGTGCCCCCTCTACAGAATACAGACTGCCCCCCACAATATACAGTGTATCCCACCCACAGAATACAGACCGCCCCCCACAATGTACAGTGCCCCACCTCTACAGAATACAGACTGCCCCCCACAATGTACAGTGCCCCCCCTCTACAGAATACAGACCGCCCCCCACAATGTACAGAGTATTCTGTGGGGGGGGGGGGGGGAATACACTGTACATTGTGGGGGGGGGGGGGGCGGCCTGTATTCTGTGAGGGGGGATACTCTGTACATTGTGGGTAGCGGCCTGTATTATGTAGAGGGGGTGGTCTGTATTCTGTAGAGGGGGGGCACTGTACATTGTGGGGGGGGCGGTCTGCATTCTGTAGAGGGGGGGGGCACTGTACATTGTGGGGGGGGGGGGGATACACTGTATATTGTGGGGGTAGTCTGTATTCTGTAGAGGGGGAAACTGTACTTTGTGGGGGGTTCACTGTACATTGTGGGGGGGCTGTATTCTGTGGGGGGAGGGGCAGTGACATTGCGCACAGTTGCTCAGTGTCGCAACGATTGTCATTCTCTGCCGGTGGGTCAAGAACAGCTTCTGGGTATGCGCAATGACGCGTAACCAGCTGTGGGATGAAAGTTATGCATGATGGGAAGTTTAAAATGTGTCCGGAACTCTGCTTTAACTAGAGTTTATTTTGGGGATTACAGAGATACTGACTCCTGAGCTGACAGGGAAGGAGAGGGGGAGAGAAGACAAGGGACGAATAAGACATCCCCCGAAAATGAGCCCTAATTCATTTTTTGTAGCCAGAATTAACCACTTCAATACAGGGCACTTTCCTCCCTTCCTGCCCAGGCCAATTTTCCCCTTTTAGAGCTGTTGCATTTTGAATGACAATTGCGCGGTCATGCAACACTGTACCTACACCAAATTTATGTAATTTTCCCCCCACAAATAGAGATTTCTTTTGGTGGTATTTGATCACCGCAAGGTTTTTTCCTTTTTGCTAAACAAATAAAAAAAGACCGAAAAGTTTGAAAAAAAAAAAAAAAAAGTTTTTTGTTTAGGTTATACAATTTTGTAAATAAATACGTTTTTTCCTGCACTGATGAACACTGATGAGACTGCACTGACAAGCACTGATGAGGAGGCACTGATAGGTAGCACAGATATGCAGCATTGGTGGGCACTGATAGGCGGCACTGCTGGGCACTGATAGGCGGCATTGATGGGCACTGATAGGCGGCACTGACGGGCACTGACAGGCGGCACTGGTGGGCGACACTAAAAGATGGCAATGATGGGCACTTGTGGGCAGCACTGATGGGGAGGGCAATGGGGGTCTCCCTGAGCCCTGATTGCCATCCCTGGTGACCAGCCGTGATTGGACAAGGCTGATCACATGGTAAAGAGCTACGTCAGTAGTCTCTTTACCGAGATCGGAGATGCAGGGTGTCAGGCTGACACCTCGCATCACCGATCGCCGCTCTGCGCGCCCCCGGGGGGCGCCCAGAGCTGCATTATCCTGCCGCCGTCATATGACGTCCGGTCAGGATAATACAACCACATTCCCGCCGTCAATTGCCTATAGGGCGGGCGGGAAGTGGTTAATATAAGACCGGGCTTATTTATTTTCGGGGAAACACAGTATTACATGGATAGGCTGAAAAAAAAAAAAAAAAAAAAAAAAGAAGACCATTTGGTTCAACCAAGAAAAAAAAAAAAAATAAATAAAACCTACAATCCCATATACACAATCCTATACCCACAGTTGATCCAGAGGAAGGGGAAAAACCCCAGCAAAGCATGATCCGATTTGCCTACAGCAGGGGAATAAATTCCTTCCTGATTTCCTGAGAAGCAATTGGATTTTCCCTGGATCTACTTTACCTATAAATGCAAGTACCCAGTTATATTATGTACACCCAGGAAAGAATTCAGGCCTTTTTTAAAGCAATCTACTGAGCTGGCCAGAACCACCTCTGGAAGGAGTCTATTCCACATTTTCACAGCCCTTACTGCGAAGAAACCTTTCCGTATTTGGAGATGAAATCTCTTTTCCTCTAGACGTAAAGAGTGCCCCCTAGTCTTCTGTGATGACCTTAAAGTGAATAACTCAACAAGTTCACTTTATGGACCCCGTATGTATTTATACATGTTGATCATATCCCCCCTCAATCTCCTCTGCTCAAGAGAGAATTCAGTTCCTCTAATCCATGGGTGTCCAACCTTTTGGCTTCTCTGGGCCACATTGAGTGTAGAGAAATTTTCTCGGGCCGCATATAAAATATATACTATAGTTAAGGTATATAAATAATACAACCCTGCCACGCCCTTCCCACGCCGCTACGCCCCCTGCACTAATTTAACACAACTAGAGGACAATCAAATTAAATGGAATCAGTATACAAAGGCTTACTTATTCTGAGTGATATTAAAGGAAAACTCTAACCAGTGATTTGAAGTGGTCATGGTGGTAGGAGTCAGAAACACTGCACATGCTTGCCCCCCCTCCCCTCCGAGGCAGCCTTTGCCTACCGTTAGTTGGAAGCCGCTATGGCCGTGCCACCGACCCGACTTCCTTCCTCCCCAGCAAAAAAAAAAAAAACAAAAAAGATTGTCGGGGGTAGTGGGCCGCATTGCCTGCGGTTCTGGGCCCCATGCGGCCCCCGGGCCGCAGGTTGGACATGCCTGCTCTTTACTTTTCCTTATAGCCGAGCTCCTCCATGCCTCTTTGTAGTTGGGTTGCCCTTCTCTGCACCTTCTCCAGTTCCCTGATATCCTTTTTGAAAACTAGCACCCAAAACTGAAATGCATATTTCAGATGGAGGTCTTACTGATGATTTGTACAGGGGAAAAATTATATCGCACTCTCTGGAGTCCATACCTCTCTTAATACAAGAAACCTCATTTGCCACATAGTTGCTGAGTTGGAGACCTCCTGTAAGGAAGTTATTCCACTGCATAGCTTGGTGTCATTTGAAAAAAAATGAAATGCTAGTTTTAAATCCCAGACCCTATATCATTTAAAGATATTAAACATTTCTAATGTGTGTGATGATGGTGGACAATGGTAATTTGACTTCTGCAATGTATTATGTTAGACTGAAAATGTTTTAGATAACTACTACTAGAACGTTCTTTAGTTACCAGCAAAACCCTTACACTGTCTGCACATCAGTTGCCAAGCCGGCCAGTCCAATATACAATCGATCCCCCATTGGAAAGATCTTCTGGAAGTCTGTTGTCACCATCTGGGCTTGAATTCCAAAGCGTTTATCAGCAGCTATGGCCACACAGTTTTTTCCTCTCATGGCCATGACGGCCCCTCCATTATAGGTCATAATAGACTAAAAAAAAAAAAAAAAAACAAGAAAAAAAAAGAAAATTAGACAACCTGATAAATTGTATAGTACTATGGATGAAACAATTTAAAATTGACAGTAAAAAGTGAGAGGTGAAAACACTGATGTAAAAGGAAAGTTACTTATGTAATGGAGGCACTGAGATGTACTAGGGGTGCTGTGATGTAAAAGAGGAGCGCTATAATATAAAAAAAAAAAAAAAAAAAAAAAGGGGGGGTCCTGTAAAAGAGGACTTGATGTAGCAGGGGATGCAATACCGAAAGTAATCTTCCATAAAAATGGGTGCCCTGTAAAGGGGGGGGGGGGATTTGATGTACAGGGGGTGCTATAATGTAAAGGTGTAACTGATGAAAGGGGAGGGGGCTACAATGTTAAGATGGGGGACTGTAGTAAAGGTTGGGGACTATGATGCAAAGGGGGGGGGGGCACAATGTTCACTGTGCCCAGAAAGGAGGGCAAAGTGCGTCCTATTCTGGACCTGAAAGCGCTGAACCGATTCATGCACGTTCGGAAGTTCCGTATGGAGTCTCTCCGTTCGGTGGTGGCCTCCCTGAGTCCAGGGGAGTTTCTGGCCTCGATAGATCTAAAAGATGCGTACCTGCACATCCCCATTTTCGAGGGTCATCAGCGGTACCTTCGGTTTGCTATCGCAGAGGACCACTACCAGTTTGTGGCGTTACCTTTCGGTCTCGCTTCGGCACCAAGGGTTTTTACCAAGGTGTTGGCGCCGGTTCTGGGCCTGCAGGGCATTGCGGTCTTGGGTTACCTGGATGATCTACTTCTGAGATCACGTGCCAGCCAGGACCTTGTGCGCGATCTGTCCACCACGGTACAGACGCTCCAGGAGTTCGGATGGACCATCAACGTCAGAAATCGGCGTTGTCTCCATCGGTTCGTCTTCCCTATCTGGGAATGATTCTGGACTCTGCTCAGGCAAAGGTGTTCTTGCCGGAGGACAAGCTCCGAACCTTGCAGGACGAGCTCAGGTCCCTCAGGGACAACCCGTTCTCGTCACTCAGGACATGTATGCGGGGCCTGGGGTTGATGGTGTCAGCTTTCGAGGCGATACCCTTTGCTCAGTTTCACACGCGGGCTCTCCAGGCGGAGATCCTGGCCAGGTGGGACAGACTGCCTCAGTCCCTGGATCTGAGGGTCTCCTTGAGTCGTCAGACCAGATTGGCTCTTCTGTGTGGGCTCCAGTCCCCGTCGGTGGCGGAAGGCAAGTCCTTCCGTCTGTTGGTGTGGACGGTGATTACCACAGATGCCAGCCTGTCGGGCTGGGGTGGAGTCCTGGGCAACTTGTCTGCCCAGGGCACTTGGTAAGAGGAGGAATCCTCCCTCCCGATAAATGTGCTGGAATTGCGTGCGATAAAACTCTGTCTCTTCCAGTGGTCGGACCGTCTGCGGGGCCGCCCTGTCCGGATACAGACGGACAATGCTACCGCGGTGGCTTACATCAACCACCAAGGGGGCACCAGTAGTGCTTGGGCGGCCCGGGAGGTGACCGACATTCTGTCTTGGGCCGAGACTCATGTCCCGGCGATCTCAGCAGTTCACATTCCGGGTGTAGAGAATTGGCAGGCCCAACTATCTGAGCTGCCAGACCAGGGGGAATGGTCCCTACACCCGGAGGTCTTCCAAATACTGTGTGCGAAGTGGGGATCCCCGGACGTGGATCTGTTCGCATCTCGGCTAAACCGAAAGGTGGAAACCCTCTGCCCTGGAGAACCAGGGTGGTCAGTCCAAATCCCAGCACCGCATGATCCATCTTCATCCGAAGATCCAACTAAAAACTAAAAGCTGACAAAATAAACAGCTAGTAAAGTAAGAAAAAAAAATGAAATTTTCAAAGAAAATCAAATAAAAGATTAGTTAGGCTGAGACTGTAGCCTCAGCACAGGGAATCCTAACTACTCCTGACGCTAGGCAGAAAGAAACTGAGTTGGGAGTGGTCACTGCAGGGGGGTATTGACAGAGGGGACAGCCCCCATGGGTGTGTATATGCAAATGCCTTTGTTCTCTTGACTAAGTCTTTATGCCTAGCTACTCCTGCGGAGCGGAACAGTGATGACTTAGAAGCGGCGGCGACTGTCAGAGGACGTAAGAGAAAAAGGGTTTGTGCATGGTCAGCATAAGGGACAGCAGGCGCAGGGAGCATGTATCAAGCTACCTGCCCAATAATAAGGGAGTCTGTCATGAATATTATATACCAATCTGGTCTGAAAATTTGCAAAACAGTGTTTTAGGTCTTTTAAAAATATTGATCTCTGAGTCTGATATGTACCACATTTAAACCTCTAATAATTCATATATCTGTCTCAGAGTGGATTAAATATCCAACTATATAGCTGGATATTCTACATTATACACCAACCTTTTTGAGGTTTTTATCCGATTAATCGAAACCATAATCGGCCAACTAATCTATTATGAAAATAATCTTTAGTTGCAGCCTTAATTACATAGGATTATCTCTGTTACTACATGCCGCTAGCAGATGGTCCAACACATCTGCTGATTCATTTTACTGCTATTGTAAAAGGTAACTGATGCTAAAAAACGTCAACCACCCGCCAGGCGTTAAAATATATATATAAATCAGTGTAAGGTATAAAGAAATAAATATATCTACTCAAATCATGAATAAATAGTAAATAAAATCATGTAAAACATGTCACTCTGTGCATCCTTTTAATGCACTAGCTGCCACTGTAAAAGTGAAGGATTAGTGATACTGTGTGTACAATCACTGGTGCTGAACATCAGAGGAGAAATCTTTTTGCTGGCTGTGACTGCTCATCCTGTGGAGTTGGGACTAGTTTGCAATTGCAGGCTCTGAAGCACTGCAGGAACTGACTAATATACTTGCACACATACATTGTGTGTGCTGAAGCGCCGCTGAATGTATGATATAACGAACTGAGACGCACAGATTGGGCTATTATTATACATTTGATTTTACATTTTACTGCTATGTTGTGCACACCCTTAAAGGCCAAGTTCACCTTTAGTAACATGTTACACCCGTATTTAACCACAAATCATGGCGGAGCGGTGCCGATCTTGTTCTGGGACGACGTCATATGACAGCGCACCAAAACAGCCTCTCATGAGCGCGCAGTGCGGCGATCGTGGCCACGCCGTGTTGCTAGGACACGGCCCGACCCTGATCTTGGTAAAGAGCCAATGGCATGGCTCTTTACCCATGTGATCAGCTGTGTCTAATCACAGCCGGTCACATGTAACATGTCACATGTAAATGAGGAAATGCAGTTTATCGGCTCTCCTCACCTCACTGTCAGTGTGTGGTGAGGGGAGCCAATCAGCGGCTCCTCCTCAAAGGGGAGCCTAGGACACATACTCAGGGCACTGATCATCTGTAAAGTAAAAAAAAAAAAAAAAAGTGCCCACAATCAGTGCCCACTCATCTGTGCAGCATATTAGTACCTCCTTATCAGTGCCCATCAGTGCAGCCTATCGGCACCCATCAGTGAAGGAGAAAAATTACTTATTTTCAAAAATGTACTCACAGAAAATAACAACTTTTTTTTTCAAAATTTTCTGTCTTTTTTTTTTTTTTTAGTAAGGAATATAAACCTCAGCGGTGATTAAAAACCACCAAAAAGAAAGCTATATTTGTGTGAAAAAAAATTTCATATGGGTACAGTGTAGCATGACCGCGCAATTGTCATTCAAAGTGTGACAGCGCTGAAAGCTGAAAATTGGCCTGGGCTGGAAGGGGGTGAAAGGACCCTGTACTGAAGTGGTTAAAAAATATAACATGTTACAAGGCAGCACCCCCTGGTCACCCCGATCAACCATTGTGACAGTGGGCAGGGATCCTTCTCCCACACCCTGTCACAATTTAAAATTGGCACGTCTGCATCATTCATTCACTGGGACCTGTGAATGAAAACACTACAAGTGGCTTCTCCCTGGAGAAGAGACGCTTGAGAGGAGAAATGATCACGATATACAAATACCTCAATGGTAATCCCAGTGTAGATAGGAAACAATTCAGTCTCAGGGAGTGCAAGAGGACATGGGACCACACAATGAGATTGGAGGAAAAGTGGTTTAACCTTAAGCTGCATAGGAGGGGGGTTCACTGTCAGGGCGGTAAGGATGTGGAACTCCCTCCCACGATCTGTGGTGTTAGCAGGACGTATTGATAGTTTTAAAAGACTTTTGGACGTGTATCTTAGTAAACACAATATACAGGGATATAGGAAATTATTATCTACACAAACACACACACCAACAAAGGTTGAACAGGATTGACTGTTTTCTTTATTCAACCTTACCTACTATGTAACAAAGCCCTGTCTGCCACTGCAACAGAGGAATGAACTGTTAAAATGATGTACTTCATTCACATCGCCTACAGCTCAGGAATGGTCTGCCCATAAAAAAGGTACGGGCAGAGAGTTCTAGGCTGTGTGTGCAAGAGCCTGACATTGCACCTGTGATCTACCGATCGTTGGTATAATGCTCCTGCAGGGTCCTAAGAAGAATAATGCACAATTGTTTTACCTGTAAAAATAGGTGTATGTATTATTATTTTTTTGTTGTTTATGTTGAACTTAGCCTTTAAGGCAGGAGTGGGGAGCCTTTTTGCTGCCAAGGGCCATTTGGGTATTTATAAAATCATTCGGGGGCCGTACAAAATTATCAACTTAAATATTTGCCTGTTATATTTGGTCAAACATTTAATTAACTCACCCCTACACCCCTAATGTGATGGCTGCTCTGGGTACTGCTGGCTCAGGCTGGTACTGCTGGCTGGTACTGTGCTGTGAGTACTGCTGGCTCAAGCTGGTACTACTGGCTTGTACTGCTGGCTTATGCTGGTACTGCTGAGAGTGCTGGTTCTGGCTGGTACTGTTGTGAATACTGCTGGCTCTGGCTGGCTCTAGCTGATACTGCTGTGAGTACTGCTGGCTCTGGCTGGTACAGCTGGTTCTGGCTGGTACTGCTGTGAGTACTGCTGGCTCTGGCTGGTACTGCTGTTTGTGCTGCTGGCGGGAAATGCTGGCTAGCAGCGGTGCAGCGCTGGAGGAAGAGCACATTTGATATCACTCCGCCTATGACTCACTCAGACTGTCAGAATGGAGCCAAAACTATACAGGAAACATCGGCTCCGTTCTGACAGATCAGCTGAGAGACACAGACTCAGCTGCACGGGGGGGGGGGGCCGGACCAAATGACCTCAAGGGCCGCATACGGCCCCCGGGCCGTAGGTTCCCCATCCCTGCTTTAAGGGCTCGTTAAAGGTTCATTAACACATGCTTAGATTTCAACACAACATGCTTTTTTGATTCTGGGATGCATCGTGGTGCTTTAATGAAGCTTGGCAGATACCCCGTGTGTGTGATCTCATACCTGCAATACCTCCAAAAAAAAGCAAAACTAAAGCTGAATTAAAGCCTCTCAAGAGCTGCAGGTGCTTCAAGTCACAGACGTCTATGGAGGCTTTAAACAAGCTCTGCAGCGCCACTAAAGTTACATGGGGTATAATTTTTGAAACAAAGCAAAAACAAGGTTTAAAAAGGGCTGTAAGCTAACAATCTTTTTAAGTGATGGGTGCTTTGACTGAAAATCAGAGAGCATTTAAAAATCATGTCCAAAGCCATGTTTTGCAGCAAGTGTTAAGGACTCATTTACACTTGCTCCAAAAACATGGCTTTGGGCACGCTTTTGTTTAAAGCTCTGAACACCAGTCAAAGCACCCATCTCTAAATGAAATGGAAACCTTGCAGTCCTGTGTACATCTTGCGTTTGTTTTGCTTCAAAAATGATACTCCATGTTGCTTTAGTGGTGCTTGAAAGCGTCTACAAAGCCTCCATTGAAGTCTATGAACAAAGCACGCTTGAAGCACAAGAAAGCTTTTAAGAGGCTTTAATTTAGCTTTGGAGAAATTACAGGTATGAGATATACACACATGCACACACAGGGCATTGGCTATGCTTTATTAAAGCTTAACCACTTGCCGACCGCCGCACAACTATTTACTGCGGCGGTCAGCCCCTCACAGGCAGAGCGATGTAGTACTACGTCGCTAGCCTGTGAGGGTCTAGGGAGCGAGCGTACGCCCCCGGAGGCACGCTCCCGCTACCGAGTGGTCACGGACCCCCCCGCGCGTGTGACTGGCGGACCCGATGTCCGCCGGTCACTGGGCGATCGTCGGTGCAGAGGGAAAAAGGCAGGCGGCTAATGTAAACAAGCCGCCTGTCATTCTCCCCTGTGTATGAATGGTGATGATACGGTTCTACTATGTAGGACCGTTGATCACTGTTCATACACCTCAAGCCACAGCCAATCACAGTTAGAATCACGCCCCTAGGGACACACACAGCCCCTCCCTCTCAAAAAAAAGTTAACCCCTTCACTGCCAGTGTAATTTTACAGTAACAGTGCATATGTATAGCACTGATTACCGTAGTAATGTCACTGGTAACCCCAAAAGTGTCAAAAATGTCAGTCAAGGGTCCGATCTGTCCGCCGCAATGTCGCAGAACCGCAAAAAAAAATAAATCGCAGATCGCTGCCATTACGCGTTAAAAAAAAAAACCAACAAAAATCTTTCCCTTTGTTAGTAAACGTGATAACTTTTGCGCAAACCAATCAAAATACACCAAATACGAAACATATGGAGCATAAAACAAATTGGCCAAAAATGTTAAAAAATTTTGATTTTTACATTTTTTTGGGGGAATTTCATATAAAAAAAAATGTGAGAAATATTGTTATTTTTGCAAAATTGACGCTCTTTTTTTGTTTATAGCGCATGATCAAAAAATTGCACAGGTGATCAAATACCACCAAAAGAAAGCTCTGTTTGTGGGAAAAAAACGACGTCAAATTCGTTTAGGTACAGCATTGCACGACCGCGCAATTGTCCGTTAAAGTCACGCAGTGCCGAATCGCAAAATAGGTCCTGGTCAGGAAGGGGGTAAAATCTTCCGGGGCTTAAGTGGTTTAAAAAGAAAAAAAAAAAAAAAAAAGCATAATCGAAGCATCACAAACATCAAAAAAGCATGTTGGCTTTTAAAGCAGAGCACCAGTCACCATAATCAGTTTTTATATAAAAAGCACCCCCTTGATAGGCACAGATTGTACATCTGGATACTGTTGCAAATGTACCTATGTGTTTTTTTTTTTAAATCTGTAAAAAAAAAAAAAAATCCTGACCTCGGAAGCAGGCAGGGGCCATCGCAGTTTTGGGCATCTGAAGCCCGCTTGTGTCCATTTCCTGGATTAGGTGCAGCTGGCTACCCAGCATGCACCTCCTGATCTCACGCCTGTGCAGTGTCTGATTGCAGGTTGACATAGCGATGGCGGCAGTGGAAGTTCCCGCTCTGTTGTTATGGCAACCTATCAAAAGAGAATTAGGCGATTCCCTTGGACTTCTGGGATCGAGGACACCGATATCCCAGGAGTCCAAGGGAATCGCCTGATGGCCAGGAACTGGAAGTGCCGCTGACACATGTAAAATAAAGATATTTGGACATAATTTTATGAATATCCATTTAGGGCTGCACTGCGGGTGGGCATGCGAGTAAAGGCAACTTGCAAATATTGGTGGAACTCCACTTTAATGTGTGTTGAAGTTGAAGCAAGTGTAAAAGAACCCTTACAGTTTGGTTTAATTTGATCTCTTGCTAGTCAGGCCCCTTCTCTACAAATATGATAAATAACGACTGAGTACCGGTTCACATTTGTGCGGCTGCGGCGATCGCATGTAATTCGGAGTGCACTGCTCCTTCATTACATGAGATCTCCTGTGCGGATGCGCACCAAAGACACAGAGGACCCTTTTTTTCAGCCGCATCAGGATCGGATCGCACATTGGTTCACACTTGTGCGATCCGATCCTGTCAGATCACACTGCGATATGCAATCAAACTGGGGGTGTCGTAACATTTAATTGACACCCCCGCGTATCGCATATGGCAAGGTGAACTGCCTCTTGTGTGGATGCGATGCGGGAACACACAAATTTGCAGCCTTCCCGCATCGCACAAGTGTGAACCGGCCCTAAAAGCACAACCTTTTAAAGTCTGTGTACTAAAAATCTCAAGGGTCCTTTAAACAATCAATGGCTATTCTGATCAGCAGACGATCAATGAACAGAATGAGTATTGTGTGTGAGATCTACGTCTTTTCAATTTTTTCCTCACTGACCCATGTAAGATCTTTGGGTAAGCAATCTATTGCATTTGGGGCTCATTCACACAAACAGAAAAAACAGTGCGTTTAGATGTGTACAACAGATAGTTTTATATGCATTTAAACTTAGCACTAATGAGCCCATACACACAGCTGCATCGACATGCATAAAATGTGAGCGGCCTTTACGCGCATACACGCGAGTACTTCAGGCACGTATTTTATGCAGGAGCGTCTAAATCTGCCAACAAAAACCTTTCATGCAGAAAATTACGAGCAATGCCCCCATGAATGAGCCCCAAGTCTAAAAAACAAACTCAGATCTTTTTTCATTTTTTCCAGACCTGGATATACTTAGACTTTATTGTACTCGTCAAAGAAAACCAATTTCGCTTTCATATTTATCCACAGCGGTGTCTCATGGCTGACTTCATTCAGCTATAGAGAGGTGCGCACTTATGAAATACAGTCTCTGCTGGCCTTTCTCCCATACTCCTACTCCTCAGCCCCAAGCCACATTGCAATGTACCCCCTACACACACCCGCATCACTTACCATCTTGGTTTTTCGTGTCCTGGCCTTCTTCTAGTCAAAATTGAAACTAACTCCCTTTCCGAGCAGCGACACTTGGACACACCCACCACAAGCTGATAGGCACTGCAACATGCCGGTTTTAGTGCCGATTCGTTTAGGGACCTGTCAGTCACACGTGATTGGTCGAGTCTACAAAAGGAGGTGGCAAAAAATGAAATACGCGCAGTCATAGAGGGCCGCGGTGGTTGCTGGGTACAGGAAAAACGTATAGACGGTCCTAGAGTATTGTGGGATAATGGTGAAGTGCGACGGAAATGACGTTACAATAGGGTTCTAGCAAGGGACAGTACTCTCTCTCTCTCATTACAACCAGGTACTAGTCATAGTAGTGTCATGTGCATAATAGGGTGGCCAGACGTCACCAGACCAAGTCTGTCCCCTGAGCTGTGCGGCGCTGGGGACAGTTACAAGCACGGATCTCCCTGTGTGGCTTTCAAAGAAGCTGCAGACAGACGCTTCTCCTCCTCTCACTCTCAAGGCTGTCAGCTGCTTCATTGAAAGCCACACAGGCAGATTGGTGTTTGTAATTCCCCTAACTGCCGCACAGATCACCCCCTAATGCCCATAAAATGTTCCTAATCTCTGGCTCCCCATGTCCCCCATCTGTGTCCTCAGTCCCTTTCTCTGTCTCAAAGGCGAGACCCCTGATATCTCACAAAAGCCACCCCCCCCCCCCAACAGGGCTGATTAACCACTATACCACTGGAGGATTTTGCTGTCTTACGTCCAGGCCGCTTTTTGTGATTCGGCACTGTGCGACTTTAACTGACAATTGCGCGGTCATGCAGCGCCGTACCCAAACGAAATGTATGTCTTTTTTCCCCCATAAACAGAGCTTTCTTTTGGTGGTATTTGATCACCTGTGCGATTTTTACTTTTTGCGCTATAAACAAAAAATTGAGAAAATTTTGAAAAAAATAACTATTTTTCACATTTTTAATATGAAATTCCCCCCAAAAAAATGTAAAAATCAAAATATTTTATAATTTTTGGCCAATTTGTTTTCTGCTACGTATTTTTGGTAAAAAAAAATCGCAATAAGCGTATTTTGATTGGTTTGCGGGAAAGATTTCTGTCATTTTTGGTGTTTTTTTTTTTAACGAGTAATAGCGGCGATCTGCAATTTTTTTTTTGCGGGACTGCGACATTGCGGCGGACAGATCGGACCCTTGACTGACATTTTTGACACTTTTGGGGGTACCAGTGACATTACTACAGTAATCAGTGCTATAAATATGCACTGTTACTGTAAAAATGACACTGGCAGGGAAGGGGTTAAATTTATTGGAGAGGGAGGGGTTAATGTATGCCTGGTGCTTACTGACATGTGTGGGGGGAGGTGACTGAATGACACAGGGACAGATCGCAGGTTCAGCTATGCTGAACCCTGCAATCTGACCCTGCCTGTCACTTAGGAGATCCGCCCGCTTTGTTTACACAAGTGGGCGGATCTCCACACTCGATTCCCCGACGATCAGGGAAGAGCAGCGCAGATCGCCGCTGCTCCTCCCCTGGCCCGACTCCCGCTGTAACTGAACACAGCGGGAGCGAGCCTCCGGCGGTGCGCGCGCCGCCCACAAGGGGAGGAGTCCAGCGACGTAGGTGTGGACGATAACGAGCCACATTGCTGCAGTAGCAGCAATGTGAGCGGACGTAAAGTGGTTAAAAAATAAATAAATATCTATTACATTATAAAAAAAAAAAAAAAAAACACTGACAATGTCCACCCCCCCCCCCCCCCCAAAAGAAAGCATTGTAAATAAAAAATAAATATACATTGTAAAAAATAAACAAAACGACTGACACCATTCACTGCCCCACTGATACAATCCACTGCCATCCTCTCCTCCCCCCCCCCCCCCCAAATTGTGAAAAAAAAAAAAAAATTAAATTGTAAAAAAAAAAAAAAAACTAAATATATTAATTTAAAAAAAAAAACATTAAAAAAACTACTGACACTGTCCACTGCTCTGACACATTGTCCAGCCATAACAGTCCACAACCCCCACCCTCAACCGAAGCACTTTGAAAAAAATATAAAAAGAATAAAAATAAAATTGTAAAAAATAATACATAATAAAAAAACTACTGACACCATCTGCACTGCTCTACTGGTACTGCCCTCACAAAATGTTTGTAAAAATATAATACAAAAATAACATTTAAAAAAATAAAATAATAAACAAAAAAAATTGACACTATTTATTGCTCTACTAACACAGTCCACTGCCCTACTGACACCATCCTGCAAATACTACCCACCACCATATACCCCACACTCTTCTCCTGCACATACTACCCACCACCATATACCCCACACTCTTCTCCTGCACATACTACCCACCACCATATACCCCACACTCTTCTCCTACCTGCGCATACTACCCACTGCCACTACCCTCTGCACTCCTCTACCTTTGCTGATCATTATAATAGTGCCACTGTTGAGGTCAGAGTCAGTTAAGCAAGCCATATATGATTAGAACCTTGCCTGGTTTAGCAGAGACCAGCTAAGATTCAAACTAGAGATCAACCGATTATCGGCAATGCCGATATGCACATTCCCTGATATATCGGCTTTTGGATTTACCAATATTGCCGATATTCGTGACATCATCGCCTATGTTGCGCCACGCGCCTCCGCGCACTGGACAGCTCTTAGGCCGCCACCCTCTGCCTCCTTACAGTGTCTTTTACCCGCTGCTGGCACACTGGAGTCTGCATGCGCACAGGCGGTCGGTCGGGAGAGTCGGGACAGAGTTCTTCTACATCTAGTGAGTGCAGTGACCAACAGTCTGACACACGTTCTGTATTCTGTTCTGTGATAATTGAGAACAGTGACCAACAAAAAACACTCTCTCTGACACATGTTCTGTATCTGTTCTGTTCTGTAACACAGCCGACGCGGCCACCCATCTACAGCTGCCCGGTGCCAGCCAGCAACCCAGTCCCACACACTCCACAGTGTAGTGTACCAGCCAGAGTCCTCCTCCTGACTGTACCAGCTCTCCAGCCACAGCCCTGGGCCTGTACGTACCAGACCAGCCAACACACAGGGTGCCAGCCAGCCAGAAAAGGGTGCAAGCCAGCCACCAAAGCTTGACGACAGCCAGCCATCCACCCACCCGGTGCCAGCCAGCCACGAAAGGGTGCCAGCCAGCCACCCACCCACCACACAGGGTGCCAGCCAGCCACCCACCCACCACACAGGGTGCCAGCCAGCCACCCACCACAGAGTGCCAGCCAGCCACCACAGGGTGCCAGGCAGCCACCCACCCACCACAGGGTGCCAGCCATCCACCACACGGTGCTTGCCAGACAGCCACCCACAACAGGGTGCCAGCCAGCCAACCACAGGGGGCCAGCCAGGCATTTTGTGTAAGCCTAAATTAGTGTTTGACTCTTTCTTGTTTCAATAAAGATGGATGGAGATAGAAAAATTAAAAGGTCTGGGAGTATTTCTCTTCTCCATCGCCAGGAAAATCAGCAGCACTGTGCAACACATGCAAAAACAATGTGAGCATGGGACCAATAACTGCAAAACCAAAAATATGTCCAATCTATGGGCCCATCTAAGAGTTCATCAACTTGAATTGTATAATGCAGCACAGAAAAACCAAAATGAATCACAAGGTGAATCATCCCTATCCCAGGCAACAATAACAGATGTTTAAAAAAAAAAACACAGGTGGCTAAAATCTGATGGAAGATCACAACTGCTGGACAGAGTAATCACAGAGATGATGGTCACTGATAACCAGCCATTTACAATAGTGTCTGACTCTGGATTTAAGCGATGTCCATAGTTGGTACACACTGAAGAGTGACAAGTTTTATCGAACTGAAATGCTGCAAAAGATTCACCAAAAGGTTGTTGACAAAGTTAAGAATATGCTTCAACCAGAGAATGCTGGCAACCTGTCTGACATACAGTCTTTAAAGTTGAATATGAAGGAAAAATTGTTTTTTCTTTTTTAAATGCAGATTAAGCACACACATATGCACTGAGGTTGCATGAAATGTGCAGCACCGCACGCCTAACAGACTGATACAATTTTTTTGTTTCTCCCTTCTCCTCCTCACTTGGCTCAGGTCAGGGCATAATGATCGTTCACTGCACCCCCACACAATACAATCAATGTAGATCGCTTGTTGATTAAAGCAGATTGTTCCTATCCTATGCTTTCCCTACAAGCAATCTCTCCAGCCTGGCCCTACAGTAAACTCCTATCTCTCCCTCCGGGCAAAAACATTGTGCACTGCACCCCACAAGATCAAATCAATGTAGATCGCTGTATGATAAAGCAGATTGTTCTTCCTATGCTTTCCCTAAAAGCAATCTCTCCAGCCTCGCCCTATAGTAAACTCCTATCTCTCCCTCAGCAGCAGCAGTCAGGAACCTCTCCCTACAGTAGAGGATAAAAAAGGGGACATGATCTTGTGGTGTGACAATGACTAGACCTCCATCCCTGATATACATATGAAAATAAAGAGGAATAAGGGGGAGCAAAGGGGGCGTTGGGACTTTAAATGAAGTCAGTCATGTTGTTGAATATCGAAAACGATATAAAATGTCAAAAATATTGGTATATATTGTTTAATGAGAATTTCATAGAGGGTACAATAATATAAAATAGACATACACAGATCAAGAACTGTACATGCAATACATAAATTCATATAAATACATTTTCCATAAATTCAATAAATGAATAACATTAGGGTCAGCACATTGTATATATATATAAAAACAACATGTAATCAGTCTTTGATTGATCTGGCTTCAAATCTTCTAGGCTCTACACGTTTCGTGGCTCACAGCCACTCATCAGGAGCCGAATAAAATTATGATCTATAAATCAACATTAAAACATACACATATTAATTGTATATGGGGAATATAACGTCTTGCTCCAAAGGATAAAGGTATACACAAAGTTAAACTACTTACTAGGGTCAACCAGATTCTAAAAGAGAAATACAGTTGGCCCCCCAAAAAATGGCGACTGTCTAACCCAGGGCTGAGGCGGGTATAATCCCCGAGGCCAGGACACGAGGAGGAAGAGATGGAGGGATCACAGAAGAAGGGACATCGCATAATTGAGCAAAATTGGGAAGACCAAAACGTGACTATAATATTCTGAAAGAGATTCAGTTGAGAAGTGTAATTAATTTACTGGATTTGCATCATGTTGTAAGGTATTTCACCAAGTGCACAAAAGATTGTGGTGTGAGGTCCAAAGAAGGGATAGTATCTGCAAATAAGTACCCACAGTGGTGAGAGTGAGAGGGCGTTGGCGGGACCAGGACACTACTTCCTCTACCTCCTTCACGGGTTGGTCTGATTTGGTTCTATTTATGTGTTCAATCTGCTTACTACCCCTTTCAACTGTCAGTAAGATGTCTTCTGTTACACTTTTATTTTCTTGAGTTTGGTGTTTTTTTGCATGGGGTATTCGACTGACTCTATCGTTTCATCCTCCTCTTTGATGGCAACCCTTTTACTACTACCCCGTCACCTTATTTTTCACTTCCCTCTCACTCTCACCACTGTGGGTACTTATTTGCAGATACTATCCCTTCTTTGGACCTCACACCACAATCTTTTGTGCACTTGGTGAAATACCTTACAACATGATGCAAATCCAGTAAATGAATTACACTTCTCAACTGAATCTCTTTCAGAATATTATAGTCACGTTTTGGTCTTCCCAATTTTGCTCAATTATGCGATGTCCCTTCTTCTGTGATCCCTCCATCTCTTCCTCCTCGTGTCCTGGCCTCGGGGATTATACCCGCCTCAGCCCCGGGTTAGACAGTCGCCATTTTTTGGGGGGCCGACTGTATTTCTCTTTTAGAATCTGGTTGACCCTAGTGAGTAGTTTAACTTTGTGTATACCTTTATCCTTTGGAGCAAGACGTTATATTCCCCATATACAATTAATATGTGTATGTTTTAATGTTGATTTATAGATCATAATTTTATTCGGCTCCTGATGAGTGGCTGTGAGCCACGAAACACGTAGAGCCTAGAAGATTTGAAGCCAGATCAATCAAAGACTGATTACATGTTGTTTTTATATATATACAATGTGCTGACCCTAATGTTATTAATTTATTGAATTTATGGAAAATGTATTTATATGAATTTATGTATTGCATGTACAGTTCTTGATCTGTGTATGCCTATTTTATATTATTGTACCCTCTATGAAATTCTCATTAAACAATATATACCAATATTTTTGACATTTTATATCGTTTTCGATATTCAACAACATGACTGACTTCATTTAAAGTCCCAACGCCCCCTTTGCTCCCCCTTATTCCTCTTTATTTTCATTTTTCTCTCCCTACAGTAGTTATAGCAGAGTGACGCGCGGCGCTCTGTGACTCCAGCTTATATAGAGTCTGGGTCACATGCTGCACTGGCCTATCACAGCCATGCCATTAGTAGACATGGCTGTGATCGCTTCTACGGCACACTAGTTAAACGCTTGCTGATTGGCTGCCTTGCACCTGTTGAAAGCGCGCCATTAAAACCGTGCCAAAACATCAAATAACGTTACCGAACAACGGAAAATACCCGAACATACAGTGAAATGTCTGGGTTCGGGTCCGGGTACCGAATACCCAAAAGTCCGGTACCAACACGAACAATACAGTCCGGGTTCGCTTAACCCTTATCCTGGCCCAATGGCCCAAGGGATCTCTTGAACAGCACATTGTGGTTCTTTTCTCCTGAAAATTAGAGGGTTGGCCCTCTGAAGTGAGTCCACTAGCCAGTGGTGTCTTGTAGCTTCCTCAAACCCTTCTGCAAGGATAGAAGGGGAAGGGATAACAGGAATAGGGCATAAGCCCCAGCAACAACTGAACATTAACTTTTCTCTCCTTTTCCTGAACTCTGACTGACCAAGCCTGCCCAGATCCATCTGGGCGGTGGACCTCAACCCGGTCTATGTAGATTGCCCGCCCATGATTCCAATGCGCCTTCACCGACAGGAAGGTCTTCCATAATTCCAGCTTAGACTGATTGCGATAGGGTTTGGGAACAAAGAGAAAGTCCCATACAGCCTCATCATACCAGGCTTCTCTTTTGGCTTCTATCTCCAACATGACCTCCCGTGGAGCATAGGGATAGTCATTCCTATACTCTAAGGCCACCTTCCGCTGTATCTATCTTTGCATCCTGGAGAATCTGGGGAGGGTTTTCTGGTTACCGCTCCCTGATGGGGAATATAGGGTCTCCTTTCTTTTGATGAGGGAGGCATAGGCCTCATTTTGATCCGGAGCCTGGGCATAGTTTCGAGGCTGGGATAGATCTGGGACCCGATTAGCATAGGCCTCACAGAACTCCAGATTCCTGGCGCACTGTCCTCACACTACGGACTCCCTATTCTCCTCATCAGGAACACTTGAACTGGCTGAACTGCTCTGGTCATCCGACCCCCACACCCATTTGGTCTCTTCCTCTAATTTCCACACATCCAATCTTTCCTCCAAGGATATAAAGAGTGGTTGGAGGGCTAGAGAGGGGGCTATATCGGTGCTGTATATCCCACCCCTGGAGACAAAAGATTTGATTCAAACAAAATAAATATAATATAAAATAAAAAAACTTTATTTAAAGGTTTAAATAAAGGTTTTTTATATTATATTTATTTTGTTTGAATCAAATCTTTTGTCTCCAGGGGCGGGATATACAGCACCGATATAGCCCCCTCTCTAGCCCTCCAACCACTCTTTATATTCTCAATTTTGGGGTGATGGTGCAGTTTGCTGACTGATGGAACGCTTATCTTCTTACCTTTCCTCCAAGGATCCATACTGATGCTGGAAACTGGGAGACCCCACATCGATTACCCCGGCCTCTTCCTCGCTGCTCACACTAACAGCCTTGGTCACCGCAGGCCATCTATTCCCCTCTACCTTGATTGGAGCAGACTTTGTTTCTGCTACTGCAGTTTTCTGTACATCAGGTGGCCGCTCCCTGGCCCGCACTAACTGCATGCGCACAGACTCGGAAGTTCGGGTTTCCCTTACTTTACACACTACTGTATATCACCGGCAGATTGCATAGCGCATAGTTCCGCTAGCACTCTAAGGACTCCTCTTCCTCTGCCCACAAAGGTTCCCGCTCCCACACCCGACAGGGCATGAGTGACCCCAGTCTCCCATGTAACACTCAATCTTCTGGGCTGACCTTCACTCCTCTCTGCCCGCAGCAGCAGATTGCTGCAGTGCCCGCACTGGCCCCAAACAATGCATCTGCATGGTAACACTGACTACATACCAGGCCTAAGTGCTCTACGCCTCCTCCAGTGCACAACACCAGTCTTCCATCGGGCACTAATCGCACCCCTGTATCCCACAGGGTCGATGTCGACTCTCCGGTTTGCTCCGCGGGATCTCCACCAACACGTGGGATAGCCTCCGGTACTCGCCATCTTGCTCCTCCACACACGTGTCTCCCTCTCAGCCCCACCCAAACGTGGAAGTAATTTATGGACTCCCTTCCTCTTTCCGGAATGGCTGTGTGTAGGCGGCGTCTCCACCCATGACTTCGGATTGGCGGTGGCTCCTCCTGCAAGGCAGATTTCTCCAGCTCGCGCTTTCCCGCGTGGTACAGTAACCTGTAAGAGACACTCAGCTGGACCCAAACAGATGTTTGTGCGCATGCCCAGGCACACAGGAAGGAATATGCGCATGCGCGAACGTGCGTACTCAACGTGCGCACGTAATTGGCGCCAAACGGCCTATTTATACTGAGCGGTGACAGGAGCATATTGCTGAGTGGTCTTTCAGCTTGTTCCTGTTTACCTGTGCCCTGACCTGCTTCTGGATTACCTGTTATACCAACCCGGGTTGCCCTTGACTCTCCTTTGGATTCCTGCCTGCCTACCTGTGACCTCGGCTTGTGTCTGACCTTGCTTTTGCCTTATGCTTTTGTACCACGCTGCCAGACTGTGTACCGACTTCGGCTTGTATCCTGACTCCGCTCCTGTCTCACGTTCCTGTACCCGTGCTGTCCGGCTGTTGACGACTCCTTGGCTTGTGTTCCGGCTTCGCTCCTGCCTTCTCATCCAGCATCAACGAGTTCCAGTTCCAGGTGTTCATCCGGTGATCCACAGCCATCAGTCTTCTGTCAAGACACCACCTGCTATACTGGCCCTCGTGCCACTCTGTCATCTCTACCAGGGGTGTTGGACAGGAGGTGCAAGAGAAGCCCTCTCTACAGCTTGGTCTCCACCAGGTACGTGATAGTACCACTCAGTCAGATGCCGGAGACCAAGAGAGGGGCTGCACCTCTAGAGACATTATGCCAGTAACTTGCCTCGCTTACCCAAGCAGTCAAATCCCTGCAAGAGGGCTACTTCCAGTTAGAGGGTCACATCCAATCCATGGCCTCCACCCCAGCAACCCCTGCACCTGGGTCCTCCTTGCCCGAACGGGCCCTATCTGCATTTGCAGTGGTTTTACCACCACCAGAACCTCGGGTACCTGCTCTAGAACGATTTTCGGGTGACCGACACAAATTCCGGGCTTTCAGGAATTCTTGTGAGCTGTACTTTGCCCTGCAACCACGGACTTTCTCACTTGAATCCACCAAGGTGGGGTTCGTAATCTCTCTACTTCTCGGAGAGCCGCAATCCTGGGCCCACTGTCTCCTGGAACAAAATACAGCCCTGAACACCATCTCATCATTCTTTGAAGCAATGGCACAACTTTATGACAATCCCCAGCCATCTGTTAAAGCCGAAGCAACTCTACATACACTACAACAAGGCCGCCGCCCTGCTGAAGACTATGTCGCAGAATTCCGTAGATGGGCCTCTGATACAGGCTGGAATGATGCAGCCTTACGACATCAATTCCGTCTCGGCCTATCGGAGGGCCTTAAGGACGAACTTGCCAGAGTAGGTACGCCTGATTCCCTTGACGACCTTATTAGTCTTGCTATCCAGCTTGATCGCAGGCTCGGGGAGAGGAGAGTGGAAAGAGCCGGAAGTTCTAGACCTACCTGGATGTTGCCTAAAGTTCCATCGCCTCCGGGCCTTTCGTCCATCTGTCACTTCCCCCACAGCCTCCGGGGTGGAACCCATGCAACTAGGACTCTTACGCTCTCCACTGACCACTGAGGAGAGATTACGAAGACGCCGGAACAACCTATGCCTCTATTGTGGGGAAGCAGGACATTACCTTCAGACCTGCCCTGTGCGGCCTAGTAAGTCTCAGTTTACCTTCCCTTCTTACCTCGCTAACAGTTCTAGGAGAGATCTATCCACTCACATTACTCTACCTCTCTCACTACAGATTCTCGAAAAGAACATCCAAGTCCCAGTCATTATTGACACTGCTTCATGAACAGTGACTTTGCTCAGCGTCATCAAATCCCTCTGCAAGCAAAGACCCGCTAGTTATCTATCCATCTAGCTGACGGATCCCATCTAAAGTCCGGACCTATAACCCAAGAAACCTGCCCACTACTGGCTATATCTAGTAATGGCCACTGAGAATACTTGTGTTTGGATATTATCCCATCTCCTCTGTTCCCTGTCATTCTGGGCATCCCATGGTTACAAGCACACAACCCTTAGATAAATTGGAAGTCAGGTGAAGTGGCATTTCCATCTACCTATTGTCAACAAAACGGCTTCCAACCCAGTCCTGTGAAACCTGCATCACTTCTGGGTCTACAACCTGATCTCTCTGCATCCCAGCTTGTGCCCTCAGCTTACCATGAGTTCTTGGAGGTCTTTGATAAACAGAAAGCAGACATCCTGCCACCTCATCGGCCGTGTGACTGCCCAATTGAACTTTTACCAGGTGCTGAGATACTGTTTGGGAGTATCTTCCCCCTCTCTTAACTGGAACTCGAAGCATTGCGCCTTTACATTGACGAAAATCTGAAAAAAGGCTTCATCCGGCCCTCTACGTCTCCTGCAGGGGCTGGTATCTTCTTTGTCGAAATAAAGATCATTCCTTACACCCCTGTGTTGATTATCGGGAGTTGAACAAAATCACTGTCAAAAACAGATATCCTCTGCCCTTAGTTCCTGAACTTTTTCAACGTTTCAGGGCAGCCACGGTATTCACAAAACTTGACCTACGAGGAGCATACAATCTAGTACGGATCTGCGAGGGCAACGAGTGGAAGACCGCATTTCGCACAAGATTTGGCTACTTTGAGTACCTTGTCATGCCCTTTGGATTGTGCAATGCTCCAGCCACCTTTCAGCATTTTGTGAATAATATTTTCAGAGACTTTCTTGATCTGTTTATGATTGTCTACCTTGATGACATTCTTATCTTTTCAGGTTCCATCGAATTGCACTGTGAACATGTCAAAAAGGTTCTCGGCCGCCTAAGAGACCATGGATTGTACACGAAAGCCTAGAAATGCGAGTTCGAAAGGGAATCAATCCAGTTCTTGGGACTTGTCATTTCCACTTCTGGGATCTCCATGGACCCCCAGAAAGTTAAATCGATCCTCGAATGGCCCACTCCCACAGACAGGAAGAGCATGCAAAGGTTCATTGGATTTGCTATCTTCTACCGCAAGTTTATCAAAAACTTCTCTGCCATTATCCTTCCAGTCACCCAGCTAACGAGGCAAGGTACCCGCTTCCAATGGACACCGGCAGCACAAGCTGTGTTTGATCAGTTGAAGATCCTATTCACCACAGCACCTATTCTACGACACCCAAATCCTGCATTGCCCTATGTTCTTGAGGTAGATGCCTCAGAAAATGCTGTAGGTGCCATCCTGTCACAGTGTTTAGGTACAAAATCTCTTCTTCACCCTGTAGCCTTCTTTTCCAGAAAACTCAGTCCAGCAGAAAGAAACTACGATGTAGGGGACCAGGAACTGCTGGCTATAAAGACGGCCTTGGAAGAATGGCGCTACCTATTAGAAGGGGCATCTCACCCTATCCTGATCTTTACCGATTACAAAAATCTGGAGTACCTCAGAACTGCTAAGAGACTAAAACCACGTCAAGCCAGATGGGCACTGTTTTTTTCTCGCTTTACTTTTCACATCACCTACAGACCAGGCTCCAAGAATGGCAAACCTGATGCGCTATCCCGCATGTACCCAGAGGACGAAGAATGTCGCCAAGTAGACACAATCCTGCCGGCCCAAAGTTTCCTACTTTTGCAACTTTTGCAGTTGAAGCAGGCATCCATAAGGGATGTTCTACCATCAGGTATGTGCCTTCAGGAACAAGAGGGACTGTTTTTCTTTAACTCGAAAGGTATTTGCACCTCCGAGTCTACGTGCCAAGGTCCTCGGCCTGTGCCAAGATCATCCCTTGGCAGGGCACTTTGGGATATCCAAGACGCTCGACCTGGTACAACGTTCCTTTTGGTGGCCTGGTCTGAGGTCCGACTGCCGGAATTATGTCAGAACCTGTGAAATCTGCATCCGGAACAAGAATGACAAGACCAAAGCCTGGGGTCTACTAAGGACCTTGCCCATTCCCAAGAGGCCTTGGGAGATGATTAAAATGGATTTTATCATCGAGCTCCCTCCTTCTGAAGGATTCACGACCATCTTTGTGGTGGTCGACAGATTAACGAAGATAGCCCATTTTATCCCTATGTAGGGAACCCCCTCAGCAATGGAAACTGCCCATACTTTCATCAAGGAAGTAGTCCGGCTCCACGGTGTACCTAGCAACATCACCTCAGATCGGGGGGTGCAATTTACTTCCAGATTCTGGAAAGACCTTTGCAGAACATAAAAATCGAGACGTACTTTTCTTCAGCCTAACATCCACAAACGAATGATCAAACAGAGCGAACAAACCAAACCCTGGAACAGTATCTCCGGTGTTTTTCATCGTTTTCACAGGATGACTGGGCATCGCTTTTACCCCTGGCAGAGTTTGCATATAATGACGCAGTGCATTCAGCCACAGGTCAAGCCCCGTTTTTTGCAAACTATGGGTACTTCCCAGCCTTTCTACCTGATGTGATGCCTGATTCCTTGGTTCCTGCAGTCCAGGAAAGAGCCACATTTCTGCAAACCAACAACAGACTATTGCAAGACGCAATTGTCAAGGCACAACAAGACAATAAAAATTTTTTTGATAGAAAGAGAAGGGGAGATCTAAACCTCAAACAAGGAGACAAAGTTTGGCTATCCACCACTAATCTGAAGCTGTCGTGCCCATCCAAGAAACTAGGGCCTAGATATATTGGTCCATTCTCTATTAACCTGCTGCCATCCGCGCTACAGCCTATATACGGCTGCAGCGCGGACTCGAATTTTCGGGAGGCCGTTTTTAAACGGCCTCCAGTGACACGCCCCCCCGCGCGCTCCCGCGAGCGCGCAGCGGGGAAAATCTGTGTCGGCCGTGTCCCTTGGACACGGCCGATCACAGATCGTGGTGAATGGCCAATCACAGCGGCCATTCACCACGTGATCGGGCCGTCCAATGAGCGATGATCTCATATGTAAACATATGAGATCATCTCTCATTGCCGGCGCTCCTTCCTCACACAGAGCCTGCAGTGTGATGAAGGAGGGGGAGCCTCACAGCGCCGGGGACACACAGCGATGTAATCAGGGCACTGATCACCAGTGCCCTGATTACTAAAAGGTAAAAACATACACACAGTGCCCCCCCATCAGTTCCCACAGTGCCCGCCATCAGTGCCCCCATCAATGCCCACAATCAGTGCCCATAGAGCTGCCAGTCAGTGCCCATCAGTGCCTGCTCATCTAGGCACTGATGAGCACTGACTGGCAGCACTATGGGCACTGAGTGTGGGTACTGATGGTGCTGCCCATCAGTGCCGCTCATCAGTGCCACCCGTCAGTGTCCAGTGCCATCCGCCAGTGCCCATCAGTGCCGCCTATCAGTGCCCATCAGTGCCGCCTCTCAGTGCCCAGCAGTGCCACCTCTCAGTGCCCAGCAGTGCCACCTCTCAGTGCCCAGCAGTGCTGCCTATCAGTGCTCATCAGTGCCGCCTATCAGTGCCGCCTATCACTGCCGCTAGGCTTGTGACGGTATCAGATTTTCATGCTGCGATTAATTGATTAAGGTTTTGCCACGGTATACGGTATTATCACGGTATTCTATTATTAAATTTAAATTATTAAATTTCCACCTAACTTCAATTTCATTGCTGAATTTAGGGGCTTTGGTTCACTTATGCACATTATTATACAGTCAGTCAGTACAGACTCTGTGAACCAGGCCTAAAATAGGTCATCAAGCAGTGTCTGGCCTAACTGGTGATAACTGGTCCTGGCGCTCGGCTCCGATCCGATGGCCTGGTCATTAAGAGGGCAAATCCTTGTGGTCAAGAAGTGGTTAAACCTGAAGGAGGTGTTGTTTATAAATTACTTTACTATTGCTTAAGGCCTGGTTCACATGTATGCGGGTTGGTGGTTCACATGTATGCGGGTTGGCGGTTCACATGTATGCGGGTTGGCGGCCCACATTTGCACAGGCATAGCAGCCCATTGATTTGAACGGGCTGCTATGCCCTCATTTTCCGCAGAAAAAAGGTGCATGCAGCATTTTTTTAAAATTCAGTGGCCTTGAAATCCATCCTGCTTTTGCACCATGCGACTAACCTGCAGTTCCTGCTCTGGCAAGCTTTCTGCATTTTTTGTATACGTGGGCAGGGCATTTAAAAACAGTTTGCGTGTGCAGCAACGGCAGGTAAGTCGCATGGTGCAAAAGAAGGATGGATTTCACGGCCACTGCATTTTTTTAAATTCTGCATGCACCTTTTTTCAGCTGAAAACGCAGGCATAGCAGCTCAAGCCCATTCACATCAATGGGCTGCTATGCCTGTGCAAATGTGGGCCCCCAACCCGCATACATGTGAACCAGGCCTAAAGCAATAGTAAAGTCATTAATTGGTTAAACCTGCAGGAGGACCGGTGTTTTTATCTTGATTTGCCCCTTTAAAGACCAGGCCATCGGATCAGAGCGCCAGAACCAGTCATCACCAGGTAGGCCAGACACTGCTTGATGGCTATATAATAATGTAATGTGGGCTGCTATGCGTGTGTGTGTGTGTATATATATTTATTAGAGCTGCACGATTCTGGCCAAAATGAGAATCACGATTTTTTAGCTTGGAATAAAGATCACGATTCTCTCACGATTCTCTGTGTAACAAAAAAAAAAAAAATTGGGATAACTTTACTGTTACGTTTTTTTTTTTTTCATTAAAGTCTATTAATTGCGTTTGAAAGACTGCTGCGCAAATACAGTGTGACATAAAATATTACAACAATCACCATTTTTTTCTGTAGGGTCTCTGCTAAAAAAATATATAAAATGTTTGGGGGTTCTAAGTACTTTTCTAGCAAAAAAAAAAACTGATTTTAACTTGCAAGCAACAATTGTCAGAAAAAGGTCCAGTCTTTAAGAGGTTAAACTTCCTTTCTCCCTGGCAGAGGGAAGGAAAAGATACAAATGTAAACATTTTTGTTTATAGTTAGGAGACTTAATGCTGAAAGGCTTAGCTGTGTGAGTGAATGAGTCATCCAGCTCACTAAAATGTATCAATTCACAAGTCAGACCCAGGAGCAGATAAACTCGGTATTTTAAAAATGCCACAATAACAATACCGTGGCTATGCAATACCGCGATATATCGAATTACCGAAAACCGGCATATGTCTAACTGCCGCCTATCAGTGCCGCCTATCAGTGCTCATCAGTGCGGCATATTAGTACCTCCTCATCAGTGCCCATAAGTGCCACCTCATCAGTGCCCATAAGTGCCACCTCATCAGTGCCCATCAGTGCCGCCTCATCAGCGCACATCAGTGAAGGAGAAAAATTTATTTTCAAAATTTACTCGCAGAAAATAAGAAAAACTTTTTTGTTTTTCAAAATTTGCTGTCTTTATTCTTTTTTTAGAAATAAAAAACCCAGAGGTGATTACATACCACCAAAAGAAAGCTCTATTTGTGTGAAAAAAATGATAAAAATTTCATATGGGTACAGTGTAGCATGACCGCGCAATTGTCATTCAAAGTGTGACAGCGCTGAAAGCTGAAAATTGGCCTGGATGGGAAGGGTGTTTAAGTGCACAGTAGGCAAGTGGTTAAGAGACAAATCAATCCAGCAGCCTATGAACATTCACTTCCGGAAACATACAAGATTCACCCTGTCTTTCATGTATCCCTGCTAAAGCCTACCAGACCTAATCCATTTCCTGACCGTGAGTCGGATCCACCTCCACCTGAAATTATTGATGGCAACGAAGAGTACGAGGTTGAAACAATTGTGGACTGTAGGAAGAGAGGAAGTACTGTCCAGTACCTGATTAAATGGAAGGGCTATGGCCCAGAGGAAAATTCATTGGGAACCAGAAGCTAACTTTCATGCTACAAATCTAATACGAACTTTTTTTTCAGTTTCATCCTGAGAAGATGTTGCAGATGGGCATCCGAAGGTTGCCCATTGGGGGGGGGGGCAATATAAGAGACGCTCAGCTGGACCCAAACAGACGTTTGTGCGCATGCCCAGGCACACAGGAAGGAATGTGCGTATGCGTGAACGCGCGCACGCAACGTGCGCATGTAATTGGCGCCAAACGGCCTATTTATACTGAGCGGTGACAGGAGCATATTGCTAAATGGTCTTTCAGCTTGTTCCTGTTTACCTGTGCCCTGACCTGCTTCTGGATTACCTGTTATACCGACCCAGGTTGCCCTTGACTCTCATTTGGATTCCTGCCTGCCTACCAGTGACCTCGGCTTGTGTCTGACCCTGCTTTTGCCTTATGCTTTTGTACCTCGCTGCCAGACTGTGTACCGACTTCGGCTTGTATCCTGACTCCGCTCTTGTCTCACGTTCCTGTACCTGTGCTGTCCGGCTGTTGACGACTCCTTGGCTTGTGTTCCGGCTTCGCTCCTGCCTTCTCATCCAGCATTACCGAGTTCCAGTTCCAGGTGTTCACCTGGTGATCCACAGCCATCAGTCTTCTGTCAAGACACCACCTGCTATACCGGCCCTCGTGCCACTCTGTGTCGTACACCGCCTGTCATCTCTACCAGGGGTGTTGAACAGGAGGTGCAAGAGAAGCCCTCTCTACAGCTTGGTCTCCACCAGGTACGTGATAGTAACCTTTTCAATGCCGCTTGATCTCAGCTCAGCTAGCATGAAAGTCACTGTAAGACATATCGTGCTCTTCAATCCGCACGCATCTGCCATCCTTGCCTGTACTAGGGCTCCAGCTGCGCCTCCATCACTCTGAGCCAGCTGACCCTCTTTGCTATTCAGTAGAATTGTCCCGCTGTCAGATGCACGGCCGACATTTCTCTTCTTAGCTTTTGTACAGGCAAGACTTACCATATGGTCTTGGAAAAATGTCCCGCTGTCTTTAAAGCATCCGCACTGCCACTACTTTGGAAGAATGTCCATTGGCCTATGGACACCTTCAAGTTCGCCTGTCATTACTAAGGCTCATGGTCCTGTGGTCTCTGGACAGCCGAAGGAACTCTTTTGGTTTTCGCTTTCACATAGAGTACTGTTGTGAGTAGAATGCATGATGTGGTTTTAACAATTTGTCAATAAATATCTTATGGTATTGCACTAGGTCGGTGCGCCCTTCTCTTGTTTTTTCCTTTCCGCTGTCATTGGAAGCACGGTCAACATTTTCCTGCATAGCTCTGGCACACACATGGCCCCCGGCACACCGATCCACATGCCCTGGGCCGCCATTTTCTCAGTCCACACTTGCACCATCTACTGTTAAGCAGGCACAGTCCATTTTTACAGCAAGATGCAACTCTCCCACTCTCCAGCACATTACTTGAACAGACAATTTACAGTCCCGACAAAGATTCTTCCATTGCCGTTGGCAACCATCACTGTGAATTTGATTCTTCATCCCACTCTCCCTATCTCCTGTAGAACACCCCTCACACTTCTCTTGAGCATTAGAACACAGTTCTTTCAGAGGAAAATTATATTTTCTGAATTTTTCTTCGGCCGTTGCCGTTAGCAACCATTCCGGTAACCCAAGGCGATATCCCAAACGAGCCCCAAAATGTAGCACTGCCCCCTAGAGGACTGCTGAGAATTACACTTTCTGGATTCCCCTGGGTTACCCTTAGCAAGGGACAGCAGATAACAGCATTAAAAGTTCTTGGCTCAGTCAATAATCAATCCAGGGGATGTTGGTTTTTGTGGTTTTATTGAGAACTTGGATAGGAGAAGGTATGAGTGGGATTCTCCAACTATTAACTATTCACAGTCTTAAGGACAGCTTACTGTAGAATGCGGCAAGGCCACTGCTTCACTTGAAGGTAATGAAGGTACTTTAAATGTTCCTGTGTAAATATTCTCTTCAGGGTTCTGAAACTGGCATCCCTTTTTTCTCAATGCCTGTGTGCTGACACCCGTCCGCTGACCCTAGCTTCTGGAGTGGTACCCTTCCTGGTAGACCCCCCGGCAAGTTCCTCTGTACTCACAGATACTGTTTTTCTAGAGTCACTGTTGCCTCCAAACTCCACTTGTAAGCATCCACTGGACCTCCGGGTTCATCCACACCTTCAGGTTCACCAGGCCAACTGCCTGTGACCACCTTTCACAACTTCAGAAGGAGAGACAGCCGTACCCTCCTTCTGGGACTTGGCTTCCCACCCAAAGACCCCTTGCCACATGTGCCCTTGGCTTTTATAGCCTATCCTAGGATGCACCACTGTCTGTGCCAACCCATTGGGTCAGCTACAAAAGCCTGCTTGTTACTGGCTGGGTTTCCTCCACTGTCCAACAGGCCTCCCTATTGAACAAAGTGGGGACACTCACTCAGACCAGATGAATCACACATGGACACATGCAACAGGCATAACTAACAATCAGGCTCCCCTGATAAGCAGACAGAGCAAACTATATTTCACCTGCCTAGCACCTATCTAGGAGGGTGCTACATGCGTGATCGCTAAATTAGTGCACTTGGCCCTTAAAACCAGGCGATAAGAGGCGAGCAGTACAGAAATTAATGTTTTAAATGCACACATTTAATATTCCTATCAATTGCTGAATTCTTAAACACTATTATCCTTCCTATATTTTTGGGGTTCCCTGCTCAAGCATTTTTATTGCAAACAATGTTAAAAATTGTAAAAGATATATCTCTGTTCCTGCTCTAATGGCAGCAATACTGGATATTAGTGGTGCAAATAATGGTACAAGGCATATATACCTGCATCAAAATATACAAAAATTGGCAGAAAATTGGGTACTACTCAATAATACTCAATCAGCAATCATAATCAATCAACAATAATATTGCACATGATAAACATATAAAAGTCCATAAAGTGTTGAGTCCCAAATCAATTGTGAAATGATAATTGAAACCAAAGATGGTCAGTGGTCATTAACCACCTCCCACCCGGGCCATTATAAATATATGGCCGGGTGGGAGTCTCCTCCTTCTGATCGGACGTTCCGGAACGTCCTTCAGAAGGAGAGAGATCGCACCGCCGCGGGCACGCTCAGCGGCGCGATCTCGATGTGCCTGTGTCCCTAGGACACAGAGCGACAAGACTCGGCAGGAGGGCCCTGTGATTGGCCCTCCTGATCACATGACGGCTTTGTCCAATCACAGCCGTCATGTAATGTCAATACAGCCGTTGTAACGGCTTCGATCTCTTCTCCTCCTGACAGATCCTGTCAGTGAGGAGAAGAGAAGAGGATCGATTTTGCAGCTGGGGTGATCAGTGAGTATTTCTAATTACTCACTGATCACAGGGGGGTCTGTGCTGGTAATCAGATGATTGATTACCAGTGCAGCCCTGGGGGGAGGGGGTGCCACTAGAGCCACCAGGGATGCCCACCCATGACCACCAGGGATGCCCACCATGGCCACCAGGGATGGCAAACAGGGCTCAGAGAGCCTGCCAGTGGTGCCCCCTATCAGTGCTGCCCACCAATGCCATCTATCAGTGCTGCCCACCAGTGCCCGTTATTGCCATCTATCAGTGCCGCCCACCAGTGCCCATTATTGCCCACCAGTGCTGCCTATCAGTGCCCCCCATCAGTGCCGATCAGTGCCGCCCATCAGTGCCACCTATCAGTGCCCATCAGTGCTGCCTATCAGTGCCCATCAGTGCCGCCGATCAGTCCCCATCAGTGCTGCCTATCAGTGCCCATCAGCGCTGCCTATCAGTGCCCACCAATGCTGCATATCAGTGCTATCTATCAGTGCCACATATCAGTGTCATCAGTGCTGCATATCAGTGCTACCTATCAGTGCCCATCAGTGCTGCATATCAGTGCCACTCCATCAGTGCCACCCCATCAGTGCCACCCCATCAGTGTCTCCTCATCAGTGCCTGTCAGTGCGGCGTCATCAGTGCTCATCAGTGCAGGAAAAAACGTATCTATTTACAAAATTTTATAACCTAAACAAAAAAACTTTTTTTTTTTTTTCAACATTTTCGGTCTTTTTTTATTTGTGCACCAAAAAAGAAAAAACCTGGCGGTGATCAAATACCACCAAAAGAAAGCTCTATTTGTGGGGAAAAAATGACACAAATTTGGTTTAGGTACAGTGTTGCATGACCGCGCAATTGTCATTCAAAATGCAACAGCGCTAAAAGCTGAAAATTGGTCTGGAAAGGAAGGGGGTTTAAGTGCCCAGTATTGAGGTGGTTAAAGGGGTACACCGTCACACATCAACCTCTACCGTGTGAGAAATAGAGAAAGTGACCACTCACCAACTTTCCATGCCTGTCCACTCACATGAATCAGGCTCACCCAGCTTTTCAAAATGATGATGATCAATCGCAGCTCACTCCTAAATTCTCCACTCCTCAAATGTTCATAAAGGTGAAGAAAAAAAGGTGCCTATAGCGTGATACCGTCTCAAACACAATATTTATTAAGATATATAAAAGGTGCACTCACATGAACATAAAATCAAGTAAGCGTATCATCACATCAGCTTGGTGCAGCCCAGCAATCCAAAGGTAGCTCCACGCCGACCATATGGACACATCCGGGTGAATCCTCGCTGTCTGTAGTGTGCAGTGGATGCCGTCTAGCCACGCCCCGACGCGTTTCATCACTTCCTGACTTCTTCATCGGGGGCGTGGCTATACGGCACGGCTACTCCACTAATATACTGCTCCGCTGCCCTTCCGCCAATCACAAGAGGGTGCGGGTTAGTGCTAACAACAACACACGGCTGCTGGGAATCTTTTATCCGTCTGTCTACACGGAAGGAAGCAACCAACTGTGCATTTAACCCCAGACACCCCAGACTTCCATGGGACCGCAATTACACATAGCAATGTGCATTACAGTCCAAGCACAGTAACATATATTATGACACTTGCAACTGGTGGGAACTGTAATAGCAGTGTCTGCGGCCCCAAGACAAGTATACGTCTGTGAAATTAACCCTCTAGGTGCTGAAACTCATCAGCACACTGTGGATAATAATAATCTTGGACTGTATTTTTGGGGGGTAACAAATATTATTCTTGCTCGCTATACAGCAAGCAAGAATAATATCTCCCCCCCCCCCCCAGACAAAAAAAAAATATTATTTCAAATGTATATTTATTATTATATTTATAATTATTATATATATTTATATATAATTATATATATAACTTTTTATTAAAGAGGTCTTGGGTTCAACTGAACATGCTCAAACACTTTGCCATTTCTCAGAGTTTTCAGCTCAACTGCGCATGCTCAAACACTGCCATTTTCACAGTTTTCTGTTCAAAATGCACTACACCACGTCCACAAACATTACTAATCCAATCAAAAATGTCCTGACCAACTAGTGGCTAAGTGGTTAGAAATTATGCCTTGAAGCACTGGTGTTGTGGGTTCGAATCCCCTACCTACCTATGACTTTCTCTGTGGTTCTATGTAGCAAGCAAGAATAATATCCCCCTCCCCCCCAAACAAAAACTAATATGTTATTTCATATATATATGATTTTTTATTAAAGAGTTCTTGGGTTAAACTGCACATGCTCAAACACTTTGCCATTTCTCAGAGTTTTCAGCTCAACTGCACATACTAAAACACTTTGCCATTTCTCAGAGTTTTCAGCTCAACTGCACATGCTCAAACACTTTGCCATTTCACACAGTTTTCAGCTCAACTGCACATGCTCAAACCAGTTGCGTCACTAGGGTGGGGCCAGAGAGGGCCACGGCCCCTCCAAAATTACAGTGTGCCCCCCCCCAAAAAATGAGGCTATTCATTTAACTTCAGTAAGTAAGTCTCGCAGGCGCCGGCGCGGCGGCGCTAAAAGGAACTAGAAAGAAAGGAGGAAGGACTGCCAGGCGACCGACACAGCAGGAGGGCGTTCCCCATGGAGGCGTGTCAGTCCCGCCCACTCGCCCAGGCTAGCAGCAGGCAGCGCGGTGCGTGTGGTGACATTGAGGGAGAGCGGGCGCCTGCGCTGCCGCTGTGTGAAAGAGGAGAAGAAGCGGGAGCCGAGTCAGCCAGCGCCAGCAGAGGAGAGGAGGAGGACAGTCACAGGACACACACGAGTCGAGGATGGAGCAGCCTGCAGGCCGGGACCGACATCATCCGAATACATGATCCATTTAGGTCAGTGGGGGTCCTGTCCTGTTCCTGGGGGTCCTGTCCTGGAGGGTCATGTCCTGTCCTGGGGGGTCCTGTCCTGTTCCTGGGGGGTCCTGTCCTGGGGGTCCGGTCCTGTCCTGGGGGGTCCTGTCCTGTTCCTTGGGGGTCCTGTCCTGTTCCTGGGGGGTCCTGTCCTTGGGGGTCCTGTCCTGTTCCTTGGGGGTCCTGTCCTGTCCTTGGAGGTCCTGTCCTGTCCTTGGGGGTTCTGTCCTGTTCCTTGGGGGTCCTGTCCTGTCCTTGGAGGTCCTGTCCTTGGGGGTCCTGTCCTTGGTGGTCCTGTCCTGGAGGGTCCGGTCCTGTTCCTGGGGGGTCCTGTCCTGGGGGTCCGGTCCTGTCATGGGGGGTCCTGTCCTGTTCCTTGGGGGTCCTGTCCTTGGGGGTCCTGTCCTGTTCCTTGGGGTCCTGCCCTGTCCTTGGAGGTCCTGTCCTGTCCTTGGGGGTCCTGTCCTGTCCTTGGAGGTCCTGTCCTGTCCTTGGGGGTCCTGTCCTGTCCTTGGGGGGTCCTGTCCTATCCTTGGGGGTCCTGTTCCTTGGGGGGTCCTGTCTTATCCTGGGGGGTCCTTTCCTGTCTTTGGGGGGTCCTGTCTTGTCCTTGGGGGTCCTTTCCTGTCCTTGGGGAGTCCTGTTCTGTCCTTGGGGGGTTCTGTCCTTGGGGGGTTCTGTTCTGTCCTTGGGGGGTCCTGTTCTGGGGGGGTCCTGTCCTGTTCCTGGGGGGTCCTGTCCTGTTCCTGGGGGGTCCTTTCCTATTCCTGGGGGGTCCTGTCCTTGGGGGTCCTGTCCTGTCCTGTCCTTGGAGGTCCTGTCCTGTCCTTGGGGGTCCTGTCCTGTCCTTGGGGGGTCCTGTCCTATCCTTGGGGGTCCTGTTCCTTGGGGGGTCCTGTCTTATCCTGGGGGGTCCTTTCCTGTCTTTGGGGGGTCCTGTCTTGTCCTTGGGGGTCCTTTCCTGTCCTTGGGGAGTCCTGTTCTGTCCTTGGGGAGTCCTGTTCTGTCCTTGGGGGGTTCTGTTCTGTCCTTGGGGGGTCCTGTTCTGGGGGGGTCCTGTCCTGTTCCTGGGGGGTCCTGTCCTGTTCCTGGGGGGTCCTTTCCTATTCCTGGGGGGTCCTGTCATTGGGGGGTCCAGTCCTGTTCCTGGGGTGTCCTGTCATTGGGGGGTCCAGTCCTGTTCCTGAGGGGTCCTGTCATTGGGGGGTCCAGTCCTGTCCTGGGGGTCCTATCCTTGGGGTCCGGGGATGTGCGGCCTGGTGTGGTCCGGGGGGGCGGGGTGTATGGTGCGGTCCATCCGCCGCCCCCCCCCCCCCCCTGGCCCATGGAGCACCAGCCGCCACTGCCAGCCTAACAGCAGTCTGTCTGACTGTGAGGCTCAGAGCAACGGGTGGAAGGTGAAGAGGAGGAGCCAGGCCATCCACAAAAAAAGCAGAGCACCTCAGGCAGGACACCACACGAATAGCAGGCCGCCATCCATTCTAAAGGGCACAGACAGGTCAGGTCAGTCAGACTCACAGACCACCAGAGTCTGGTGAAGAGGAGGAGCCACTGAGCCACAGCCAGACACAGGAGTCAGGACACGAGGAGCAGGCCCGGGGCATCTATTTTAGAGTGAGGTCAGCCAGGTTATGGTCCAGTCTGTGGCTGTGCAGACCGAGTGCACCGCACCAGCCCAGCAGAGGCACCGTGACCGCACGCATAGCTGCCAACTGTCCTGTTTTTGACGGGATAGTCCCAGCAAATAGGACCTTGTCCCGGCTAACTTACTCTGCCGGGACTTGTCCCGGCCAGTGGGGGAGGCTGGAGGGTCTGTCTGACCTTTTTATTTCCTAATATCTCCCTGCGCTCCAGCTGCCATGATATTCAGGCTCAGGATGGCCAGGGGGCGCCCTGTGATTGGGCAACATGGCGGGGGCTGGCCTCTGTGCCTGTCCAGTAACGCAGGTGGCGCATGCGTAGGTGGCAGTTTGGAGCCAGACCCTGCCCTCGCAGTATCAGACTGTCACCAGGCATGCTCAGCAACAGCCTTTTCAGCCCCCTGCTGTTCAGCAGCTCCAGACCCGACCAAAATTCTTCTTCCTAACAGTGAGTGTGTGCCGGCAGATAATTAAATTACATCCCAAAAGGGGGTACAAGGAGAGAGCAGAATGCTGTTTATAAGAGTGGGGAACAAAAGACAGATTATACTGGAGAGGTCACAGGGGCACTGGCGCCTGCGGGTGAGTTGAGCAGTGAGTCCACTGCAGTGGTCATTTACAAATGACCATCTCATATGATTTTACAGCTGGACATATCAAACCTAATGACATGTTTGCCATGTTCAGCTGTAAAATTCTGACAGAGTGCGTGTCAGGCCACATTGTCCTTTGCAGGGTGAGGGTGATACCATCCTCACCCTGCAAAGGACAATGTGGACTGACACTCTGACAGGATTTTACAGCTGAACATGGCAAATATATAATACATGTCAGTAAGTTTGATATGTCCAGCTGTAAAATTATGTCAGGAATATTTCATAATTATGCATTTGATGCCCATTGTTTCTTGACAGTGGGCAGAGCCAAAGCACAGGAGGACATGAGAAGCAGCAGTCCTGGGGCATCTATTGCAGAGGTCACGGCGTCGGTGGGTGAGTTGAGCAGTGAGTCCACTGCAGTGCTCGTTTACAAATGACAATCTCATGATTTTACACGTTGGCAATTGAGGCCAGACTTGCATCCCAAATAGATATGGATCTTGTGGTTAGCAGGTTTTCAGAAATCCATAAAATTAATATTGAACACTAATTTAGTGTGAATGACTACATTTAAGTTCAATTATTTATTTTATTTTGGTTCAGTCAGTTATCAGTCCAGGCAGGGATTTGTAGTTGTTTTTGGTGTTTTATTTTAAATGGGGATCGGAGAAGGAAATAGTGGGATACTCCAAATTAACTATTCACAAGATAAAGGACTTTTAATTCTCCATACAGCCAGGCGGTTGATTCATCCTGCCACTTAGGTGAATTTGGAGTTAAGTCTCTATCCAGATGACTTGATTAACTAAATTATCTTCTGGGCTCTTTCCTAGCATCCTCTTTCTCGACCACTGACATCCATCCTCTGACTATCCTACTCCGAGGTGGCCCTCATCAGGTCAGACCCCAATGACACGATCCCCTGTACTCATGATACTGTTTTTCTAGGGTCTCCAGTGTCTCCACCCCCTCAGTCAGCTTTCCTGGACCTATGGGTTCAGCTCTGTTCTCTGGCCCTCAGGACAACCACCTGATGCCACATGCCACTGCGACAGATGAGAAGGCAGCCACCACCCTCCCTTTGGGACTCTGCTCACCAGCCAAAGACCCCGCAGCGCATGTGCTCCTGGCTTTCATACCGTATCCCAGAATGCATCAATGACCCATACCCAAGTAAGGTTGTTTTTGGATGAATACTTTTGCCTCTCTAAAGGTTTTATATTGTTTTTGCAAAGTGTGTGTTTTTCTCAAATCTCTACATGTGTTTTTGATTTTCATGCCTCTGTGGAGCCGTATTTTCTAGTGATTTGATCGTGATAGTGGTTTAAATGGAAAGGCAGGTTCATGCAAACACTAATCATAAATGTATGTTAGGTATGTATTATGCTTAATGCTAAGGTGTGTACAACTTTTTGGGCCTGACCCTTGTAGATTGTAAGCTCTATATCCATGTAGCAAACGTTTATCTTTGCACTGTAATTTGAATAAAGAATCCTTGATTGCTGGGTAATTTCACATGACTGCTACAGTGATTCATGATGTCTATACATGTTCAATAAAGCTTATTTGCCTCTATACAGCTCATGTTTTTTTTTTTTTTTTTTTTTATTTATTTGTCTATATGTAATTGTGTATTTTGAACTTTATCCATTTTGAGGCGTTCTCGCGGACGCCACAAGCGACCGGAAATGACACATTAGAGTGTGCACATGTTCCCGGAAGTCGTACAGCTCCTCGAGCAATACGAACAACAATGGCTCCCCCCCCCTGTACTCCTGTGAACAGCTTGTATTAATTTGCAGGGTAAGTCAGGGAGGGGTAATTATGTCCCTTAGGCAGGGGGGGGATTTGTCAGCTGGTGGGGGGAGGTGGAATGTCTTTTAGTGCACTTCCTGCCTAGCACACACATCAGTTCCTAATTCCAGCTACATTACACTTACTGCATGTGAACATGTTCCAGGATATATATATATATATATATATATATATATTAGGGATAGACCGATATGGTTTTTTCAGGGCCGATACCGATATTTTAGTCACAACGTATCGGTATCGGCCGATATTTTGTACATTTAATGTTTTGAAAAACAAAGACAATTTTTGACACAAATCTGGTACTGAACATGTTAATTTTTGTTTAATGCTTAATGGCTGGCACCCTGTGGTGGGTGGCTGGCTGGCTGTCACCCTGTGGTGGGTGGCTGGCTGGCACCCTGTGGTAATATGGGTGGCTGGCACAGGGGCTGTAGGTGGCTGGCTGGTACAGTGCCTGTGGCTGGCTGGTACAGGGCCTGTGGGTGAATGGCTGTCTAGCACCCTGTCTGTGGCTGACTGGCACCCTGTGGTGTGTGGCTGGCTGGCTGGCACCCTGTGGTGGGTAGGTGGCTGGCTGGTACAGGGCCTGTGGGTGGCTAGCTGGTACAGTGCCTGTGGCTGACTGGTACAGGGCCTGTGGGTGGCTGGCTGGTACAGTGCCTGTGGCTGGCTGGTACAGGGCCTGTGGATGTGGGTGGCTGGCTGGCACCGGGCTGCTGTGGGTGGGTGTATGACTGTGATACACTCCCGCGAGACTAGTCCCGACTCCAGATGAGGCTGTCCAAGGCGAGGGAGGCGGCCTAAGAAGGCAGAATAATGTCACAAAAATATCGGCCAGTTCTGGGGCCGATACCGATATATCGGGAAAAGTGCATATCGCCCCCCGATATATTGGCCTTGCCGATGTATGTGTGTATATATATATATATATATATATATATATATATATATATAGTGTGTGTGTGTTTGTATATATATGTGTGTATATATATCTGTGTGTGTATATATATATATGTGTGTGTATATGTATATGTGTGTGTATATATATATATATATATATATATATATATATATATATATACATATATATATATATATATATATTTATTTTTTTTACCTCCAAACAAATATATATTTGTTTAAATTTATGTACATATATACATACATATACATACATATACAAACACATATTCTATATATTTATGCCCAAAAAAAATATATATCTACCAGAAAATAATATTAATAAAAAAAAAAAATACATACATATATATAAATATATATATCTGAAAATAATCAACAGAAACATATATATAATATATACATACACACTGCAAATTCCTTTTTGCTACTTGTATTTGGCACTTTGTAGATCATAAGACGGCCAATCATGCTGTGCATACTGTATGTCCATAAGCCCTGCCACCCAGAAGAGCCAATCCTAAGGTGGTCACCTCATCCCTTAAACATAGCAATTCCAACCGTTCGGAGGCAAATGGATTGCACATCCTGCATCAAGGGAGTTTCATTAACACAGGAATTTGCCAAAGAACCTGTGTCATTAATATGCGGATGTTTTTAAAGGGATGCGGTGCCAACCAGAGCAAACCCCTTAAAGTGACATTGGTAGCCACTCTAGGTTCCATTTTGTTGACCGTCCTCCAGGCTTGGAGGGAAGCTTTAACCGTAGGTGGGAGTATAGCTAAGTTCCATGGGATCCAAAGATCTCTTAGGAGCATCAGATTAAGGCTAGAGGTAGGTACTAGATGTTTCTCGATTTGTGACCCCAGAGGGGTGCATCGTCATGGGGGGACCAATGTTTAAGCTGATCTAGTCTAGTGGCCAGTAATAGGCGGAGATATCGGGTAGGCCCGCTCCTCCCAGGTATTTGTGGGTTGTGAGTATATTGTATGCAACTCTTGCTTTCTTACCCAGCCAAAGGAATTTCCTCAGTGTGGTTACTAGAGATTGTAGTTGTGCTTTGGTAAAAGGGACTGGGAGGACTCTGAATAAATAGAGAATTTGCGGTAAGATATTCATCTTAATCGCCGAGATTCTAGCCCCCCGTGATAGATTCAGGGAAGCTATCCTTTCTAATTCAGTCGTCAGTTTTTGTTTAAGGGGATCTAGATTTTTCTTGACGAGGTCTGTGGTTTTGGAGGTAATAAAAATCCCTAAGTATGCGATCTTATCCTCTGTCCAGGGGAAAGGGCAGGTGTTGATTCGATTCTGTTTAGTGTCTGGGGGTATTCCCAGGTCAAGGATCGTCAATTTTGTGGTATTAATTTTATAGAATGAAATTTTACTGAATTCATTCAAAATTTGATATGCAGTGGGTAATGAGATTTCTTTTTTTTTCAGCATTAATATAATGTCGTCAGCGAACAAGTTTATCTTATGTTCATAACCGTCAGTGTTAAATCCATGAACATGTCTGTCAGAGCGTAGGGTTGCAGCAAGGGGTTCTATAATTAAATTGAAGACTGTTGGGGACAAGGGACACCCCTGTCTTGTGCCATTGGATATGGTGATCGGTTTGGACAAGGGCCATAATGGCAGAAAATATATTGCCTCGAAGGCCAAATTTGTGTAGGGTAGCCGTCATGTAATTCCAGTTGACCCTGTCAAAGGCCTTCTCTGCATCCAGGGAGAGTAGGAGAGAAGGCGCTTGACTTTTTTTGGCCATGTGTAATACATCCACTATACGTCTATTGTAGTCTGACGTTTGGCGACCCGGTATGAAACCCATTTGGTCGTTTCCTATCAGGGAAGGAACCATCTCCTGTAGGCGCCCTGCAAGCATTTTGGCAAAAAATTTTATGTCTGTATTCAACAGAGATATAGGGCGGTAGTTGCCCGGAAGAGATGGATCCTTCCCTGGTTTTGGTATGGTAACGATGTATGCTCCCAGCATCTCTGCAGGAAAACTAGTCTCGGTTGTGGCTTTATTATAAACATCCAATAAATGCGGAATTAGAATATCACTGTATAGTTTATAATATTCGCTCGGGAATCCGTCAGGTCCCGGGGATTTACCATTGGGAAGTAAGTTTATGTTTTTTTTTAATTTCGTTTTGTGTAAATGGAGCATTAAGTGTAGACAATTGGTGCTCAGTAAGGGATGGTAGTTCTAATTTGTCCAAAAAGGACGATATTTCAGATATGGGCGGGGTGTGAGTGGTGTTGTCTTGGTCAAGATTATACAGTGAGTGATAGTAATTTGCAAATTCATTTGCTATATCTTGGGGATGGGAAAATGTAGTGTTTGTCTGAGGGTTAGTCATGTGGGAGATTTTAGATTTGGTCTGTTTGGCTTTGATTCTGTTGGCTAGTGTTTTTCCTGGCCTGTTAGCGTGGGCGTAGTATGTTGTTTTAAGTTTACGGAAAATCTTGTCATGTTGTATCAGCAAGAGTTGGGGTAGGTCATGTCTCAAGTTATGCAGGATATTACCTAGGGATGGGTCAGGTACCACCTTGTGTTTTTGTTCTAGGGTGTTGATTTGGGACAGTAAATTGGAGAGTTTTTGGTTGTATAATTTTTTCATTTTGGAGTTTTGTTGGATGCATATGCCCCTTATGAAAGCCTTATGGGCACCCCACAAGGACCATGGGCTGGAGACCGAGTTCATATTAAGGCTAAAGAATTCCTGCACTTGCTGGGATACATACTCAGAGTCCTGTCTACAAATGCTCGCAGTTTAGGTAAAAAAATCAATGAACTTGGGTCAATAATGGCATCTGAGAATGTAGATTTAGTGGCTGTTACGGAGACATGGTTTAATGAAAGAAATGACTGGGACATAACCATACCAGGGTACTCTATATACAGAAGAGACAGAGAAGGCAAGAAAGGAGGAGGAGTGGCCCTGTATGTCAAAGATAGCATTAAATCTAACCTAATACAAGTTGGTGAGGCCAACATAGAGTCAGTTTGGGTTACGTTGCAGTTTGCTAATCATGCAGTAACTCATGTAGGTGTGATATATAGACCACCTGGTCAAGTTAAAGAACTAGATGATCTACTAGTTGAAGAAATAGCTAAAATGACAATGAAAGGAGAAGTTATCATTATGGGAGATTTCAATCTTCCAGATATAAACTGGAAAACCAAAATAGCAAGTTCTACCAGGAGTACAGATATTCTAAATTCCCTACTGGGGTTGTCTCTGCAACAAGTGGTTGAGGAGCCAACCCGGAGGGAGGCCATTTTGGATTTGGTATTCACAAATGGGGATTCGGTATATGATGTCATTGTAGGCGAAACCTTGGGATCTAGTGATCACCAGTCAGTGTGGTTTAATATAAGAACTGTGAAAGAGTCACACCACACAAAAACAAAAGTTTAAGATTTTAGAAAAACAGACTTTTCAAAAATGAAATTATTCATAAATGAGTCCTTATCAGACTGGAACGGATTACATGGAGCCCAGGAGAAATGGGACTACTTAAAAGGTGCATTATTGAAGGCAACAGAAAATTGCATTAGACTTGTCAGTAAAAGCAAAAAAAGGAAGAGACCACTGTGGTACTCAGCAGAAGTGGCCCAAATCATTAAAAATAAAAAGCTAGCATTTTGTAATTATAAAAAAACCCAGAGCAATGAAGATAAGGAAATCTACAAGATTAGGCAGAAAGAGGCCAAGCAAGTTATAAGAACTTCTAAAGCGCAGGCAGAAGAAAAACTAGCTCAGTCTATGAAAAAGGGGGATAAGACATTCTTCAGATATATAAATGAAAAAAGGAAATTAAAACAAGGAATAACTAAATTAAAAACAAAGGACGGAAGGTATGTAGAAGAGAATAAAGGGCTAGCCGACTGCCTTAATGAATACTTCTGTTCAGTTTTTACAGAAGAAAAAGAAGGAGAAGGACCTCCACTTGAAAGGATGACTAATGAATCGTTTGATGCATGTGTCTTTACAGAGGAAGACGTTCTAAGATTGCTGTCTAAAGTGAAGACAAATAAGTCACAGGGTCCTGATGAGATACACCCAAAATTATTAAAAGAGCTTAGTGGTGAGCTGGCAAAACCATTAACAGATTTATTTAACCAATCATTAGTAACAGGAGTCGTCCCGGAAGATTGGAAATTGGCAAATGTCGTGCCCATTCACAAGAAAGGTAGTAGGGAGGAATCGAGAAACTATAGACCAGTGAGTCTGACATCAATAGTAGGCAAATTAATGGAAACCCTATTAAAGGATAGGATTGTGGAACATCTTAAATCCCATGGATTGCAAGATGAAAAACAACACGGGTTTACTTCAGGGAGATCATGTCAAACAAATCTTATAGATTTTTTTGACTGGGTGACTAAAATAATAGACGGTGGAGGTGCAGTAGACATTGCATATCTAGATTTTAGTAAGGCTTTTGACACTGTGCCACATAGAAGACTTATCAATAAACTGCAGTCATTGAGCATGGACTCCCATATTGTTGAGTGGATTAGGCAGTGGCTGAGTGACAGACAACAGAGGGTTGTAGTCAAAGGAGAACATTCAGAACAAGGTCATGTTACCAGTGGGGTACCTCAGGGATCTGTACTGGGACCAATTTTGTTTAATATCTTCATAAGTGATATTGCAAAAGGCCTCGATGGTAAGGTTTGTCTTTTTGCTGATGACACAAAGATATGTAACAGGGTTGATGTTCCTGGAGGGAAACGCCACATGGAAAAGGATTTAGGCAAACTAGAAGAATGGTCAGAACTCTGGCAACTGAAATTTAATGTGGATAAGTGCAAGATAATGCACCTGGGGCATAAAAACCCAAGGGCAGAATATAGAATATTTGACACAGTCCTGACCTCAGTATCTGAGGAAAGGGATTTAGGAGTAATTATTTCAGAAGACTTAAAGGTGGGAAGACAATGTAATAGAGCAGCACGAAATGCCAGCAGAATGCTTGGATGTATAGGGAGAGGTATAAGCAGTAGAAAGAGAGAAGTGCTTATGCCGCTGTACAGAACACTGGTGAGACCTCACTTGGAGTATTGTGCGCAGTACTGGAGGCCATATCTCCAGAAGGATATAGATACTCTAGAGAGAGTTCAGAGAAGAGCTATTAAACTAGTACATGGATTGCAGGAAAAAACTTACCAGGAAAGGTTAAAGGACCTTAACATGTATAGCTTGGAAGAAAGAAGAGACAGAGGGGATATGATAGAAACTTTTAAATACATAAAGGGAATCAACTCGGTAAAGGAGGAGAGCATATTTAAAAGAAGAAAAACTACCACAAGAGGACACAGTTTTAAATTAGAGGGGCAAAGGTTTAAAAGTAATATGAGGAAGTATTACTTTACTGAGAGAGTAGTGGATGCATGGAATAACCTTCCTGCAGAAGTGGTAGCTGCAAATACAGTGAAGGAGTTTAAGCATGCATGGGATAGGCATAAGGCTATCCTTCATATAAGATAGGGCCAGGGACTATTCATAGGATTCAGATATATTGGGCAGACTAGATGGGCCAAATGGTTCTTATCTGCCGACACATTCTATATGTTTCTATGTTTCTCACCAACCTGTTCAGTCTGAAGATTTCTAACATTACATCTCCATACTTGCCCCGCTGGTCTCGGAATTCCCTCATCAACAGTCCATTCTATTGCTGCATGGTCGGACCATGTAATGTTTTTAATCTCCGCAGAGGAAGTTCTTCCCAGCAGGTGCCAGTCCACTAGAAAGAGGTCGATCCTAGAATAGGATTTATGACGTACAGAGTAAAAGGTAAAGTCTCTTTCTGAAGCATGAAGGCACCTCCATGCGTCGTAGAGATGCTCACCTTTAAGTAGGTTGAGCAGAGAAATCCTGCGGCCCGTAGAGGAAGCGGAAGTATCTATATCTGGATTTACCGTGAGGTTAAAGTCTCCACATATGACTAGGTTTCCATATTTCTTCTTGGCAACAATTTTGAGAAGTCTATGTAGAAACCTGAGCTGATGCGTGTTTGGCGCATACACTGAGACAAAGGTCATTGGCAGATTGTTGAAGTCTCCTGTAATGATCAAATACCGGCCTTCTGGGTCTGCACACTGTTCTTTCAGGTGGAAGGTGATGGTATTTTTTATGGCAAAAAGGATTTCTTTCTTTTTAGCCAAGGACGTTGCTAGAAAGATGTTGGGGAAGTCTCTGTGGGAACATTTAGGATGGTTTGCAGTCTGGAAGTGTGTCTCCTGGACTGAGAGGATGTTGGCGTTGGAAGATTTCACCTCCTTCCACATTGCAAATCTTTTAACCGGGTGATTTAGCCCATTGGCGTTGATTGAAAGGCACTTAAAAGGCATCACGGTGGGTAGCTGGCTACATTCAGGGGCGATGTGACGTAAGTAAAGTTGCTAGCCCGCTTAGTGGCTAGGAGAATTCCTTGAGAGAGAGGAATAGCAATATGGCTATCTTGTACAGGTTGTGCATTGGAAGAACAAAACAAAAACGAACAGGGATAAGGGGTATGAATCAATAATAAAGGGGACCAAAATATAGGTCCGTAATTAACTACAACAGTTAATAACCATTCTGGGTGAGGAGCCATATGGATTTAGGAAGATCCATTGGCCTGGGGACCGTGAAGATGAGGATGTGTAGTAGGAAAACCATCCGCATGGGTTTTTTTACTTTGTTTTCCTGACCTTTTTTTGGATAATACGTGCCATTCTTCGGATAAATGAGAGGGGCCCGGGCCCCTGTGGTGGGGGTCCTCCGCAGGGAGGAGTATTCCCCATTTTTGAAGCAGGGCAATGCCTTCCTCAAGCGCTGTGACTGTGGTAGAATTCCCACTGTAGGTGATGATCAGGGAAGCGGGGTACTTCCACTTGTGTGGAATTTTGTGGTTTCTGAGCGCTTTGGTTATAGTTGCCAGGTTACGTCGCATCTGTAGGGTGTGTCGTGATAAGTCCGGCAAGATTTGCAGGCCTGCGAACTCTCCCGACAAGTCGTTGGTTTGGCGGGAAGCCGACATAATTTTTTCTTTCGACTGAAAAAAGTGTATACGCAGTAGGACGTCTCTAGGGATTTCTGCTGCCAGGAATGCAGGTTTTGGTAAGCGGTGTATTCTGTCAATGGCAAGTTCTGCAACAGACAGTGAGGGGACTAAGATGGTAAACAGATGAGTCGCATACTGCATCAGGTCAGGGGCTTGGATCGTTTCCGGGATACCCCACAACTTTACGTTGTTGCGCCTGGACCTGTCTTCCAAGTCTGCCACTTTGTCCTTCAGCCAGGCAATATCTTCAGAGTGGTGGTTGTGAGCATCCACCATAGCATTGAAGGACAAAGCATGGTTCCCCAGTGATTCTTCCACTGTATGAATTCTATTCCCCATGTTAGACATTTCCTGTCTGATCTGATGCATACAGGACATGATGTCCGCATGCATTGACGCTTTGAGTGAATACAGCATTTTCTTCAAAGTGGTCTCTGAAGCAGGCTGACCCCCAGTGGGGAAGGATTCAAAGGGATCCTGAGTGTGTGGTATTTGGCTACTGTTGAAGCCTGTTTGCTGCAGGGTGTTACTGTCCATGCTGTGCCACGGTTTGGCTGGGGAGTTAATCCTTCGTTTAGTTTTGGCAGGACTTTTGGAGGATGGGGAGACAGGAGAGGATGAGCTGGAGGAGCCCTCACTGTCTGGATTGCCCACTTTGTAAAGCGGATGGATGGAGATGTATTGCAGAGCTGTGATGAGCTGCTTGCACTGTGCTGTGTGGAGCCGCCACCCTTTTGGAGAGGTCCAGTATTCAGATGTGGCATAGGGTTACTCATTTTACTGAGTTTAGGTGAGTCTCTCCTTCTTCTGGCCATGTATAGGGATGTCACAGGCTGCTTATGGGTCAGTTATTTGAGGCTGGTCTACGGATGGTTTATGCTGCGGGTATCACGGTCCCATCTGGCATGAAAACTAGAGGTCTATGTGGCCATCTGCAGCACCTGTCATCACATCCCCCAGGCTGTAAATTCTGCAATAGTGGACGTATTGAAGGTTGTAGCTTGTGGCCAGCCTGTGGGGACACTGTTGTGGTGGATGAGCGGTGTAGGATGAGCGGTGTACAGTTAGAATGTGGCCTTACCGAGATGCCGATCGCGGCCGGGTGCCGCTTTTAGGCGAGTCCCCGGCTTCTGGCTGTGACTAGGCCGCAATCGTAACTCCGCTCCCGGTAGTCCGATTTTGACAATTTATGGCTTGATGGATTCCTTATGATGCAGGGAAGCTTGCTGCATGAGCGATGATCCTCTAGATGTAGCGTGATCCGAGGATTGCGAGGGATTATATTTGGGATCGGCGGAGCTTTCTCCCGCACGTCCGCCTTGGTTCACTTCCGGCCACGCCCCCACCTTGTCCATATGTTGATGGGGACTTGGGCCTCTTTCCTAGAAGCCAGGCCAGTGGTTATGTCAGCTCTGCTCCCAGGAGACTTTGGGATGTCTGAATGCCTCCTTTAACAAGTGTGCTCCGAGATCATAGCCCCTTCCCTTCTGTGAATGCCCCTCCCTCCTGTGAATGAGTATGGGTTGTGTTAAGCAACAGCTAATTAAAGGAGGTATTACACATAGGGGGTTGGTGGGTGACAGGATTTGGGTGACACCTTGTAAAGGGGGCTTGACCATCCATGAAAACCCCCTGCTCCCCAAACACTGCCCTGGGTGATGTGGATAACCCTTTCACATGGGGACAAGATACTTTGAAGTGGGTGTTTAGGGCCCCCTTTCCCCAATGCAAACCCCATGTTGAGGTCATCACCACTGTGTGGCAACATAGGGCATGGGGATAGATGTGTACATAGATATATGTGTATCACCAGAAACGGTAATCATTGGTCACAAATCTCTAAATGTTTCTTATGTATGTTTTGAGCTTTGTTAACACATTTTTATGGTCTGTTAGTAAAACATAAATAGCTTTTTCCACAAACCCTCCTCCTTCGCCGCTATTATGCAAACATCAAGCTCTTCACCAAGCAGACCATCATGTGCGGCCTCCGGATGAAGCTGTGGAGGAGATTCAAACTCCGCACGTCTGTGCAGGATCTTCAGCGCTCTTGGAGTGACGTTAAGAGGCGCACTCCAAGAGCGCTGAAGAAGGCAGTGGAGAGAATCTCTGGTAAGTCAATATGTGGATTAAATATGCCCAAAGATGTGTGTGTGTGTTTGTGTGGGGGGGGTGTGTGGGTGTGTGTGTGGGCCAGAATCCCCCCTCCATCAACTGCCCAGAATACCTCCCATCAACTGCCCGGAATACCCCCCCCTCCATCAACTGCCCAGAATACCCCCCCCCCCCCCGTGTGTGTGTGTGTGTGTGTTCACAGCCTTTTTAACCCCCTTTAGAATTTGTCATTAAATTATATTTTCTTTATCTTCTGGTTCTAGACACAGCTGACTGGGCCAAGCGGTGGTCTGCTTGGTGAAGAAGGGGAGGAGGTAGCTGCATGAAGCACACGCTGCATGCAATCATGGACAGGGCACTTGAGGCAGAACAGAGGGAGGAAGAGGAGGACTTCCTTTCCTCGCAAGGCCCCTTTTATGCAGATATCATTCCTGCAGGGCCACAAAACACACAGGAGGAAGAGGAGGAGGAGGATTTTGGCAGCAGGGATGTCGAGGATAGCATACAGCAGTCTTCAAGGGATGGTTTTTGATTTCCAAGAAACCCAAGGAGTTGTACGTGGTTGGGGAGAGGTTGCTCCTGCTGACAATGTCATCCTTAGTGACCCAGAGGATTCAGAAGCTCATGCCTCCTCCAATCCTCCAACTTATGTTGCATGGGCTCCCTGATCCTGCAAAGCCTGCGAACGGACCCCAGGATTTGTGCTATCAAAGAGAGGAATAATTACTGGTTGGCAACCCTTCTTGATCCACGTTACAAGGGTAAAGTTGCAGAGCTCATCCTGCCTTCCCAGAGGGAGCAGAGGATGAAACATCTTGAGGAGGCTTGAAAAAAATTTGTGTACTACCTTTCCAGACACTGGGAGGTCAACATTCTCTGGATTTGTTTCTGAGGCATCGTTCAGCCAAAGGAGGAGCGGTGGAGAAGGCGGCCGGCTGACCGATGCCTTTAAACAGTTCTTTAGTCCTCAGCAGCACTCAGGGCTGTTAGGTTTAAGCAACCATCGGCAGCGTTTCCATCATATGGTGCATGAATATCCATGCGCAAGAGTAGACTTGGAGACCTTTCCAGCTGAGCATCCACTGGGTTACTGGGTCTTGAGGATGGACTACTGGCCAGAACTTGCTCAATTTGCAATGGAGCTACTGGCCTGTCCTGCTTCCAGCTTGCTTTCCGAATGGAGGTTCAGTGCTGCTGGAGGTTTTGTGATGGACAAAAGAGTGGATCTGTGCACAGACTCTGTTGACCAGCTGACTTTTATCAAAATGAACCAGTCCTGGATCAACAAGAGCTATCAAGCCCCTGATGCTGATGTAACTGATTGAATTTGCTAGGGGTCTGCCATCCCTTGAAGACTGCATATGCCGCCTATCCTATTCCTCTACCTTGATTCTGCTAGCTTCCAACAATGTTTTTGGTTTAGGTCACCACCAACCCCCAAGGCCTAATTTTTCTGCACTTGTATGACAGGTGTATACAATTTAAATGTCGTATGTAATTTTTAACAGCAGGCTCTGTCCCTGTGCCCTGTGCCCAGCAAGAGTAACTGTGAGGGGTTACGGCCCAATTTTTGTCACCTGACTGTCAGGGAACCATGAACCAGACGTACAACAACAGATAAGTGAAAATAAGAAGCTTTATTGAAAATCAAGCTGTAAAGCAAAAGTCCAAACGGATGGCAAAACCGAAGCAGAGTCTTTGCGAAGCCAGAGGTCAGGAGCCAGGAGGGTAGTCAGACGAAGCCGGGATCAGGAACCAGCAGGGTAGTCAGACGAAGCCAGGATCAGGAACCAGCAGGGTAGTCAGACGAAGCCAGGATCAGGAACCAGCAGGGTAATCAGACGAAGCCAGGATCAGGAACCAGAAGCAGCAGCAGTCTTAGAAGCATGTGAACACAGGAGGACCAAGCAAGGAACTGAAGCCACAGACCTCCTATATATATGAGCTAGGCATCCAGCTCCTCCCAGTGGGAAGGAGGAACCGCAGAGTGGGAGGCTACAAGAAACCCAGAAACCAAGATGGCCGCCAGCACATGTCAAACGAAGGAGAACAGCAAGAAGGTAAGACCATGACAGTACCTCCCCCTCAAGGGCCCCTCCTCCGCGGAGTAAAGAACGGTTTCTGAGGGAAGCGTGCGTGGAAGGCACGGAGCAAGGCAGGAGCATGGACATCTGCGGAGGGAACCCAGGAACGCTCCTCTGGACCATAACCACGCCAATGAACCAAAAACTGCACCCGACTGCGGACCAGGCGTGAGTCCAGGATATTGTTCACCTCATACTCCTCATGATTGCCCACTTGGACCGGACGAGGCCGAGGAACCGAGGAAGTGAAACGATTACACACCAGTGGCTTCAACAGGGAGACATGAAACACGTTGGAGATCCGCATGCCAGGAGGAAGCGCAAGGGCATAGGCTACCGGGTTTACCCTGCGAAGCACTCGGAAGGGACCAACAAAGCGAGGCGCCAGCTTGGGAGTGGGCACTCGAAGGTTGAGGTTGCGGGTGGACAACCATACACGGTCTCCGGCCTGGTAGGAAGGAGCAGGCGCTCGTCTGCGATCAGCCTGGAGTCTCTGGCGCTGCGCAGAGGCCTCAAGGGACTTCTGGATCTGTACCCAAGAAGCACGTAGGACGGAAAGGTGATCCTCCACAGCCGGAATATCCTGGGGAGAGAATACCTCCGGTAACACAGCAGGTTGGAACCCATAATTGGCCATGAAGGGAGACGTCCCAGAGGAAGAGTTCACCGCCGTGTTCCTGGCAAACTCAGCCCAAGGCAGGAGGTCAACCCAATTGTCTTGGTGATCGGAGACATAGCAACGAAGGAATTGCTCCAAGGCCTGATTGGATCGTTCTGCGGCCCCATTGGACTGAGGGTGGTAGGCCGAGGAGAAGGAGAGATGAATCCCCAACTGGGAGCAAAAGGCGCGCCAGAACCTGGACACAAACTGACTCCCCCGATCCGACACAATCTCCTTGGGCAAACCGTGCAACCGGAAAACCTCCCTGGCAAAAATCGTGGCCAACTCCTGTGCAGAGGGTAACTTCTTGAGAGGAACACAGTGGCACATTTTGGAAAACCGATCCACAATCATGAGAATGACCGTATGGCCTCGGGATGCAGGGAGGTCCACAATGAAATCCATCCCCAGGTGTGACCATGGGCGCTCCCCGGTGGCTATGGGTTGCAGAAGGCCCAACGGAAGGTGCCGAGGGGACTTACTCTGGGCACAAACGGAGCATGCCGCTACATATGCGGCGATGTCGGAACGTAGGGAAGGCCACCAGAACAGAAGTGAAACAGCCCAGGACAGCTGATTCTTTCCAGGATGCCCCGCGGTCTTGGAGTTATGGTAGGTTCGCAACAACCGAGTGCGCAACTCCTCAGGCACAAAACATCTGCCGTTGGGTCTCCCAGAGGGAGCACCAGATTGAGCCGCCAAAATCTGCTCACCCAGGGGAGAGGTCAGGCTGGTGCGAATGGCGGCCAGGATCTGATTCGGAGGTATGACAGGTCGGAGTACTGCCGTGATAAGGCATCCGCCCTGATGTTCTTGGAACCGGGTAGGTAGGAGACCACGTAATTAAAACGTGACAAGAACAGAGCCCATCTGGCCTGACGTGGTGTCAATCTCTTGGCCTCAGAAAGGTAGGTCAGATTCTTGTGGTCCGTCAGGATGAGGACCGGAACCACCGAACCCTCGAGCAAGTGCCTCCATTCTTTAAGGGCCTGCACGATGGCCAATAACTCCCTGTCACCAATCTGATAGTTGCACTCCGCGGAAGACAGTTTCCGGGAGTAAAACCCACAAGGCAGCAGAGGACCCTCTGGTGTTCTACGCTGAGACAGAAGGGCGCCTACTCCCGTCTCAGACGCGTCCACCTCGAGGACAAAGGGCAACCCAGGGTTGGGATGCGACAGAATCGGAGCCGACACAAAGGCGGAATTTAGAGCCTCAAAAGCTCGGATGGCCTCGAGCGGCCAGACCTGGGAATTACTGCCCTTCCTGGTCAGATCTGTGAGAGGCTTGGCTAGCATGGAAAAGTCCCTGATGAACTTCCGATAATAATTGGCGAAGCCCAAAAAACGCTGCAGGGAGCGAAGACCACTGGGCTGGGGCCACTGTAAGACAGCCGAAACCTTCTCAGGATCCATGGAGAACCCCTCAGCGGAAATGATGTAACCTAAGAAGGTTACCTGGGATCGGTGAAATTCGCATTTCTCAAGCTTACCGAACAGCTTGTTCTCTCGTAACCGTTGCAACACTCGTCTGACATCCAGAATGTGGGTCTCCATGGATTCAGAATATACCAAGATGTCATCCAAATAGACCACCACACACTGCTGCAACAGGTCACGGAAAACATCGTTGATGAATTCCTGAAAGACTGCGGGCGCATTGCACAACCCAAAGGGCATAACCAAGGATTCATAATGACCGGTCCTGGTGTTAAACGCGGTCTTCCACTCATCGCCCGCCTTGATCCTTACGAGGTTATATGCCGCCCTCAGGTCGAGTTTGGAAAAGACCGTGGCCCCTTTAAGGCGATCGAACAGCTCGGAAATCAAGGGTATCGGGTAAGCGTTCTTGATCGTGATGCGATTGAGACCCCTGTAATCGAAGCAAGGCCTCAACTCACCGCCCCTCTTTTTCACAAAGAAAAATCCAGCCCCTGCCGGGGACGAGGATTTGCGAATGTGTCCGCGTGAAAGCGCCTCCTTCACGTACTCCTCCATGGCCTCATTCTCCGCTACCGACAGTGGATAGACCTTGCCACGAGGAGGAACGGCACCAGGTTGTAACTCGATGGCACAATCGTATGGGCGGTGCGGAGGTAGGGCAACCGCGCGCACCTTATCGAATACATCCCGGTACTCCTCGTATTCAGGAGGCAACAGAGAGTCCGAGGAAGTACACAGCAACTTGACAGGCCCATGGATGCAACTAGCCCCACACTGTGGTGACCACGAGAGGATCTCCGCCGATCTCCAATCGAAAGTCGGATTATGCTTCTGGAGCCAGGGGTACCCCAAGACCACCGAGTAGTGTGGAGACGAAATAACCTGGAAGCAGACCGACTCTCTGTGAACGGCACCAATGGCTATCCCCACTGGAAGGGTCTCATGAGTCACGTGTGGCGGCAGAAGGGGTCTGCCGTCTATCGCCTCAAGAGCCAGTGGAGAACCTCGGGCCTGCAGAGGAATGGAATTGGCGGCAGCGAACACACTATCAATGAACAAACCACCAGCACCAGAGTCCACCAACGCCTGGGTCGTCACTGAGCCCCCGACCCAGGAGAGGACAACAGTGATCAGTGGTTTGTCAACACGGGAAACCGGGGACGAGGAGACTCCACCCAAGATCTGCCCCCGACAGGATCTCAGGTGCGAGCGTTTCCCGGACGGTTCGGACATGCCAACCGAAAATGCCCACCGAGACCACAGTACATGCATCAGCCCTCGCGTCTCCAGAGTACCCTCTCCCCCTCGGACAGGCGAGCAAAGCCCAGCTGCATGGGTTCATCCCCAGCCAAGTCATCCCCAGGAGGCGTGGGGGGAGAGGGAGGCACGGGTGGGACAGCAAAGGCATGCGCCAATCTGTTAGGAGGCCTCCGCAGACTCTCCTTAAAGGAAGGTCTCTCCCTGAGTCTGGTGTCAATCAAAATCAGGAAAGAAATAAGAGACTCGAGCTCCACTGGTAGGTCCTTAGCTGCAACCTCATCCTTCAAGGCATCCGAGAGACCATGAGAGAAAGCAGCGACCAGAGCCTCATTATTCCAGCCCACCTCTGCTGCCAGGGTACGAAACTCAATGGCGTATTCAGCTACGGATCGTGAACCCTGTCTGATGGACATAAGGAGCTTCGCAGCAGAGGCAGCACGAGCCGGCACATCGAATACCCTCCGAAGAGAAGCAACAAAACCGGAAAACTCGGCAACCACCGGATTGTTGTTCTCCCATAAAGGGCTGGCCCAGGCCAAGGCCTTGTCCGAGAGCAGCGAAATTAAGAAGCCCACCTTTGATCTCTCAGTAGGAAAGGCATGTGGCAGCAACTCGAAATAAATGCCCACCTGGTTGAGGAAACCTCGGCACTGAGTTGGCTCTCCCCCAAAGCGTTGTGGAAGGGGGGCAGAACCGGTCATACCCCGAAACACCGCAGGCGCAACAACAGGTGTCGGGGTAGACTCTGGCGCAACAACCGGAGCGGCAGTGGGAGCGGACCCAGGAGCGACAACCGACCCATCGGCAACGGGAGCGAAATGAGCCGTGCGTTCAAGCAGGATTTGCAACGCCACGGCGAACTGACCCAACAGGTGATCCTGCTGATCAAGTCTGGCAACCAGCGTGGGTAGCGAGGATGGCCCTGTACCGTCAAAATTCATGGCTTGGTCCTAATGTCAGGGAACCATGAACCAGACGTACAACAACAGATAAGTGAAAATAAGAAGCTTTATTGAAAATCAAGCTGTAAAGCAAAAGTCCAAACGGATGGCAAAACCGAAGCAGAGTCTTTGCGAAGCCAGAGGTCAGGAGCCAGGAGGGTAGTCAGACGAAGCCGGGATCAGGAACCAGCAGGGTAGTCAGACGAAGCCAGGATCAGGAACCAGCAGGGTAGTCAGACGAAGCCAGGATCAGGAACCAGCAGGGTAATCAGACGAAGCCAGGATCAGGAACCAGAAGCAGCAGCAGTCTTAGAAGCATGTGAACACAGGAGGACCAAGCAAGGAACTGAAGCCACAGACCTCCTATATATATGAGCTAGGCATCCAGCTCCTCCCAGTGGGAAGGAGGAACCGCAGAGTGGGAGGCTACAAGAAACCCAGAAACCAAGATGGCCGCCAGCACATGTCAAACGAAGGAGAACAGCAAGAAGGTAAGACCATGACAATGACAAGTACATGCGATTTCAAATTTGTATGGAATTCTTACCAGCAGGTCCCGTTCCTGCGCCCATTAAGAGTAACTGTGAGGGGTTACGGTGTTCAGGCACCACCAACAGCAAAGGCCCAATTTTTGGCACCTGTTGTAAGATTCTGGTACCTTCGCTACCCTTCCAGCCCATTTCTTCCACATTGCGTTCCACCATTTAGGTAGGTGGAACGCATATAGCTACCTGTCCCTTTAATTCTCATGACGTTATCACTAGGCGCCGCTCTGAGCGGCTATTTCAATCGCCGGCTTTCACTCACAAGGTGTTCGTGCAAACCGCTTGTTATACAGCCTTGTCTGATGCTGCCAAAGCCTCCAGCTATTTCCTGTATCTCGCTACTGATCCTGTATGTCGCTACCTGATCCTTATCTCAATACCGGACCCCTCATCTCTATAAACCAACTAGTGATAAGTACCCCACAGGGGATTCCTTCCTATCAACTTACACTATCTACTCTTGCATACTAAAGACTGTTGCTATCTATGCATTACTATTTCTATAATCTGCACTGTTACATAGATTGCTAGCTCTTGAGTCTACTACCATCTATATCCTTGCACTGAGTTAGCAATTCCTGTACACTTCATCTGCTGTCCCCTACCACCTGTTATTTGTACATGATTGCTAACCTATCTGCATACTATCTATCACCATCTGCTAACACTCCTGAACATTACTATTGAGTGCCTATCATTGCTATCACTACTCACGCCTGTCCTTTCAGCACATCACCTCTATACTATCGTATACAACCTATCACTCCAGGAACATCTTATCTGAGTGCCTGTATATTTGCATGCTGAGGCAGGCTGGGCCACAATGATGAGTCTGGAGAGTTGGATATGGTGATTCAACACATCTCTACACGACTACTGAGTGGAAATTCTGCAGCTGCAAATCCAGTTCACTAAACAAACGCCGGAGCGTTACAGATTGCACGAACCTGAAAAAAAAAATGGATTCAGCAGAATTAGCCACTCATGTGTTACAACTAACACAAAAGGTAGATGCATTAATCCTTTCCCTTGCCGAAGTGAAAAATGAAAATCAGACTTTGAGACAGCAGATAGCCCGTGTTTCACAGCTCACTGCTGCTCAACCTCGTGAGCCCAAAATAAACCCTCCTCTAGTGTTTACAGGTGATCGGAAAAAATTTCGTGAATTTAAAAACGCATGTCAATTGCTTTTTAATTTAAAACCTCGTACTTACACTACAGACCAAATTAAAGTCTGCACCACTATCTCATATTTGTCGGGTGATCCACGGGCTTGGGCAGACTCTCTCTTTGAGAAAAATGACCCTCTTCTTAACTCCTATCCTTTATTCTTAGCAGAACTCGCTAGCTTATATGAAGACCCAAATAGGCAGAGTACTGCTGACAGCCAATTGAGGGCTTTAAAACAAGGAAGGAGACCTGTTGAAGACTTCGTAGCAGAGTTCATAGATGGACCCTTGATTCAGGGTGGAATGATGCATCTTTGCGAACCCAGTTCAGACTTGGGTTATCAGAAGCCGTTAAAGACGAGCTCGCCCGAGCGGATTTACCTGGCACTTTGGATGCCTTAATACAACTCAGCATCAATATTGACAGGCGACTGCGAGAAAGAAAGGCTGAGAAAATGGGAGTACCATTATCCAATCCTTCTCGGGTTTCGCCCGTTGACCCTACTCCTATGGAGGTAGGAACCATACGCCCACCATTATTGTCTACTGAACGAGCCAGGAGAAGATCTGAAAATCTCTGCATGTACTGCGCCTCCCCGGATCATTTGATAAGCGTCTGTCCCCTTGTCCGCAAAAAAGAGGGTGAGTGTTCACATGTCTTGCTGGGGGGATTAACGACTTCTTTTTCTAATCCCTATCTTTTTATTCATTTGACCTTACAGTGGGACCACAATAGGATCACCACCAAGGCTATGATCGACACAGGATCTTGTGGGAACTACATTGACACTAGTTTTGTTGCTTTAAATAAAATACCTATTATTTCAAAATCTAAACCTGTCTCTGTTAGTTTTATTAACGGTATTCCGTTATCTTCTGGTCCAATTACCAATCAGACACAAGCACTCCTTGCTACTGCTAACGAGTCTCATGCTGAGACCACCACTTTTGATGTATTACCTTCACCACATTTTCCCATTATTTTGGGACTTCCCTGGTTACACATACATCAACCAATCATTGATTGGAAAACACGGACTTTAACCTTCCCCTCTCACTACTGCGAGACCACGTGTAACCTTCAATCATATAAAAAAATCCTGTCCATGGTGTCAGATGAAATTCCACCACCGCCATGTTATCAGGATCTATCAGAAGTCTTCCTTGAGAAAAATGCTCAAGTATTGCCTCCCCATAGGGACTACGATTGTTCTATTGATCTACTCCCTAATAGTAAACTACCTTTCGGTCATGTTTATCCTCTTTCTCAGGATGAACTTTCTCATCTCAAGGAATACTTGGATGAGAATTTAGCGAAAGGGTTTATTAGACCCTCTACTTCTTCCACAGCTGCAGGACTTTTCTTTGTCCGCAATAAGGATTTAAGTCTCAGGCCTATTATTGACTATAGGCAATTAAATACCATTACGATAAAGGATCGCTATCCTTTACCTCTCATTCCCGAACTCATTGAACAAGTGCGCGGAGCTACCTACTTTTCAAAATTGGACCTAAAAGGGGCATACAACCTCATCCGAATCCGTAATGGGGATGAGTGGAAGACGGCATTCAGAACCAGATACGGATTATTCGAATATCTAGTGATGCCTTTTGGGTTGTGTAATGCTCCCGCAGCATTTCAGCGATTCATAAATGACATCTTCAGAGACTTACTTGATGTTTGTGTTGTGGTATATCTGGATGATATACTCATTTATTCTCAGTCCTTGTCCGAACATGTAAGACATGTAAGACTTGTGCTATCCAGATTACTCGCACACAATTTATAAGTAAAATTGAAAAAATGCCTATTTCATAAGGAAGAAGTACTATTCCTAGGATACATCATATCTAAGAACGGTATCAAGATGGATATGAGCAAGATATCGTGTATACTGGATTGGCCTGTACCAACAACTCGTAAGGCATTACAACGATTCCTTGGATTTTCAAACTTCTATAGGAAGTTCATCAAGAACTTCTCTTCTATTGTGAGACCGCTCACACAACTTACAAGTGTAAAGAAACCATTCAAATGGTCTGAAGAAGCAAATAAAGCTTTCCGCTTGTTAAAATCAAGCTTCACTTCTGCTCCCATACTACGCCATCCAGACCCATCCCTCCAATACATCCTGGAGGTAGATGCGTCAAATATGGCTGTAGGAGCAGTTATTTCCCAATGACCAACGAATACTTCACCACTCCACCCAGTTGCTTTTTTCTCTAAATCACTAAGTAGCCCAGAGGTGAATTACCCAGTGGGTGAAAAAGAGTTGCTTGCCATAAAACTGGCACTAGAAAATTGGCGACATTTACTTGAAGGTACTCGATTGCCAATACTCATATATACAGATCATAAGAATCTCCAATACCTTCAGACCAACAAGACTCTTTCCCACCGGCAGGTACGTTGGTCATTATTCTTCCTAAGATTCAACTTCCTAGTGACCTACACGCCTGCAGACAAAAACAAAAAAGCGGATGCGCTATCACGGCTAACCGAAGATAACTGCGCCGAAATCCCTTCACTTCCTATAATACCCCATGACCGTATTATTGGTGTTGTTCGTTCCTTGAAGGAAGAGATTCTGCACAGTATAGGACTGGGTTCACCACCACCACAACTAAGTGCTGATGCAGAAGGCTTCCTCTACTTTAACGACAAACTCTACATACCTCCTGGTATGCGTACCAAGATCTTGGAATTATCACATGACGTACCTATGGCAGGACATATGGGTATGACTAAGACATTCAATTTGCTCACCAGGCAATTTTGGTGGCCTGATATGAAGACGTCTGTACAAAAATTTGTTTCCTCATGTGACATCTGTGCAAGGTCCAAAATTGACACTACAAAACCATCTGGTCTACTTTGCAGTCTACCAATACCCAAAGTTCCATGGGAAGTTGTGTCCTTAGACTTTATAGTAGAATTACCACCTTCCAAAGGATTTACTACCATTCTAGTGTCAGTGGACCATCTGACAAAGATGGCACATTTCATTTCTATTCGCAGACTACCTTCATCTAAGGAAACAGCGGAATTACTAGTGAAACATGTGTTCAAGCTACATGGAATTCCAAAGACTCTTTTATCTGACCGAGGTTCACAGTTCATCTCCAAGTTTTGGCAAGCTCTATGTCATATACTACGAATTGAGAGAAAACTTACATCTCCCTACCACCCTCAGACCAATGGACAAACTGAAAGAGTTAACCAGTGCATTGAACAATATTTGCGTTGCTACACCTCATACCTACAGGATGATTGGGTGGACCTCCTCCCTCTGGCAGAATTTGCTTACAATAACGCAACCCACAGTACTACTAAGCAAAGTCCATTCTACCTAAACTATGGGTTTCATCCCACACTTCTTCCACCACGCATACTGCCATCAAGTAACCCAGTAGCCTCTGACTATCTTACCCAAATAAAAGACTCTCTGGGTTTACTTAACACCACCATCTCACATGCTCATAGCCAACAAAAAAGGTACTACGACCTCCGTAGAAGACCTTCTCCTCAATATGCTATTGGGGATCTCGTTTGGCTATCTACGAAAAACTTAAAGATCCCCAGTAAAAAGCTTGGGCCTTTGTTTCTAGGACCTTTCCCAATTGAGAAGCTCATTGGGAGAGCTGCAGTTCAACTCACCTTACCGGCAGATCTTAAAATACACCCCATCTTTCACGTGTCGCTACTGAAACCACATGTTCCCAACCAAGGAATAAGACCTACCATCTCGCCTCCACCTCCAGTACAAGTTGAGGGCGGAGAAGAATTTGAGATTAAGGAGATTTTGGATTCTCGTATCCACAGAGGGAAACTCCAATATCTCATAAGATGGAAAAACTATGGACCCCAAGACGACACCTGGTTGGATACTTCTGACGTTCACGCTCCCAGGCTTATACGAAGGTTCCACTCCAAATACCCGGAGAGACCAGTGCTATAGGCCTTCCGGAGCCGGCCTTAAGGGGGGGGTACTGTAAGATTCTGGTACCTTCGGTACCCTTCCAGCCCATTTCTTCCACATTGCGTTCCACCATTTAGGTAGGTGGAACGCATATAGCTACCTGTCCCTTTAATTCTCATGACGTCATCACTAGGCGCCGCTCTGAGCGGCTATTTCAATCGCCGGCTTTCACTCACAAGGTGTTCGTGCAAACCGCTTGTTATACAGCCTTGTCTTACGCTGCCGAAGCCTCCAGCTATTTCCTGTATCTCGCTACTGATCCTGTATCTCGCTACCTGATCCTTATCTCAATACCGGACCCCTCATCTCTCTAAACCAACTAGTGATAAGTACCCCACAGGGGATTCCTTCCTATCAACTTACACTATCTACTCTTGCATACTAAAGACTGTTGCTATCTATGCATTACTATTTCTATCATCTGCACTGTTACATAGATTGCTAGCTCTTGAGTCTACTACCATCTATATCCTTGCACTGAGTTAGCAATTCCTGTACACTTCATCTGCTGTCCCCTACCACCTGTTATTTGTACATGATTGCTAACCTATCTGCATACTATCTATCACCATCTGCTAACACTCCTGAACATTACTATTGAGTGCCTATCATTGCTATCACTACTCACGCCTGTCCTTTCAGCACATCACCTCTATACTATCGTATACAACCTATCACTCCAGGAACATCTTATCTGAGTGCCTGTATATTTGCATGCTGAGGCAGGCTGGGCCACAATGATGAGTCTGGAGAGTTGGATATGGTGATTCAACACATCTCTACACTACTACTGAGTGGAAATTCTGCAGCTGCAAATCCAGTTCACTAAACAAACGCCGGAGCGTTACACCTGTATAGTACACGCAACTTCAAATTTGTATAGAATTATTACCAGCAGCTCCCATTCCTGTGCCCAGCAAGAGTAACTGCAAGGGGTTGGTTACAGTGTTCAAACACCACCAACACCAAAGGCTGAATTTTTGGCACCTGCATGACAAGTACATGCGATTTCAAATTTGTATGGAATTCTTACCAGCGGGGATCGGTCCTGTGCCCAGCAAAAGTAATTGTGAGGGGTTGGTTACGGTGTTCAGGCACCACCAACAGCAAAGGCCCAATTTTTGGCACCTGTATGACAAGTACATGCAATTTAAAATTTGTATGGAATTCTTACCAGCAGGTCCCGTTCCTGCACCCAGCAAGAGTAACTGTGAGGGGTTGGTTACGGTGTTGAAGCACCACCAACACCAAAGGCCCAATTTCAGTTTTCAGTTCCTGCCGATACTAACCTTCCAGGTCCGCATCACTCCAGCTGGTTTGCATAGCCACCACCCAACCATGGCCAGGTCAGATGATAGCACAGCGCCCCCACTAGATCACTGATAAGAACACATACAACACTTGATCTTTGCCAATTTCAAATTAGTATGGAATTTTTGAGCAGCAGGGCCCGTTCCTGCGCCCTGGCACCACCAACAACCAAGGCCCAATTTTTCTGCACCTGTATGACAAGTTCATGCCATTTGAAATTTGTATGTATATTTGTATATGACATTTTTCCCTTTAGGACATCCGTGAGTACCTATTACTACCTGAGTGTCTGGGAGTACCTATTACTACCTGATTGTCTGGGAGTACCTATTACTACCTGAGTGTCTGGGAGTACATATCAGTGTGTGTGGCAGCAGCTGTGAGTAAGGCAGCAGCTGCAAACAAGGAGAGGGAGAAAGCTGTGTGACTGTGCTCTGTGAACCAATAGCTGTGTGACTGTGCTGCGACTGATTGCTGTGTGACTGTCTCTGCGACTGAGTACCTGGAAAGACTGGCAAGTATCTTTGCGACTGGTGACTGGTGAGTATCTTTGCGACTGGTGAGTATCTTTGCGACCGGTGAGTATCTTGCGACCGGTGAGTATCCTTGCGACTGGTGAGTATCTTTGCGACTGGTGAGTATCTTTGCGACTGGTGAGTATCCTTGCGACTGGTGAGTATCCTTGCGACTGGTGAGTATCTTTGCGACTAGTGATTATCTTTGCGACTGGTGAGTATCTTTGCGACCGGTGAGTATCTTGCGACTGGTGAGGATCTTTGCGACTGGTGAGCATCTTAGTGACTGGTGAGTGTATTAACGACTGGTGAGTGCCCCAGGTTTAGTACCAGGGGAGATAGAGGTAGTGTAGGTAAGGAATAGCAGGTCCTTAACACTATCCCCATAGAGTAGTGGGTAATAATGTCTGACAGGATTGCGGATGCCACTCAGTGCACTTCTTGCGCCATGTATGAGTTCCTTGATGAACCAATCGAGGGCGAATACTGCTGTGCAAGATGTGAGCGACTTGTTGCTCTGGAAGACCAGATCCTGGATCTAGAAAACACAGTGGCAACACTGCGTTGCATCAACAACCTGGAAAGGAGCTTGGACATTACCCATCAGGCGCTGGCAGGGGCCAGCATAGAGGAGGGAGGAGTAGAGGAGACGCAAGCATCAGTGGTACACAGCTGGGTGACCGTTAGGAAGGGTAGTGGGAAGAGTGTCAGGGAGGCCAGTCCTGAGTTGGTGCACCCTAACAAATTTGCCAAGTTGCAGGTTGAGGGGGATATCAGCTCAGGGGTGGCAGAGCTGGAGCAGGCGCCCTCCCCTAGCTGCCAGGGGAGTGGCGGCTCCAGGAAGAAGGGGGGCCATGACTCAGGAAAGGTTAGACAGGTTGTGGTAGTTGGGGACTCAATTATCAAGAGGATAGAGAGGGCAGTCTGTCAAAAAGATCTCGGTAGCTGAACAGTATGTTGTTTACCGGGCGCCTGAGTTCGGCACATCGCGGATCTGCCAGACAGATTATTGTGCGGGGCTGGGGATGACCCAGCAGTCATGGTGCATGTGGGCACTAATGACAAAGTAAAAGGAAGGTGGAGGATCCTAAAGAACGATTTCAGGGACTTAGGTAATAGATTGAGGAATAGGACCTCCAAGGTGGTTTTCTTTGAAATACTGCCTGTACCTCGAGCCACACAAGAGAGGCAGAAGGAGATTAGGGAACTTAACAAGTGGCTGAGGAATTGGTGTAGGAAGGAGGGGTTTGGGTTCATGGAGAACTGGGCTGACTTCTCAGTCGGCTACCGGCTCTTTAGCAAGGATGGGCTGCACCTTAATGGGGACGGTACAGCTCTTTTGGGGAGAAAGATGGCCACCAAGTTGGAGGGGCTTTTAAACTAGGAGACGGGGGGGGGGGAGGGCTCAGAAGTAGAGTCAGTCAGGAGGGAGCAAAGGACTGAAGGCAGTTGTAGAGTCAGCAGCGACAGTAGGTCCACAACGTCAATTGGCAGGTCTGTGCGGGAAAACCTCAGACCAAACAGGAATAAACATAACCACCAATCACGTTTAACTTCCGTAAAACTAAGAGTGGCATATGCTAATGCCAGGAGCCTAGCTAATAAAATGGATGAGTTGGAAATGTTAGTACATGAGGATGACATAGACCTTGTGGGAATAACGGAGACTTGGTTCGACCCCTCACATGACTGGCTGGCCAAGATCCAAGGGTATTCGGTGTACCAGAAGGACAGGGTAGGAAAAAGAGGGGGAGGGGTATGTCTCTATGTCAAGAACAATGTAAGGGTGATAGAGAGGAGTGACATTACGGAAGGCATGAGCATGGATTTAGAATCTGTGTGGGTAGAACTCCATAGGGAAGGAGAAAAGGGAAAAGTAATTGTGGGGGTTTGCTATAGGCCACCTAAACAAGGGGAGGAGGTAGAGCTGGAATTTTTAGCACTATTGGGTAAAGTGGCGAAAGTGGGATCAGTCATCATATTGGGGGACTTCAATTATCCTGACATTGACTGGGAAGAGGGGACTACACACACAGGATAATTACATGTCACAGTTGGTGGACTCTCCGACTAGAGAAAACGCAGTCCTGGATCTATTGATCACTAATGACCCAGACCTAATCTCGGAGGTAGGAGTCCAGGACTACCTGGGCTCTAGCGATCACAGGATGATCACATTTAGTGTAAATAACAATATAACAAGGCAAGTGGGGAACATAAGAACCCTAAACTTCAGAAGGGCAAACTTTCCAAAATTGTACTCATTGATGGAAAGGGTAAACTGGGACCAAACCCTGGGATCACTGACCACAGAGGAAAAATGGGAATGCTTTAGGAACATATTAGGCAAATGCATCTTGCAGTGCATTCCTATGGGAAATAAATTTAGAAGAGACAAAGCCAAACCTGGCTGGCTAAACCGTAGCGTTAAAAAACTTATTAGTGGAAAAAAATTGGCCTTCAAGAAATATAAATCAGAGGGCACAGTATAGGCTTTCGAACAATACAAGGAGGCAAATAAGAAAAGTAAACACGAAATTAAGATGGCTAAAATCAACTTTGAGAGACAAATAGCGGAGGATAGTAAAAAAAAAACAAAGAAATTCTTTAAATATATCAACAGCAAAAAAACTAGGGCAGAGCATATTACACACATAATTAACGATGATGGGAGGATGGTTACAGAGAACACTGAAAAAGCAACCGTGCTGAATGCTTTTTTCTCGTCAGTCTTTACACAGGAAACGGAGGGGTACACTGACCATGACTGTATGGTTAGTAGTAAAACACAGGACTTGCCACTATGGCTAACAGAGGGTGAAATCAGGGAAAGGCTGGATAAACTTAACACAAACAAATCACCAGGCCCGGATGGCGTACATTCGAGAGTACTCAAGAAACTCAGTAAGGTTATATCTAGACCACTGTTCCTGATCTTTGCTGACAGTATTAGGACAGGAGATGTACCAGGGGATTGGAGGAAAGCTAACGTGATTCCGATATTCAAAAAGGGGCAGTGGCATATCCCGGGAAATTATAGGCCTGTCAGTTTGACATCAATAGTATGTAAACTTCTGGAGGGGATGATAAGGGACTATATCGTAGAGTTTGCTAAAGACAACAACATCATCGGCAGTAATCAGCACGGGTTTACAAATGGGCATTCTTGTCAAACCAATCTCTTAACATTCTACGAGGAGGTGAGCTGTGAGCTAGATAGGGGCAGACCAGTGGATTTTGTGTACTTGGATTTTGCTAAGGCGTTTGATACAATTCCCCACAAGCGCTTAATTTATAAAATAAGGTCTGCAGGTATCGACAGCAGGGTTTGCTCTTGGATACGGAACTGGCTAAAAGGGCGTGTCCAAAGGGTGGTAATAAACAGTGCATACTCAGACTGGTCTGAGGTAGTAAGCGGGGTCCCCCAAGGCTCAGTCCTGGGACCAACCTTGTTCAATTTATTCATAAACAGCATTGAGGACGGGATCAGTAGTTCGTTATCAGTTTTTGCAGATGACACAAAATTGGCCAGGGCAATAACTGCACAGCATGAAGCAGATATCCTACAGAATGACCTGGACAAAATAACAGAGTGGGCAACGACATGGCAAATGAGGTTTAATGTGGAGAAGTGTAAGGTTTTGCACTTGGGGACTAAAAACATAAAAGCACAATACACGTTAGGAGGGGAACCCTTGGCGGAATCAAAAATGGAGAAAGATCTGGGAGTCTTGGTTGATGATAGATTAGGCAATAGCATGCAATGTCAAGCGGCAGCTGCCAAAGCCAGCAGAATATTAGCATGCATAAAGAAAGGGATGTATTCCAGAGATAAGACTATAATCCTTCCACTTTATAAAACTCTGGTCCGACCGCATCTGGAGTATTCTTTCCAGTTCTGGTCGCCAGTCCTCAGGAGGGATGTGTTGGAGCTGGAGAGAGTCCAGAGAAGGGCAACTAAACTGATTAGGGGATTGGAGGACCTTAATGAAGAGCATCTGCAATCGCTTGATTTATTCTCCCTGGAGAAGAGACGACTGAGGGGGGACATGATAGCAATTTATAAATATCTCAATGGGGATCTCAGCTTAGAAAAAAAGCTGTTCAGTCGAAGGGATTGCACGAGGACTCAAGGGCATACAATGCGATTAGAGGAGAAGCGTTTTAACCTCAGGCAACGTGGGGGGTTCTTTACTGTGAGGGCTACAAGATTATGGAATTCTCTACCACAAGAGGTGGTTTCTGCGGGAAGTATGGTGGCTTTCAAAAGACTCTTAGATGTACATCTCAAGGATCAGAACATTCAGGGCTATGTGAGATTATTACAGCCACACACACCTACACAGGTTGAACTGGATGGACTATTGTCTTTATTCAACCTCACCTACTATGTAACTATGTAACTAGTATTGCTGCAGCAGGCTACATATATCGTAGAGATGCACTACTTTACAGGCACATTCAGGGGACCCCCCAGGTACGATATTTGAAGGAATTTTTTATTTTTATAGTTTCACTTTATGCCTCATTAAAATCAGTAAATCACTGCTCCTTTGAAAAAGGATCACTTTTAAAAACTTTTTTTGCATTGCTACATGTTCTTCAGGTCAGTGTCTGAACCCCATACACTTTTTTTGGGGCAATAACTTGCATTTAAGCCTTCAAATGAGGTTGTTTGATTTTCAAGGTTTGAGCTCCATAGACTTCAATGGGATTTGTTTGTTCGAACCAACTTTTCTTCTATTCGTGGTGTTCTGGTGCAAACCGAACCGGGGGGGTGTTCGGCTCATCACTAATGGTAAGCAGAAACAGTTAGTTTTATAGATGTTAATTTGAAATTACTTTGGGGGTATTGTGGAGCCTAAATAATGTTTTTGTGTTTTTGGTTTCTAAATTTGGCTCCTTTGGTTCCAAACACTTCTGTCTGAACAGTTTGGGAGCAATATGGTAACAGTCAACTACTCTTGAGGGAAGATGTACCAGCAATGTTTTGAACTACTCTGAATTGTATGGTACCTTAAAAAATGGTGTGATTCAAGTGACCTGAAAGTAGGAGGCACTACATTCTTCTAGTATGGGGGGTGTGCCCCATTGTGGATGGACAGTGACCTCCTGGTTCTAAACATGGCCAATGAATCTCATTAATGTCATTGCTCCTGTATGTACTGAAATGTAGGGGCATTTAGTATATTGCTAGCATGTGGATAAGTAGCTGGATATTTGTGTCCTAAAATTGTGTCTAACCTGTGCTGTTCGTTTTTGTAGAAACCAGTGATAAGGAGCTGGAGGCTCAGCCCTCTCAGGGCCGCTGTAAGTACTTTGCCTGTCAATGTGTTCTGTGTCTTTGTTCTAACTTGGAGCACTGCATTTTTTGGTGTATTTTTTTCTCTTTTGTGGTTTATGTAGCTTCAGCGAGAGGTGAGGAGGGGGGGGCGAGGAGGAGGAGGAAATGGAGGAGGCATGGGAGGAGGCAGCAGAGGAGGAGGAGAGGGAGGAGGGGGCGACAGGTGCTGAGAGGGGAGAGGAGGACACCTGCCCTGAATGTAAGTACCCTCCATGTGTTTGTGTCTTCTCTGGGTCCCTGTTTTAATTGTAAGGGCTGCAATGTTTCAGTTTGTCTTGATTTTGGTTTATGTAGCAGCAGGCATCTATGATGTTGGGGAGGACAGGGGAAGAGGGGAGGCTGCCTCCACAGCCCACTGTAACTACCTTCAATGGGTTGGCCTACTTTCTGTGTCCCTTTTCAAAATCGCTGTTATTAAATAATCGTATTTATTTTTTTTTGTGTTTCTAGTATCTGGGGGGGGGGGAGGAGGAGGAGGAGGCGGTAGGCTCCCCTCAAGCACACTGTAAGTACATTCAATGGGATTCTAACATGTAAAGTGTGTGCTAATGTGATGTGTATATGTGCAAATGTACATTTGTGAGAGATCCAGCATATTTTAGCTAGATGTGACAAGAAGGTTGAAGTGGAGTTTGACATGGAGGACAAGGATAGAGAATATCCCAAGAGGTACCAATGTAAGGCTGGTCATCCTGGATTTTTTAGGATCTTCTAAGAATGACCACTAATTTCAAGTTTATTTTGGGCAACACAGTCAATGTGGAGAGGGTAGTGGTTAACTTTGCCGATTGGAAGGTGGTAGTGGGGAGCATTACTGGACATTTTAGTCTTTAGTCGGTTTCTGAGGCCACCCTCCTTTAATTCGTGGTTGTTTTCCCTTAAATGTACATGGCGTTCTTTGTAACTCTATTTTCTCTTTTGCCGTGTTAACCTCATCTTGTCCTGGTGTTTACAACATTCAAAATGGGGGTGGTTTGGCTTCATTATTGTGCATGTTTTTCTCAAATTTCCAAATGCCAAACCCTTGGTATCTAACAAATTGGAGTTCACATTTTTTTATGTTTTTGTTGAAGGTTCTGACAACCAGAGGCCATCAGCCTCTGAAGGCCATGGCCAAGTTGTTGAAGGTAAGTAATCTGTGCTTTTGCTATAATGTCCAAAATTTGTTAGGGTAGAAAGTCTCAATGTGCAGACTCAGAGCAGATTAAAGTAGTTGTAAAGGCAGCAGTCTTTTTCTGTTAATGCATTCTTAGTATTAGGATTAAAAGTCTGTTGTGTCACAACTTATGTGCATCAGCCCCCCTTATACTTACCTGAGCCCATCTCACTCCAGCAATGTTGCAGGAGACAATTGTCTGGTCCAGACTCTCCCTCCTCCTTGGCTGAGATGGCAGCATGGCAATATTGCCTCCTGCTGCTGTCAGTCAAAATCATTGAGACAATCAGGAGAGAGGGGTGGGCCGGGCCAGCTCACAGTTTAGTGCCTGAATGAACACAGGGAGCTTGGCTTCATCTCAGGTGCCTCCATAGCAAGCTGCCTGCTGTGGGGGCAATCAACAGGAGGGAGGTGCCCAGAGGGGTGGAGAGGGACCTGTGAAGAGGAGGATCAGGACTTCTCTGGGCAAAACCACTAAACAGGTGACATCGGGTAAGTCTAACCTGATTGTTTCAGACCCGGCTTGTCCTGACCATCCTTTGCTCTCCGCCTGCACCCCCCGGCTAGTCCTTTGACCTCCGCTCCTGTCTGCTCCTACTGGCTCCTGAACTACTGATTGGCTTCTGAATTTGACGTCCTTTTTTTCCCACAAACAGAGCTTTCTTTTGGTGGTATTTGATCACCTGTGTGATTTTTTGATCATGCGCTATAAACAAAAAAAAGAGCGTCAATTTTGCAAAAATAGCAATATTTTTCACATTTTTTTTAATGAAATTCCCCAAAAAAAATGTAAAAATCAAAATTTTTTAACATTTTCGGCCAATTTGTTTTATGCTACATATGTTTGGTAAAAAAAAAAAAACGCAAAAAGGCGTATTTTGATTGGTTTGCGCAAAAGTTATCGTGTTTACTAACAAAGGGAAAGATTTTTGTCATTTTTGTTGTTTTTTTTTTTTAACGCGTAATCGTAAGGCGACGATCTGCGATTTTTTTGTGGGACTGCAACATTTGGGCGGACAGATCGGACCCTTGACTGACATTTTTGACACTTTTGGGGTTACCAGTGACATTTCTACAGTAATCAGTGCTATACATATGCACTGTTACTGTAAAATTACACTGGCAGTGAAGGGGTTAACTTTTTTTGAGAGGGAGGGGCTGTGTGTGTCCCTAGGGCCATGATTCTAACTGTGATTGGCTGTGGCTCGGGCTGTAGGAACAATGATCAACGGTCCTACATAGTAGAACCGTGTGATCATTGTTTCTACACAGGGGAGAATGACAGGCAGCTTGTTTACACTAGCCGCCTGACTTTCTCCCTCTGCAGCGCAGCGGCGATCGCAGAGTGACCAGCGGACATCGCGTCCGCTGGTCACACACGCGGGGGGTCCGTGACCACGCGGGAGCGGGGGCGCGCGCTCGCTCCCTAGACCCTCACAGGCTAGCGACGTAGATCTACGTCACTTTGCCTGTGAGGGGCTGACTGCCGACGTAAAACGTCGTTAGGCAGTCGGCAAGTGGTTAAGACTACATGCTTCTCCCGGAAGCAGGAAGCTTGAAGTGTGGAAATCAGCTTCAGCACTGAAAAGGTGCAAAAAGCACCCTTTTAGGGGAGGGTGGAGGGGGAAGGAGAGAGGGTGGATATGGTGGGGATATAGATGAGAGGAGTGGGGTTTGAGGTTTTCCATGACTGCCTAACCTCCATTTTGTTTGGTGAAATTAATTCTTAATCTTTTTTTTTCTCTCTCTCTTCACACAGTTTCTACAGACAGAAGTGGGGCTGCTCAGGAGAGCGATCAACCCCCGAGCAATGTCTTCCTCTGTCTACCAAGTGATGAGTCTCTACAATGTGTCTCTTTAGATCTATAGATAGCGAGAGGGAGAGAGAACTCAATCTACATTTTGTTTGGGATAGAGAGAGATGTGTACACATGTATCCTGGGAAGCAATTGAACACAACACATACCATTGTTACAAATGTTTGTTTATCTTGACCTATTGAGGGTGACATGGCAAGCCTTTTACATTGCTTTGGTTGAAAAGCTACTAAAAATCAAAAGTCATCTTGTTGAACTTTTAGAACACTTTCCCCTAGAAGTTTTATGTCTAGGCTTATGGCCCCTTAAAGCTGGAGCATCTAGGATTTACCTGTTAACCCGAACAAAGTGCTTCCTCCACTGTGATCTCTACCATCTTCAGGCTTCAATGCTAAGAGATAAAAGACCACACCTTAGCTTACTAGGAGCTGGGCCTCCTCCCTTCCAACACATCTGATTACTCAAACCATCAAGTCAATAGGAAGCTCTGATCCTGTGTGGATCGAATTGGACAGCATTCCCAACAAATATATATCCATAGAGGTTGAAGTTCAAAATGTCTTCTTGTTGGCAAAGGAATTTGCCTTACACCTGCCCCAAACATGTTTGTGGAATAAGCATTTGAGTGTAACTATGTACCAGCAATCTATCATGCTTGAGCAAGAATGAGCAAATATACTCCAATGCCTAGTTTTTGATGCCTTGGTTTTGTCAATCATTGGTTTCAGCATTTTGCCTCAAGGTAATTATCTTGTCTCTTTCTCCCCAGGGATGACAGACATAACACTGCCAATTGCACTCCGGGCACTGAGGTGTTGCAGTCAGAATACCCTACTTGGAGCGGCTGACGAGGGTTGACCCCTTTGTTCAGGACTGTGCCCAGTTATAATTTTTTTACCCTGTTAATTTTCTAATTTTATAAATAAATATTTTTGTTACAAAAGAAATTAGTTTGTGTGTTTTTCCCCCTAGAAACTACAAACCAAATACAACACACAACTTATTCAGAGTGGTGGGGGCTGGAATTGGTTGTGTGTTGGATTTGGTTTGTGTTCTCCCTGAGAAATTAATTTGAGAAGAATTAGAAAGGGACACCTTTTAGGGTTTCATTATGTGAAGATTGTGTTTAGCAATTAGAAATGTAACCACATGTTTGCAGGAAGAGAAGCACCTGTGTAGAAAGGCCTACATTAACAAGCCAGGGCCATTTCTTGCCCAGCATCACCCACAAAATACAATATATAACCTAAAAATAAATCTGATTGAAAATATATTTATTACAAACAATATTCAAATTACAAACAGTAATGACAAACACAAATCCACCCCAAAAAAAACTATTAGAAATGTAAACAGAAAATTATAAAAAAATAAAAAAAAAACATCAGAAATACAGTGGGTACGGAAAGTATTCAGACCCCCTTAAAATTTTCACTCTTTGTTATATTGCAGCCATTTGCTAAAATCATTTAGGTTCATTCTTCTTCCTCATGAATGTACACATAGCACCCCATACTGACAGAAAAACACAGAATTGTTGACATTGTTGCAGATTTATTAAAAAAGAAAAACTGAAATATCACATGGTCCTAAGTATTCAGACCCTTTGCTGTGACACTCATATATTTAACTCAGGTGCTTTCCATTTCTTCTGATCATCCTTGAGATGGTTCTACACCTTCATTTGAGTCCAGCTGTGTTTGATTATACTGATTGGACTTGATTAGGAAAGCCACACACCTGTCTATATAAGACCTTCCAGATCACAATGCATGTCAGAGCAAATGAGAATCATGAGGTCAAAGGAACTGCCTGAAGAGCTCAGAGACAGAATTGTGGCAAGGCACAGATCTGGCCAAGCTTACAAAAAGATTTCTGCTGCACTTAAGGTTCCTAAGAGCACAGTGGCCTCCATAATCCTCAAATGGAAGACATTTGGGACGACCAGAACCCTTCCTAGAGCTGGCCGTCCGGCCAAACTGAGCTATCGGGGGAGAAGAGCCTTGGTGAGAGAGGTAAAGAAGAACCCAAAGATCACTGTGGCTGAGCTCCAGAGATGCAGTCAGGAGATGGGAGAAAGTTGTAGAAAGTCAACCATCACTGCAGCCCTCCACCAGTCGGGGCTTTATGGCAGAGTGGCCCGACGGAAGCCTCTCCTCAGTGTAAGACACATGAAAGCCCGCATGGAGTTTGCTAAAAAACACCTGAAGGACTCCAAGATGGTGAGAAATAAGATTCTCTGGTCTGATGAGAACAAAATAGAACTTTTTGGCCTTAATTCTAAGCGGTATGTGTGGAGAAAACCAGGCACTGCTCATCACCTGTCCAATACAGTCCCAACAGTGAAGCATGGTGGTGACAGCATCATGCTGTGGGGGTGTTTTTCAGCTGCAGGGACAGGACGACTGGTTGCAATCGAGGGAAAGATGAATGCGGCCAAGTACAGGGATATCCTGGACAAAAACCTTCTCCAGAGTGCTCTGGACCTCAGACTGGGCCGAAGGTTTACCTTCCAACAAGACAATGACCCTAAGCACAAAGCTAAAATAACAAAGGAGTGGCTTCACAACAACTCCGTGAATGTTCTTGAATGGCCCAGCCAGAGCCCTGACTTAAACCCAATTGAGCATCTCTGGAGAGACCTAAAAATGGCTGTCCACCAACGTTTACCATCCAACCTGACAGAACTGGAGAGGATCTGCAAGGAGGAATGGCAGAGGATCCCCAAATCCAGGTGTGAAAGACTTGTTGCATCTTTCCCAAAAAGACTCCTGGCTGTATTAGATCAAAAGGGGGCTTCTACTAAATACTGAGCAAAGGGTCTGAATACTTAGGACCATGTGATATTTCAGTTTTTCTTTTTTAATAACTCTGCAACAATGTCAACAATTCTGTGTTTTTCTGTCAGTATGGGGTGCTATGTGTACATTCATGAGGAATAAGAATGAACCTAAATGATTTTAGCAAATGGCTGCAATATAACAAAGAGTGAAAAAAGTTTAAGGGGGTCTGATTACTTTCCGTACCCACTGTATAAACAAAAAAATAAATAAAAACAAAAAGCCCAAAAGATGAAAACACAAAAAACCTCAAACACGAGGTGGCGGCTCAGGAGGTGGGGGGGGGGGGCTGCTGCTGTTGCTGCTGCTACAGCAAAAGCTGAAGCAGATGCTTTAGCTGTGGCTGGGCTATGGCTGTACCAGCCTCAGGTACTCCAGCTGTTGTTGCTGCTGCTGCTGGGGGAGAATCTGCTGCTGCTGGGTGTGTGAGGGGAGTGAATATGAGGGAGGGATTGTGAGGTGTTGTTTTGAGGTGTGGGGCAAGGTGGAGTGTTGGACTAGGAGGGCCTGTGTTGGGTAGAAATGTTGAGGATCTGTGGAGGAGTGGTGGGAGGGGGCCTGGACAAGTGTGGTTGGGAGGGAGGGCTGGGATATATGGGTTGGGAAGGTGTGTTGTGAGGAAGCTGAGGAATGGGTGGACATATTGGGGGTGTTTTGAAGGGGGGGTGTGGACCAGATGTGAGTTGGGTGTGTGAGGACATGGTGGGAAAGGAGTCTTGCTGGTTTTAGTGGTGAACATTTGAAGGGGTCTGGGAAGTTCTGGGATTGGCTATGTGGTGATTCGTCACCTCCCCAGCTGGCTGCCCAGTGTGCGGCAACACTTTCGTGGGCCTCCAATAAACACTACCTGCTGGGTCTGCAGATTGTGCTGGTTGGGAGGCCTGTGGCCTGTGGCAATGTTGCCACTTGATATTCCAAAAGGTGGAGGATGGTGTTTACGGCTGTCACTTGGCAAAAGGCCAAATGTAAAATGAAAAGGAAGAAAAAACATCAGGAAACACATTGGCAAGCCAACAGCACATGAGAAAAGCTGACACTAACCAAAAATTGCATACCCCCCCCCCCAAAAAAAAAAAAAAAAGAATAAGGGGGTCCCTGTTCAAAGGGTTAATGTGCAAATCAGGTGTGCATTTTGACAGGCATTTACATAGGAAACAGAGACAAAAGAATGAAAAACACAATTTTTCAAATTTGGGGTCTAGCTCCATTGATAGCCATTCACATTCTTCTGTCAGACAAATTAGATGTGTTGAAACCCACATACAATTGGCATGTGTGAACTGAATCGCAAGGTGAAAGAGGAATTTTAAAAGCCATGGGGACCAAGCTTTCTGTGTGAGTATCATGGTCAGAAATGTGGTTTGTGGGAAGCAGGGGTTAAAAAGGTATTACCCGAAACAGGAAGGAGAGGAAAATTATAAACAGGATGTGAACCCAATTTCCATGTGTCTTCATAAGAATTGCAAATGTGTTTGGAAGCAGACAGCAGAAAAATCAGAGGCACCTTAACCACTTGGAAGGATTATATCATAATATATAATGGCTGCGCTCTACCAAATAGATGAATTGAATGAATAAATAAATGTAAAACTATTGACAAATAACACTATTTTAAATCCAGCACATAAATGCCGTGTATGCAAGTAGCAAATTGATAGTGTCAAATAAATATGGTGTAAAAATCAAGTGCAATAACTTATTTAGCAGCAATCATATACAGTAAAGTTGGTGTGCACATACAAATGAATTGATATAATGAATGAATAAATAATAATATATGTATAAATAAATAAGTGATCCTAAAGTGCAAAGTGACTAACTAAGTAGATAGTGCAAACAAAAGTCCCAACAATAGATGATAATGGACCACAGGAAAAAGTCCAAATAGCACCGTCCAGATAGGTATGGAATATCTGATAGATGCTATGATAGCACTTCTTCTAGTAACAGCACCTCCACCAAAAAGCAGGACCACCCGGTGTGTCAAACTGCTTACCAGATATGACAGACCCCTAAATTATAGGGGGTCAGTAGAAGCCTTGTTTCACAGGTATAAAGACAGGGTATAAACCAATTTCCACTGTATTAATCCAGCCGAGTATAAATGATCCACCTTGGGGTATTCTCAATGCCAGGATTCGAAGCTCCCATTAATCGTATAAAGATGACAAGAAGAAACTCCCATTGTGAAGTATATCGGTACGATGATTTTATTAAAAGAATCACACTTGCATTGTGGTTTCTTTGTTACAGCGTGTAAAAGACATACAAGCCGAAAAGCCAGGTGAACACCGCTTCCGCATTCCGGTTTGCGTTCCACCGGGAGCCGGAAATGACGTGGCAACGTGATTGTGATCAGACGTCCTGATGCGTTTCGTCAGCGCGCAGCTGACGTTCTCAAGGGTCATGTGATCGCATTTGCGTCATGTGTATAAATACAGAACGCCCTCATTGGACAGCCAATCCACCTATAATTGTCAACAATGGCACGCCCACCTAGAAGCAGCAGCGCCATCTTTTTGGTTATAAAGGGTCCGTGAATGGCTTCTATATAAGTGTATAGGTAGCGGCAAGGTTATTGATTATTGCTAATCCAAATTCATAATTGTAATGGGCAGGAATAGTTATTGTCCATGAGGTGAAGTCCCAATCTATTAAACAGACTAGATATATTAAAATGATAACAGACTTTAGAATTAAAATACATTGTTAATAAAAAAATATAAAAAAATATATATATATAATAAATTTAAAAAGGTATATTATGTCCTGAGCCTTTCCTTAAATATTAACCTTCCTAGCGGTATTCCCGAGCATGGCTCGGGGTTAAATTTCAGTGCCAAAAGTGGTAACCCCTGAGCCACACTCGGGGTACCGCGATGAAGTACCCTAGTCTGTTTAATACATTGGTACTTCACCTCATGGACAATAACTATTCCTGCCCATCACAATTATGAATTTGGATTAGCAACAATCAATAACCTTCCTGCTACCTATACACTTATATAGAAGCCATTCAAGGGCCCTTTATAACTAAAAAGATGGCGCTGCTGCTTCTAGGTGGGCGTGCCATTGTTGACAATTAGAGGCGGATTTGCTGTCCAATAAGGGTGTTCTGTATTTATACACATGATGCAAATGCGATCACATGACCCTTGAGAACGTCAGCTGCGCGCTGACGAAACGCGTCTGGAGGTCTGATCACAATCACATTGCCACGTCATTTCCTGCTCCGGGTGGAATGCAAACCGGAATGCAGAAGCGGCGTTCACCTGGCTTTTCGGCTTGTATGTCTTTTACCCGCTGTAACCAAGAAATCACAATGTAAGTGTGATTCTTTTAATAAAATCATTGTACCAATATACTTCACTATGGGAGTTTCTTCTTGTCATCTTTATACGATTAATGGGAGCTTCGAATCCTGGCATTGAGAATACCCCAAGGTGGATCATTTATACTCGGCTGGATTAATACAGTGGAAATTGGTTTATACCCTGTCTTTATACCTGTGAAACAAGGCTTCTACTGACCCCCTATAATTTAGGGGTCTGTCATATCTGGTAAGCAGTTTGACACACCGGGTGGTCCTGCTTTTTGGTGGAGGTGCTGTTACATAGGATCTATCAGATATTCCATACGTATCTGGACGGTGCTATTTGGACTGTTTTTCCTGTGGTCCATTATCATCTATTGTTGGGACCTACTTAGTTTGTCACTTTGCACTTTAGGATCACTTATTATATACATATATTTATTCATTCATTATATCAATTCATTTGTATGTGCACACCAACTTTATATGATTGCTGCTAAATAAGTTATTGCCCTTGATTTTTACACCATAAATGGATTTTTGTAAGAACTTACCGTAAAATCCTTTTCTCTTAAGCTCATTGACAGACGTAGTCTTCTTGATTCTCAAGAGCTGGGTTATGTTGTCTCCGCAGGAGTAGGACTAGGCAGAATGACAAAACGTTCTGGCTCCACCCTAGGGGGCAGTCCCTGAGGGTATATCCTCCCTCTCTCTGCTACAGGGAATCAGTTCTGTTTAAAGCAGTACAGAGAAATTAACCCAACCCAACTCAATGATAGAGGGGCGGGTACTACGTCTGTCAATGAGCTTAAGAGAAAAGGATTTTACGGTAAGTTCTTACAAAAATCCATTTTTCTCTATCGCTCATTGACAGACGTAGTCTTCTTGATTCTCAAGAGCTGGGACATCCAGAAGCAGTGCCACAAATGAGGGGTGGGATTGACAAAATCAAATCCAATCTAGTAGGCCCAACCGGTGCCAAACTAGAAGTTTTAAAGGCTCATTATAAACAAAGAATGAGACTAAAGAAAAATTTTCCAACGGAAAAAACCCTCGAGGTAGACCACTGGTCTCCTCAAATTGCGGCCTGCAAAACCTTGCGGCCAAATGAGGCATCAGACGATGCCATTACATCAACTTTATAATGTTTAGAGAAGGTATGCACCGACGACCAGGTAGCCGCCTTGCACACCTGGACCACTGACGCCTGATGGCGAAAGGCCCATGACGCACTAAGTGCCCGAGTGGAGTGCGCCTTAACAGGGAACGGGGGCTCCCGACCCTTAATAGAATAAGCCTGCACTACCGTCTGTTTGATCCATCTGGAAATGGTCACGGCAGATTCAGGCAACCCCTTTTTGGGTCCATCTGGGATCACAAAAAGTGAATCCGTCTTGCGAAACGAGTCTGTCGTTTTCAAGTATACCCTGATCGCCCGGACCACATCCAAGGAGTGCAAAGCAAATTCCCGAGGATGACTGGGCTTAGGACACAGGGAAGGTAATACAATTTCTTCATTCAGATGAAATTCTGAAACTACTTTTGGTAGGAAGGATGGATTCGGACGAAGAACCACCTTATCTCTATGAACCACCAGATATGGTGAACGACAAGATAATGCGGCCAGTTCTGACACCCTGAGTGCAGAAGTAATAGCCACCAAGAAGGCCACCTTCTGGGACAACGTGGGTAGAGGAATCTCCCTAATATCTTCAAAGGGAGGTTTCTGAAGAACCGACAACACTAAATTAAGATCCCAGGGGGGTAACGGCGCGTGCACTGGCGGAGCCAGATGTCGCACCCCCTGGATGAAATTCCGCACCAAGGAATGAGTAGCCAAAGGCTTCTGAAAGAAGATGGCTAATGCTGAGACCTGACCCTTGATAGTACTCAAGGCCAGTTTCTGCTCAACCCCTTGTTGCAGAAAAGCCAATATTCGACTAATCGAATAAGACCGAGGACGGAACCCCAAAGGTTCACACCATGCAATGTAGGACTTCCATGTGCGATGATAAATCTTTCTGGAAGTCGCTTTCCTTGCTTCAACTAGAGTAGGAATAACTGAAGCTGACAAACCTTTGTCCTTCAGCACCTGGGTCTCAATAGCCAGGCCGTTAAAGCCAGCGATCGTAAAGCAGGATGGAAGATCGGTCCCTGAGACAGTAGATCCTCCCTGAGAGGAAGTCTCCACGGGACGTCCGCCACCAGTATGACCATGTCGGCGTACCAAGCTCGACGAGGCCAGTCCGGAGCTACCAGGATTACTGGAATTCCTTCCTCCTCTATCCTGCGAAGAAGTCTTGGCAGTAACGCGAGAGGAGGGAAGGCATATATTAGCTGGTATTGCCCCCACGGGGCGATCAGTGCGTCTGCGGTTTCTGCTAGAGGATCGCGGGAGCGAGCCACGAATCTCTGAACTTTCCTGTTGAATCGTGATGCCAACAGATCCACATCCGGGGTGCCCCACCGTAGGCACAACTGGTGGAAAACGTCTGGATGGAGGGACCATTCCCCCTGATCCAGGGTCTGACGGCTGAGATAATCTGCCTGCCAATTCTCCACCCCCGGAATGAACACCGCAGAGATTGCTGGAACAAATCGTTCCGCCCAGCGAAGAATGCAAGCCACTTCTTTGGCCGCTCGGACACTCTTGGTGCCCCCCTGGTGATTGACATAAGCCACGGCCGTGGCATTGTCCGACTGGATCCGAACCGGGCTGCCCTGGAGCTGCTCGGTCCAGTGAATCAGACAAAGTCTGATCGCTCTCAGTTCCAATACATTTATCGGTAATCTGGATTCTTCCGGGGACCAAAGTCCCTGGGCAGATAATTGACCGAGAATTCCTCCCCATCCGGATAGACTGGCATCCGTGGTCACTATCGTCCAATATATTGGCAGAAATGACTTTCCCTGGCTGAGCATTGGAGACCGAAGCCACCAAACCAGAGACTCTCTGGTCTGTTTGCTCAATCGTATCTGATTGTCCAGGGATTCCGGATTCCGATTCCATCTGAGGAGAATCTCTTGCTGAAGAATTCGGGTATGGGACTGAGCAAATGGGACTGCTTCGAATGAAGCCACCATCAACCCCAGAACCCTCATGCAAGTCCGAAGGGAAGACCAGCTGTTGGACAGTAACAACTGGACTGCTGATTGAATCTTTCGAAGTTTCCCTACCGGAAGAAACACTCTTGTCCTGACTGTGTCTAGAAGTAGACCCAGATATTCGAGCCTCTGGGTGGGAACCAGAAAAGACTTTTGCTGGTTCACCAGCCACCCGAATTCCTGTAAAGAAATCATAGTAATTTCTATGTTTTGTAGCAAGGTCTGAGGAGACTCTGCATGAAGCAGAAGATCGTCTAGGTAACCTAGAATCGATATACCTCTTTGGCGCAGAAGTGCCAACATTGGGGCCAACACTTTTGTGAAGACCCGCGGAGCCGTGGCGAGACCGAAAGGTAACGCCACAAACTGATAGTGGTTCTCCTCTACGGAAAAGCGTAGAAAACGCTGATGTCCTGCGAAAATGGGAATGTGAAGATAGGCGTCCTTGATGTCTATGGACGCTAGGACATCCCCTGGATGCAGGAAGGCTGCTACCGTGCGAATGGACTCCATTCTGAATCTTCTTATGTTGACGAAAGAATTGAGTGCTCTTAAGTCCAGAATTGGACGCACTTAGCCCTCTTTCCTGGGTATTGTAAACAGGTTTGAATAAAACCCTTGAAACCGTTCTGTCCAAGGAACGTGGACTACCACTCCTTGTTGTAGTAGATCTGTGACTGCTCTCCGCAGATCTTCTAGACGATCCGGAGATAGTCGGATATTGGAAGGGAAGAATCGCGCCGGTGGGAGAGATCGAAACTCGATCTTGTACCCTGACTTTATGACTTCGCAAACCCATTTGTCCGGGATTCTGGAAAGCCATGGATCCGGGAACCGGCGAAGACGTCCCCCCACCCCAGTTATGGGTGGGGGCGCACCTTCAGGCTTTGGATGGTTTATCTTCAGGTCTGGAGGGGGCGGGCTTTTGCTTGCCCGACCAACGACCCCTGACGCCTCCTGTAGGAACCTTGGAGGACTTAGTTTTTTCACCCGCTGGACGAAAAAACCTCTTGTGAGCAGAAAAAAGAAGGCCCTCGTCTTTGACGAGTTCCTCTACCTTTAAAATTTTGCGGTAAAAAGGTGCTTTTTCCACCGGTGAGATCCTTAATGATCTCATCTAAGTTGGCTCCAAATAGACGTTCTCCTGAAAAGGGGATATTTAGCCAATGCTTTTTTGGAACCTTGGTCGGCTATCCAACCTTTTAGCCACAGTGTACGCCTGAGAACCACTGCTGAGACTGATGCTCGCGCCATTAATGGAGTGGCGTCTAACGCCGCATCACATACAAACTGTAACCCCTGTATCATTTGTTCCAACAAATCTGATACCGCCTGAGGGACTTCTTCTAAGTCCCGGCGTAACCACTTGGTCCATTCAGTTACAGCCTGCGAAACCAGACCAATAGCAATTATTGGCCTGAAAGCTGATCCAATCAAGGAAAACATGGTGCGAGACATAGCTTCTATCTTGCGATCCACTGGATCTTTAAAAGACGGAGCGTCTTCTAAAGGAATAACCGTGGCTTTATTCAATCTAGCAATTGGTGAATCCACCACAGGTGGTTCTGTCCATTTCTTAATAAGGGTTTCCTCAAACGGATAACGCCTGTCAATGCGTTTGGAAATATTAAAAGTGCGTTTTGGCAGACGCCATTCTTCATCGATTGGATTGCCAAAACATTTGGGCAATGGAAAAACCTTTGCCACTTTGATGCGCTTTTTAGTCCCAAAAGGGATCTCAGTTTCAGCTATTTCTGATGGAATACCCTGTAACCTTAAAGTCTCTTGAACAGATACAATGAGTGCGTTTACCAACGCTTCCTCTCGGGCTATGGCAGATGCCGAAACATCCTCCTCACTGTCTGAAGAGACAGGACCCGAGACACCAATACCAGATGAAGTACCTGCAACTGCAGAAATAGGCTCAGAGTCTGAATCCGAGGTTTCAGATAATAAGGGGTTAGGCGGGGGTCGCTTTCTTGCGCCCTGTCCCTGACAAGCCACTTCCACCCGGGACACAAAAGTTTCCATAATGGCTGACAAAGATTCAATTGTCAATGGGGTGCTGGAGGATCCCGCAGACCCCTCGAGGGGATCCGGAGGAGATACATGAGTGGCAGGGTCCATGTTAATACAGGACACTTTTGCCAGCAATAAACAAAAAAAACTTTTTTTTTTTTTTTTTTGTGTGTCTCCCCCTAGCGCAATAGCGCCCCTCAGAGTACCTGCTTCTCGATCCCAGAGAGAGAGAGAGGGACCCCCAAGGCTCACCAACCGATGCAGTGCAGTTTCCAACAAACTGCAGCCAGCGTCTGTCTTACACAGACTGGAAGGAGCTGTTTGCTTTTTCCCGGGCAGAAGGCGTGGCTCCGCCCCCTGTGTACGCCTTCCGGCGTTCCCAGCCCTCCACGAGGAAGCTGGGCTCACAAAACATGGCCGCCCCCATAGAAGAGACATAAGACTCCAAAAACATGGCGGCCGGCGTGACCTGAGGACATACATGCATTCGGTCTACGGCAAAATGGCGGCGGACCGCCGATATCGTCTTCCCAGCACATCCACCTGCACTCTGCTGAGAGGTGACATATGGATCTACAGAGATACACTGCACATAAGGTAGGATTATACCTCCTATGTTTGCTGTAATGTTACAGTCTGCTGGGTAGAGTGTTAGCTCTTGAACCAAGTCCACTTCCCACAAACACATGCTGTATTACAAGGGGGACTTGTAAGTGTCAGATATATACTGACCATATATGGAGGGGCCCATAATATATACTGCCTCATAAATGAGGAAAAAAGGGAACGTTTTACTCACCATACCGAACCGACAGGCACCCTCTCTTCATAATACCCTCTCCACGGAGGTGGGGGTTTGTGGACGCCTCGACTCTCTGGTCCTGGCGTCCAAGCGAGCTTTTAACTCGCAAAGTCAGTCCCTTTACTGGGACTCCGTCGCGGCCGACTCAGCGCACTGGTCTGCACGCGCTTTTAGGCAGAAACCGGGGTGACCACTGGATCTCACATCCAGCCCGTCGCCCGGCCCCGCATACTTACTTGAATATGTCGCGGCCGACCAAGCGCAATGCCTGGTCTGCACGCGCTCGTAGGCCGGCTGGGGTGACCACAAGTGTCGCCCAGTCCGGCATTTTTGCTTGAAGATCTCACAGGAAAAAAACACTGGAGAAAACTACCTAAAAAATGTCTTTTTCTTAAAGAAAAAAAGCCTTGCCAGGACCAAAAGATCCCAGCAAGGAACTTAGGTCCTTACTCCTGACTAGACAGAAAAAAACTGATTCCCTGTAGCAGAGAGAGGGAGGATATATCCTCAGGGACTGCCCCCTAGGGTGGAGCCAGAACGTTTTGTCATTCTGCCTAGTCCTACTCCTGCGGAGACAACATAACCCAGCTCTTGAGAATCAAGAAGACTACGTCTGTCAATGAGCGATAGAGAAATTTATATTTATTTGACACTATTAATTTGCTACTTGCATACACGGCATTTATGTGCTGAATTTAAAATAGTGTTATTTGTCAATAGTTTTACATTTATTTATTAATTCAATTCATCTATTTGGTAGAGCGCAGCCATTATATATTATTATATAATCCTTCCATATTTCACGTGATTATACGTTTACGCTGGGGCTCCCAAATTTTGATTCAATCTTAATTTCACTTAATTGGGTTTTTCATATTCACAATTCTCCACTGCGCAGGTATTGTTGGTGCTTAACACCAATATTTGTCACCTTAACCACTTACCGCCCGCCCGCCGCCTCTTTACTGCATGTGGTTTTGGCGGCGTACTCGCGCCCCTGGAACCGCGCTCCCGCTGTCTTTAGATTGTCTGAGAAACCGAAATAAGACCCGCCTGCTTATGTAAACAAAGCAGGCGGATCTTCTCTCAGACAGGCAGGAACAGATCAGCAGTTTCAGCTAAGCTAAAACTGCGATCTGTCTGTGCCTGTCACAGAACCCCCCCACACACACAGTCAGTAAGCATACAGGCATATATTTAACCCCTTTGATCATCCCCAGTATTAACCCCTTCCCTGCCAGTGTCAGTTATACAGTAACATATATATATGGAATTGTGCCAATTTGCAAAGATACATCATATTATATAATGCAGTGCAGGTGACATTAAAGAAAATAGTCCATATATTCAATAATCACTAAAGTGTTCCAATGCTCATCCAGTGATCTATATGGATAGTATAATATCACTAACAAAAAAGGGGAATCTCCTGCGACAAATAGCAGAAAATTCCATTAGCGCAGTAATGGTGGCACCCTCTTACCACACCTTAATCACATATTTCCTAGGCAGTAGTGCTAAATGGGATCACACAGATCCTCAGTGATTAAGCAAAGATTGACATAAAATTGACATAAATAAACAATAAACATCAATAGTAACATAAATGATCTGTTAAAACTTTAAAATTAATTGTTAAAATTAAAGTCCTTAAGATGAACAAGCATATCGCATAGTCCAAGGGGGGTCTTGATATGATATGTGCTGAAAGTTATGGGTCACCAAACACTGCCACCACCGTGTCCAAGGGAAACAGCTGAAAAAAGCACTCACTAAATAATGTTGCTTAACCACCTCCCAACTGGCCACTGTACATATACGGCCGGGTGGGAGTCTCGTCCTTCTGATCGGACGTTCCCGAACGTCCTGCAGAAGGAGAGAGATTGCGCCGCCCCGGGCACGCGCAGGGGCGCAATCTCGATGTGCCTGTGTCCCTCGGACACATAGCAACAAGTTGCAGCAGGAGGGCCCTGTGATCTAACACACCTGTCCCAGTGAACATCTACCGCATCTCAGTTCAACGTCTGTCACACATCTGTCCCAGAAATCATCTGTGCACATCTGTCCACATGGCTAAAAAATTTTATAGCTGCGAGGAGGCTCTCCATATTCTCCAGAGTATGTCGGATGAGAGTAGCGGGGAACTCTCTCCGTCAGACTCGGATAGCGAGTATGAGCCAGTAGAAAGCAGTGGCTCTGAAATGGAAACGGAGGATGACAGAATCCTAACAAAGAGGCTCAGGAGATTTGAGCAGGCGCAGGCTTCCACCAACAGGGCAACACATCCTGAGGCATCCACCAGCAGCGCAACACATCCTGAGGCATCCACCAGCAGCGCGACAACTCTTAAAGGGCATCCACCAGCAGCGCAGCACTCCACGCCCACGATTATACGCAGGCATTCACCAGCAGTTCTGCAAGTCCTTGTGCAGTGGCAAGCGCAAGCAGGGCACCATTCCTACATGACAGGCCAGCTGCTGGTAACTAGGGATGATCGAACGGTTCGGGTCGACCATTGGTTCGACCCGAACATTGGGTGTTCGAAATTCGGCCGAATTCCGAACTTTGTGCGGTAAAAGTTCGGAATTCAGGTCACCCGAACCGCCCAAAATGCAATGGGGCAGGAAGTGGGCTTTAAAAGCCAGTGATTGGCCCAGAAACGTCAGTAAAAGCCAATGAGGGGGCAGGAGTCTGCTAGGAACGTGATTGGAGTGACTACGGGGACCAGAGGCCAATCAGGAGTGAATACGCCCCCCCAGTATATAACATAGCCCCACCTAACCTCTAGCACTGTAATACAGAGGCTTTGGAAGAGACTGGAATCATTTGTGTTTCTCCTGCTGTGTTAAATGTTTGTTGCATAGCGGATTGCTTGTAAAGCACCAGATCAGCAGAAGAGCAGTCAGCTTACAGAAAGATTGTCAGTGTAGTTAGAAATACAGCGATTGTGCTGTTTGAGTTAGAACAATTTTTTTTCATAGGGACAGTGTCAGTTAGAAATTATTTTCTGCTGTATGAAGCTGTTCTTTTAGTGTGAGGAAAGGGATATGCAGTGTAGTTAGGGTACTATATACCACTATGGTTAGATTCAATAATCTAGTTTTTGTAGGGATAGTTTTAAGTGTCAGGGTTCCGTTTAGTGAGCACATTGCACTGCTGATATATCTACAGCAGGTATACGTGCTTGCTAGTCAGCTGTTGTGCAAAATACATTTCAGCGATACACACGATCTGCTGTATTTAGCGACAACTTTGGGTCGCATAGCAGTGTGCGTCTTGCAGGTGATTTTCACATCGCACAGTTGATAAAGCCTCAGTGACAAGTTAACACCTTTTCTTGTTGTAAGCGTTAAGTCCACTGCAAAAGGCTTTGCTACTCTGCGTCACACACATCTTCTTTATTTAGCGACAACTTTGGGTCGCATAGCAGTGTGCATCTTGCAGGTGATTTTCACATCGCACAGTTGATAAAGCCTCAGTGACAAGTTAATGCCTGTTCTTGTTGTAAGCGTTAAGTCCACTGCAAAAGGCTTTGCTACTCTGCATCACACACATCTGCTTTATTTAGTGACAACTTTGGGTCACATAGCAGTGTGCGTCTTGCAGGTGATTTTCACACCACATAGTTGATAAAGCCTCAGTGACAAGTTAACGCCTGTTCTTGTTGTAAGTGTTAAGTCCACTGCAAAAGGCTTTGCTACTCTGCGTCACACACATCTGCTTTATTTAGCGACAACTTTGGGTCGCATAGCAGTGTGCGTCTTGCAGGTGATTTTCACATCACACAGTTGATAAAGCCTTAGTGACAAGTTAACGCCTGTTCATGTTGTAAGCGTTAAGTCCACTGCAAAAGGCTTTGCTACTCTGCGTCACAAACATCTGCTTTATTTAGCGACAACTTTGGATCGCATAGCAGTGTACGTCTTGCAGGTGATTTTCACATCGCAACTGTAATCATTTTTTTTACCCTTTGCTCAGCAGAATGTATTTTGGGGTGTAATTCTTGATATGTACATGCTATGTGTTAGAAGCCTGTAGGTGCTACTTGGATGTTGGGCCTCTGTATGTGGCCAGACTGAGGAAAAGTCTCACACATGTGGTATTGCCATACTCAGGAGGAGTAGCAGAATGTATTTTAGGGTGTCTTTCTTGGTATATACATGCTATGCGTGAGAAATATTTTAGAATATGACAACTTTGTGTAAAAAAAATAGGTTTTCATTTTCATGCAAATTACATGCTCAAAAGACTCATTATGCCTCATAGAATATACATTGGGGTGTTTTCTTTCCAAAATGGGGTCATTTTGTGGGTAATTCCATTGTCTTGGTGCTCCAGGGCCTTCAAAAATGTGATAGGTACTCGGGAAATGAAATGTGTAATTTATGCTTTTAGAGCGCCTGGCGGTGCTACTTGAATGTTGGGCAGGCTGTGGAAAAGTCTCACACATGTGGTATCACCATACTCAGGACGAGTAGCAGAATGCATTTTGGGGTGTCATTTTTGCTATGTACATGCTATGTATTAGAAATATCTTATAAATTGACAACTTTTTGTAAAAAAAAAAAAAATACGTTTTTATTTTTTCCACATTTTCCAAAAACTTTTGGAAAAAATGACATCTTCAAAATACTCATCATGCCTCGTAGAATATACATTGGGGTGTTTTCTTTCCAAAATGGGGTCATTTTATGGGTTATTCCATTGTCCTGATGCTCCAGGGCCTTCACAAATGTGATAGGTACTCAGGAAATGAAATGTGTAATTTATGCCTTTAGAACGCATGACGGTGCTACTTGGATGTTGGGCCTCTGTATGTGGCCAGGCTGTGGAAAAGTCTCACACATGTGGTATCACCATACTCAGGACGAGTAGCAGAATGCATTTTGGGGTGAAATTTTTGCTATGTACATGCTATGTATTAGAAATATCTTATAAATTGACAACTTTGTGTAAAAAAAAAAAAATACGTTTTTATTTTTTTCCACATTTTCAAAAAACGTTTGGAAAAAATGACATCTTCAAAATACTCATCATGCCTCGTAGAATATAGATTGGGGTGTTTTCTTTCCAAAATGGGGTAATTTTTTGGGTTATTCCATTGTCCTGATGCTCCAGGGCCTTCACAAATGTGATAGGTACTCAGAAAATGAAATGTGTAATTTATGGCTTTCGAACGCCTGACGGTGCAACTTGGATGTTGGGCCTCTGTATGTGGCCAGGCTGTGGAAAAGTCTCACACATGTGGTATCACCATACTCAGGAGGAGTAGCAGAATATATTTTTGGGTGTATTTGTAAGTTTATGTATGCCATGTGTGAGAAATACCTTGTTAATATAACAATTTTGTGAAAAAAAAAATCTTCATTACCAAAACTATTGTGGCCAAAACATTGCAACTTCAAAAAACTCACTATGCCTCTTACTAAATACCTTGGACTGTCCTCTTTACAAAAAGGGGTAATTTGGGGGGTATTTGTACTCTCCTGACATTTTAGAGCCTGAAGAAATTAGATAGGTAGTCAGTACATCAGGACTGATCAATTTTCAATGATACATACGTAGCCTAGCTTGTGGGCTCTATAACTTTCACACAAACATATTTACATACACTTATCAGGATTTTTTTTACCAAAGACATGTAGCAGAATACATTCTGGCCTAAATTTATGACAAAATTTGATTTTATTGGATTTCTTTTAAAACAGACAATAGAAAATATATATATATATATTTTTTTCACTATTTTTTCGCTTATATCACAAAAAATAAAAACCCAGCAGTGAATAAATACCACCAAAAGAAAGCTCTATTTGTGTGAACAAAATGATAAAAATTTCATTTGGGTACAGTGTAGCATGACTGAGTAATTGTGATTCAAATTGCGAGAGCACCGAACGCTGAAAATTGGTCTGGGAAGGAAGGGGGTTTAAGTGCCCAGTATTGAGGTGGTTAATTACTCTCGTAACCAAGCCAGAATGCAAGAGTCTCAGGTCCACAGTGGTAAACTCCCATAAGCAAATTCCGAGTCACATATTCAAACTTTAAACTGACTGTCCTGGAGTTGATAGAGAATTCCTCGTGCCTTACCGCAGCCTCCCAGGTACTTAAAGCGGAGTTCCGGCCACAAAATCGACGTAGTCAATTTTGGGCCATCCGCTTGCTTCTAGTCACCTGAAAAAGAAATGGATAATTACGATTTTTTTTTTTTTTTACTTACCTTGTTATTGCAGAAAAATATACTCGCCTTTCTTCCACTTCCTCCCTCTGCGGCCGCGGCCCGCGTCGTCACTTCCTTTTTGCATTGATTCCTGGGAGCTGAGCTCCCAGGAATCAGTGCACCTGCACCGGCCCCACTCGTCACTTCCAGTTCGGCGCCTCATTCCCTGCTAAACAGCTTCTGGGCATGCCCAGAAGCTGTGGAGGGATGACGCGCGTGCACCGGAAGAAACGAGCGAGGCCGGTGAAGGCGCATTCTGGGAGAAGAGGACACGGAAGAGGACGCAGAAGAGGACGCGCTGGCTTCAGCTGCCCACATCCGAGATGGCAGCACTGGAGAAGAAATTTTAAAGGTAAGTATTTCTTCTAAAAGGTAAGTGCGAACCGGGACAGATCAGAGGCTATCCATTGTGGAATGTACTAGCCCTGACTGTCCCGGGGGTATTTTCATTGAAAATTTTTTTTTGTGGCCAGAACTCCGCTTTAACACCTTGCAAGAATGTGCTCCTGATAATCATGCAAGGTCCCCTCTCTCCTAGAGCAGGCTGGCTGTGCAAGGGGGAGGGAGGACCTTGCATGATTATCAGGAGCACATTCTTGCAAGATGTTAAGTACCTGGGAGGCTGCGGTAAGGCACGAGGACTTCTCTATCACCTCCAGGACAGTCAGTTTAAAGTTTGAATATGTGACTCGGAATTTGCTTATGGGAGTTTACCACTGTGGACCTGAGACTCTTGCATTCTGGCTTGGTTACGAGAGTAATTAAGCAACATTATTTGGTGAGTGCGTTTTTCAGCTGTTTCCCTTGGACACGGTGGTGGCAGTGTTTGGTGACTCATAACATTCAGCACATATCATACATATCAAGACACCCCTTGGACTATGTGATATGCTTGTTCATCTTATGGACTTTAATTTTAACAATTAATTTTAAAGTTTTAACCAGATCATTTATGTTACTATTGATGTTTATTTATGTCAATTTTATGTCAATCTTTGCTTAATCACTGAGGGTTTGTATGTTCCCATTTAGCACTACTGCCTAGGAAATATGTGATTAAGGTGTGGTAAGAGGGTGCCACCATTACTGCGCTACTGGAGTTTTCTGCTATTTGTCGCAGGAGATTCCCCTTTTTTGTTACACGTTTTTATTTAAGTAGCAGCACCAACTTCTAGTATCTCCTAAGTGCTTGGGGTTACTAATTTCTCCTATTTTTATAGGTTTGGTGGGTTTCTGTGTGATAGTATAATATCACTGTTAAAGAGGAAGTAAACCCTCCTCTGCAAGTTGTACCTATAGGTAAGCCTATGATAAGGCTTACCTATAGGTACTGTAAATATCTCCTAAACATGTACCGTTTAGGAGATATTTACCTTCGATGCATCCAGTGACGTCACTGGCGCATGCACTATGAAGGAACGGCCGCTCGTGCCGTTCCTTCAGAGCCCCGTGCCGTGACTGTCGGCGGGAGTGACATCACCGCGGCTCCGGCCAATCAGATGGCCGGATGCCGCGATCCCGGAAGACGGGCGACTAGACATGTCGCCCGTCATAGAGGTGAGCGGACGGCACGGCGGTGGCTCGTTCTAAGGTAAGTATTGCATATTGAGCTAGTATGCAATGCATACTAGCTCATTATGTCTTTCTCTTGCAGGGTGTAAAAAAAAAAAACAAAAACGAGTTTACAACCTCTTTAAGTGAGATAACACAGTCTTTTCAGTGACCATAAAGTGCTCAAGTGCCAAAACAGATGACGTTGGTGCTCGTGATCCCACAACCAAAATCAGATGGCCTCTCACCTCAGGCTCCGACCCATGTTTCACCACTGGGTCATAAACTCTAAATATCCTAGGGAGATGTGCAGGGTCATGCCATCAAATCTTGGAATCCTGAGACACTGTAAGGGCTAGTGAATGGCTCTGTCTTCCCGATCCATAATCCCAATTCACAGCATATGGTAAAGAAGGAAGGAAGAGGGAGATCTAATGCTCTCTGTATATAAAGTTTATTAAAAAAGTAATAGGAATACATTCACATAATTAAGTACATAAGCTGTGCAGGCAAAAGAAGGCACTGAAATGAGTGGAGAAATACACAGGAATCTCTCATGTGCTGCTGCTGGGTCACGTCCGCTTGGAGTCCCCGCCCCCTATACGCGTGTCGTCATGCGCTGTGGGCGTTCGACTTCATCAGTAGGGGTAGGGTCAGGAAGCCGGACAGATCAAATTTAACAGTTTGCCAGTGGTGAACACGCCCACAAGGCTGTGTCCCCAGTGTGCAGAATCGCTGACAAGCCATCCTCGGGAAGATAAAAGTAGACTTTATTTAACTGGAACAATTTAATTCGGAGAGTCCAGCGGTACATGATCCAGCAGCCTCCTTCTATACAACATATGCAATAATTAAATCCATATCAAGACAACCAATATAAATAAAATTAAAATAAATTTATAAATAAATGAAATACAAACAATGAAAATAAAAAATATTAAAAATAAATGTGCAAAAACAAAAATAAAATAAAAAATAAAAAATATAAAAATAAAAAATATAAAAAATAATACATACAAATAATAAAAAGAGAAAAAAAAAATGACAATGAAAATCAATTAGGACAAAATAGGTATGTAAAAACATTCAGATCTTTACAGGGCTAAAATGGCGTAAAACAAGATATTGTATAAAAAATATTGTATAAAAAAGATATTCATCTATCGCTAATATAACAGTTGATATCAACCTCCACATTGAATCCTCTGGGCGTCAATACTTTGGTTTCATATATCCAGACCGTTTCGCGTTTGCTGGGGGCTCTAATGAAATTGCCCCCCCTCCAATGTTGTTTAACTATTTCAACCCCCCAAAATTTTAATGAGCTCGGGTCTTTGTGGTGAACATGCTTGAACATGCTTGAAATGCTTTGAGACATTGTGGGTATCGTTGCCTTTTTTGATATAGCTGACATGTTGCCTAAACCTTACCCGCAATCCTCTAGACGTGCGCCCCACATATTGGAGGCCACATCCGCATTCGAGCATGTACACCAGTCCAACAGTACTACATGTGATCAAGTCAGTAATATGTGCTTGTGGCTGTGAATTTGATCGTCTTTCTGCGATTCACTTTTCTGTGCTTACAAGCAGAGCATTTCCCACATGCATGGAACCCTTTGAGGAATTGGAACATCTTATTCTTAATAGGTACTGAGGCATCAATCGCACCAGATGCTATTTTATCCTTAAGCGATGGTGCTTTTTTGTACACAAATTTAGGAGTGCTGCTTATGTGTTGGACTTTTCTTCTTCTTTTTCATGGACTTCTGATGGGATTGACACATTTTATTTATTTAATGGTATTAACATATCAACAAAGAGTCATTTTCATAAGGGAGTCAGTTTGTTTTGGCTCAACATAGTGTAAGATATGTTCCCCAAGCACACACCTAGACACACAAGATGACCAGGTTGGGCCAATAAATTCCTCATTGTCTCCAATTTTGTTGACAGGCATCTAAGGTCACATGATATGAAGGACTAATGTATTTATTTTTTTTTTTAACAGGGGGTGCTGGTTACCCGCAGCTGACGTGGCTGATGGCTCCAATCAGGTACCCCCATGGCCAGCCACAACATAGGTATAACAGAGCCTTGTGGAGAAGCCGGGGCATTGTTGAGCTTACGATTGGCCTGCTCAAGTCCTGGTTTCTCTGCTTGGCCAGGCCCCGGGGGGGGGGGGGGGGAACTCCTGTACTTTCCTCCGAAGGCTTCCAGGATCATCCTCGCCTGTTGTGTGTTGCACAACATGTGTGTGGCAAGGGATGAATCCTGGAAGCTGACGGAGGAGAGGGAGCCAGAGGTCTGTCAGCTGCCAGTTCCCATGCGGCAGAGCACCACCGCAGGGATTGCCACCCGGAATCAACTGGTCGCTGGCTATTTTACATGTACGTATTGTAACCGCTAGAGATAGAGAATGTGTAGTAGATTGCTACTTTGCAGGGTTATCACTCACAGGGACACAGATGGTAATAAACATCTGCCAGTTGCACTTGACACTCTAGCCAGTGTTTAGTCAACATTCCAAACAGTTTACTTGACCAATAACACTAACCTCCAATCCAAAACATGTGGATATTTGAAATAGTGGAGAGGGATGAGAACACCTGGCAGGTGTTTGCTTGTGTCTGTGCCGCCTGTCTAGTTATTAGGAACATGAAACCAGATTTGCTGTTTGGAGGCTGAAGAGGAAAGGGGAAATTTGAGTGGAGAGTGATAAACAGTTTTGATTTTGACTGCTGGTGACTGTTTGCATTTTAAGGGACTCTTTCCTTGCAGTTTTTTTCCCCCTTTTTTTTGTTACTCTTTTTTTCTGTCACTTTTTTAAAATAGCCTTTTTTTTTCTCTTTCTTTCTTTCCTTCCTTCAGACTACTAATTAAGGGGAGTGGTTAATTGGTCACATGTGCTTCCGGTGCTAATTAAATTTCTGCTTTGTTGTAACCAGGAAAATGTGTGCTAGCAAGATTGAAGGTTTTGTGCAGTGCACAGTGTGCCGCATGTATACAATAACGGAGCAACAGCTCCAGGATGGATACCGTTGCGACAGATGTGAGCAGGTTGTCCTTCTGGATGCTCGCATAAGAGATTTGGAGGAGCAAATTGCAACACTGGGCAGAACTGACAACCTTGAAGGGGCCCTCTGCTCACTGAGCAGGTGGCTAGTGGTGTTAATGGGGAGGGTGGAGGGGTAAGTCAGGTTTATCAGGTAGGAAGATGGGTTTATACAGTCAAAGGGAGTGGTAGGGGCTCACAGAAAAGGAAGGCCAGCCTTGGGTTTGAGCACCCCAACAGATTTGCCATGTTGGGTGAAGATATGGGGGTGGCAAGCTCAGAGATGGCAGCCCTAGATGTCACTGCTATCCCTAACAGCCGGGAGAGCAGTCCTTCTAGTAGAGGTGGTGAGGGGACTGTAGGTAGGCCTAGACAGTTGGTGGTAATTGGGGATTTTATAATCAGAAGGCCTGATAGAATAATTTCTCGCCAGGATCACCTCAACCAAACGGTTTGCTGTCTCCCTGGTGCCAGGGTTCAGGATGTGGTGGACTGGGTTGATAAATTACTGGGCGGGGCTGGGCATGACCCAGCTGTCTTGGTCCACATTGAAACCATTGACAGAATACATGGAAGGTGGAGGCTCCTTAAGAACCAATTTAATGAACTAGGCTGCAAGTTGAAGGGAAGGACCTCCAAGGTGATATTCTCTGAAATATTGCCTGTGCCATGCGCAACACAGGAAAGGCAGGGGGAGATTAGAGCGCTGAATGAGTGGCTAAAGACCTGGTGTAAGAAGGAGGGATTCGGGTTTTTAGAGCACTGGGCTCACTTTTCATTGGGGTGCAACCTATATGCTAAAGATGGTTTGCACCTAAATGGAAGGGGGTCTGTTGTGTTGGGGGAGAGGTTTATGGGAAGGCTGGAGGAGTTTTTAAACTAGGATTGAGGGGGGGGGGAGGGTGAATTTGATTATAATGGGGTAGACAGGTCAGACAGGGGCCAGTCCCTATTGGTGGGTGGAATGGGGAAAGATGGGGGGAGAGTTATGGCAGAGGATAAGAAGGTTCTCATGTTACAAACAACCATTGGAAATGGTACTATTTGTACCAAAATTAAAAATATGCAAAATAAGTGTGCAAAATGGAACAATGATTTAAAGTGTTTGTTCACCAATGCCAGAAGTCTGCCAAACAAAATAGGTGAGTTGGACGCTCTGGTGCACGAGGGGAACTATGACTTAATTGGTATTGCTGAATCTTGGCTTCATTCTTCACATGACTGGGCTATTAATATTCCTGGCTATGCTCTCTTTCGGAAAGAAAGGGTAAAACGTAGGGGTGGTGGTGTTTGTCTCTATGTGAGAAGTGATCTAGTTGACCTAATTGATAAAGAGTGTGCTGAATCTGAAGCAGTATGGGTTGAAATATACATGGGTGTGCGTAAAACAAAGGTTATCATTGGAGTTTGTTATAGACCTTCCAGTATTAATGAGGAGGTGGAGACTCAGCTCCTGGCACAGATAGAAAGGGCTGCAAGGGCTGGGACAGTGTTAATAATGGGGGATTTTAACTACCCAGACATTGACTATAGTAATGGCACTGCTTGAACAGTTAAAGGGCAAAAATGTATAAACCTATTACAAGACAATTTTATAGTGCAGTTTATTGAGGCCCCCACTAGAAATGATGCTCTGTTGGACCTGGTAATCTCAAACCATGCAGTGCTTATTAACAATGTTCATATAAAAGAACATCTGGGTAGCAGTGACGATAACATGATTTCATTTAATGTTAGCTGTAAGCAAAAAACGCATACAGGAAATACAAAAACACTTAACTTTAAGAAAGCAAATTTTTCAAGGATGAGGGCTGCTTTCCAGGATTTAGACTGGGAGGAAATATTGGCATTGATGAGCACATAACAGAAATGGGAATTTTTTAAATAGACTTTATGCAAACTCACTGCAAAGTATATTCCCATGGGTAATAGGTTTAAAAGGCTAAAAATAAAACCTATGTGACTCACGGCCAAAGTTAAAAAAGCTATAGCTATAGATAAAAAGAAAAGAGCTTTTAAAAAGTAAAAAGACGAGGGAACACTATCATTGTTTAATTGTTACAAAGAATATAACAGAATATGTAAAAAGGAAATCAGGGACGCGAAAATTCAAAATGAACGACTTGCAAAAGATAGTAGGACAAACCCCAAGAAATTCTTCAAATATATTAACAGTAAAAAGGTTAGGTCTGAGCATGTAGGCCCTTTACAAAATAATCAGGAGCGGGTGACTGGGGACAAAGAAGGCAAATTTATTAAATACTTTCTTCAGCTCTGTATATACAAAGGAGCATGGGGGAGCTCATGACCATAATGAAGACAGTATTGACACAGCCCCAAATGATCCACAATGGCTCAAAGGTGATATGGTCCAGAAATATTTAGACAGAATAAGGGTGGATAAAGCGCCTGGACCAGATGGCATCCACCCATGCATCCTAAAAGAATTGAGCGCTGTAATTTCAAAGCCTTTGTTTCTAATTTTTAGGGACTCGTGAAGGACTGGAAAAGTACCACTGGATTGGCGTAGAGCTATACCTATATTCAGGGCTTTTTTTCTCTGAAAATAGGTGCAGGAACTCCCCCCTTATAAGTCCCCTCTTGTCTCTGCTCCCCACCCCTCTCCAAGAACTGTCCCTTGGTTTCACCCCTTACCCACCACCCAGTACTGCCCCAAGTATCAGTTTATGGTTCTAAATAATTTGTATGGAATTTGTTCTTGTCTAATAACAAGAAAAGCAGTTAAATAAATCCCCTGGAGCCAGCAACAATAGATCCCCCAAGCAACAATAGATTCCCCCAGAAACAGTAGACCCCCCCCCACCAACAATAGCTCACTCACACAACAATAGACTCCCCCAGAAACAATGGACACCAACCCAGCAACATTAGGTCCCTCCAGGAACAATAGATCCCCCCAGAAACAGTAGACCCCACCCCAGCAACAATAGATCACTCACACAACAAAAGACTCCCCCAGCAAAAATAGACCCCACCCCAGCAACAATAGATCCCCCACAAGCAATAATAGACCCTCACACAAAAACAGATCCCCACCAGTGACAATAAATCCCACAGCAGACAGCATCAATAGACCCTCCAGCACACCCCTTGCTTTTATATACATTTAGTGCTGGAGGTGCCGGAACTGCGTTCCCCCACGTTCCCGCTGAAAAAAAGCCCTGCCTATATTTATATTTAAAAAGGGATCAAATTCTTTGCCAAGTAACTATGGACCTGTTAGTTTAACTTCTAGATATTGGAAGATATTGGAGAGTTTAATAAAAGACCACATAGATGAGTTCTTGCTGGAAAAATATATTTTAAGCAACAGACAGCATGGATTCATGAAAGACAGAAGTTGTCAAACATACCTGATTTCTTTTTATGAGGAGGTAAGTAAAACCTTGGACAGAGGGGTGGCTGTGGACATAGTATACATGGATTTTGCAAAAGCGTTTGACACAGTTCCCCACATGCAGCTAATGTGTAAGGTAAAGTCTACTGGCTTGGAAAGATCGGTTTGTAATTGGATAGAAAATTGGCTAAAAGATAGAATTCAGAGAGTAGTGGTTAATGATTCTTACTCTGAATGGTCTAAGGTTATCAGTGGTGTACCCCAAGGTTCAGTGTTGGGACCCTTACTTTTTAATATCTTTATAAATGATATAGGATCTGGGATTAAAAGTACCATTTCCGTTTTTGCAGATGACACCAAGCTTTGCAGTGGAATAACTTCTTTACAGGATGTCAAGAAAAGAGTGCCCAGATAGGACTTTAATTGAGGTGCACGCAATAGTCACTACTATAGAATAATGATTGTATTGGTTTATTGTAAAAACATAACTGAATATGAACAAGTGCCAACAGGTACCAAATGTCAAGATATTAATACAAAACATGATCAACATGACAGGATTACAGAGCAGCATACATATGAAGCAATAGACTTAGTATATAGCTTTAATTGAGTAAAAACATACAATAACAGTAATATGGTTAATGCATAAGCCAATAAGCATCCATGCAAGGCATATGTAGCAGTAATACATGAGTAGAATGTCTTGGATAAAAACTCAACAGAAAATCTTTTAGAAAACTCGACGCGTTTCATGGGTCTGTTGGCCCACTCATCAGGAGTAAATAATTATGTAAGCCTGTCAAGACAATAGTGCACATGTTATAAAATAGCCAGCAAGTATGGAATATCAACAAGTGTATGACCCAAGTGGGGAAAACCATACTTACATGCGGCTAAATATGACTAGTGGAGGGAATGCTGTCATGTGGTAAAGGTACCATAAGTCTGACCCGGGAGCTGAAGGGACAAGGATTGGCGGCAAAGGGATGGAGAGCCAGGCGAGAAGACGTGTGATATGAAGGTATGATGATAGTAATGTGACACCAACTGAAAAACGCATGAATAAACAGCTAAGTATTAAAAAATGTGTGAACTGTATCACATAGTGATAACAGAAAAATGTATTGGTATCCAAATGTATTACAAGTATATATATGGTATCACATGGTAATAGCAGAAAAAGGTAATAGTGTGAAAAAATGTTGCAAAAAAAACAGATGAATATAAAATCAAGAGAGAAAGGATCAGAAGACTGAGATCACATCACCTGGTGCTAGTCTGATAGACAGAGGAGTGAAGGGAATAATACAAGGTGTAGAAATTAGTAGAGCTAGGTGTGTGATCCAACTTGGGAAATTGGCAATGGCTGAACTTGCATAGAAATGTAACAGAGTATTAAAAGTGTATAAGCTGCAACACAAAAGTGACAGCAAAATAACGAAATATAGAGTATATTAGTATATAGGAATAAAAAATAAAATAAAAAATACAAAATAAATAAAAAAATAAAAAAATTGTTAAAAAATGTTCTTATTTTACATGTGTATGCAAAAATATATAGTCCAGTCAGACCCAAGAGGGACCAAAAGACAGAAAGAAACTATGATATCTACACCGTGTAAGTGGTGGGTGAACAGAAAGTGATGGTAAAAAACTAAGAATGGTGTCCTAAAGGTGAGGAGACCATAGGATGCAAGAGAAAAAGTGAAAACCTTGAAAGAAGTTGTTGAGAAAGACACCATGTTGTGCCAAGAAAACAAATGTGAAGGATTGCCAAAACATGATAGGAGTTCAAAAAATGATGGGAGTTGAGAGTGTGCAGAGCATTCCTCACCTGAAAATCCATAACAAATGCAGGCAAATCCTGTCCCTAACGCCATGTGATGGTGTGAAGGGCGGTCAGACGCCAACTGGCATGTGTCCGTCCAAAAGGGGATTGCCAGCTCACGCTGGCAACCACAACCAAAGATGAAATCACCGCCTGCACGTGTGGACGCCGCAGATGCGGCCGTTCAAATGAACAGCGGGGACATGGCGCCGATATATATATAGGTGGCCCCGCCCACAAAGGGAGGGGACAGCAGAGGCAGAGAGAAAAAATCTTCATTCCCATAATATATCGCAGCTCCCGGTGCAGACAATGTCCTGCCACGAGAGGGAGCACCCTTAAACCACTAAGTCACTGTGATGCTGGATAAGCACCAACAACCAGAAAATGTAAAAATAAATGTCTAATGTATAACTTGCAAAATCCATATAGAGAAATGACATTGGTCGGACTGAAGCAGTGTGAGACCATAGGCGGGCAATTGGTGTCTTCCACCCGGAACATACTAGAAAGGGGGAATGTCTCCACAGGATGTCTCCAACTTACAAGCTGACCTCAATGCACTGTTTCATTGGGCAACTATGTGGCAAATGAGGTTTAATGTTGATAAATGTAAAGTTATGCACTTGGGGGCTAAGAATATGCATGCCTCATACATACTAGGTAGAGTAGAACTGGGGGAATCCATAGCGGAGAAGGATCTAGGTGTTCTGGTAGATCATAAGCTTAATAATAGCATGCAATGCCAAGCTGCTGTTTCCAAAGCAAGCAAAGTCCTTTCTTGTATTAACAGAGGCATGGACTCCAGAGAGAGAGAGAGATATAATTTTGCCTCTGTACAAACCATTAGTAAGACCTCATCTGGAATATGCAGTTCAGTGTTGGGCACCAGTTCTTAAAAAGGATATCGGGGAACTGGAGAAAGTGCAGAGAAGGGCAACAAAACTGATAAGAGGCATGGAGGACCTCAGCTATGAGAAAAGATTAGAGGAACTGAATTTATTATCGCTTGAGAAGATGAGATTAAGGGGGGGATATGATCAACATGTATAAATACATAAGGGGTCCATATAGTGAACTTGGTGTTGAGTTGTTCACTTTAAGGTCAACACAGAGGACAAGGGGGCACTCTTTACGTCTAGAGGAAAACAGATTTAGTCTCCAAATACAGAAAGGTTTCTTTGCCTTAAGAGCTGTGAAAATGTGGAATAGACTCCCTCCAGAGTTGGTTCTGGCTAGCTCACTAGATTGCTTTAAAAAAGGCCTGGCCCTAGGTGTACATAATATAAGTGGGTACTAAAATTTTTTTAGGTAAAGTTGATCCAGGGAATATCTGATTGCCTCTCGGGGGATCAGGAAGGAATTTTTTCCCCTACTGTAGCAAATTGGATCATGCCTTGCTGGGGTTTTTTCGTCTTCCTCTGGATCAACTGCGGGTATAGGATTGTGTATATGGGATTGTATGGTTGGGTTTTCAATACTGTTTTTTTTTGGTTGAACCAGATGGACTTGTGTCTTTTTGCAACCTGACTAACTATGTAACTATGTAATTATTGTAACTTGTTCGTTTAGCCTCCTGGCTTACTCACTTGCCACACAGCTGCTTCAGGCCTCACGCCTAGGCCTTAGGTCTGCTCCTTAGACCAACACAAGGTTGAACCAACACGAGGTTGAACCAGATGTGTCTTTTTTCAACCTGACTAACTATGCAGCTAGGAAAGCCTGCTAAGTATCTTATGGTGTATCTATTTTTCAGCCAATTAACATCTTGGGTGTAAAGCATGACTACTCTGGGAAGCCTTTGGTGATGGACTGTCTTGCGTCACAGGTGTCTATTCAAATGTTAGCGTTAATGTTTTATGGTTTGTGTAAATTGTGCCAAAACGTCAAACTTCACTCCTGATCTTGAAAAGACTGAAAGAAAAACTCAAGCTAGCCTGCACTAGATGTGATTGTCATGAGGAAATGGCACTTATCCTTTGATCTCATTTTACAGGAGTGGTCCCGCTTGCTGTTTAAACTGGGAGAAAGACACCTTTATGCCCTCCACTCATCTTCATTTGTGGCAAGTGTATATTTTGTGAGCCACAAGGCAAGAACTGGCCTCGATCACGAACATGAACACCCTTGCACATCAGAGGTGACTTGGAAGCTGAACAGCAACCTGGCTATGCCTTTCCTGTATGAGCTGGTAGAGGTGCAGAATTGCTTCTCGACTCTGCAAGAACCTGCCCAAGATATCCAAGTCCTGCATGTTTTCCAAATCTAGCCATAGGCCAAAGATCCTGGGCTGGCTCAGTAAACGCACAAGGACATGAGCATCTAAATGTGACCTTGCTGCATCCCTCCTAAGCTGTCAAATAAAACCAAATAAGTTTGCAAATGAACAAGTATGTCATCTCTTTCTTGTGCTTCACAGACTTAAGCTGCCAAATGCCAATGCCTGGGCCTTGCACTTTACATGCTGCTGCTGATGATGTGAGGTGATTGAATATAGGGTAGGGATGGGACAGTGTTATGTTGAGGTGTGGGGCAAAGTGGAGTGTTGTACTATGAGGGGCTGTGTTGGTAAGACATGTTAAGGGGCCCATACCGGACACATATTTGCTTGGTGTACATCAAATTCTATATCCATTGTAATGTCTCAACGATTGCAGCTCCAAATAAGTACGACCACGCCCATACATTTCAAAATGGGTTTGTGCCATCTGTGCTATGCATAGTTGGCTAGGTTTTGCCCCCCCAAAAAAGTCTCATATTAAAAATTCATCCAAGTGTTGTCATGGTTGTGATTTGAACTCATGACCTAGGTGCTTCTGGGTAAGTTGCAAAGCAGTAAACTGTGAATACAGAAATGTATAACCCGCGCTAAGTTAATACGTGTAATGTGCTACCTGCAGCTGCTGTGCACTTAGAAAAAAACAAAGAAAACAGAGGATTTCAATATTAAAACAGCGCTACCAGGCATATAAGAATAAATAATGTGCACTAAAATTCACAAAATCAATATTATAAAAAAGGTGCAACAGTACTGGAAAAGTATATACTCATAAAATCACATAAATACATGCAAATTATGTCCCATAAAATGGTATAAGGTGCCAAAAATACATAAAAAGTGCCAAATGTGCAAAAGGTGCAGAAAATAATTATTAAATGGATAAGTGCAGTCCAAAAAAATAGTGAATAGTCCACTTGTAAATAAAGTGCTGATTATCGTGCTCCACACAAAAAGTGCCCAGTGCTTCCAAAGAGCCCTCTTGGGGATCCACTCACCAGACTTATGAGGATTTAGAGCCTTATGTGTATCAAGCAACACCTCCAAACTGGCCTCCAACCTCAGATGTGGGATATTGCATAATCCTTGGTGTCCCCCAGGGTACAATGGGAATGAGCCTCCACAGAACCTTTGATCTCCACCAAGTTCCCTCCAAACCAGAATCTCAGATAAAAGAAGGGGGAGGGAGCCGAAAATAGTGAAGCCCGCAAGGCAATTTTATTGTAAAAAGTTTAAAAAGTTACTCACAAACATCCGATTAGTTACAGCATTTGTGTACAGATCGATGGTCGCAATCAACCGATGCACTTCCGGGTACGCTGCCGGCGTGCGTTCCACGATGGTTTGCGGAAGTGACGTGGTGCGACGTATAGCTAACAGGAGATTACGTCTATGCGTTTCGCCTGCCTATCTTGGGCGTCTTCAAAGGACGCCCAAGATAGGCGGGCGAAACGCTGTAACTAATCGGATGTTTGTGAGTAGGACATAATTTGTATGTATTTATTTGATTTTATGAGTATATACTTTTCCAGTACTGTTGCACCTTTTTTATAATATTGATTTTGTGAATTTTAGTGCACATTATTGTAAGGATCCCGAGTTGGCAATGATGGCAAGAATGGTACCAGAAGAAGTGGGGTGCTGACTATCCCGGTAAGTAATGTTTCTCCCATTTTTTTATGCTGGTTGAGATATTGCTTTCCTGGATACAGTAGAACCCGGTACTATTATTAGTGTTGGCAGGTTATTGGTAGGTTAGTGTTGGCAGGCTAGTTTAGTTTTTGCATGGCTGTGACAGGCACAGATTAGTACACTGTGTTCTGTAGGTTTCCAGGAGGGGCGTACTCCTGGACAACACGCAGCGTGGCTGGCAGGGGACGGTGTTTTATAGTAACACGCGTCATACGTTGGTAGGAATTTTCAAATGGAGAATTAGTCTCCTTTGAGCGTTGGCAGGAATTTTCAAATGGAGAATTAGTCTCCTTTGAGCGGTGGCAGGATATTTTCCAAACGAAGAGCTAGTCTAGTTTGGTGTTGGTAGGACTTATTGAGTTTAAGGATCACTCAAGGAATTTATATAAAGTACAAGGAAGTACAGGAAGTACAGGAAGTACAAGGAAGTACAAGGAAATACATGTATAAAGGTGAAATAAGATATATAAAGGAAAAGGAATATACGCACAGTAAGTGAAACTGATATATCGAAAAGTATATGTTTGTTTTTAACTTACTTGGATTGTCTGTGGATTGAATCAATTGTGAAACATAACTGTACAGTCAGATTTGTTTTGTATTCGTTGAAAGGTACAAATAGTGGTATTTGTGAATACTTCTTATCAAACTCATAGATTGTGGTGCCCACATTGTCAAAGAAATTCTAAACGTATTGTAAGGGTATTTTAAAGTATTTATGTATTAAGTATTTATTGTGCTTGCTCAAGCTTATCACTAACATAACGCTAATTATACAACTGCTGCTATTTATAATCCGCATTGTGCTATTGTTTGAAAGAATATATAGAGCTTGTTTTATATTTCATTTAAAAAGTTATGGGTAACGATTTGGGAAAGGATCCGGATGGTGAGCCGGAGACCAGACCCACACCGTTACTCTTTGTATCAGGCACCTGTGGGATAACAGTTACTGATCCATTTTGGGCGAACATATATGAGCGCGGTCCGCAATTGGAAATTACGCGGCTCAGCGCTATAGGTCCTCGCAATGAAGGGGACTGGGCGGAGGTTAAAAAAAAAATGGTGGGGCTTCACCCAAAATATAATTATCTCCCCCGGGTGCCTGGGATGAAATGTATGTGATGCAATGTTGTAAGAAATGGGGAAAGGCATTAAAGGAATAATAAATAGTTAACTAGGGCTTTTAAGAGTAGGTCCTCATTACCCACAGCAATTGCTTGTAAGTAGAAGTCAGGTGAAACTGTCCTGGAGTTTTGGACAAGGTTTAGAAATGTATGGACTTATGAGGCCGGTTTAAGTGTCACCCAGGAGTGGCACAGTCTCATGATTCAGATATTTATCAGTAATTTTAAAGTCCCAGTACATGCTAAGGTTTCATACTGGGCTGATAAAGACATGGATGGTTTTCAAAAAGCCATAATAGGAAAAAATGCAGCTGGCTGTTTTTGATCTGCTGAAAGGAAAACAGCCTGTCAGCGCGCATTTTCAAGGGTGTTATCAAAGAAGCAGAAGAAAGGGGAATTCAGAGGCAAAGTAGAAAATATTCAAACTAGGTCCCCCCACAATTGAACAACCTCACAACAGCCTTACAACAACATCACAACAGTGAGTGTATTTACAGTGACATCGGGATCCAGGGGTATGGGCCATAAGTCCCCTGGATGTAGGATTGATTCCATGTTAGGTATACATTAGATAGATTCTTGGCCGAAGGTACATTTAAAATAGTATTACCTCACAAGATAACACTACGCCCCTGTTTTTTTTTTGTTGTTCTGAATATTCATTTTCCAAACTGGACATACATAATTGTTTGAAGCTGCGATGTTGACCTTGAAGTTGACACATTCCTAGAGAGGGGGGTCAATTCTGCAAACGCACTTCTTCATTAGTTCCCTAATTCACAACAGTTGTAGAACAAACGGCCCCATACATATGCAATTATTTTTTATAGAATTTTCTTGAAGTTTTGCCATTTATACATTTGTGCCCATCTTGTATGAGCATAGTAATAATGAATAAAAACACTATTTTACTAGAAAACAATATAAATTGCCGTTGTCGGCAGGATATTTTGAAGTTTTTTTTTATAGAATTAGAGATAATGAAAAATTACATTTTTGCAAATTGTCCCCTATGTGAAGGGGAGCCTTCCTGCAAAATTTTGAAAATTGGCTACTTGCCAAGAAAGCGTTCAAATGTCATATCTCTATTCCTGTTAAAGTTATGGAATTAAATTTTTGGACAGAAAGAGTTACTGCAATTAGTGTGACCATTGGACCCTGTTGGCACAAAGCCAAAAGTTTCAAATCAGATTAACTTTTTATCTGATTATAGTTTTTAAATTATATTTTATGGGTATCCTCTATTGAAAGAGGGGAACCTCTGGCCAGATTTTTGTTAGAATGGCACGAAGCAAAAAAATAAATAAATAAATACGTTTTTGGGAAAATTGGCACTAAGCCAAAAAGTTTTTTAGTTCTTTATCTGATCATAGCATGCAAGTGGTATCTGATGTGCCATCTCTACTGACAGCCATACCATCTGATGCTACCCACTTTACAGTGATTGGTTTAAGAAACGTTTTTTTTTAGCGTCCTATTGGACGAGGAGACACAGCCATCTTTGTTTCTTGTTTTTCAGTCCAGGTAACTGACCTGGTGTAGAGCAGTTCGCTTGTCTGCTCTATAAGTTCCCCAGACCATGCAAGAGGGGATGGGCACCTGCTCATGGGTCAGTCCCGCTACAATATGTATATGACATATGTAGTCACTCTGTGGAGGCCAGTCAGAGCGAGTGAGTTTATTGAAGAAATGTACATGTATGTGGACACAAAGTGTCACAGGAATTATGACAGTGGTGTCAGGAGAGTGTTGTTTACCTTGGTTTTGTTCTCACAGAGGGTGATAGTAGAGTCAGTCACATAAGAGCTGCTGCTCTAGTGGGTCTTGCCAGCCCACAGTGGGTCTTGCCCGCCCACAGGATCATTGCTTGTTATGGATCCGGACTGCTCCTATCTATAATAACATTTTGAGACAAACCACAGGTCCAGAAATGTCACAAGAATTGTTGAATGTGTTTATGTATCTGAAAATGCTATAGTTGTAGCGCCTGCACTGGGCCTCCCAAATCATGGAAAAATGTTTTGTGTTTATGCAAGGGACAATTGTAAGACCATGACAGGTGTACTTGCCCAGGAGTATGGGGGTGGAATTTGCCCTAAAGTTTTTGTCCAAAGATGGTTGCAGTCCAGGTCTAAAGGCATGCCTGAAGTGACTCAGAACATAGCATATAGCATCTTGTGAGATGGTAATAGGGATGGCTACATCATTTGCCCTAGGTAGGCCCCAGTTTTGAATGGGCTACTGGTATTAAAGGGTGTGTTTCACCACAACAGGATCCCCACAGCTAGCGCCGCCCCACTGTCTATTGCCTAGTATCGTGGAATAGGAGTAGGGGGTGGGAAAGAACATATGAAGTATTACTGAAGTTTTTTTCTGCATTTACAGGCCTAAATTAGTGAAAGCATATTTTTCCAGGTGCATCAACTGTATTAGGAACAATACAATCAAACACATAAGGCCAAACATGAACATCTACAAAATGTTTTCACACATAAGCCCAACACAGGGTAGAAACAAGCGTTAATAGTGGACATGTTCAGCAAATGAGTAGAAGCTTTTAGGGCCACAAAAGGGAGATGCTCACATGGTGGCAAACATTCTCAATCGGGAGATTATTCCTGGATGAGGATGCCTGCTTTGAATTAGTTCTACTAATGGGCCAGCTTTCATATCAAAGAGGATGCCAGGAACTAGTTAAAATCCTGAAAATAGATTGTCATCCACAGAGTTCAGGTATAGTGGAAAGGATGAATAGGACAAGTAAAGAGAAGTAAAGAGAAAATAAAAAAAAAAGGTAATTGAAACTTTGAATCAAGTGGAACGAAAAGGTTGCTCGCACCTTTCTCTTTCTCTTCACAGATTCCCTGCCATCCCTTGAAGGAGGGAGATGAAGTAGTGATCAAGCTGCCGCCACATGACAGGACCAAGGCTGGATTTCGTTTTTGACCAAAAGACAAAGGTAGTGGCAGTGACCAGAATCGCTGTCCTTGTGGAAAACCAACAAGCCCGGATCCATGCCAATCGAGTAAAAGGTCAAGGTGGAAGCAAGACACAGATAAAGGAGGTGAAACAGGTGTTGAAATCCTCTAAGAGTGAGTGAAGCAGGTGTTATAGTCTCTGAAAAGTTGCAAAATGACTGTACTCATAACAAAGAGCTTTGGCAAGCTGTGGATTTTGTTGGGGGCAATAGTATTTTTAGTGTTCATCCCAACCTGGATCATAACTAACTGTATATATCAACTAGTATATCTGTGGCCCCTTGGAGGAATTTGTGGGACCCCTAACGCCACCAGCCCAGACATAGTATCAAAGACACCTCAGAAAAGGAATAAAAGAGCCCTGTCCCATAGTACACCCTCCCAGATAGCCATCACACAAACAAATGGCACAAGGACACAATTTTAGTAGAATTTCCCTAACACACAAGTAGCTACTTTTATATTGCCTTATGATAGGAGATTAGGCCCAGGAACTGTATTTATATGTGTAACGGACAAATATTGATTGAGGGGACAATTGTGACTATTGGGGATCAGTGGGTTGGAACACGGGAGACGATTGGGAGTGCAAATCTACTTAAAGGGAACACTGTAATTACAGGGAAACAAAAGAGAGAGGCTCCCGTAGGAAGTTTTGACCCACATATATATACATATATAGATGCCATCGGGGTCCCAAGAGGAGTCCCTAATGAGTTCAAGGAAAGAGATCAGGTTAAAGCCAGTTATGAATCCTTTATCTCTCCCCTTGTCACCATAAATAAAAATGTAGATTGGATAAATTGTATCTATTATAATCAGCAGAGATTTGTTAACTATATAAAGAATTCCCTAAAGAGCATAGCAGAACAACTAGAAGCCACTTCCCAGATGACATTCCAGAACAGAATGGCTCTGGATATGACCCACGCAGGAAAAGGTGGTACCTGTGTATATATTGATAAAGTAGATAGATGCTGTACTTACATTCCTGATAATACTGGCCCCAAATGGAAGGTCACTCTTGGCATTGACAACCCTTGGGATCAGTATTTTGGATGGTCTAATACTTGAAAACAAACCCTAGTGTGGCTAGGAATTATCATTGTTATTATATTTGTTATAATAGGTGTTGTAATACTTTGTGTAGTCCCGAAAGCACACTGACTAACGCAACACGCAACCTCCCACGCGCTAGTAGACATAAGAGGTCCACTTCTATTTTTGAAAGACCCAATTTTGGAAATGCAAAGGTTGCCTGCTGTACAAGAGTTGGCAATAAGCTGGGAAAGACAATGTTAGACAAGATCATAGGATGGCACGAGCAGGAACAGGGGGGGACCATGTAAAATAGCGGCCATAGCATTGATCATTAAGGCTTCACCTCAAAATATCTCTCTATGTCTTTCACCCAACCCAACTGATGCAGCTACCAGAAGGAAGGTACAGGAACTTAAACAACTAATTCCTCAATCTAATAAGAAAGTTATTCTACCCAAACCAAACTTTAGGGAAACAGAACAAGTAGCAAAGCATTTGAATTTAGCAATACAAGAGTTCATAGACCCCCTTACCATCGATTCTAGGGAATGTACATCCTCAAGGTTTCCAAGATATGAATAGAATTCCCCATCATTTTCTGTTGATGCATGAATATGGTATACAACAATCACAGGGAAAGGGAGATTGTGGGGTTTGTTCTCATATGCATACAGGAGAAAATGTATTCCCAATGATAGCAAAACCATTATCTATAACACAGTTAATGAATGAGACACATGTGTTCACTGGACAGGCAAAACCAGACAATAGGCCATTTTTGATACAGGGATACACACAACCACCAAAATTCTGTTTTCTGAACGGACACCCACTGAATAATGAAACAAACATTTATGCCAATGATGAATTTTGTTATGACACAGATGTCAATTTTACACTTCTGAACATAGAGAAATACAAAACATTTAACTTAATAGACATTACAGGCTTAAACACTGATAGCACTGTTGACATGAATACAAAAATGAGAAACTTGTCAATGTACAATATTTCTTCATGCCCTAGATCAAAACCAACCTATAACAAGTCAGAGGTATATAAATGGTTAAATTTGGTGAATGAAACATTGGTACTTGACAATAAGGTCAAATTAATACATATCGCTGAGTGGTTATGTCTAATTGGAATGCAAACAGATCTGACTACTCAGGAGATGATATCTGCCCCAATGTTACCAGAGGGCTGGGTAGTTTGCTGCGGGCTATGGTGTCACACCACTATCCCTTTTCCCAAGGGAGAAGAATCAGCCAGGTGGTGCACCATAGTTAGATTGTTCCCTTACATGAGTACTGAGTCAGGAAGACGTGTGAGTATGGTGCCAGCCTCAGGGGTACTCACATTTCACGATCAGGGACGATATAAGAGGGCACTGACTAGTTCATGGGAGAAATTCTACATGAGCATCCTACCAGGGGGTACAGCACTGGCACTTATTAAGCTTGATGCATTTGCCGATATTATGGAAAAATGAATCAACACAACAACAAAGGATATAGGATTAATCAATGAAGAAACGAGGAAAATTAGGATGGAGCAGGAGGTAATTAGACAACGACAGGAAAGACTAATGATGGCAGTAACAGGTCTGTGTGATCAAACACAAAACAAACAGATATGTTGCATATATTTTCAAAACTTCACCAAACAGACTAAGGATGTTCAAGTACCAGACTATTATGACATTATTAATGGCCACCAACTAGAGAGAGACTTCAGGGAGAACTGCATAATCTTCCCAATGCCTGGAATCCATTTGATTCCAGGCATTGGGAAAAGAGGAGATTGTGAGGAAAATGTGTATCTTGAAATGCCATTTTGTAGTGTTCAGCTTAGCATAAGTCATCTCAGTATATATTAGAAGGTTAGAGTATCCCTTTATATCTCTTGGATGTATCTTTGCTTAGTGTTTCAGATTATAAATCACACTTGCACTTTTTACGCCGGATATCTAGTCTGCGGTTAGAGATTAGAATCAGAGACAGGATGTTCTGCAAGTTAAAGACATGCAAGCTATAAGAGATGTTTTATACATATATTGATAGAACATTGCCAATATATCAGCATCAGCTATAATGCATAACATATATTTACATTAATATAGCTTGAATAAGTTTCTTAGCAATAATTAATAATTGACACAGTGAATAGGAATTTACTAAACATATTATTAAGTATGAGAGATGGTTTTGCAAAAGCTGAGATGGTTTTTGGTGAAGAGAGCCCCCCCCCTCTCTTGTTGCAGGTGGCAAGCGGAACAGTAAACCCCCCCCCCTTTTTGCGGTGGGCGGCGAGTGGTGCGGACCCCCCCCCCCAGACAGAGAGGGAGCAGAGGAGACTAGCGAGCAAAGGCTGACCGGGAAGTGACAGAGGGAGGCGGGTGCAGAGCGGAGACTGACCGTCTGAGGGGAAAAAAAAAAAACAGCCAGGAACTGCTAGAGTCAGTCTTAAAGGGACATACACTAGGTAAGTAAGACTGGTGACTGAGATTGTACACTGACTGAGGGTGTAGTGTAGTACCTGCGTATCTGTGAGTATCTGAGAGTACCTGTGAGTATCTGTGAGTACCTGAGTATCTGTGAGTACCTGTGAGTATCTGTGAGTACCTGTGAGTATCTGTGAGTACCTGAGTATCTGTGAGTACCTGTGAGTATCTGTGAGTACCTGTGAGTATCTGTGAGTACCTGAGTATCTGTGAGTACCTGTTGCTACCTGAGTGTCTGGGAGTACCTATCACTACCTGAGTGTTTTGCGTCTGACCGGGCTGTGCGACTGAGCGTTGTGCGTCTGACCGGGCGGTGCGACTGAGCGTTGTGCGTCTGACCGGGCGGTGCGACTGAGTGTTGTGCGTCTGACCGGGCTGTGGGACTCAGTGTTGTGCGTCTGACCGGGCTGTGCGACTCAGTGTTTTGCGTCTGACCGGGCTGTGCGACTGAGCGTTGTGCGTCTGACCGGGCTGTGCGACTGAGTGTTGTGCGTCTGACCGGGCTGTGCGACTGAGCGTTGTGTGTCTGACCGGGCTGTGCGACTGAGCGTTTTGCGTCTGACCGGGCTGTGCGACTGAGCGTTGTGCGTCTGACCGGGCTGTGCGACTGAGCGTTGTGCGTCTGACCGGGCTGTGTGACTGAGTGTTGTGCGTCTGACCGGGCTGTGCGACTGAGTGTTGTGCGTCTGACCGGGCTGTGCGACTGAGTGTTGTGCGTCTGACCGGACGGTGCGACTGAGTGTTGTGCGTCTGACCGGGCTGAGCGACTCAGTGTTGTGCGTCTGACCGGGCTGTGCGACTCAGTGTTGTGCGTCTGACCGGGCTGTGCGACTCAGTGTTGTGCGTCTGACTGGGCTGTGCGACTCAGTGTTGTGCGTCTGACCGGGCTGTGCGACTCAGTGTTGTGCGTCTGACCGGGCGGTGCGACTCAGTGTTGTGCGTCTGACCGGGCGGTGCGAGTCAGTGTTGTGCGTCTGACCGGGCGGTGCGACTGAGTGTTGTGCGTCTGACCGGGCTGTGCGACACAGTGTTGTGCGTCTGACCGGGCTGTGCGACTCAGTGTTGTGCATCTGACCGGGCTGTGCGACTCAGTGTTGTGCGTCTGACCGGGCTGTGCGACTCAGTGTTGTGCGTCTGACCGGGCTGTGCGACTCAGTGTTGTGCGTCTGACCGGGCTGTGCGACTCAGTGTTGTGCGTCTGACCGGGCTGTGCGACTCAGTGTTGTGCGTCTGACCGGGCTGTGCGACTCAGTGTTGTGCGTCTGAACGGGCTGTGCTACTCAGTGTTGTGCGTCTGACCGGGCTGTGCGACTGTGTTGTGAGTCTGACCGGGCTGTGCGACTGAGTGTTGTGCGTCTGACTGGGCTGTGCGACTCGGTGTTGTGCGTCTGACCGGGCTGTGCGACTCGGTGTTGTGCGACTCGGTGTTGTGCGTCTGACCGGGCTGTGCGACTGAGTGTTGTTCTTCTGACCGGGCTGTGCGACTGAGTGTTGTGCGTCTGACCGGGCTGTGCGACTGAGTGTTGTGCGTCTGACCGGGCTGTGCGACTCGGTGTTGGCGTCTGACCGGGCTGTGCGACTCGGTGTTGTGCGTCTGACCGGGCTGTGCGACTCTGTGTTGTGCGTCTGACCGGGCTGTGCGACTGAATGTTGTGCGTCTGACCGCGCTGTGCGACTTAGTGTTGTGCGTCTGACCGGGCTGTGCGACTTAGTGTTGTGCGTCTGACCGGGCTGTGCGACTTAGTGTTGTGCGTCTGACCGGGCTGTGCGACTTAGTGTTGTGCGTCTGACCGGGCTGTGAGATTGTGAGTGTTGGGTGACTGACCGGTGTCAAGTGAGTGGAGCGGAATACCAGAGGGTGAGAAGGTAGCGTTAGGAAGCCAGGAAATAGCCACATAGGATAGACTTAAATTACTGAATCCCCATTAGATTAGATAGTAGGTACAATGCCCGGCGGGTGTGGAGATGCGACTCGGTGTACATCTTGTGATATGTATGCGTTCCTCGGTCATGCGATCGAGGGCGAATACAAATGCGCAAAATGTGAGCACGTTGCTTCCCTGGAAGCTCAGGTCCTGAATCTAGGGAAGCAGCTGGCAACACTGAGACGAATGTCCATACCGGAGGAGGTGAGCCAGGATTGTACCAATCAGGTGCAGACAGGGGCCTGCACAGAGGTGGGCGGAGTATCGGAGGTGCAGGCATCAGAGCAGAGCAGAGGGGTGACAGTTAGGAGGGGTAGAAGGGGACAAGTCAAGGAGGCTGATCCTGGGCTGGAGCACCCCAATAGATACGCCCCGTTGTGTGATGTTGGGGAAACCAGTCAGGGACCAGCATTGCTGGAGCAGAGCGACGCCCCTAGCTGCCAGGGGACGAACTCCTCCAGTGAGGCCGGGAGAAAGGGAAAGGAAAGACAGGTGCTGGTGGTAGGGGACTCAATTATTAGAAGGACAGATAGTGTAATCTGTGACAAAGACCGTGTGCGCCGAACAGTCTGTTGTTTGCCGGGCGCTCGGGTTCAGCACATCGCGGATCGGGTGAACAGATTATTGGGTGGGGCTGGGGAAGACCCAGCTGTCATGGTACACGTGGGTACCAATGACATAGGCAGAGGAAGACGGAGAGTCCTAAACGATTTCAGGGACTTAGGCGCTAAGTTGAGGACTAGGACCTCCAAGGTAGTATTTTCCGAAATACTACCTGTACCTCGAGCCACACCAGAGAGGCAGCAGGAGATTAGGGAAGTTAACGAGTGGCTGAGGAGCTGGTGTAGTAAGGAGGGTTTCGGGTTCCTGGAGAACTGGGCCGACTTCTCAGACGGTCACCGGCTCTTTGGTAGGGACGGATTGCACCTAAATGGGGTGGGTGCAGCCGTACTGGGTGAGAGGATGGCCAAAAAGTTAGAGGGGCTTTTAAACTAGGGAATGGGGGGGAGGGTACAGATGTAGAATTAGCCAGTGGAAAGCAAGTTTCAGAGGGCAGAAATGGGGGCATTAGCGGTAGGGTGTTCGGAGCCCCTATACCCAGGGTGGGTACGGGGAAAAATCAAGAGAGCAGCCTAAAAACATCAAAATTACGAGGCTTATATACCAATGCCAGAAGCCTGGCCAACAAGATGGGAGAGCTGGAGCTGCTGATGTTTGAGGAGGACTTAGATTTTGTGGGGATAACTGAGACTTGGTTTGACAGCTTTCATGACTGGATGGCGACCATTCAGGGGTATTCCCTTTATCGCAGAGATAGAGAGGGTAAAAAAGGGGGAGGGGTATGTTTGTATATTAAGAACAGTATACAGGTAAATATGAGGGATGATATTAATAATGGAGCTATGGACGAGGCAGAATCCCTATGGGTAGAGCTTCAAAGGAAAGGCACGGTGGGGAAGGTAATATTGGGCGTATGCTATAGGCCCCCAAACCAGAGGGAGGAGGGTGAGGTGGACCTCATGTTACAGATAGGATTGGCAGCAAGGATGGGAAATGTCATTATAATGGGGGACTTTAATTATCCTGATATAGACTGGGCAGAAGGAACCGCGCATTCAGCCAAGGCTCGGCAGTTCCTAAATGTTTTGCAGGACAATTTCATTGGTCAGATGGTGAATGCACCGACAAGAAACAATGCGGTACTTGACCTACTGATTACCAACAATACAGACCTGATCACGGATATAGAAACACGGGACAACTTAGGGAACAGTGACCATAGGTCAATTGGTTTCAGTATTAATTACAGTAATAGGAAACACAAGGGTAATATAAGGACACTGAATTTCAAAAGAGCCAATTTCCCTAAACTGCGCTCGCTGCTAGAAAATATCAAATGGGATAGAACCCTGGGAACAAAGAACACGGAGGAAAAATGGGAGTGCTTCAAGAGCATACTTAACAAGGTGGTGGGCCAGTGCATTCCACAGGGAAATAAATTTAAAAGAGCAAAACTAAACCCTGGGTGGCTAAACTCCAACATAAAAATGTATATTAGAGCTAAAGAAAAGGCCTTCAAAAAATACAAGACTGAGGGGTCATTGGCAGCATTTAAGCATTACAAAGAGTGTAATAAGAAATGTAAAGATGAAATCAGGGCGGCTAAAATAGAACACGAGAGACATATAGCGGAGGAGAGTAAAAAGAACCCCAAGAAATTCTTTAAGTATATAAACAGTAAGAAAGCGAGGCCAGAACACATTGGCCCCATAAAAGATGATAAAGGAAAAATGGCCACTGAGGACAGAGAAAAGGCGGAAGTGTTAAATAATTTCTTTTCTTCAGTCTTCACAAAGGAATCGGGGGGCTACACGAACCCCGCTTGTAAGGCCGAACTAAATAATACACCTCAGGAAGTGCCGCCATGGCTAACAGAGGATAGACTTAGAGCTAAACTAGAGAAACTTAACATAAATAAATCCCCGGGACCGGATGGCTTGCACCCAAGGGTTCTAAATGAGCTCAGTCAGGTGATTGCCAGACCATTATTCTTGATCTTTAAGGATAGTTTACAGACAGGTATGGTGCCAGCTGATTGGAAAAAAGCCAACGTGGTACCAATATTTAAAAAGGGGCCGAGATATATCCCGGGTAACTATAGGCCGGTCAGCCTAACATCAGTAGTCTGCAAAATTTTGGAGGGGATGATAAGGGACCACATACAAGACTTTAGTAATGAAAACGGTATTATAAGTAGTAATCAGCATGGATTCATGAAAAATCGTTCATGCCAAACCAATCTATTAACCTTCTACGATGAAGTGAGCTGCCACTTAGATAAAGGTAAGCCTGTGGATGTGGTGTATCTGGACTTCGCAAAGGCCTTTGACACCGTTCCCCACAAACGCTTACTGTACAAACTAAGGAAGGTAGGTATGGACCATAAGGTGAGTACCTGGATAGAGAACTGGCTCCAGGGGAGAGTACAGAGGGTGGTGATTAATGGGGAGTACTCGGATTGGGCGGGTGTGGAAAGTGGGGTCCCCCAGGGTTCTGTCCTGGGACCAATCCTGTTTAATTTATTCATAAATGATCTAGAGGAGGGGATATCTAGTACAATCTCAGTATTTGCAGATGATACTAAATTAGGCATGCCAATATCTTCTATGCAGGATGTGGAAATCTTGCAAGCAGACCTGAACAAAATAACGGGGTGGGCAACTACATGGCAGATGAGATTTAATGTAGAAAAATGTAAAGTAATGCACTTGGGGGCCAGAAACCAGAAAGCAAGCTACTCACTAGGAGGGGAACCTCTGGGTGAGTCTAGGATGGAAAGGGACTTGGGGGTACTGGTAGACAACAGGCTTGGAAGTGGCATGCAATGCCAAGCCGCTGCAAGCAAAGCCAACAGAATACTGGGTTGTATAAAAAAAGGGGATTCACTCCAGAAATAAAGAGATTATTCTTCCACTCTACAAGACTCTGGTCCGGCCACATCTGGAGTATGCTGTCCAGTTCTGGGCACCGGTCCTCAGGAAGGATGTGCTGGAACTGGAGAAAGTCCAGAGAAGGGCAACAAAAATAATTAGGGGAATGGAGGACATCGGCTATGAGGAAAGACTACAAGCACTGAACCTATTCTCTCTGGAGAAGAGACGCTTGAGGGGGGATATGATATCAATGTACAAATACTGTACTGGCGACCCTAGCATAAGGAACAAACTATTTAGAGTTAGGGAATACAATAAGACACGTGGCCACTCACTAAAACTAGAGGAAAGGCGGTTTAACCTTAAAGTGCGTAAGGGGTTCTTCACTGTAAGAGCGGTAAGGATGTGGAATTCTCTTCCGCAAGCAGTCGTATCAGCGGGGAGCATTGATAGTTTCAAAAAACTATTGGATGGACACCTTAAAGACCACAACATACAGGGGTATACAATGTACGGTTAAAAGCAAACACACACACATCATAGGTTGAACTGGATGGACTTGTGTCTTTTTTCAGCCTCACTAACTATGTAACTATGTAACTATGTAACTATGAAGTTACGTAACCTTAAAATGTTCAGACAGTACTGAAAGTAGGAACGGGGAATTTTATTGTGGTAACAGGTGGTATGAACTGATGACACAATAATATGTTATTTTTTTTTATGATCTTTGAACTATATTTGACTTTTTATGTAACCGGGTAGATTAAGAAAACACGTTAATTGATTGGGTAATTTTTGTGGGAGGTCCTGGGAGGTATAAGATAATTTTGTGGTTGGATAAGATAATTTTGTGGTTTAAGGCTATATATTCTTGACGATGTTTGAAAATAAAGGCAGTCATTAGAACCAAGCTATTGTGTATGGTTTTCATTGATTGTCCGGCTAGCTGAAGATTCATCCACAGGACAAACCTAGGGTGCACCCAAACTCGGGATCCTTACAATTATTTATTCTTATATGCCTGGTAGCGCTGTTTTAATATTGGAATCCAAAGCAGTAAACTACTATGCAGAATACAATTATGTGGGGAACAGAAAGGAGTCCCATGAGCCGAAAACGCACATATAGCAATAGTACTCAACATTCTCTGGAAATATGTATAAGACATTCAAAAAGTTGGATATTTAAATATCTAATAGCAATATAAGTCTAAGATCAATGGTAATAATAGAATTAGCTGGAAAACAAGTCCCATGTGATAATGTTTGCAAATTGAGCAACGATGCGGGATTGGAGGATAGTCTAGATTGTGTGGATGTATGTTGATTGATGTTGATTGATGAATGATGTAATGAATGCATATTGTGAGTACAATTGTACTGATGACAATAGCTTAATGGGTAGCTTCCCTAACTGTAATCCCCCTCAGCATGGGTTCAAGTCCCAAAGACGGCATCACCTACTTTGGTTTGAAAGTGAAGGATATTGTTCAAAAGGTGAAGCCATAATTAACACCACCGCCACATGAATTTCAGGGGAGCAGAACAGCATTAATCTGTAGAATTGCAAAAATCAGTCAGTATTGAAGAGGTTTTACTGAGCATTGTGTTGAGATGGAAATAGGCTTCAGAAAAGGGTGGACCCGGGGTGCAGAGCACTGCGCCCTAGCCCACCCATTTGTGTTAAAATAGCAAATGAAAATTCACTATTGTCACATGGATCCTCCTCCTGGCCAATCGGGAAGCGGGTCTCGAGACCCGCTTCCCGATTGGCCGAAAGGCGAATCCATGCCATTGGCCGAAGAGGAGGCGGGAGGACTCAAGGAGACGCGGGGGACTGAGGAGAACCCGCCACTGCAGGTAAGTGCACTGGTCTCTCTGCATTGAAGGGGGCAAGGCACGCTGGTCACTCCGCATTGAAAGGGGGCACGGCACGCTGGTCACTCTGCATTGAAAGGGGGCACGGCTTGCTGGTCACTCTGCATTGAAAGGGGGCACGGCTTGCTGGTCACTCCGCATTGAAAGGGGGCACAGCACGCTGGTCACACTGCATTGAAAGGGGGCACGCTGGTCACTCTGCATTGAAGGGGGCACGCTGGTCACTCTGCATTGAAGGGGGCACGCTGGTCACTCTGCATTGAAAGGGGGCACGATGGTCACTCTGCATTGAAGGGGGCACGTGGTCACTCTGCATTGAAGGAGGCACACTATACCTTGATTACTGAAGGCCCCTTTCACACTTTTGTAACCTCAAAGTCACGCAATTTTTACAGCGTTTTTTGCTGCAAAGCAACGCCTATTACATTTTTCTGTTTGTGCCCCCCCAAAAATTTTGAGCACCAGCCGCCACTGATTTGTAGACGTAAAAAACACACACAACTTTTACACTAGAGCCGTATGAAGATGGTCACCTCCAACTTTGGTAAGTTGCCCCATAAGAATGAATGGCGGAATGTTCCGGAATGTTCAAAACTAGACCGTTTGTTTCCAACTGCCAAAATGTCTTAACTGCTGCCACTCCCACACACACACACACCACACACACCAGGCATGGGAGTAAGTCACACATGTGCAAGTCACAAGCAAGTCTCAAGTCTTAACCTTCAAGTCTCAAGCAAGTCCCAAGTTACTGTGGCAAAAAGCAAGCAAGACAAGTCGAGTCCCTGCTAGAAGTCAAGCAAGTCAAGTAATTTATTTTGGTCAAGTCACAAATCAAGTCAAAATACTGATCTACCCCAATTTTCACCTTTAAATCAGTTAAAAGTCAGGGGTCAGGAAAGGTTTTGTTTTATTTTCAACATTAACAAAACAGCTTAGTGCTTTTTTCTTGGCATATTAAAGAAACACTTTGAATGCCCAAACAGCTCAAAATCCTTCGTCCAGTCATGTTTCAACACCACAGTCACTAAAAACATGTTAAGTATTTCCATTGTTAAGCAGCCAGTGTCCTAAAAATCAGAACACACTGAGGTGTTTTAAGTGACTGTGGTGTCAGAAACATAACAGGCACATTGATTTTGTTTTAACACACCTTGAGAAAATGCAAATATTTAATAACTTAAAAAATTAAAGTAATTTCAAGTCATATGTCTCAAGTCAAAGTCAAGTCTCAATTCATGAATGCCAAGTCAAAGTCAAGTCGAGTCATTTATTAATTTTAGTCACGCAAGTCTAAAGTCCTCAAACTGGTGACTTAAGTCTGACTTAAGTCATGTGACTCGAGTCCCCCACCTCTGACACACACACACACACACACACACACACACACACACACCACACAAACTGCTGCCACTCCCACACACACATAGTTACTCTGCCCACTCTAGCTGGAGACTACCGGTGGCGGCAAGAACACTTCACACAATTTCCCCGGAAATTGTATGTTTTCTAGTTTATTATATCTTTTCATGTGACAACACTGAAGAAATGACACTTTGCTACAATGTAAAGTAGTGAGTGTACAGCTTGTATAACAGTGTAAATTGTCTGTTCCCTCAAAATAACCCAACACACAGCCTTTAATGTCTAGACTGCTGGCAACTAAAGTTAGTACTTTTGTACTCTCAGAACTCACAATACTCCCATTTATTCTCAATACTCACACTACTCCCTGCCTTCAATATGTAAGGGATGTCAGGTACCCCATTAAAAAATAATACATTTCTGTTTTATGGCATTTCTATTAATTTACCAGTAGATGGCAGCACAAAGCACAACTGCAAGCAAGGCATGGGAGGAACTAAAAAGTTCGACGTTTTGTTCCTGGGGGAACAGAATAGCAGTTCCTGTCCTTCAGAATAAAAAGTCACCTCACTGATGTCCTTGTATTTGCAGAAACTTCTCAATAAAAATAATTCTGATTCCACCCGGTCCGATCCCTTCGCACATTGGAATTATTGACCATACTTTCAGCATATGTGCAACAAAATTGGCGCCCAACGTGGGGCCGGGTGAAGAAAACGCAAAGGTCACGGAAGTGGAAGAGAGCGGTTACGCTGTCCGTGGCGAAGCTGAGAGAAGATTAAAGGTATTAACCGTTGCTGCACGGGAATCGCACACAGATGGATATAGAAAAGTTGCAAGACGAAATCAGTGGACATCTGATTCACATGACAGTCAGTGATCTCATAGAGACTTGCCAGTTTATCAAGGCCTCTGAAGCAAGTATGGCAACAGGAAAAACCCGGCGCCACTACATGCGAATAGTCAATGAGGTGATAGATGAACTGGTCGAGACTGAAAGTGAAGAAGCGGTGACACAATTTCTCCAAGCAACTAAGAGATTCGTCAGTGAGCTAGAGAAGAAGAGAGACAATGCTGAAGTATCAAACACCAGTGAGAAAGACCCCCAACCGGAACAGCAATTAGCCAATCTGAAACTGCAATACCACACTATGCAGGAGAAGTTCCAGGAAACTTCCAGAATAATCGAGGAACAGATAAAAGAGCTGAGTAGTAAAAGCAAGGACTCCAATGACAGCCATTCAAAACAAGAACCTATACCAGTTACTCAGAGGCTTCACCATGGTAACTTGCCAGAGGTGACAATCAGGAAGGACTTTAAGATTGCTGGTCAGATAGGTGAAAAGGAACAGAAAGACAAGTTGTCCTATACAAACCTTATGCACCAGATCGACATGGGACTACAAAAAGGGTATCCTGAGTCCGAGATTGTGGAAGCTGTGGTAAAAGCCATTAGTCCCGGCCTAAGTCTCAGAGGTATGCTGGAAATGAAGAATGGACTGACCCTAGTGCAACTTAGGAGAATCCTAAAAAGCCATTACAAGGAGGAAAATGCCTCCGAACTGTACCAACAACTGATAAACATCTCACAGAATAGTAAGGAAACTCCTCAAAATTTCCTGTTCAGAGCTATCGAATTGAAGGACCGCCTGTTGTTTGTCTCACAAGGAGAAGGTTCGGATGAACACTTCAGCGCTGAGCTGATACAAAAGAAATTCCTACGGTCAGTGGGTACTGGACTGAGAAGTGACCACATCAAGTTCCAGTTAAAGCAGTATTTAGATGATCTGTCAATTCCAGATGAGGTGCTCATAGAGAAAACAAATGAAGCCACTAATATGGAGATGGAAAGGGAACAGAAGCAAAAGAAAACTCAGCCCAGCAATTCAATGAAAGGGAAAGAGTGTCAGTCCAATGTCTTACAGTGTCCTCAGGAACCAGATGTCCTGACAATGACTGCTGACACAAGATCAAGTAGCCCAACCATCCAACAGCTTTCAAAGAGCAACGCTGAACTGGAAAAGCTGATACTCCAGATGCAAAAAGAGATGATAGAGATGAAAACACTTCTCCAAGGTTCGAGAACTCGACGAGACCATGAGTTTAAAGGGCCTCAGGTAACAATGGACATGAGCAATAGAGGTTGCCAATCTTGTAAAAGAACTGGTCGGAGAACTGCCTGTGACCATTGCTTCCATTGTGGTCAATCTGGACATATAGCAAGATACTGTAAAATGACCAGTCCCAACCAGTTAAACGGGAGAGGGTTGCTGTCAAGGGACCGACAGTAACCTGTGCGAGAACCAACCCTGTGTCCCAAAGTGCAACTCCTGTTGGTAGCAAAGCAATAAGCTCTCAAACCACCATCAGTGCCATGGCTGGAAGGGTGAGCCAAGACCCCTTGCAAAGGGACCCACCCGCAGTAACCAAAGACTCTACCAGATGGCTGAGGAAGTGCCAACTCACGTAGACGGTGTTACCATGAGACAAAACAGCAAGTTACTGAGTCTCATTGGGAAAAAGTGCCTTGTGAACTGTGAAATAGATGATACTCCTGTCCAGGCCCTATGGGATACTGGCTCTCAGGTTAGCATTATCAATGAGAGCTGGAGACAGCGGGTTCTGCCACATACAGTGCTCCGATCTTTTGAAGAATTGCTTGGGCCCGGAGTCCTCCTAGGAAAAGCAGCTAATGAAACTGAGATTCCCTTCTCCGGGTGGATTGAGGTTGTTTTTCAGCTAACATCGGGAATTAACACCTGCCAACAGTAAATAGTGCCCCTTGTGGTATCGGAGGATGAGAAAGTAGCTGAAAAACCCATCATCGGTTATAATGTCATTGAAGAACTCTTCAAGGAGACATCTGCCAAGGGAAAGAAAGCCATTCCAGGTTTTGTAGACGTACTAGGAACAGCATTGGAACTGTCGACCACCAAAACAGAGATCCTTGTAAGTCTACTACAAGCCAGTCACAGGGAAACTGATGGTGCTACACTAAAGACTGGTACTAAGAGCCAAAGAATTCCAGCAAACACTGGGACGTATCTCAGGTGTAGGGCTCACGCCAAACCAGCACTGCAAGATCAGACAGTTTTATTTACACCTGATGAGGCCCATCATTGGCCTGATGGACTGCATGTAGGTGAGACATTAGTATCACTTCAAAAGGGACAATTTTCCAAACTATCCATCCCGGTTTGGAACACAACTAAGCGGGACATTATTTTATCAGGTCAGACTAGGATGGGGTGCCTCGAACCCATAAAGACAACGTACCCAGCTCAGGTGAAACTGAAACAATCAGTGAGTGTGGCCACTCACACAGTAACTCATCGGCCACCGACATCGAGACAAGGGCCAGAAGGTCGAGTGGAAAACCTAAACACGAGTCCATCACCGGTAAGCGATGCTAATCGAGAACACTGGGATCCACCAGTGGCTATCGAACACCTACCGGAGGAGGATCAACAGGTAGTGAAGACGATGTTAAGGGAGGAATGCAATGCTTTCGCCAAAGATGACTCTGATGTAGGATGTATCCCTTCCCTACAATTGCAACTTCGCCTCAAAGACTACACACCAGTTAGGAGGACTTACATGTCCGTACCGAAACCACTGCACCGGGAAGTGAAAGAGTACCTGCAGGATCTACTGAACCGTGGATGGATTGCGGAGTCAAAATCTCCATACTCATCACCCATTGTGTGCGTAAGGAAGAAGGACGGTAGTTTAAGACTGTGTTGTGACTACAGAGAATTGAACCAGAAGTCCATCCCTGACCGCCATCCAATCCCTAGGATCCAAGACATGCTGGACAGCCTAGGAGGAAGTTCATGGTTTTCGGTGCTAGACCAAGGGAAAGCCTACCATCAAGGATTTGTGGAAGAATCCAGTCGACCACTGACTGCATTTATCACACCTTGGGGTCTGTATGAGTGGATCCGAATACCCTTTGGCCTTAGCTCTGCACCAGCTGAGTTTCAACGCAGCATGGAAACCTGTTTAATGGGACTGAGGGATGAGATCTGTCTGCCGTACCTAGATGACAACCTTGTTCACAGCAGATCATTCCAAGAACATGTGGAGCATGTCAGGTTGGTACTGCAACGATATCAGCAACATGGAGTCAAGTTAACAGCTAGGAAGTGTGAACTCTTCCGAAACAAAGTCAGATTCTTGGGCAAAATCGTGTCCAAAGATGGTCATTCCGTGGATCCAGCAGACACTGCGCCTGTGCTGGCATTGAAGAACAACCAGCCAAAGACTGTTGGAGAACTCAGAAAACTACTAGGATTCATTTCCTACTATCGCCCTTACGTCCAAAACTTTTCCAGAATTGCAAAACCTCTCTATGAATTACTGTCAGCGGATACAACACCTGCTGCATCATCAGCACCAACTAGCCAGTCCAGGAAGAAGAAGAAGCCATCACCAAAGCTAAGAGGTCAACTACCCTCTCATCAGTCTATAGTCTGGACTGACCACCACCAGGTAGTGCTTAACCGGCTTATTGAGGTGTTAACTAATCCTCCAGTGATGGGTTACCCTGACTACAGCAAATCCTTTGTTCTACACTGTGATGCCTCGCAAGAAGGACTAGGAGCTGTGCTGTACCAAGAGCAAGAGGAAAAGTTAAAGGTAATTGCTTACGGGTCTAGAACTCTCACACCTGCCGAGAAGAACTATCACATGCATTCGGGAAAACTAGAGTTCCTAGCAATGAAGTGGGCCATATGTGATAGGTTCAGAGACTACCTATACTACTGTCCATCCTTTGTAGTATATACTGACAATAATCCCCTAACTTATGTCCTCACTACGGCTAAACTAAATGCAACAGGCCATCGATGGGTTGCAGAATTAGCTGACTTCAATTTCACCATCAAGTATCGTCCAGGAAAAAGGAATGCGGATGCTGATGTACTTTCCCGTATGCCATTAAGTCCTGAACAATACATGCAACAGTGTTCGCAAGAAGTGGACCCCAAAATCGTCGGATGCATAACACAAGCACTTCAAGTACGTCAGAAGGAAGAAATGCCTTGGCTGTGTCCAGTAACCATTGCCCATATGACATCAACAATAGATGGTACCCAAACGAAGGTAGCTCAAATACCCAAAGGGACCATTAGGACAGCCCAAAAAGAAGACTCCGTGATTGGCCCAGTGTGGAAGTACAAGAACCAAAACCGGTTCCCATCAAAACAGGAACGACAAAGTGGACCACTTGATCTCTTCATACTAATGAAACAGTGGACCAAGCTATATCTCGATGAAGATGGAATCTTGAGACGGAAAACATCATCAGGTTCTCAACTAGTGTTGCCCAAGTTGTATCATCAATTGGTGTTGAAAGAATTACATGAAGATATGGGACACTTAGGAGTCGAAAGGACTGTAAACCTGATCAGAGAAAGATTCTTTTGGCCACATATGCAGAGAGACGTTGAGCAATACATCAGCCACCAGTGCACTTGTCTGAAAGACAAACGCCCACATAAACCTACTAGAGCTCCATTGAACAGTATTGCAACCACTTATCCTTTTGAGCTGGTCTCCATTGACTTTCTCCATCTCGAGACTTGTAAAGGAGGTTATGAGTACATATTAGTGGTAATCGACCATTTCACCAGGTTTGCTCAAGCCTACGCAACCAAAAACAAGTCTGCAAAGACTGTTGCCGACAAGATATTCAGTGACTTTGTCTTGAAGTTTGGATTTCCTACCAGAATTCACCATGACATGGGTAAAGAATTTGAAAATCAATTGTTCTTGGCATTAGGGAAACACTGCCATATCCAGAACTCTCACACAACTCCATATCATCCAGAAGGCAATGGACAATGTGAAAGATTTAATCGTACCCTGTTGTCTATGCTTCGAACCCTGTCACCAGATTCCAAGAAAGACTGGAAAAGTTCACTTGCACAGGTCGTACATGCATACAATTGCACCAAGAGTGAAGCTACAGGGTATTCTCCATTCTTTCTACTGTTTGGGAGGTCTCCAAGATTACCCATAGATAGCATGTTTGACACTCCAGTAACAGAAAAATACAAGACTCACTCTGAGTATGTGAAAACGTGGACAGATAGGATGACTGAGGCCTACCAAGTTGCTTCAAAGGTAGCTACTCAAGCTGCACAAAGAGGAAAAGAATACTATGACAAGAAGACTCATGGAGTTGAACTTGCACCTGGCAGCAGAGTTCTTGTAAGAAATCTTACTGAAAGAGGAGGACCAGGAAAATTGAGATCGTTCTGGGAAGATGCCGTACATGTTGTCCTTAGGAAAAAGTGTGAAGATAGTCCAGTGTATGAGGTCAAGCCAGAAATTGGAAAGGGCCGAACAAGGATTCTACACCGCAATTTGTTATTACCATGCGATTACCTACCCGTCGACAGAGATCAGAAGATACCTGACAGACCCAGTGCCAGAAAACAAGGTAAAGTTCCAAAGACTACTCAACTGCCTACACAGATATCTGAGGAAGTATCAGAAGATGAATCCGATCATGAACAAGAGCAATGGAGATCTTTCATCCCTGTAACTCAGAGAGATCACACAAGAGAAGACACAGAGTTGAATCCAGAAGCAGCAGAGTTCTACCCCTGTGAGTTTGAAACGAGTGGGGAAGTTACAGAAGAAAGTACAGCGGAAGTTCAAGAAGAAAGTACAGAGGAAGCTACAGCGGAAGTTACAGAGGAAACTACAGAGGACAAGCCTGTGGGTCAACCTGAACAAACTGCATGTTTACCAGGAGATATAGAAGAAGAAAATCCTTCACCAGGAAAGCCAACAGAGACAGTTGACTGTGACGAAGGCGAATATGAGGACACTTCGAATGCCCTTCCTCTACGCAGGATACAACCCAGCAGGAATAGGAAACAACCAAAAGTTCTGACTTATGACACTTTGGGTCAACCCAGTAGTACTGCCAGAAATGCAGCTGTACAGGTCATAGACTGTATTCATACACTACCCATTTGCCCTAGCTGGTATTTAAGTCCAGAATGTTTTGCTGAGGACTCTAAAAACTGGTAAAAACAGTCACATATATATTGATACAGTCTATTAATTATCACTAGGTTACAGTTGTTTACGTATTTTGAAGATGTTAGCTCTTATTTTCTGTAGTTAACAAAAGGACAGTTCTTGCACTCTCACAGCAGATTTTCCAGGTCAAGCAAAAATAGCTTCACGTGATGGAACTAGGTAGTTAAGGTAAAGTCGGCCGACAACAAAATGGATAGAGAGTATTAGGTGGTTATGCTGTATTGTATTGATAACGTACCATAAGTATTCCACCTTTAAAAACAAAACAATGGACAGAAGTACTAAGGTGTTTCCTAGTTCTCCATCAAACCATCTTCTCAATAACCAACACAAACCTGTGTTGTAGAGGTTTACTAATTAGTTGGCTATATGCAACAATATCTCACCAGGTACATGAGCGCTCTGGACCTGGTGGGAAACTGTGACATAACTGGGAGTAGATGTAGCAGGGAGGACGATTCCTCCAGTAATTGGATTACTACTTAACCTTGGCTCCCAATGGCTATTGTGAGATGGGGAATGGAATGGTTCTAATACTAAATCTGCATATGTCTGGGACGACATCAAATTTTGTGGGGGAGAGTGTAAGGGATGTCAGGTACCCCATTAAAAAATAATACATTTCTGTTTTATGGCATTTCTATTAATTTACCAGTAGATGGCAGCACAAAGCACAACTGCAAGCAAGGCATGGGAGGAACTAAAAAGTTCGACGTTTTGTTCCTGGGGGAACAGAATAGCAGTTCCTGTCCTTCAGAATAAAAAGTCACCTCACTGATGTCCTTGTATTTGCAGAAACTTCTCAATAAAAATAATTCTGATTCCACCCGGTCCGATCCCTTCGCACATTGGAATTATTGACCATACTTTCAGCATATGTGCAACAAATACACACACTGCTTCAAATTACTCACAGGTGTCCTCTCACTGAGCCTCAGCCCTCCTTCCACTCCTAAATCAAACACTGCCAATCACAGCTGGATTCAACACTCAGCCCAAGTACTGTAGCTGCTGACTTTTAATATAAGGGCACCTACCTATCCAGGGATTCAGCGATGTCCTCACCCGAGCTGATTCTTCAATCGGCTTTGGTGCAGGTGCCAGCATCTTGACTAATGGAAACTGGTAGTGAAGCCACGCAGCTTTACAACCAGCTTCCAAATGCGCATGCGTGAGCTGGGTTGCGTTTTGTGAATGGTCCTACAGTCTTCTGGGACCTGTGATGTGTCCTAGAAGACTGCGGGGGAAGGGGGGATTGAACTCCCAGCTCAGATCACCATGGAAAATCAGGTGCCTGCTCCCCCCTCCCCCCCCCCAAACGCCAAATATGGTGGTGGAGGGTGCAAACAAATTAAAGCTATTAAAATTAAAGCTAATTAAAGGAAGAAAACTGGATAAAGAAGACTAGAGGGAGAACACTGGAGGAAGAAGACTGGAGAAAGAAGACCAGAAGGGAGAAGACAGGAGGTAAAAGATCAGAGGGAGATTTTGAATAAAGGACTTTTCAAAACCGTCTCTTGTCATTATTTACACTACACTGCCTTTTTAAGGGTGAATGGGTAGGGGTACAATGTACCCCATACTCATTCACATAGGGAGGGGGTCGGGGATCTGGGGGCCCCCTTGTTACAGGGGGCGTCCAGATTCTGATAAGCCCCCTGCTTGCAAATCCCCACAACAACCACGTAGGGTTGTCGTAAAGAGACCTTTGTCCTCATCAACATGGGGGAAAGGTGCTTTGGGGTGGAGATTCAGAGCCACCCCTGCTCCAGCACTCACCCCCCCATATTGAGGGCGTGCGGCCTGGTATGGTCCAGGAGGGGGTGGGGCCACTCACTTGTTTCCTCCCCTTTCCTGACTTGCCGGGCTGCATGCTGCAAAAAAGAAACATCTGACGCTCCTAAAAGCAGCTGCAAAAATGCCCTGTGTTGAACATCAAAGCAGAGCATCAGTGTAGAATATACAATAAAAAAAAAAGGTTTTTTTTTTTTTTTGCTCTGCACCAGGCACTAATGCATTGTTATTTTAATGCTGCTGCCAGCTGTTACTCCACCTGACCACTTGGAGCGCCGCCTAGGCTGTAGGCTTGGCTTGGGATGAGGGAGGCTCTGGCTGACAGTGCTCTTGTCTGTCTGCTCCGCCTCCACACCTCCTCTCTAGTCCAGACTGAGACTCCAGAGACATGTCTTGACTTTTCCAGTCAGTTACATAATCTTCCAGGGGGACAGCAGCTCTGAGAGTAGAGCGGGAGGGTGCGGGTAGCACGTATCAAAAGATCAGTTCCTCCTCTCTTCAAGCTGCCACTTCCTGCCTTTGGTTGTCGCTTGGGGAAGGAGCTGCCTGAGCCTGAGTGCTGTTAGCCCAGCTGAGCCTGCCTGCCTAATTGCAGAAGGATCATCTCAATTTTCTCTGAAGTGCTGCTGTGCTGGAGTCTGGACCTTAACCTTAACTCCAGGAGGACAGTTTACCAACAACCAACATTTTTATAAACTCTCATAATATCTCTTCTTTTTCTCCTCCTATTTCATGCTTGCAATGCATACCTTAAGCCCCGTACACACGTCCCGAATGTCGGCCGAACGATCGGCCGTCTTTTGTCCGGTGCTGTCCTGTCGGCTGAAAACTGCAAAAGACTGCACATGAATTTTGTCGGCCAACAACAGCCGACTGCAGAAGTGATGTCATGTGTCCGTGTGTTTTTTCTTTTCTGAGCATGCCCAGTCTTGCTAATCGGCTGTTTGTCGGCCCAATTCTGTACTGACTGGCGAACAATCGGCCGTTCTGGTGTTGGCCAACAAAAATTTTAATGCCTGCACAACAGATTCTGTTCGGCTGAAAAGTCGCTGTCGGTTGTCGGAAGCATCATACCAACAAGCCGACAATCGGCCGATCGTTTGGCGGCCGAATATTTACAGCCGACAATCGCTACGTGTGTACGGGGCTTTAGTCTCAACATTATTGTGTAAAATAGGTGTAAGGTTGATGATCTCTTACAAAAGCCAATCCTACCATTCTAAATATAAGCACAGTGGGCAGGATGGATTGGTTTTTTTTTTTTTTCTTTTTTCTCTTGTGTTATCTATTTTATGATTGGCTCTGAAAAATTGGCTCTGAAAAAAAGGAAGGATACCTACAAATGAACAGGCTCTTTCTCCCCATGTGTGTGCTATCTGCACATTCACATAACAGTGGGAACATTCTGAGATTTAACCTTAGCTGTATGGAGTGCTGTGCTACTACATTTGAATGCTGCCCTGAAGGTTATTAATCCCTATTTAAATGCATGCTGCTAGCCTGCTACATTGTAGTTCTGAAGTTGTTGACCCTTTCTATGCGATGCTAGGCCTACTGGTCTTAGCTTAAAGTGGTAGTAAACCACCAAAAACCTTCTCCCTGAATGATAATGGCATAATGTGCTAGTATGCATCGCATACATTATTATTATCACATTATTTTTGCTTGGCTCTTTTGTTACATATTTGAATGTATTTTGAGTTAATTATCTCACAGCAGAGAAGAGTCGCTGCTTTTATATCCAGTTAGTTGTGGTTTTAATAATGATATTTTCCAAGCGCAGTTTAAAATTTTGGATTTTATGTGTGTCTGTGTGCCTCTTTCCCTTGTGTGCTCCTCAGGCTAAAACTGCAGTGCAGAATTTCTTCCTGTCATTGATTCATTCTATAACTAGGTATCTGAGATTGTGGGAACTGCTGGCAAAGTTTGTTGATTGAGGTGCTGGGTGCTGAGTCTTCTATAAATGCTGTTGTGTTAGCCTGTTAGGCCCTGACTGTTCACATGTAGCAATTTAGGATTATGGGCAGAGTATCCCTGTGATTCCGCCCGCCGCCACAACCAGATTCCAATCCAAATCGCATGACAATGCTGACAAAACGCAGCACGTGTGTTTGTGTTCTATTCATTTTTAGTGACACCAAAATGTGGTGTGGTATTGCTGTGATTGTTGAGCGATTTATCACACAAGGATCCAAAACCACACCATGTTTTGGTGCCACTAAAAATGAATGGAACACAAAAACACGTGCTGCGCAGTGGCGGCCCGCCCATAGAGGGCGCAGGGGCGCTGCCCGCCCAAACGAGGCAGAAAAAAAAAGATTAAACAAAAAAGTCAAGTTTTTGCCCACTAGGGGCGCTGGACTGTGTGCTGGGTATGGGGAGGGTGTGGTTTTTGACCCCACCCTCGCCCGGCAGAGGCGCCGTTTGGCGCTCTTCTGGGGGTGTGTCGGGACGCAGAGCAATGCACCCCGACATACCCCACTTTAACGATATCCGGGCTGTGATTGGTCCAGAGTCCAGCCTGGACCAATCACAGGAGGACATCGGACCTGGTGACGTGACGCCTGGGGGCGGTGCACCGCCCCAGCGTCACGTTCACCTTCAGTTCCCGCCCGCCGGAGAAGAGGAGACAGGAGAGCCGCCGCTGCGCGTGATCGCACCACATCCCGCCGCCGCTCCGAGCCGACTCAGAGCAGCACACCGTCCATGACCAGGTAAGTGTCTGCTTTAATGGGGGCACGCACGCTGATCTCTGCATTGGGGATGGAGACATCGCATGTACACTGGTCACTGGCTGCATTTGGGGCACGCACGCTGATCTCTGCATTGGGGACATGTACGCTGGTCACTGGCTGCATTGGAGGCACGCACGCTGATCTCTGCATTGGGGACATGTACACTGGTCACTGTCTGCATTGGAGGCACGCACGCTGATCTCTGCATTGGGGACATGTACACTGGTCACTGCATTGGAGGCATGCACGCTGATCTCTGCATTGGGGACATGTACACTGGTCACTGAATTGGGGGCACGCACGCTGATCTCTGCATTGGGGACATGTACACTGGTCACTGGCTGCATTGGAGGCACGCACGCTGATCTCTGCATTGGGGACATGTACACTGGTCACTATCTGCATTGGAGGCACGCACGCTGATCTCTGCATTGGGGACATGTACGCTGGTCACTGCATTGGAGGCACGCACGCTGATCTCTGCATTGTGGACATGTACACTGGTCACTGCATTGGGGGCACGCACGCTGATCTCTGCATTGGGGACATGTACACTGGTCACTGGCTGCATTGGAGGCACGCACGCTGATCTCTGCATTGGGGACATGTACACTGGTCACTGCATTGGGGACATGTACGCTGGTCACTGCATTGGGGACATGTATGCTGGTCACTGCATTGAAAGGGGGCATGTATACTGGTCACTACATTGAAGGGGGCATGTACTGTGGGGTTTGTGCTATGGGGCCTGTACTGTGGGGTTTGTGCTAGGGGGTCTGTACTGTGGGATTAGTGCTAGGGGGCCTGTACTGTGGGGTTTGTGCTAGGGGGTCTGTACTGTGGGATTAGTGCTAGGGGGCATGTACTGTGGGGTTTGTGCTAGGGGGTCTGTACTGTGGGGTTTGTGCTAGGGGGCCTGTACTGTGGGGTTTGTGCTAGGGGGCCTGTACTGTGGGGTTTGTGCTTGGGGGGTTTGTGCTGGGGGGGTCTGTACTGTGGGGTTTGTGCCACTATCAGTCAGTGTATCCCATAATAGGGTGTCTCTCACAGTATATCCCATAATAGGGCCCCTGCTCCCTATTATGGGATATACTAGTACTGATGGACCCCTTAATATGTGATGTGAGTCTATAAGGGGTGGGGCTTCTGAGAAAAGGGAGGGGTCAAAATGGAAGGGCGGGGTCTTGCGCCCTCCCCATTTTAAAACTTCACCAGCCGCCACTGGTGCTGCGTTTTGCCAGCATTGCAGTGTGCTTTGGAATTGCAGGCAGAATTACAGGGATACTGCCAGCCCGTGATCCCAAATCACTACATGTGAACAGGTCCTTAAGGACATCGACTAAGGCTGGGCTGAGTCTTCCATTGTTGTTGTGATACTGTTGTGTTTCCTGGGTGCACCACATTCTAAGTATCTTCTCTTTTTCTGTATGTATGGACTCTGCGGTGTTTGCAAAGTACCACTTCTCTTGTCCTGTATGCCTGTTTAACGAAAAATCAGTGTGTGCTTTGATGCTTCCTTCCACAAGATGGTGCCCTTTGCATCTGCCCAGTAAAGATCCCAAATTGCTACATGTGAAAAGTCAGGGCCTAACAGGCTAACACAACAGCAATTATGGAGGCCCCGGCCTCAATGTATTTTATAGGTACAAGGAAGCCCAGGATTTGTTTAATCATGTCCCTTAGACCCTCCCATGCTAATGTTTTACCACACCCACTTTTTTGCTGTGCCCCGCTACGCACGCCGCAAGTCACTTCCTCCCTGTCATGTCAGGTATATTCTGCATGTATGAACAATGCACAGTGCTGCTTCTCTAGTCTGGTATGCCAGGTTAACAAAAAAATCAGAAAGTGCTTCCTTCCACAAGATAGTGCCCTTTGCACCTGCCCAGTAAGATTGGCTATTACAGTGCACCACCCTGTGGACAGTCCAATGGCTGACAGCACTGTCCACTGTGTTCGGGTGAGGGGGGGGGGTACACAATAGCACAGCTGGGGAGATTGCTGTACTAACAGAGTGAGTTTTAGTACAGTGATCTGTCAGTTTTTTTCCTTCAGCCAGTACCCAGCTTTAGACTTGACAATAGCCAACCAAACTGGGCAATGTTCATAAGAACTGGAAGAAGGCAAAACTGGAATCAGGCTCAATTTTCAAGAGGATCTGGGAAAATAGAATTGAGAATGTGATTGCTTACTATGGCAAATACATACAGTAGTTTTTCCTTTTTCCAGCCCTTTTTAATTTGGCGCAATTTGTTTTATTTAAAAATACTTTTAATTAGTACCTACTGCTGAACCACCCCCCCCCCCAGAACAAAAATGTATATACTGCCCTGTGTGTTTATGAGGCGTTACAATCAGTTTAACCACTTTACCACCGGAGGATTTTCCTGCTTTACGTCCAGGCCACTTTTTGCAACTTGGCACTGCGTGACTTTAACTGACAATTGCGCGGTCATACAACACCGTACCCAAACGAAATTTACGTCCTTTTTATCCCATAAACAGAGCTTCCTTTTGGTGGCATTTGATAACCTCTGCGCTTTTCAATTTTTGCAATATTAATAAAAAAAGAGCGAACATTTTGCAAAAAAATTGACATTTTCTACTTTGACAGTTAAAACATATCCAATATATTCAATTTTTGTCATATATTTAGGCCAAAATGTATTTAGCTACATGTCTTTGACAAAGAAATTATCAATGAGCGTATTTTTAACCGCTTTAAGACCAGAAGATTTTACCCCATTCCTGACCAGGCTATATTTTGCGATTCTTGCTTGAGGTGCTCTGGGATGTTCTCTCCTCTCTTTCTCTGGTTCTCAGCTGCAGTCCGTAGTACCACAGTTCAGCTCTGTCTCCTCTGGCAAGATCCTGTTGCTCTGTCCCTGGATTATACAGTCTATATGCCCTCTCAAGGCCACAGCATGCAGTCCCTTTTCTCAGCTCAGCACAGCCATAGAGAGACGAACACCACACCGTCCCAGGAACTTCCTGCTCCCTCCTCCTTTCCAGAAAGATCCCTTCACTTGAAAAACAACAGTGAAATCTTGTGGCTGAAAGATGCATGACAGTCTGTGGGAATTTCTCAATAGAAGTACAGTGTAATGGAGTTTAGTCATTCAAGGAGCTGACCCCCTACACGCCTCCCCACTTAACGATGGTCGTCCTCGGCCATCCTATATAGTCCATGGGGAAGAAAGTGATTATTACAATCTCTAACAGCAGCACAACATTGTCCACAACACATACAGGTGGACCAAACGAACTGATCAGCATTGTACCTGTTTGGTGGAACCCCTGCAGTAGACCTATTGGATCTCCGGAGGTCTTGACTATCTGTAAGGGACTGACTTTCCTCATTGGGAGCTGCCAACCTGGGTTCCTCCTCATTGCGACCCGGTGGTGGTTCTGTAGCATAAGCTTCATCCCCTGTGGCCTGGGGACCTTCCGTAGTGTCAGGAACAATCCACCAGTCTTCATCATTGTTTTCATTGGAGATAATGAGTTCTGAGGACGGGACAGGAAGTGTTGTCTCTTCAGAAGGTTTGGGATCTTCAGACCGACATGGCCGTAACATATTCCTATGTAGGATCCTTGAGGCAAACTCCTCATTTTCCACCTGTACTTCGTAGACCGGGCCATTGGGGTACACTCTCCTGATCACTTTGTAAGGTTGTACCTCCCAACGCTCACTCAACTTGCCTCTGGGACGTTTCTCCCGCACCAGTACCCGGTCTCCAGGTTGCAGCGGAACCTCCTGGAGGGGAGGACGGTCAGTATGAGTTCTCTCTTGCAAACGCTGGCCTGCTAACCGGCGGATGGTCTGGAGCCGCTGACGGTGTTCTTTCACCTATGAGGTGGTCGATTGTTCTATTAAGTCCTGTGGTTGTTCTAAATTCAGTTCAACAATTTTCCGGCCAGCTCTGCCGAACAATAGCATGTATGGAGTATACCCGGTTGTGTTGTGAACCCGATTATTGTAAGCCCAGACTAATTCATGGAGGTAGTCTGGCCAGTGCATCCTTTTGTCTTCCTCTAATGTCCTCAACATCTGAAGCAGGGTCCGGTTGAAGCGCTCGCAGGCCCCATTCCCTTGGGGATGATATGGAGTTGTCCTGGATTTTTCAAAGCCATACAGTCGATGTAGCTCCTCTATCACTTTCCCTTGAAAGCACGCTCCTTGATCTGAATGGATCAGCTTCGGACACCCGTAGACTCGGATGAAATCTTGGCCCGAGCTGCAGACTCAGCCGTCTGGTCTCGAGTTGGGGTGACCACTGCAAATTTAGAGAAGTGGTCAATCATGACCAGGCAGTATTGTGGACCTCTGGCGGATTTTCCCACGAGAAGATAATCTATCATCAATACTTCCAGCGGTTCTTTGGTCTGTATGGGCTGCATGGGTGCCCTCTGTTCAGTTCTTTTGGTGAGTTCACACATTCGACACTGCCGGCAGACTTCCTCAACCGTGGCCTCTAGTCGTGGACAATATACATAGCGTTGCAGCCACTGGAAGGTCTTAACTGGCCCGAAGTGAGCTCCAAATTCATGAGCCTCCTTGGCTACCTCTCGTGCCATGCTTCTGGGTATTACTACCTGCCACCTTTCCTCTATATCAGCAGGCTGCTGCCACTTGCGGTACAAAACAGCTCCATGAACTTCCAGTCTATGCCATTGGTGTAGAATGGACTTCATCTCGGCATCAAGCTCAGTCCTTTCTTCTCTGTCAGGTTTTCTTCGCTGGGACACCCAACCTTTCATCTGCCGCAGTCCAACATCTTCATCCTGTATTCGGCACCATTCTTCATTGGTTCTTCCTAATGCCTTGGGTAGCACTCGGGCCTCCCCACTTGTCTGTGCTGCAACTGCTGGAGGTGTGAACCTGCGGAAGTCTGGAGTTTCATCCTCTTCTTTTTGTTCATCCAGATCCCCTACTGGAGTCTCAAAAGTAACCCTCGACAGACCATCGGCATTAGTCTTCTCTGTAGCAGAGCGGTAGCGGATCGAGAAGTCATACTTGGTAAGGCGAGCTGCCCAACGCTGCTCCAGGGCTCCCAGCTTGGCAGTATCCAGATGGGCCAGGGGGTTGTTATCGGTCTGTACAAAGATCTTAGCCCCTGTCAGGTAGCCCGCAAATTTTTCTGTCATGGCCCACACCAGGGCAAGGAGCTCCAGCCGGAAGGAACTATAGTTATGAGGGTTTCGCTCTGTATCCCGCAACGACCGACTGGCATAAGCGATAACTCTTTCACGTCCTTCTTGTACCTGTGACAGTACCGCCCCAAGTCCATAGAGGCTGCCATCGGTCGATAAGAGGAATGGTTTGTCAAAGTCAGCATAAGCCAAGATGGGGGCCGATGTCAGGGTTTCTTTCAGGTCCTGGAAGGCCTCTTCCTGCTTCTGTCCCCAGGGGACACTTTGACCCTTGGGCCTCCCAGCTGTTCCTCTCTGCAGCTCATTCAGAGGGCCCGCTATCTTTGCGTAGTCTATGATGAATCGCCAGTAATATCCGGTCAGGCCGAGGAAAGCCTTCAACTCCCGCAGTGTTCTGGGCGCTGGCCATTGTTGTATTGCAGCCATTTTGTCTTGAGATGGCAGCACCCCATCTTGGGACACCGTATGGCCTAGGTACTCTATCTTCCTCTTGAAGAGATGACACTTCTTTGGCTTTATCTTCAGGCCATGGGATCGCAACCGCTTGAGTACCTGTCCTAGTCGGTCTAGGTGTTCTTGAAAAGTAGCGGAGTATACAATGATATCATCCAAGTATATCAAGGTTGCTTCAAAATTCAGGTCTCCCAGACACTTCTCCATCAGCCGCTGGAAGGTGCTCGGGGCATTGGATAGCCCGAATGGCATTCTGTTAAATTCGAATAGTCCCATGGGGAGTATGAATGCAGTCTTGGCCCGGTCCTTCTCGGCCACCGGTACTTGCCAGTACCCGCTTGCTAGATCCAGGGTGGAGAAGTATTTAGCCCGCCCTAGGGCTGTCAGGGACTCCTCGATGCGTGGCAGAGGGTATGAGTCTCGTGTGGTGCATGCATTCAACCGTCGATAATCCACACAAAATCGAATAGTGCCGTCCTTCTTCTTGACAAGCACCACTGGGGCTGCCCAAGGACTTTGACTACCTCGTACCACTCCTGAATCTATCATCTGTTTCAACAATGTCTTCACTTCCTGGTACAACTTGGGTGGAATCTGTCGATACCTCTCCCGGATTGGGGCAGCGTCCCCGGTCCGTATCTCATGTGTGATAGCATCTGTGCAGCCAAAGTCATCGGCATGGCGGGCAAACGCAGCCTGATTCTCCCACAGCATGGCTTCAACAGCCCGCAAACGGTCTGGACCGAGATTCTTCACATCTATCTCCATTTGGTCCACAATGGTTCTCCCATTCCATTCTGGGGTCGGAGCCTCTTCGGGTCTGGCAGTAACTGCCAGTGTCCATGCAGCATTGCCTATTGGAGCTAGAGTCACTTCTTCCCGACTTAGCACTTCTCCCCGATGTAAGTACACACGGGCCAGTTCTACTCCATGCGCCAAAGCGACTTCCAGATGTCCCACATTCACAGCTCTTATGGGTACTCGTCCATTCTGGACCACTGCCAGTGTCCGGGCCACTAGGGCATCCTGACCTAGTTCTCCTAGACCCCCTGGTTCGATGATCACCTCCATACCTTCAAGGTTGCGGAAGGTTCCCACAGGCAGTGTCAGTATAGTCTCCCGACCAGGAGGAAGACGGAAGAGGGTAGCCTTTCCCGCCACTCGGATAGTTCCCACGGACTGGTGTACTGGGACACTCTTCTGTGTCCCACAGAACCGGATCAACCGCTGGAAAGCTTTTTGCGTGGGTTTGTGTGGGGTGGCTTGCTTCCAATAGCCAGGTCCCCGTTTAGTGAACATGATCTGATCCAACTCTCGTAGAATATTCATGCCCATTATCACCGGTACATCCTCCTTGAATGTCTCGGGGACCAGCAGAATGCCTTTTCTTCCCACTTCCTGTCCACACAGCCGTACGTTCATCCACATGACTCCCGTGACCGGAATTTGCTGATGGTTCGCGGCTGTAACTCGGACCAATGTCTCTCGTTCTGGCTTAGCCAGTGCTTGGAAGTAACGATTGAAGTATGACTCAGGCATGGTCGTCACCTGTGATCCGGTATCTACTAAGCAGTTGACTGGGATTCCTTCAAATTCAGCTTGTATGACGGGGCACCCTGCGACCAGGTGTTCAGAGCTGTGCTGGGTGTCTTGACTCTCCACTTCCCCCGCAGTACGCCCCACTACTGCGGGGGCCGGTAGTTTAACGCCGGCTCTGAGCGTCTAGATAGATCACTCTGACACTCTCTGGCGAAGTGTCCTTCTCCGCACCGCCAGCACTGTGTCCCTGGACGATAGTCTCTCCGCCTGCGTGCGGGAGGCGCCCTGGCTGGCCTTGTTGGAAGATATTGAGGAACTTGGTGTGACGGTGAACTCGGGTAAGGATGCTGTGGTGTAGGAATCAGTGGGGCAATCTGATAGGGCGGTTGTTGGGCCGGATAGGCAGCCCCAGGGGAATAGCTCGACTCCATTCGCCTTTCCATTTGTGTCAATTTTTCGTGCATAGCACTCAGGGAGCTTTGCAGGTCTTGTACCACTTTAACTAGGACCTCTTCCTTCCCCACAACCCCAAAGGGTGTGGCGGTCTGGGTCCGTATCACTCCGGAGGCATAACTTTCTTCTTTACTGCGTGCCACAGCCTCCGCCAATATTTGCCGAAAGTTCAGAGTAGGGTCCACCCTGACTCGCTCCCGCAGAACCTGTCTCAGGGGAGAGCTGAAGAGTCCCAGAATAAACTGTTTCCGCAATATTCGGTCGGCAGATCCCATGCCAGATACTCCGTCTGCCTCCTTTTTCTGTACCTCAGCCAATACTTCTTGTAGAGCCATCGCATATTGTGAGACCCCTTCATTTTCTTGCTGAACCCGATAGAAGAATTTCACCCGGAGGTGGCCCACACTAGCTGTTTGTACGATTTCTGGAAGAAATATACGGTGAATCTCTTGCAAGGTGCTGCGTGTGGCTTCTGATTGTAGAAACACATTCTTTCGGGCCTAACCCTCCAGGGCAGCCAAAGCAATTTCTACCTGTAACTCTGGGCTGACATTGTAAATTCTTGCAGCGCTCTGTAATCTTGTCACCCAGTCTGACAGTGACATGTTCTTGCCATCAAATTTTGGCAGCAAGTTAAACAGCATGCCCACAGGGAGGGCCCTTGCAGGGGTTCCACCATTGCCTGAGGTACTCACATTAGCATCATGCACATTTCCTTCAGCCGCCTCCATTTCTGTAACCGTATCCTGTTCGTGACGCCACTTGTAGCGGTCAGAGGAGTAGGGGACCGCAATGCAGAATTCAAGTACGGTACAGCAGACAGAGAGGCTGAAGCAGATACCAGCTTTATTAACCAACAGAGTATAATGGCCGGAGAATGATGTTAACAGTAATAACAGATTACATAGGTTTACAGCAAAGTTAACTGCAACGTGATACTTAAAATGGCACTCCCGCCAACGCACACACAGAAATACAGGCTACTCTGCTATATGATCCCCGCTAACCGGGACACGTTCATGCAACGCTCTGTCTACAGAAACCTGCTCTATGCCCTGCCACAGGTTAGCACCGGTGCACACTCACAGTTCTGTAGGTACAGCTGCTTTATCTCAGTCTCTGTGATGGTGGATGCAGTCAGGTCTCTGGATCTGTCCCTTGCTGTCTGTAGCTGCAGTCTCTTATGCACTGGTCTGGGTTACTTTGCAGGTTGTTTATCTTGTTCTGTCACTTAAAGGTCACTGCAGTCTGACCCCTTGCTCTGTAACTTGCTTGAGGTGCTCTGGGATGTTCTCTCCTCTCTTTCTCTGGTTCTCAGCTGCAGTCCGTAGTACCACAGTTCAGCTCTGTCTCCTCTGGCATGATCCTGTTGCTCTGTCCCTGGATTATACAGTCTATATGCCCTCTCAAAGCCACAGCATGCAGTCCCTTTTCTCAGCTCAGCACAGCCATAGAGAGACGAACACCACACCGTCCCAGGAACTTCCTGCTCCCTCCTCCTTTCCAGAAAGATCCCTTCACTTGAAAAACAACAGTGACATCTTGTGGCTGAAAGATGCATGACAGTCTGTGGGAATTTCTCAATAGAAGTACAGTGTAATGGAGTTTAGTCATTCAAGGAGCTAACCCCCTACATAAGCACCCCTGACGCTATCTATTGGCATAACGTAGTATCGTCTACAGATTATACCATCATGGGGCTGGAGATGTAGAGCAGTGGTCCTCAACCCTGGCCTACAGGGCCCACTAACAGGCCAGGTTTGCAAAATAACTGAAATACATCCCAGGTGATATAATTTGCTGCTCAGTGATTGCAGTATTCTAGTCTGCATCTCCCCAAGGTAATACTTAAAACCTGGCCTGTTAGTGGGCCCTGTAGGCCAGGGTTAAGGACCACTGATGTAGAGTACCATTGTATCCACGGACTCCACCGTGTTAGCTCTTTTTGGTACCGTTCATGTGAAGGAGCCACTAGAAGTTCAAACGTTTTATGCAGTTGTGTGGTGTGTATTACCTCAACCAGGGAAGGCGGATGCGTATCTTTCCAATGTCTAGTGATGTTGATTTTGGTAGCAAGTAGTATGTTAATCACTAGTTTCCGTAGTACTATCAGGATTTGGTCAATTGACAAGTGTAACAAAGCTAGGGCAGGGGACGGTGGTATCGGGATCTGAACAAGTTTGGAAATCAGCGCAAACACTTCCTCCCATAAGGCAAGAATGGGAGGGCACTCCCACAAGATATGTTTGAGGGTGCCTTGCGCCCAGCACCCCCTCCAGCAAGTGGATATGGCTGAGGGGGCAAATTTCATGATCACATATGGCGTGAGGTACCACCTGAGGGATATTTTGAGGTGGAGTTCTCTCAGAGATGCACTTAAAGTAGCCTTTTAGCTTGAAACCAATGCTTTTTGCCACTGGGTCAGGGAAAAGGTTCCCCCCAGGTCCAGTTCCCATTTCGTAACAGGCCTTGTTTTGGTAAAGGCGTCCTTTTCACCCAGCAGGGGATAAAAGAGCGAGATGCCTTTCGTGTGTTGGTGGGACGCTGTGAGATAGTGCCAGGCCCGCACGGGGATCTTAGCTTTCAGTTGTGGGTTGTGGTAAAGACATGAAGTAATTTGTTTATATCTGAACCATTCCTTGTGATCTATATGCAATTCCTCCACGAGCTTCAGGAAGGGCTTCAATGTGTCACCTCCATAAATATTATGCAGGTAGATAGGGGGAGATCTTTGCCAAGCAGTCAGGTCTACGTCAGGGGCTATCTGGAGGACACAGGATCGGGAGGATAACGTCAGTAAGCGGAACAGTCTTCCATTTGGTGTGCGTCAGGTGAAGCCATGCCATCACTGATGCTTTAATAGTTGGTGATATGTGTTTGGGAAGACACGCACCTTTTCATCTAGTACAGAGCCAGGAACAAAGGTCGAAACGCGAGGTCGCGGCCTGCTCCATTGTACCCCAAATGTTATCAGGGGTCGGTTGGAACCAAGTTCTCAATTGTGATAGCAGAGTAGCCCAGTAGTAGTCCATCAGATTCGGCATGGCTGCACCACCCACAGCAGTAGTTTTCGTTAGTATACTCCTTGCACATCTGGCACGCTTGCCCTGCCAGAGGTACCTGGAAACAATGCTTTGGAGTGAGTTAATATAGTGGATTTGGGGATGGGGATAGGCAGGGATCTGAATAAGTAGAGCAGCTTAGGCAGGGTGCACATCTTAAAGGCTGCCAGTCTCCCCGACCAAGTAAGTTCAAACTTTGAAAGGGACTTGAGCTCATCAGACAGTTGGGACTTGTAATTGGCCTGAAACAAGTTGGTAGTGGACTTGGTAAGCTTAATCCCTAGATAGGTTATACCCGAATCCGACCATTTATATGGGAACGAACGCTCAATAAAATTTCTGGTGGTGCCATCCACGCCGAGGTCCAATATATTAGATTTATTTTTGTTGACTTTATACAGAGAGATATCTCCGAAGTCTGTAAGAATTTGTTTGATTCGCGGTAAGGAAGTGGACGGGTTTGATATCATGAGGATGACATCGTCTGCAAATAGACTTATGCGATGTTCTTGTGGGCCAATCGGAATCCCGCTAATTATGGGGTCTGAGCGAATTTTTTGAGCCAGGGATTCTATAGCCAGGTTAAAGATGAGAGGAGACAGGGGGCACCCCTGTCTTGTCCCATTAGTGATTGTGAATGGCGTGGAAAGTGTGTTGTCTACCAGAACTTGGGCTGAAGGACTGGCATACAAGGCCATTATTGCAGAGTGCATCCTGCCCACAATGCCAAAGCACCTAAGCACCTCACGCAGGTACCCCCCAGTGCACCCTATCAAACGCCTTCTCTGCATCCAAAGAGAGGAGCAGAGAAGGCGTTCGAGAAGTTCGGGCGGAGTGGAAAACGTTAATGAGCCGTCTCGTCGCATCAGCCGATTGTCTACCCTTGGTGAAGCCCACTTGGTCTTTATGGATGAGCTGTGGCAGGTATTTCATCAATCTAGTGGCCACTGTCTTGGCATAAATTTTAACGTCCGTATTTAACAGTGATATCAGGCGGAAATTTTGTGGGGCATTAGGTTCCTTCCCTGGTTTAGGTAGGGTGATAATAGTCGCTTTAAGCATTTCCGACGGAAATGAGGAGGACGAAGCAGCCTCATTGAAAACCGAGCATAAGTGGGGGGCTAGTGTATCTTTAAGTTGCTTGTAATATTCATTAATCATGCCATCCCGGCCAGGTGACTTCCCAGAAGGCAGGGACATAATCGCAGAGAGTATTTCCTCTACCATGAAGGGATCATTAAGGTGGGCCAATTGCGTGGGGGTCAAAGCGGGAAGTGTAATGGAGTCAAGAAAGGCAGTTATGAGCTCTGGCGTGGATGAGGAGGGTTGGTTTGCTTGGAGATTGTAAAGAGTGCCATAGTAAGTACTAAACGCGTTTGCGATGTCTCTGGGGTCCTGAAGCATAGCACCGGTGGTGGGATGTTTAATGGAGGTGATCCTACTCTTAATACGTTGGCCTTTTGGCACTGCGTTATTTTAACGGACAATTGCGCGGTCATGCGACGCTGTACCCAAATTAAATTTATGTCCTTATTTTCCCCACAAATAGAGCTTTCTTTTGGTGGTATTTGATCACCTGTGCAATTTTAAATTTTTGAAAAAAAGAGCGACAATTTTGAAAAAAAAAAAAACAATATTTTTTACATTCTGATATAAAACATTCCCCAAAAAAATTTAAAAATCAAAATTTTTTAACATTTTAGCCAATTTGTTTTCTGCTACCTATATTTGGTAAAAAAAATCACAATAAGCGTATTTTGATTGGTTTGCGCAAAAGTTATCGCGTTTACTAACTACGGGAAAGATTTGTCATTTTTATTGTTTATTTATTTTGCGGGACTGAGACATTGCGGCAGACAGATCGGACCCCTAACTGACATTTTTGGGGGTACCAGTGACATTACTACAGTAATCAGTTATATAAATATGCACTGTTACTGTAATAATGACACTGGCAGGGAAGGGATTAACTTTATTGGTGATCAAGGGGTTAAATGTATGCCTCATGCTTACTGACGTGTGTGAGGGAAAGGGATTGTGTGACACAGATCGCAGGTTCAGCTGTGCTGAATCCTGTAATCTGTGACTGTCTGTCACAGAGGAGATCCGCCCGCTTTGTTTACACAAGTGGGCGGATTTCCTCACTCGATCCCCGACGATCGGGGAAGAGCAGCGGTTATCACCGCCTCTCCTCCCCTGGCCCGTCTCCCGCTGTGTCTGAATACAGCGGAAGCGAGCCTCCGGCAGCGCGGGCTGCGCCACCGAGAGGGGGCGGGATCCAGGGACGTAGGTCTACGTCGCTGGAAGATAACGAGCCACTTTGCAGCAGTACCAGCTCATTGAGCGGTCGGCAAGTGGTTAAAGCAGAACTAAAGTCCCACTGTAAAAAACAGCAAGCAGGTAGGTTTTTATTGCAGAAGAGACATGCACTTTTCTGCAATAAAATGCCCTTACTTGTCTGCTCGCTGTCACCTCCCACACTGTAAACTGAGCTGCGCATGTGCAGCTCAGCTTACAATGCCAGGCTGGTCTCAGAGTGCCAAAATGATGGCCTTCTGTGCATGCCAATGAAAAGGCCCAAAGACCGGACCTCAGAAGATGCCGGTGTTCTGTCAGAATAGCGAACCCGTCAGATTTGGTAACAGAAGTGAGTTTCCGCCAGCTGTGCATACTACCAGGTTTGCTAATCTGACAGAACACCTGCAGTCAGAAGGCAGTGGCGGACATCTTACTATACCCAGCCACATCTTCAGAGTAATTTTAGCAATAAAGTGAGTGTATATAACTAAATATAGTATATTGACATCTGTGATGCTGTTTTGGATGTTTCATTTCGAAAGTCTAAAAGTTTTGCGCTGAGTAGGGTTGAGCGAACACGGACTGTATTATTCGTGTTCGTACCGAATAATTGGATTTTTGTTACCCGAACATGGACCAGAAAACTTTATGTATGTTCGGGTAAAAATCTGTGTTCGGTCATTTTATTTCCGGGTTTTGCATGCATTGGCGCGCTTTTCATGGCGGGCTTTCAACAGCCAATCAACAAGCATTTAACTGGTGTGCCTAAGCCATCCCAGCCATGCCTACAAATGTATTAGTAGCTGTGATTGGCCGTCTGAAGCATGTGACCAAGTCTTTATAAGTTCGAGGCAGCGCCGCTGCTGCGTCATTCTGCTGTTTAGTTCAGCGAAAGAGCACACATCAACGTGCTGACTGCTGATTAGGGACAGACAGGAAAAAAAAAACATTTGTGTCCGGATAGAATTGAGGGACAGGTCGGAGTGTGTTAGGCAGGGCGAGTTGTAGGCATTTTAGGGAGAGAGTCTGCTGATTTTTAGGGTCAGTTTTCTACAATCGATTTTGCTGTGTGGGAGGGGTTTGCAGTGACCGATCTAAGATCTTATCAATCCTTTTAGGGAGAGAGTCTGCTGATTTTTAGGGTCAGTGTGTTCTACAAACTACAATCGATATTGGTGTGTGGGGTGGGGTTTGCAGTGACCGATCTACGATCTTATCAATCCTTTTAGGGAGAGAGTCTGCTGATTTTTAGGGTCAGTGTGTTCTACAAACTACAATCGATATTGCTGTGTGGGGTGGGGTTTGGAGTGACCGATCTACAATCTTATCAATCCTTTTAGGGAGAGAGTCTGCTGATTTTTAGGGTCAGTGTGTTCTACAAACTACAATCGATATTGCTGTGTGGGGTGGGGTTTGCAGTGACCGATCTACGATCTTATCAATCCTTTTAGGGAGAGAGTCTGCTGATTTTTAGGGTCAGTGTGTTCTACAAACTACAATCGATATTGCTGTGTGGGGTGGGATAGGAGATAGGCAGGTGTCAGTGGTCCACATCCATTTTACTGTGTGTGGGGTGCAGTGAACACAATCTTTTTGGGGTGCAGTGAACACAATCTTTTTGGGGTGCAGTGAACACAATTTTTTTGGGGTGCAGTGAACACAATCTTTTTTTGCCCACTGAGGAGGAGGGAGAAAAGTATTTTTCTATCAGGCACTGTGTGCAGCGTTTTTCCTTCAGCTGTGCTGTGCTGACTGATCATACACTGCTGTGTTCAGTTTACATGTGCTATTATTGAGTGGTTTCAAAAATCATACACTTTTTTTCTATTCCACTATTCAATATACAGCCTTGGGTTTTTGGGGTTCATCTCATACTTCTGAAGATTTGAGGGTGCTGCCTGTTCCATACTCCTCCTACTCCTCATCCAGCCTTTTAGGGGTACAAACAATAGTAATTGGGGCCTAGTGTGCTTCTGTACGTGTGAGATACATACACTTTTTTTGCTCATATTTCCTATTCCGCTATTCAATAAAAACCTTTGGGGATCAATTCAATTGCGGGATAGTCTGTGTTGGTACGTGTGAGATCCACCTTTCCAAGTTTTTGCGGTTCATCTCATACTTCTGAAGATTTGAGGGTGCTGCCTGTTCCAAACTCCTCCTACTCCTCATCCTGCCTTTAGGGGTACAAACAATAGTAATTGGGGCCTAGTGTGCTTCTGTACGTGTGAGATACATACACTTTTTTGGATCATATTTCCTATTCCGCTATTCAATAAAAACCTTTGGGGATCAATTAAATTGCGGGATAGTCTGTGTTGGTACGTGTGAGATCCACCTTTCCAAGTTTTTGGGGTTCATCTCATACTTCTGAAGATTTGAGGATGCTGCCTGTTCCATACTCCTCCTACTCCTCATCCTGCCTTTTAGGGGTACAAACAATAGTAATTGGGGCCTAGTGTGCTTCTGTACGTGTGAGATACATACACTTTTTTTGATCATATTTCCTATTCCGCTATTCAATAAAAACCTTTGGGGATCAATTAAATTGCGGGATAGTCTGTGTTGGTACGTGTGAGATCCACCTTTCCAAGTTTTTGGGGTTCATCTCATACTTCTGAAGATTTGAGGATGCTGCCTGTTCCATACTCCTCCTACTCCTCATCCAGCCTTTTAGGGGTACAAACAATAGTAATTGGGGCCTAGTGTGCTTCTGTACGTGTGAGATACATACACTTTTTTTGATCATATTTCCTATTCCGCTATTCAATTAAAACCTTTGGGGATCAATTAAATTGCGGGATAGTCTGTGTTGGTACGTGTGAGATCCACCTTTCCAAGTTTTTGGGGTTCATCTCATACTTCTGAAGATTTGAGGGTGCTGCCTGTTCCATACTCCTCCTACTCCTCATCCAGCCTTTTAGGGGTACAAACAATAGTAATTGGGGCCTAGTGTGCTTCTGTACGTGTGAGATACATACACTTTTTTGGATCATATTTCCCATTCCGCTATTCAATAAAAACCTTTGGGGATCAATTAAATTGCGGGATAGTCTGTGTTGGTACGTGTGAGATCCACCTTTCCAAGTTTTTGGGGTTCATCTCATACTTCTGAAGATTTGAGGGTGCTGCTTGTTCCATACTCCTCCTACTCCTCATCCAGCCTTTTAGGGGTACAAACAATAGTAATTGGGGCCTAGTGTGCTTCTGTACGTGTGAGATACATACACTTTTTTGGATCATATTTCCTATTCCGCTATTCAATAAAAACCTTTGGGGGATCAGTTAAATTGCGGGATAGTCTGTGTTGGTACGTGTGAGATCCACCTTTCCAAGTTTTTGGGGTTCATCTCATACTTCTGAAGATTTGAGGGTGCTGCCTGTTCCAAACTCCTCCTCATTCTGCCTTTAGGGGTACAAACAATAGTAATTGGGGCCTAGTGTGCTTCTGTACGTGTGAGATACATACACTTTTTTTGATCATATTTCCTATTCCGCTATTCAATAAAAACCTTTGGGGATCAATTAAATTGCGGGATAGTCTGTGTTAGTACGTGTGAGATCCACCTTTCCAAGTTTTTGGGGTTCATCTCATGCTTCTGAAGATTTGAGGGTGCTGCCTGTTCCAAACTCCTCCTACTCCTCATCCTGCCTTTAGGGGTACAAACAATAGTAATTGGGGCCTAGTGTGCTTCTGTACGTGTGAGATACATACACTTTTTTGGATCATATTTCCTATTCCGCTATTCAATAAAAACCTTTGGGGATCAGTTAAATTGCAGGATAGTCTGTGTTGGTACGTGTGAGATCCACCTTTCCAAGTTTTTGGGGTTCATCTCATACTTCTGAAGATTTGAGGGTGCTGCCTGTTCCAAACTCCTCCTACTCCTCATCCTGCCTTTCGGGGTACAAACAATAGTAATTGGGGCCTAGTGTGCTTCTGTACGTGTGAGATACATACACTTTTTTTGATCATATTTCCTATTCCGCTATTCAATAAAAACCTTTGGGGATCAATTAAATTGCGGGATAGTCTGTGTTGGTACGTGTGAGATCCACCTTTCCAAGTTTTTGGGGTTCATCTCATACTTCTGAAGATTTGAGGGTGCTGCCTGTTCCAAACTCCTCCTACTCCTCATCCTGCCTTTAGGGGTACAAACAATAGTAATTGGGGCCTAGTGTGCTTCTGTACGTGTGAGATACATACACTTTTTTGGATCATATTTCCTATTCCGCTATTCAATAAAAACCTTTGGGGGATCAGTTAAATTGCGGGATAGTCTGTGTTGGTACGTGTGAGATCCACCTTTCCAAGTTTTTGGGGTTCATCTCATACTTCTGAAGATTTGAGGGTGCTGCCTGTTCCAAACTCCTCCTCATTCTGCCTTTAGGGGTACAAACAATAGTAATTGGGGCCTAGTGTGCTTCTGTACGTGTGAGATACATACACTTTTTTTGATCATATTTCCTATTCCGCTATTCAATAAAAACCTTTGGGGATCAATTAAATTGCGGGATAGTCTGTGTTGGTACGTGTGAGATCCACCTTTCCAAGTTTTTGGGGTTCATCTCATGCTTCTGAAGATTTGAGGGTGCTGCCTGTTCCAAACTCCTCCTACTCCTCATCCTGCCTTTAGGGGTACAAACAATAGTAACTGGGGCCTAGTGTGCTTCTGTACGTGTGAGATACATACACTTTTTTGGATCATATTTCCTATTCCGCTATTCAATAAAAACCTTTGGGGATCAGTTAAATTGCAGGATAGTCTGTGTTGGTACGTGTGAGATCCACCTTTCCAAGTTTTTGGGGTTCATCTCATACTTCTGAAGATTTGAGGGTGCTGCCTGTTCCAAACTCCTCCTACTCCTCATCCTGCCTTTCGGGGTACAAACAATAGTAATTGGGGCCTAGTGTGCTTCTGTACGTGTGAGATACATACACTTTTTTGGATCATATTTCCTATTCCGCTATTCAATAAAAACCTTTGGGGATCAGTTAAATTGCGGGATAGTCTGTGTTGGTACGTGTGAGATACACCTTTCCAATTTTTGGGGCGCATCTTATACTGCCGAGGATTTGAGGGTGCTTCAGTCTGCCTCCTGCCTGTTCCGAACTTCTCCTACTCCTCATCCTGCCTTTAGGGTACAAAAAATTGTAATCGGGTCCTAGATTGTGTTTGTGCGTGTGAGATACACCGTTTTGTAAAATTTCTCCTATTCCGCTATTCAATGTACACCCTGTTTGAGTGTAAAAAATTAAATTGCGGGATAGTCTGTACCGGTACATGTGAGATACACCCTTTTAAATTTGTTTGGCGCATCTCCTTCTACCGCCGAGGATTGCAGGGCGCTTCAGTTTTTGCTCCTGTTCCCAACTCCTCTTCCTCATCCTGCCTTTAGGGTACAAAAAATTGTAATCAGGGCCTAGATTGTGTTTGTACGTGTGAGATACACCATTTTGTAAAATTTCTCCTATTCCGCTATTCAATATACACCCTGTTTGAGTGTAAAAAAATTTAATTGCGGGATAGTCTGTACCGGTACATGTGAGATACACCCTTTTAAATTTGTTTGGCGCATCTCCTTCTACCGCCGAGGATTGCAGGGCGCTTCAGTTTTTGCTCCTGTTCCCAACTTCTCTTCCTCATCCTGCCTTTAGGGTACAAAAAATTGTAATCAGGGCCTAGATTGTGTTTGTACGTGTGAGATACACCATTTTGTAAAATTTCTCCTATTCCGCTATTCAATATACACCCTGTTTGAGTGTAAAAAAATTAAATTGCGGGATAGTCTGTACCGGTACATGTGAGATACACCTTTTTAAATTTGTTTGGCGCATCTCCTTCTACCGCCGAGGATTGCAGGGCGCTTCAGTTTTTGCTCCTGTTCCCAACTCCTCCTACTCCTCTTCCTCATCCTGCCTTTAGGGTACAAAAAACTGTAATCGGGGCCTAGTCTGTGTTTGTACGTGTGAGATACACCGTATTATAACATTTTTCCTATTCCGCTATTCAATATACACCCTTTTGGAGTGTAAGAAAATTAAATTACGGCATAGTCTGTATCGGTACGTGTGAGATACACCTTTTAAATTTGTTTGGCGCATCTCCTTCCACCGCCAAGGATTTCAGGGCGCTATAGTTTGCCTCCTGTTCCCAACTCCTCCTACTCCTCTTCCTCATACTCCCTTTAGGGTACAAAAAATTTTAGTCGGGGCCTAGTCTGTGTTTGTACGTGTGAGATACACTGTTTTTTTATTCTTTTTCCTATTCCGCTATTCAATATACACCCTTTTGGGGTAAAAAACATTAAATTGCGGCATAGTTTGCATATTTGACTGTCAGATACACCTGTGCGATACTGTTGTTGTTTTGTTCCGCTATTCAATAAACACCTTTCTAGGGCAAGATCATAAATTACAGAAATATGAGGAGACCGCCAAATAGGGGCCGTGGCCTGGGTCGTGGTGCTGCTGGTAGAGCTCCTGTTGCAAGGAGAGGACGTGGTCGATCTGTGCCAGCTACACGCACAAGTGAAACACCTTCCACAAGTGTGAGTAGGCCACAGAACCTGCAGCAGTATTTGGTAGGGCATAATGCGCCTCTAGACGTGATGAGGCCTGAAGAAGTACAGGCGATAGTAGCTTGGGTTGCTGACAGTGCCTCCAGTTCCTTCACATTGTCTCCCACCCAGTCTACTGCAGAAAGGTCAGAGTTGGCACCTGCAGCCAATGTCCAACCGTCTTTCACCTCACCCCCTTGGAAATCAGGCAAGCAGTCTGAGCCCCAATCCATACAGCAGTCTCTTCTTCTTTTTGAGGACTCTGTCAGCAGGGTTTCCCAGGGCCATCCACCTAGCCCTGCCCCAGAAGTGGAAGAGATTGAGTGAAGCGATACCCAACCACTTATTTCTCAAGATGAGTACATGCAAGGACCATCGCAGCACGTCTCCGATGATGACGAAACGCAGGTGCCAACTGCTGCGGCGTTCAGCATTGTGGAGACCGACAAGGAGGGCAGGGGTGAAGACTGGGTGGAAGATGATGTGGAGGACGATGAGGTCCTCGACCCCACATGGAATGAACGTCATGCAGGTGACCTGAGTAGTTTGGAGGAAGAGGCGGTGGTCGCACAGAGCCACCAGCACAGCAGAAGAGGGAGCAGGGTGCAGAAGCGGAGCGGCCATGCCCTAGACACTACGCCCGCTACTGCCCAACGCAGCAAGGGAACGAGCGCACCAAAGTCAGCTCAAAGGAGTTCTCTAGCGTGGAATGACAGGACACGAGTGGTTTGCACCCTGTGCAATCAGAGCCTGAAGCGAGGCATAAACCTTCTCAACCTGAGCACAACCTGCATGATCAGGCATCTAAGTGCAAAGCACGAGCTGCAGTGGAGTAGACACCTTCAAAACCAAGAAACGTCTCTGGCTCATCCTGCTTCCTCTTCTGCTGCAGTCTCAGCCGCTCCAGCCACATCTGTAGTGATACCGGCACCTGCCACCCCGCAAACAGAGGATCGGTCAGCAACACCACCACCTGGGTCACCAACCGTCTCCACAATGTCCCGTGGAAGCGTTCAGTTCTCCATCTCCCAAACACTTGAGAGGAAGAGGAAGTACCCCCCTACCCACCCGCGATCCCTGGCCCTGAATGCCAGCATTTCAAAATTCTTGGCCTTTGAAATGCTGTCATTCCATCTGGTGGAGACGCACAGTTTTAAAAACCTTATGTCGGTGGCTGTCCCACAGTACGTCGTGCCCAGCCGCCACTACTTTTCCAGGCAAGCCATCCCTTCCCTGCACAACCAAGTGGGGGAAAAAATCAGGTGTTCACTGCGCCATCTGTGGCAAGGTCCACCTAACTACAGATACGTGGACCAGTAAGCATGGTCAGGGGCGTTATATCTCCCTAACGGCACACTGGGTAAATGCAGTGGCGGATGGGCCTGAGGCGGGTAGCAATTTGGCGCATGTCCTTCCACCACCGAGGATTGCAGGGCGCTTCAGTTTGCCTCCTGTTCCTAACTCCTCCTACTCCGCTTCCTCATCCTCTACCGCCTCCTCATCCGGACAGCGTAACACCTTCACCACCAACTTCAGCACGGCCAGGGGTAAACGACAGCAGGCAGTTTTAAAACTTGCCTGTTTGGGGGACAAACCACACACCGCGCAGGAGTTGTGGAGGAGCATGGAACAGCAGACAAATGAGTGGTTGCTGCCAGCGAGCCTCAAGCCCGGCCTGGTGGTGTGCGATAACGGCCGAAATCTCATAGCAGATAGATATATATACAAGATATATTCCTCGCGCCAAGGGGTGTGTATTATTTTGTTGTGGTAATAAAATGGGACTCTAGTTTATCAATATTGATATAGTTTTAATAAAATTAGCAGCTGCTATATGTAAAGGATAGTTTGGGTGTAAATGATCTCATGGAGGGGTCAAATATAGCGCTTGCTTAAAAAACTCTGATGCCACGATATGTATGTATAAGCATCACATGACCCTAAGGGATGGTCTCATAAACTGTAGGTCAGTGCAAAATGTGCAAAAAAGTGATGTGAATAAATAAAGTGTAAATAAATATATTGAATTATAATTTAAGTGACATAAATAAATACATTTAAATATATAGATTCAATTCATATATTTAGGTGATTTATATACAATGTGACGGAATATATAAATATATGATCATAAAAGTATATTAAGTAAAATCCGGGATGTGAAAATATCTTCGTGTTATGATCCTCCAAGCAAACTTATAATAAATACAAATCATGCAAATTGTTCATTCAATATAAAGTGACTAATGTGCTTCTAATAAATCCACAAATAAAGTGACTCCTGTGCTCCACGATATGGAAGGGATAAATGTCCTTAATGGTAAAAGTATCTTCAAACAGGCAAAAATCCTCTTCTATTTATATGAGTGAATTGAATCACTTACCGGAACGGGTGGGTTCTGTATGCCGTATGGTACCAGAACCATTCAAGCTTGTGAAGCCCTCTGGGCTTAAATGGATGTTGTCCCTCCGGATATCCCACCGGGATCCTGGGGTGCCTCCTCTGCCTCTGAAGTGCTCACTTCCAGCCGTAAATGTAGAAAAAGAAAGAGGGACTCCAAATGGTGTGATACCATTTTAAAAGAGTCTTTATTTATTCCAAAAGGGTATTTAGGGTTTAAAAAATAATAATAAATAAATGTCAGCGTCCCTGGTGGGCTAGCGGTGCGGGCTGCTCGGTTCTCCTCGCGGAGTAGCGTTAGGAGCAACCCACTTCCGGCTTGCGCTCCACGTGCCGTGACGCAATGACGCTGTGCGGTCCAAAGCTTACGCGTTTCGTCACTTCCGGTGACGTCTTCAGAGCTTGGATAACACAGTGATGAACGGACTTAAATGCAGGAGACTCCGCCCCACAATCCCGCCCTCACTAGGATGGCCGGAAGTGGCCGGAATCTCGAGCGTGTCCCCATACTAAGGATTTCTGTTGGTTATCCTAATATCGTAAATATAATTTAGTGTGGAGTCTGCAATTGGGGTGAACCAGCAACCCGCACATCGCTTGTTTCATACATTGAAAACCATGACATTTTTACAAGCATATTAAAAGATAGGAAAATAAAAAAGTGTAAAATTGATTTCAGCATTAATTTTCATTTTCTTTTTAGCAAACATTTATATTTAAATATGCATAAATAGAGAGAAATATAGAAAGTATACGATACACATAAATGGCCCCAAATTGTTTTAAAATTTATATATATATATATAACTATTACCAATAAATACATTTAATAAAAACACTAAAATCCATAAAAATTCATCTAATAGTTATGGGTATATGTATATGAATAGCAGCATTTTTATATATATATGTCATGTAGATCTGCTGGCATTAAATGAATTAAATTAAATTGATTATTTATTTTTATTATAATAAACATATTTTAATCAAAATTAATTTTAATTTGTATGTGTTAATGCATAAAAATTATATTAGCCAAAATTGGTGTATTATTTTATTTTATATTACATAAATATTTTGATAAAATATTAATACAGTGTGTATAATAGAGTAATCGTGAAAAATTATTTTTTGTGTAAATTTATAAAAAAATGGTGATGATGTAAATTATATTACCAAGTGTGCAAAAAGAATATATATTTTTGTGCTCAAGATTGGTGGTTCTGTGAATATTTCTGATTAAGGATTTGATATAAAGCAGTTTATATCCATATCTATGTTCATTCCTTTGGGATGCAACCTGGATAATAAATATATCCACTTTGTTTCGTTGCGCGAAACTGCAATCCTCATATTCTTCCCCCTCCAGTGGGGCTCAAAAATGTCAATGCCACAAAAGGAAAGTAGGGTAGGGTCTTTGTTGTGCTTTAACCGAAAGTGGTTAGAGACACTATGGTATCTAAACCCCTTTTTTATGTTGTCTATGTGTTCCCCAATGCGTGTTTTTAGATTCCTAGTGGTTCATCCCACGTATTGTAACTTGCAAGGGCAGGTCAATAAATAGGTTACATGCGTGCTCTGGCAAGTTATTAGATTTTTTATTTTGTATGTTTTGTTCGTGGTATTAGATGTAAATTCCAAGGTTGTGGGAGGTGCAAACCTTGCAAAACCGTGAAAACAAGGAAAAAAAAGGACCTTGGAATTTACATCTAATACCACGAACAAAACATACAAAATAAAAAATCTAATAACTTGCCAGAGCACGCATGTAACATATTTATTGACCTGCCCTTGCAAGTTACAATACGTGGCACGAACCACTAGGAATCTAAAAACACGCATTGGGGAACACATAGACAACATAAAAAAGGGGTTTAGATACCATAGTGTCTCTAACCATTTTCGGTTAAAGCACAACAAAGACCCTACCCTACTTTCCTTTTGTGGCATTGACATTATTGAGCCCCACTGGAGGGGGAAGAATATGAGGATTGCAGTTTCGCGCAACGAAACAAAGTGGATATATTTATTATCCACGTTGCATCCCAAAGGAATGAACATCGATATGGATATAAACTGCTTTATATCAAATCCTTAATCAGAAATATTCACAGAACCACCAATCTTGAGCACAAAAATATATATTCTTTTTGCACACTTGGTAATATAATTTACATCATCACCATTTTTTTATAAATTTACACAAAAAATAATTTTTCACGATTACTCTATTATACACACTGTATTAATATTTTATCAAAATATTTATGTAATATAAAATAAAATAATACACCAATTTTGGCTAATATAATTTTTATGCATTAACACATACAAATTAATTTTGATTAAAATATGTTTATTATAATAAAAATAAATAATCAATTTAATTTAATTAATTTAATGCCAGTGGATCTACATGACATATATATAATAATGCTGCTATTCATATACATATACCCATAACTATTAGATGAATTTTTATGGATTTTAGTGTTTTTATTAAATGTATTTATTGGTAATAGTTATATATATATATATATATATATATAAATTTTAAAACAATTTGGGGCCATTTATGTGTATCGTATACTTTCTATATTTCTCTCTATTTATGCATATTTAAATATAAATGTTTGCTAAAAAGAAAATGAAAATTAATGCTGAAATCAATTTTACACTTTTTTATTTTCCTATCTTTTAATATGCTTGTAAAAATGTCATGGCTTTCAATGTATGAAACAAGCGACGTGCGGGTTGCTGGTTCACCCCAATTGCAGACTCCACACTAAATTATATTTATGATATTAGGATAACCAACAGAAATCCTTAGTTTGGGGACACGCTCGAGATTCCGGCCACTTCCGGCCATCCTAGAGAGGGCGGGATTGTGGGGCGGAGTCTCCTGCATTTAAGTCAGTTCATCACTGTGCTATCCAAGCTCTGAAGAGGTCACCGGAAGTGACGAAACGCGTAAGTTTTGGACTGCACAGCGTCATTGCGTCACGGCAGGTGGAGCGCAAGCCGGAAGTGGGTTGCTCCTAACGCTACTCCGCGAGGAGAACCGAGCAGCCCGCACCGCTAGTCCACCAGGGACGCCGACATTAATTTATTATTATTTTTTAAACCCTAAATACCCTTTTGGAATAAATAAAGACTCTTTTAAAAACGCTATCACACCATTTGGAGTCTCTTTTTCTTTTTCTACATTTACGGCTGGAAGTGAGCACTTCAGAGGCAGAGGAGGCACCCCAGGATCCCGGTGGGATATCCGGAGGGAAAACATCCATTTAAGCCCAGAGGGCTTCACAAGCTTGAATGGTTCTGGTACCATACGGCATACAGAACCCACCCGTTCCGGTAAGTGATTCAATTCACTCATATAAATAGAAGAGGATTTTTGCCTGTTTGAAGATACTTTTACCATTAAGGACATTTATCCCTTCCATATCGTGGAGCACAGGAGTCACTTTATTTGTGGATTTATTAGAAGCACATTAGTCACTTTATATTGAATGAACAATTTGCATGATTTGTATTTATTATAAGTTTGCTTGGAGGATCATAACACGAAGATATTTTCACATCCCGGATTTTACTTAATATACTTTTATGATCATATATTTATATATTCCGTCACATTGTATATAAATCACCTAAATATATGAATTGAATCTATATATTTAAATGTATTTATTTATGTCACTTAAATTATAATTCAATATATTTATTTACACTTTATTTATTCACATCACTTTTTTGCACATTTTGCACTGACCTACAGTTTATGAGACCATCCCTTAGGGTCATGTGATGCTTATACATACATATCGTGGCATCAGAGTTTTTTAAGCAAGCGCTATATTTGATCCCTCCATGAGATCATTTACATCGAAATCTCATAGCAGCTCTGGGCCTAGCCGGTTTGACGCACATCCGTTGCCTGGCGCATGTGCTGAATTTGGTGGTGCAGAGGTTCCTTAAAAACTACCCCAATATGTCAGAGCTGCTGCAGAAAGTGCGGGCCATCTGTGCGCACTTTCGGTGTTCTCACCCTGCTGCTGCTCGCCTGTCAGCGCTGCAGCGTAACTTCGGCCTTCCCGCTCACCGCCTCATATGTGACGTGCCCACAAGGTGGAACTCCACCTTGCACATGCTGCAAAGACTGTGCGAGCAGCAGCAGGCCATAGTGGAGTTTCAGCTGCAGCACACACGCGTGAGTCGCTCTGCAGAACAGCACCACTTCACCACCAATAACTGGGCCTCTATGCGAGACCTGTGTGCCTTGTTGCGCTGTTTTGAGTACTCCACCAACATGGCCAGTGCCGATGACGCCGTTCTCAGCTTAACTATCCCACTTCTATGCCTCCTTGAAAAAACAATTCGGGCGATGATGGAAGAGGATGTGGCACAGGATGAGGAGGAGGATGAAGAGGTAACATTTCCAAGGCTTTCAGGGCAGTCATTCGCAAGGGGCTCCGAGGGTGGGTTCCTGCACACACAAACGCCAGGGACACAATTGTCCAGCAGGGGCACAGTTCTGGAGGATGAGGAGGAGGAGCTGGAGGAGGAGATGGAACCATGTCCACAGCAGGGTGGCACCCAGGCCAGCTCATGGCCATCACTGGTGCGTGGCTGGGGGGATACAGAGGACACGGACGTTACACCTCCCACAGAGGACAGCCTTTCGTTGCCTCTGGGCAGCCTGGCACACATGAGCGATTACATGCTGCAGTGTCTCCACAACGACCGCCGAGTTGCCCACATTCTAACTTGTGCTGATTACTGGGTGGCCACGCTGCTGGATCCCCGTTACAAGGACAACTTACCGTCCTTAATTCACTCACTGGAGCGCGATCGCAAGATGCGCGAGTACAAGCGCACGCTGGTAGACGCGATGCTGCTGGCATTCCCACTTGACAGCGGGGCCACAGTGGAAGCACAAGGCAGAGGAGGAGGAGGAAGAGGTCGCCAACGCAACCAGGGCACCGCCAGCACCTCAGAAGGCAGGGTTAGCATGGCCGAAATGTGGAAAAGCTTTGTCAGCACGCCACAACAAACAGCAGCACCAGCAGCTCATATGGAACGTCTTAGCAGGAGGCAGCATTTCACCAACATGGTGGAGCAGTATGTGTGCACACGCCTAGACGTACTGAATGAGGGGTCTGCCCCCTTCAACTTCTGGGTCTCCAAGTTGGGCACATGGCCTGAGCTTGCCCTTTACGCCTTGGAGGTGCTGGCGTGCTCTGCAGCCAGTGTATTATCTGAACGGGTATTTAGCACGGCTGGGGGCGTTATCACAGACAAGCGCAGCCGCCTGTCCAGAGACAATGTGGACAAGCTCACGTTCATTAAAATGAACCAGGCATGGATCCCACGGGACTTTTCCGTACCTTGTGCAGAATAGCGATGGATACCGGACCTTACCCAGCCATTGTTCCATTTTTGCTCTTTCTCACTCTTTTGGGGTGTACCCTCATTTAAAATTTGTGAAAAGAAGCAGTGTTGGCTACCTCGTCCTCCTCAGGGCCAGATTAACGTAGGGGCTATTGGAGCTGCAGCTCCAGGCCCCTACCTTTATATAGGCCCCGGGTTAGCCATATTCACTGTTACCGCTCTTCTGTCACTTGTAAACACAGAAGTCTGGCTTCTATGCTCGCTTCCCCAGGCAGCTCCCTCAGAACCTCCCCACACAGCACGAAGGCCGGACAAGGAGGGACAGTTGCCGATGCATGGATGTGTTTATGGGCTTCAGAGACAGCATCCCATGTGGAATTAGGCATGCATGGCTGCACCCTTCCTCCTCTGGGTGCATGCCAAGGCACGGCCCTTAAGGCCCTTCAAAATCCTCAGCACCAAGCCCATGATGCTCTTAATCCGGCCCTGGTCCTCCTCCACCGCCGCTTCCACCTACACCGCCCATAGGTGTGCGCAGCCTATTGCATTATATTATATTAAATACACATGCATGTGTTTGCCTACATGTACATGGCCCCGATACATTACTCTCCCTGCTGGCAAAGAGAAATAGAGCAGAGCAGGTCCGAGGGAGATCTTTCCCATCTCCTCACTGGCAAACAGAGTGATAATGCTATGTGCCCTAGGTGATTAGGGTGTGCCCAGATACACCCGGCACACCCTGTGCACACGCCTATGACACCGCCACATCCACCACCACCTCAACCTCCCTCCTACTCCATATGGGCCTCGTCCTTCAGAGATGAAGAACATTGTTTTATTTTTCTGTTTTTTTTTTTTGTTGTTTTAAGTTATTTCCCTATCCACATTTGTTTGCAGAGCACTTGCCATGCTCTTAACTACGTTTTGCTGCCATTTGCAGCAGTCTAGCCCTTTCCATTGGTGTTTTAGAGCCATTTTAGTGCCTGAAAGTTCGGGTCCCCATTGACTTCAATGGGGTTCGGTGTCCGGGAAAAGTTTGGCAAAAGTCTGGGACACGGACCCAGACTTTTTTTTAAAGTTCGGCCGAACCCGCCGAGCAGTTTGGGGTGCCACCTTTCTAGTGCTGGCGTCCAGCTTGTTTCAAAATGTAACATCAAAGCTGCATCACAGATGTCAATATACTATATTTACAAATGCTCACTTTATTGCTAAAATTACTCTGAAATTCAAGACGTAGCTGGGTGTAGTAAGATGTCTGCTGCCACCTTCTGACTGCAGGTGTCCTGTCAGATTAGCAAACCTGGTAAACCTAGGTAACTGGTGCAAGGATTTTTGCCGCCCTAGGCAAAATAAAAATTGCCGCAACCCCATATGCTCTCCCACCCCCCATCCCAAGTTGCTGAAAGGGTTAAAACCAGTGGCGGCTGGTGCTTCATCGGTCGGGGGGGGCAGCAGATGGACCTAGCCATGAACACCCCCATCACTCCAGAGTCCAGTCCATGCCAAACCCCCCCCCCCCTGCCAGTTAACTTACTTTGTTCCTCTGGACGGCGACAGCTTCCCCCTCAGTCTCCTCAATGTCCCCTCTCGGCGGCCGTCTCCTCCCTACTCCTCCGCCACTAGGATGACTTCTCTTTTGGCCAATTGGGAAACAGGTCTCAGGACCAGCTTCCTGTTTGGCTGAGAGGAGAATCAGTGTGGCAATAGCAAATTCATTCGCTATTGTCACACAACTGGGTGGGCTCAGGGGGCAGTGCTCTGCACCCCGAGCCCACCGTTTTTTGAAGCCTATTAAAGCCTCTGGCTCTAATCACGTGCTTCAAAAAAAAAAAAAAAAAACGAAAACCCTCATTGGAATCCATGCATTTGGCGCCCTGCATGTACATTAGGGGGTCAGACGCATGGATGGGGGGGTGGCGCCCCTGCGCCCCTAATGGACGGGCTAGCTGGAACCCCTTCAGTGACTTCTGGTAAGTCACTTACCTCGGGTCAGGCTCTGCCGGCGCCCCCTGCTAAGTTGCGCCCTAGGCGGCTGCCTAGGTCGCCTTACTGGTAGCACCGGCCCTGGTCACATCTATTACCTAATCTGATGGGTTTGCTATTCTGACAGAACACTGGCACAGTACCATTAGACAGGTAAGTGTGGAGACTCTAGTTCCACTTAAAATTTGTAAGGAAACTGCCACTCTTACCCACTGCTGCCCAATCAACTGTGGCCAGAGAATTCTGCTTTTTACAGCTGGGTGGACACAAACGGGTGGGGATGCTCATGATATTGACCTAATATGGCCACATGGGTGGCAGCGACCCCTCCTTGTGGCTTTGGTTCAAACCTAGCTCATCTCTAATGAACTGTAAACAAACTGCAGGCCTTTATAGTGGCAGGGAGTTTGTGTACATGCTGCAATTGTTGATAACCTAGAACATACATCAGTGGCAGCAAAAGGTAAAGTAGTTGGAAAGGCTTAAGGTTTTTTACCTCCATGTATTATATGAATAAAAGGTAAAAAAAACTTCTGTGTTCAGCAGTGCCCTCAGCCCCCTTAAAACTTACCTGAGCTCCATCCCAACCCAAAGATGTGCACGAGAGCATCGACTCTTCTGGATCTCTCCCTCCTCATTGGCTGAGACAGCACTGATAGCCATTGGCTCCCGCTACTGTCAATCACAGCCAGTGAGTCAAAGAGGAGAGAGCGGAGCAGGGCGGGGCTGAGCTCCGCATGTGAATGGGCACACAAAGCAGCGGCTCATGAGCGAGCCTGCTCTGGTGCCCCCATAACAAACTACTTACTGTGGGGGCACTCGGCAGGAGCGTGGTCAGGGGCCCTGAGAAGAGGAGGATCTGGGTTGCTCTTTGCAATAAAAGAAGACAATGGTCGCACACCACCACGGAATCCGATAAAGAAAAGTTCCTTTTTGTACCACATAAGTGGTACAAGGTACAGCAGGGTAGGACAGTAGACGCGTTTCACACAACTGCTACGTGCTTGTTCATGTGAACAAGCACGTAGTAGTCATGTGAAACGAGTCTACTGTCCTACCCTGCTGTACCTTGTACCACTTATGTGAATAAAGGAACTTTTCTTCATTGGATTCCGTGGTGGTGTGTGACCATTTTCTTCTTTTATGCTTCTCCTGGTAGCGAGCCTGGCCTGAGCGGCGTTATCTCTCTGCATTGCTCTTTGCAAAACCATGTTTAATTTAAAAAATAAAGCCTTAAATATCACTTTAGTTCTACTTGCATATATATGCGTTTAGATGTGTTCATTAAATCATACAAATGTATGTCTGACAGTGTGAATAAGGCCCAAGGGTCCTTCCACACGGGTTTCCGCCCGGCAGACTCGAGCTGCCGATCCCCGCTGAGCAGGCGGATGACAGCTCCGTCTCCGTGCAGAGACGGAGCTGTCACATCTCTCCTCTATGGGAGATTGGATAAAATGGACTGCCTGTCTGTTTTCATCCGATCCGATCCTCCAGATGGATGGAAAAACTGAATTTTTGTAAAATCTTACCGTAAAATTCATTTCTCCGACAGTCGCCGCCCCTCATAAGTCATCACTATTGGGTATTGACTTCCGCTCCGCAGGAGTAGCTAGGCATAAGACCTAGTTAAAAGAACAAAAGCATTTAGCATAGACACACCCATGGGGGCTGTCCCACTGGTCAATACCCCCCTGCAGTGATCCCTCCCAACTCAGTTTGGTAGAATAGCAGTAGGTGTACAGGAAAAAACCCCAAAAGAGGGGCGGGGACTGTCGGAGGACTCAGAGAAAGGAATTTTACGGTAAGATTTTACAAAAATTCAGTTTTCTCTTACGTCCTCCGACAGTCGCCGCCCCTCATAAGTCGTCACTATTGGGATGTCCCAAAGCAGTGTAGACATGAGGGGTGGGAGACGCAACCACAGAAAAGGCAACGCAGTACCTACAACAGAGAAAGGAACCTTACACGGTGCAGAAACCTGGCCCTTAATCGTGGCCAGCGACAAGCGCTGGTCCACACCAGTCTGAAGGAAAGCCAACACTCTCGTCACCGAGTATGAGCGAGGAGAAAACCCCCTGGACTCACATCAGGCAAAATAGGGTTTCCAAGTGCGATAATAAATTTTACCAAACGAGGCTTTTCTAGCCTTGATTAGAGTAGGAATGACCTCTGGGGAGAGACCCCTGTCTCTCAGGACCTGGCTTTCAACAGCCAGGCCGTTAAAGCCAGCGACTGTAAAGCAGGATGGAAGATCGGTCCCTGAGACAGTAGATCTTCCCGCATTGGCAACCACCAAGGAGGCTCGACCGCCAGGTGAACAGCGTCGGCGTACCAGGACCAGCGTGGCCAGTCCGGCGCGACTAGAATCACCAAGTGCGGTTCCGAGGCTAACCTGCGAAGGAACCTGGACAACAACTGAATCAGAGGAAAGGCATACATCAGACGATATGGATGCCCAAGGGGCCACCAACGCATCCGAGGCGTCCGCCCACGGATCGCGCGTTCTTGCCACAAATCTTTCCACCTTGTGATTTAGCCGAGACGCGAACAGATCCACGTCCGGGGATCCCCACTTCGCACGCAGCATTTGGAAGACCTCCAGGTGCAGGGACCATTCCCCCTGGTCCAGGGTCTGGCGGCTCAGATAGTCGGACCTGCCAATTCTCCACACCCGGAATATGAACTGCTGAAATTGCCGGGACATGAGTCTCGGCCCAAGACAGAATGTTGGTCACCTCCTGGCCGCCCGGGCAATCCTGGTGCCCTCTTGGTGGTTGATGTAAGCCACCGTAGTAGAATTGTCCGTCTGCACCCGAACAGGACGGCCCCGAAGTCGATCCGACCACTGGAAGAGACAGAGTTTGATCGCTCTCAATTCCAATAAGTTGATCGGAAGGGAGGATTCCTCCCCCGACCAAGTGCCCTGGGCAGACAGGTTGCCCAGGACTCCACCCCAGCCCGACAGGCTGGCATCCGTGGTAATCACCATCCTCAGCAACGGATGGAAGGATTTTCCTTCTGACACAGCCGGGGACTGAAGCCACCACAGAAGATCCATTCTGGTCCGGCGACTCAAGGAGACACTCAGATCCAAGGAGGAAGTCTGTCCCACCTGGCCAAGATCTCCGCTTGAAGAGACCGTGTGTGAAACTGAGCAAAGGGTATTGCCTCGAAGGCCGATACCATCAACCCTAGGGACTGCATGCGGGTCCTGAGTGACGAGGATGGCTTGTCCCTGAGGGACCTGATCTCGTCCTGTAAGGTCTGGAGCTTGTCCTCCGGCAAGAACACCTTTGCTTGAGCAGAGTCCAGAACCATTCCCAGATAGGGAAGACGAACCGAGGGAGACAAGGTCGACTTCTGTACGTTGATGGTCCATCCGAACTCCTGGAGCGTCTGTACCGTAGCGGACAGATCGCGCAGCAGGTTCTGGCTGACACTCGATCTTAAGAGGAGATCGTCCAGATATCCCAAGACCGCAATGCCCTGTGCCCTTAGCAGGCCCAGAACAGGCGCCAACACTTTGGTAAAGACCCTTGGAGCCGAAGTGAGACCGAAAGGTAACGCCACAAACTGATAGTGGTCCTCCGCTATTGCGAACCGAAGGTACCTCTGGTGACCCTCGAAAATGGGGATGTGTAGGTATGCAGGTCTATAGAGGCCAGGAATTCCCCTGGACTCAGGGAGGCCACCACCGAGCGGAGGGATTCCATATGGAACTTCCGAACGCGCACGAAGCGGTTCAGCGCTTTCAGGTCCAGAATAGGACGTACCTTGCCCTCCTTACTCGGCACAGTGAACAGATTGGAATAAAACCCCTGAAACCTGTCCCGATGAGGCACTGGGACAATCACCCTGGGCAAGAAGGTCCTGCACCGCCTGAAGCAGGTCCTGCAGACACCCCGGGGTCAGATGAAGATTTGAGGGAAAGAATCTGTCCGCCGGCCGGGAAAGGAATTCGATCTTGTACCCTGATCGAATGATTTCCTGAACCCACCTGTCCGGAATTTGGAGCAGCCAAGGTTGGAGGAAACCGCGCAAACGCCCCCCCACCCCTGAAACGGGTAAGGGCGCCCCTTCAGGCAGAGGCGGATTGACCCGCCGCACCGGGATTGCCGGACTGCTGCTTGCCCGCCCAGGGCTTCTTCTGGCTACCTTGGCCCTTGAAGGGCTTGCCCTTGGTTTGATTCTTAAAGGCACGAAAGGACAATTGATTGGGTCGAAAGGCGGGACCCCGCTTGCCACGAAAAGACTTGTTCTTCGGGTTCTGGGGCAGCATCGTGCTCTTGCCCCCCATGACGCCTTTTACCAAGGTATCCAACGCCTCGCCAAAAAGGTGAGATCCTGCATAGGGAAAATCAGCCACCGTTTTAAGTGATGTCTGGTCAGCCGACCAACTCTTCAGCCAGATCAGTCGACGGTTAAGTACCGCAACACTAGACAGGCGCGCAGCCAAAGGGGCCTCATTTAAGGCCGCATCGCACAAGTACATGACCCCTTGGTGAATTTGATCCACCATAGCCAGCGTGGCAGGTGGGGCAGAATCAGACGCGAGGGTGCGCCTAAGCACCTTAGTCCAATCCGCCACCGCCTGAGCCACCATGACGGCCGAGAAAATAGGTTTGAGCAAGGAACCCACTACCATGTAGGAATGGCGGGCAAGAGACTCCAACCTCCTGTCTCGTGGGATCCCGGAACACCGGGGTCTCCTCAGTGGGAATCAAGGTAGCCTTGTTTAACACGGCCACAGTGTGATCCACCTGTGGAGGCACACACCAGCGCGAGTTCGTAGACGGCGCAAAGGGATAAAGCAGTTTAAACTGACTAGGTACCGTGAAAGGACATTTTAAATTGCGCCACAGTTCATTCACAGTGTGATGAAACTCAGTGGGGCAGGGAAAAACCTGTGCCGACTTGCGGGTCCTATGTGTACCAAACGATGACACAATGCCCGGAGGACTGGGATCATCCTCCAAGTGTAGTGTTTCTTTCACAGAAGAAATCAACTCATCCATAGTCGCGCGTTCTTCAGGCAAACCCGGGGGAGAATCATCAACCCCCTCCACCTCCGCCTCCCCCTCAGACCCCAGTGGGTCCAGGGACTAGCGAGACCCTGAAAAGGGCACGCCAGCCACAGCAGCCACATCACCATCTGAATCAGAGGAGAAAGACAGTCTAGGCCTTTTCCTAGCAGCTCGTTCAGCCACCAGCACCTCCATTTTGGACACTAAAGACGCCACTACGGCGGCCAAATCAGGTATAACAGGGGGTACAGCAGGACTGGGGTCCCCCACCAGGGCTGGAGGGAATTTGCTGTCCTGAGATTCCATTGCCCAAGTTACAATAACAAAAGTACAATAAAAAGTACTGGCCCTTTAAGATCGCTGCGGAGTGCGCAGCCCACTTCTATATGCACAGTGAACACAGACCCCCAAAAGGAGACAAAACTGAGCCAGGAAGGACAAAACAGGGAGTTATGGAAGAGACAGTCTGCAGAGCCCCCACAGAGTGTTACCACACTGATCGCTGCTCCAGAGGAAAAGGAAGTGAGGTCATCAGAGGCTGAACTATAAGCTGCAAGACCCATGGAAAATGGCTGCCCATAGAACTGAATGGGAGGTTTCAGGCAAGATGGCCACTGACATGTGCTCGGAACGATCGTTCTGCCACACACAAGATGGCGCCAAAAACACACTACACAGCATGCAGTTACCAGCCCACAGTGAAGCCAGACATGCTTGCCAATACCTAAAATGGCGGACCGTGCGGTTTTCACCCACTGCGGCAGCCGTACACACAGTCTGCACCCCCAAAAACACTGCAGTGACACAGGGGAAGGGGCCCCCAAAACCACACAGCACCGCAGCGCATGTAAAAGAGACCTCTGCAGGGATCGCATCAGGGAGCCCCACACAGGCATAGACATGGGGAACACACAGCAACACAGAACTGCCACCCCAGACAGAGGCCCCACACAGAAGGAACTTACCTGTACCAGATGGCGTGGGGTGCCTCTATGAACGGAAAGACGCTGTCCTCATCTGACAGGGAATGCCGTTAGCCAAGAATAGGACACTGCAGCACCGCAGATGTGTCCAGTGAGGAAGTCACCTCACAGGCTGCATCCCTGCTGCGAGCAGGAATGGGTCGTTCATAATGCCAGGACGAACACATGGCTGAACGCTCGATGGCGGGCTGGGGATCCCTCTGATCCTCTGCCCTGGAGAGCCGGGGCGGCCAGTCCGATTCCCAGCTCCGCAAGAATCCATCTTCATCCGTAGATCTGACTAAACGAAGCTGACAAAATAAACAGCTAGTAAAAGAAAGAAAAAACTGACATTTGCAAAGAAAAATCAAAGAAAAAAGATTAGAAAGGCTGAGACTGAAGCCCCAGCACAGGGAAGCCTAACTACTCCTGACGCTGGGAGGGATCACTGCAGGGGGGTATTGACCAGTGGGACAGCCCCCATGGGTGTGTCTATGCTAAATGCTTTTGTTCTTTTAACTAAGTCTTATGCCTAGCTACTCCTGCGGAGCGGAAGTCAATACCTAATAGTGATGACTTATGAGGGGTGGCGACTGTCGGAGGACGTAAGAGAAATAAGGTTTCAATCCATCTGGATTTCAAGGACAGGATCGGATAGCAGCGAGTGTAAGCACAGATGTCACTGCTGACATCTGCTGCCCCATAGGGATGCCTGAAAAACTGACAGGCCGACCTGATCGGAAAGCCCATGTGAAAGGGGCATGAGCAGGCGGATGACAGCCCCGTCTCCGCTCTGTGTGCAGAGACGGAGCGGTCAGATCCCCGCTCTCCTTTATGGGAGATCTGATAAAAACGGACTGCCTGTCTGTTTTCACCCGATCCCATCCTCCAGACGGATGGAAAATTGGGTTTCCATCCGTCTGGATTGGATCGGAGAGCAGTGAGTGTCAGCGGAGATGTCACTGCTGACATCCACTGCCCTGTAGGGATGCATTGAGCATCCCATTAGGTCTGCCTGAAAATTCGGACAGGTGGACCTGATTGCAAAGCCTGTGTGAAACGGGCATTATGTCGGCCATACACAGCTCAGACTTCATCTGATCAGTGGCGGCTGGTGCTCAAAATATTTGGGGGGGCACAAACAGAAAAAAGTAATAAGCATTACTTTGCAGCAAAAAACGCTATAAAAAAATTGCATGACTTTGAGGTCGCAAAAGTGTGAAAGGGGCCTCCAGTAATTAAGGTATAGCGTGCCCCTTTTCAATGCAGAGACACCAGCGTGCCCCCTTTCAATGCAGAGAGACCAGCGTGTCCCCTTTCAATGCAGAGAGACCAGCGTGCCCCCTTTCAATGCAGAGAGACCAGCGTGCCCCCTTTCAATGCAGAGAGACCAGCGTGTCCCCTTTCAATGCAGAGTGAACAGCGTGCCCCCTTTCAATGCAGAGAGACCAGCGTGTCCCCTTTCAATGCAGAGAGACCAGCGTGTCCCCTTTCAATGCAGAGTGACCAGCGTGCCCCCTTTCAATGCAGAGAGACCAGCGTGCCCCCTTTCAATGCAGAGAGACCAGCGTGCCCCCTTTCAATGTAGAATGACCAGCGTGCCCCCTTTCAATGCAGAGAGACCAGCGTGCCCCCTTTCAATGCAGAGTGATCAGCGTGCCCCCTTTCAATGCACAGAGACCAGTGTGCCCCCTTTCAATGCACAGAGACCAGCGTGCCCCCTTTCAATGCACAGTGGCGTGCGTGCCCCCTTCAATGCAGTGACCAGCGTGCGTGCCCCCTTCAATGCAGTGACCAGCGTGCGTGCCCCCTTCAATGCAGTGACCAGCGTACGTGCCCCCTTCAATGCAGTGACCAGCGTACATGCCCCCTTCAATGCAGTGACCAGCGTACATGTCCTCTTCAATGCAGTGACCAGCGTACATGCCCCCTTCAATGCAGAGACCAGCGTACATGCCCCCTTCAATGCAGAGACCAGCGTACATGCCCCCTTCAATGCAGTGACCAGCGTGTGTGCCGCCTTCAATGCAGTGAGCGGCGTACGTGCCCCCTTCAATGCAGTGACCGGCGTACTTGCCCCCTTCAATGCAGTGACCGGCGTACATGCCCCCTTCAATGCAGTGACCAGCGTACGTGCCCCCTTCAATGCAGTGACCAGCGTGCGTGCCCCCTTCAATGCAGTGACCAGCGTGTGTGCCCCCTTCAATGCAGTGACCAGCGTGCGTGCCCCCTTCAATGCAGTGACCAGCGTACGTGCCCCCTTCAATGCAGTGACCAGCGTACTTGCCCCCTTCAATGCAGTGACCGGCGTACATGACCCCTTCAATGTAATGACCGGCGTACATGCCCCCTTCAATGCAGTGACCAGCGTACATGCCCCCTTCAATGCAGTGACAAGCGTGCGTGCCCCCTTCAATGCAGAGATCAGCGTGCGTGCCCCCTTCAATGCAGTGACCAGTGTACATGCCCCCTTCAACGCAGAGATCAGCGTGCGTGCCCCCTTACTTACCTTGAGCAGCAGCGGCGGGCGGCTTCTCCTCAGTCCCGGCGGCGTGTCTCCTTGAGTCCTCCCACCTCCTCCTCGGCCAATGGCATGGGGTTTGCCTTGCGGCCAATCAGGAATTAGACCCGCTCCCTGATTGGCCAGGAGGAGGATCCGTGTGACAATAACGAATTTTCATTCGCTATTGTCAAACAATGGGTGGAGTCGGGGAGCACTACTCTGCGCCCCGGGTCCACTCTTTGCTGCAGCCTATTAGAGCCTCTGGCTCTAATCCTCTAATCAGGTGATGCAAAAAAAAAAAAAAGCCCCATTGAACTCCATGCGTCCGGCACCGGCCGCCACTGCATCTGATTGCTTATTAATTGGACAAATTGAAGGAGCTGGGCAGACAATTCTCAGCCAAACAGTGACTGCAGCCACTGGTGGAGTTCTCTGAAAGCCTGGAAAGCAGTAGTTGAATACAATAGGTCAGGGATTCCCAAACTATGGCCCTCCAGCTGTTGCAGAACTACACATCCCATAAGGCATTGTAAAACTCTGACATTCACATACATGACTAGACATGATGGGAATTGTAGTCCCTGAACAACTGCAGGGCTGTAGTTTGGGAATCCCTGCAATAGGTTGCAGGGGGAATTCCTCTATCTGCACTGTTTGGCACAGACGTTGGGATTTTGCCATAGCTCCTGTTTGGCCTACAGAAATCGTATTGTGTATGGGTAGCATAATGCTTCTTTCCCTAGCCAGAGCACGTAAACTACTTGTAGGTATCCATAGCAATGTTCCGATTAGTAAGTTCGCTTCTACTTGCAGTATGGAATGAAGTGTAGCAGCTGAATGTGGTGTGACTACTGCCATATCATTCCGCCGCTCTCTCTCTTTGTCCTCCACATCCCGGCTCCTCTATTCCAGCCCTCTTCCCCTCAGCTCAATAATCCCTAGGGAGAAAGTCACGTGTTCGGGGGCGTATCCCACTCCTTGTCTGCAAAAAAAAAAAAAAAAAAAGCCATTTTGAGAGAGGGAGAGAGACATAGAGGGGGCAGCAAAAAGAGAAATGAGAAGAAGGGAAGACGGAGACAAAGGGAGGGGGAGACAGGACTAGGGGATAGACAGAAAGGAGGGGGGGAGGGGAAAAGACATTTGCAGAAATAATCTCCTAGCTGGCGGACCACAGAGGGAGCAGAGCCAGCAGTATCAGGTAAGACGTAGATCTATACTGATCGGGGGGGGGGGGGGTTCCATAAACGGGGATCGTGGGTGTATGGTGATCCCCTAATTTACAAAGATCTGCAAGGTCAAAGAGAAATAGCGATCTATGAGAAGGATTGGGGGTATTATGCAGTTTTCTGTTCCTAGGGCCCTGAGAAGGACCATCTATGGGGTATGGATGGGATGTGATCCCCCCTGAATCCAGCATTGCTGTCCCAGCCTATCCATCTATGGGGTATGGATGTGATCCCCCCTGAATCCAGCACTGCTGTCCCAGCCTATCCATCTATGGGGTATGGATGGGATGTGATCCCTCCTGAATCCAGCACTGCTGTCCCAGCCTATCCATCTATGGGGTATGGATGTGATGTGATCCCCCTGAATCCAGCACTGCTGTCCCAGCCTATCCATCTATGGGGTATGGATGGGATGTGATCCCCCTGAATCCAGCACTGCTGTCCCAGCCTATCCATCTCTGGGGTATGGATGTGATGTGATCCCCCCCTGAATCCAGCACTGCTGTCCCAGCCTATCCATCTCTGGGGTATGGATGTGATGTGATCCCCCCTGAATCCAGCACTGCTGTCCCAGCCTATCCATCTATGGGGTATGGATGTGATCCCCCCCTGAATCCAGCACTGCTGTCCCAGCCTATCCATCTATGGGGTATGGATGGGATGTGATCCCTCCTGAATCCAGCACTGCTGTCCCAGCCTATCCATCTCTGGGGTATGGATGTGATGTGATCCCCCTGAATCCAGCACTGCTGTCCCAGCCTATCCATCTCTGGGGTATGGATGGGATGTGATCCCCCCTGAATCCAGCACTGCTGTCCCAGCCTATCCATCTCTGGGGTATGGATGGGATGTGATCCCCCCTGAATCCAGCACTGCTGTCCCAGCCTATCCATCTATGGGGTATGGATGGGATGTGATCCCCCTGAATCCCAGCCTATACTGTATAATAGCCAGCTGTCACATTTTGCTTTGAAAACGTGTTTGAGCACCTGATCTGGGCTTTGATCATTGCACTGTGCACCCTTGTGCTTTAACACAACATCACTTTGTTTTACTTCCTAATGCTTCTGCTTTTAGCTGGTAATTTCTGTATTTTATTACAGAAACACCCATTATTATTATGTTGACAAGAGTCCCTTTTGACGTGACACCTTTACCTGTAATTGTCATTACAATAAGCTGATGGCGAGGTTTGCCATGTGTCAGTCTGTCACCTATAGAGACAGCCATGTAGATGTCATTTACTAGATGTATATTAATAGTCCATGTGGCAAGGTTATTTGCTAATCAGTAAAGCAATAAACAAAGCATCCAGTGATGACCATAATGGACATAGATCCCCTAACTGGCTTCCTTTATTTACTCTACTCTAGGTAGTACTAGATAAGAGGGCGCATCCCACCTGTCACTGGGCTTTTACCACTTGCAGGAATTGAGCCTGCTGATCCACTGCTAAACCTTTTTTTTTTTTTTTTTTATTTTTTATTTTTTTTTTTATTTTGTAGTAGTATTATTATATAGGATTTATATAGCGGCAACAGTTTACGCAGCGCTTTAGTACAAATGTCTGTGATACAGTAAACCCCCCTCCATTGCGGGGGTTACGTTCCGGACTCAGCCGCGAAAAGTGAAAATCCGTGAAATAGAAAAACCCTATTAAAATGCATTGTAGGCATGTTTTTTTTACTGTCACTGTACGTGTAAAAGCATTTTAAGGTCTTCAAACACACTTTTAAAACAATAGAAACTCATTTAAACACATAAAAGATACTGAGAGACTTAGCAAAACACAAAAATATTTCATTTTTAATGATTTATATAGTAAAATAACATTACAAAAAAAAAACGCAATGTACCGGGACCGCAAAAACGGAACCGTGATGGAGCGGGGGTTAAGGCTCGGTTCACACTTATGCGATGCGGGAAGGCTGTGAATTCGCAGCCTGTCTCCTCATCGCAAACGCACCCCCGGCAGTTCACACTGCCATATGCGATACGCTGGGGGTGTCAATGTAATCTTAACGACACCCCCAGTTTGATCGCATATCGCAGTGCGATCTTGCAGTTCACACAGGATCGGATCGCACAAGTGTGAACCGCTGTGCGATCCGATCCTGATGCGGCTGCAAAAAAAGGTCCTGTGCATCTTTGCTGCGGGTGCGGTGCGAATTTAGCCATACAAAGTGTATGGCTAAACTCGCACCGCACAGCCGATCACATGTAATAAAGGAGCAGTGCGCTCCGATATTACATGCGATCGCTGCAGCCGCATCAGTGTGAACCGGCACTTACTGTATTCTCCTTAGCTGCACCGCTTTGTAAGTAATATACTTAAAAATATAGTTTGCTGAATTTACAAACATCAGCATACACAAATGATGCTAGAAATTGATCAATACTATTGTAAATATAATTTTTATTAAACGTTAAAAACAAACAGAGCAGACACAAAAATTGAACCCAAAGTATCTGAATGTACAAACATTTCTTGCCATGCCCTGGCAGCACTTACCTTCCTGAAGATATCATTTTTCATCACTATACAAATTATTATTATTATATAGGATATTTATAGCGCTGACAGTTTATAACTTAAGGGTAGAGCGTACAATAAAACAATAGACTTTAATACAGTGGACACGCTTGCACAGCTCAGACCTGGTCTGTGCTGTGGTGATGTGACTTCTGCGCCCATGTCCAGGAGTGAGTTTGTTGCGGCCTGGCTATTCAAGCAGCCAAAGTGATGGAACCCAGAAGAAAGACTGGGTGAAGATGAACCCCCCCCCCCCCCCCCCCCCAGGACCAGTGGGAATGGTGACAGCACAGCACTATAGGGCTCCATTTAAAAGGTTTAATTTTTTTGGCAAAGTTTAATACTGCTTTAAAGAGTGCAGTGGATAGATGAAGCTAGGGGTCGCCCAGGGACATTTTATAAAATTTGGGGACCCTGGCTAGACACCCAAGATACAGCAGATTCTCTTCTTTCCTTGGTAACAAATTCCACATCATAGCTCCTTTAGGCTGGGTTCACACTAGCTGCGACTCGCAGCAGGGGGTCCGGTGCTTCCCTTTTCTCCATTTCAGGTGCAACTCGGGTCCAAATTTTTGCCTGAATTCAGACCTGAAACGGAGCCAAAAATGCACAGGACCCTTTTCCAGTGCAGACCGCGGCTGCCCTGGAAGTGTGTTAACCGGCTTTATTGAAAGCTGATCACAGTCTCTTGTCATGCAAATTGGATACGTGAATGATCTGAAGCAAGTTTTCAAGGATCAGGCCTATAACTATATAAGTATGTACCAAACCATGCAACAAAAGGGAATTTTTCCCATGAAATACATAGGTTAATATATTATCTAATATACTTACAGATATGGTGAATAAACCTTCCTTGATAAAGGCGCTATACCTGTAAGCCGAAACGCGTAGGAATTTGGATATTCCTCCTATGGACCCCAGGCTGATTTCTCCAGTGTGGACCAACAGAAGGACATATTCACATGTCACCATATCACAGTGTCACCTTTCTCTACTTATTTCACTATCACCAATGGGTCTATAACCCAGACACCAGATAGAGTGTCACTATACTCTGTTTTACATTGTTTTACTTTCTCTAATAAATTGTACAAGACATTTTACAAACCATTGATTTACTTGGCCCATAAAGTCCCAATTTTCTTGGTCTGAGGCACCAAACCCATTCAAAGATATTTATCAGGGATGATGGCCAAACCAATATTCTAGGTCTGGGAATCACACCTTCTTCAATTGGATACGGGGTAACCCGCATTCAATTTGCATAAGTGTGAACCCAACCTTAATGGTTTTTGCTATGGACATGCAGGCCATATTTGTACTCTATTACTTTGAGGTGCAATTGTCACAAGCAGGACAGGTTTTCTAGGAACAAACCCTTTAGTTTTTTGCAATTGTTTTATGGTTGAGCACAATGACTTGTTTACCATTCTAACGATTGGCATATGGTATGACTTAAGCCCCGTACACACGTACCGATCGTCGGCATACAAACGTTCGTCTTTTCTCCCCGGGATGTCGGTGTCTGTTGAAAAGTGCAAAGACTGCCCAAGAATTTTGTCCGCCGACTACAGCCGACTGCAGAAGTGATGTCATGTAATGGTTAACTTTCCCTGTGTTTTTTCTTTTCTGAGCATGCCCAGTCTTGCAAATCTGCGGTCTGTCGGCAGAATTCTGTACTGACTGGCGAACAATCGTCCGTTCTGGTGTCGGCATACAAAAATTTTCATGTTTGCAAGAAAGACTCTTGTCCGCAGAATGTGCGCAGACAGCTGTCGGAGGCACCATACTAACAAGCGTACAATCGGCAGATCTTTCGTCCGCCGACGTTTGTATGACGACGATCGGTACGTGTGTACGGGGCTTTACTGTTCGATTTGAGTTACTTGAGATAATGCTACTTGGAAACATACTAAATGGAATGACAGAATGGAATGCTCATAGACTTGAACAGGGTGGTGGAATGCCCATAGAGAATAATGGAAACAAAATATTTCAATTATTGACAGAACCTTTAGACATATCAAATCTTTAGCAAACATTCTTTTCTTTTTTGATAGTTGAACTTTTATAAAAATTGTCTATTTCAAAACAAAGACACAGAAGATTACAAACACTGGACATCAGATAAGGCCATAAACAGACCAATATACAGTATAAACATAGGTCTAGATGAGCACTATAGTAAATCTAGCAAGACAGCGTCAAATGGTATCTATAGTATAAATCGTAAGAAACTAGGGCGCATGAACGTTATTCAACTATATAAAAAAAAAAACAGGGCACATATACATTCTCATTCAAACATATTCCAAAGGAAGTCAAGCTCAAGGTAGCACAGGACCCAAAATTAGAGTCTAGTTTACAGCTAAACATTCTTTTAGGATATAAAGAAAATCGCAACAGGCAAAAAAAGGAGCAAAAGAAAAAAAAAACGGGGTAAAATTCCAATGCTCCTCACTCCTGGGGATAGAGAGTGCCAGTGCCACAATAAGTAAAAAGTCTGTAAGGCATCAAATTATGATGATCTACTGTGTTGGAGAGCAGCGGCGGCCGGTGTTCCGTGAGAATTACCTACCCGTGAGAAAAACCTACCCTCGTCACTTCCGGTGTACGAAAGTGTCTGTAACGCCGCGGAATTACATTAAAACAGCTCGCCAGAAATATCATGTGATCTCCACTGCTATCCCTGACACTTCCCTGGTCTTGTCTACTAAATATAAAACCGGCGGCGGCTGTATGACAACATAAATCACGGAGCCGCCAGCCGCTTTTATATTTAGTAGACAAGATCAGGGAAGTGACAGGGCAAGGAGCGGAGCTTACTCATATTGCAGTACAACTGTTTTAATGTACCCGCCGCGATGGTAGGTTTTTTCCACGGAAGAGTCATCATTTCAGACTAGTGCGCATGCGCACTAGGGGCTGTGAGCATGCGCACTGCCAGGGTAGGTTTTTCTCACGGGGTAGGTAATTCTCACGGAACACCGGTCTATAGGGGGCGCAGGGGCGCCGCCCCCCCGATCTGTGGACAGAGAAAAAAAAAAAGATAAAAAAAAAAAAAAATTCTATTTTCAGCCCACTAGGGGCGCCGGACCTACTGGTGGCTATGGGGGGGGTTTTCACCCCACGTGTGGCAGGCAGAGGCGCTGATTGGCGGCCTTCTTGGGGTCATCAGGGCTCAGAGCAATGCGCCCCGACACTCCCCACTTTAGTGATGTCCTGGCTGTGATTGGTCCAGACTCCAGCCTGGACCAATCACACAGGAGGATATCCCGGGTGACGTGACGCGTGGGGGCGGTGCGTGAGTCAGTCACTCACCGTCCCGGCGTCACGTGATCAGTCACCTTCCCGCCTGCCGGCGCCGTCAGACCAGAGAGGAGAGCCGGCGTGAGGAAGAAGAGTTTGTCTCGAGTTGTCACGTGTTCTTCGCAGACAGTAGTCCCAGCGGCCCAGGGCCAACGCAGCGCAGCAGCAGCACGCAGGTCACTGTGAGTGTCAGTGAGCCCCGGCCCACACACTGTCACTGTCTGCTTTGAAGGGGGCACGCACACACGCTGGTCTCTGCATTGATGGGGGGGGGGGCACGGCAGACAAGCTGGTCTCTGCATTGCCATTGATGATGGGGGCACAGCAAGCTGGTCACAGTGGCACTGCATTGATGGGGGCACGGCAAGCTGGTGGTCACTGCATTGATGATGGGGGCACGGCAAACTGGTCACTGGCACTGCATTGATGATGGGGGCACGGCAAGCTGGTGGTCACTGTATTGATGATGGGGGCACGGCAAGCTGGTGGTCACTGGCACTGCATTGATGGGGGCACGGCAAGCTGGTGGTCACTGCATTGATGATGGGGGCACGGCAAGCTGGTCGCTGGCACTGCATTGATGATGGGGACTCGGAAAGCTGGTGGTCACTGCATTGATGATGGGGGCACGGCAAGCTAGTCACTGGCACTGCATTGATGATGGGGGCACGGCAAGCTGGTGGTCACTGCATTGATGATGGGGGCACGGCAAGCTGGTCGCTGGCACTGCATTGATGATGGGGGCACGGCAAGCTGGTGGTCACTGTATTGATGATGGGGGCACGGCAAGCTGGTGGTCACTGGCACTGCATTGATGGGGGCACGGCAAGCTGGTGGTCACTGCATTGATGATGGGGGCACGGCAAGCTGGTCGCTGGCACTGCATTGATGACGGGGACTCGGAAAGCTGGTGGTCACTGCATTGATGATGGGGGCACGGCAAGCTAGTCACTGGCACTGCATTGATGATGGGGGCACGGCAAGCTGGTGGTCACTGCATTGATGATGGGGGCACGGCAAGCTGGTCGCTGGCACTGCATTGATGATGGGGGCACGGCAAGCTGGTCACTGCATTGATGATGGGGGCATGGCAAGCTGGTCACTGCATTGATGATGGGGGCACGGCAAGCTGGTCATGTCTAAGGCCTACATACACAGGGTATCTGTGGCCTATAAATATTAACAGCCTGTGTACAGTATATATCTGTGTTGGAGTTACTTAATGTGCAGACCTTTACTGATTTATGAGAATTCAGTGTGCAGGCTCTAAATTATTTTACTTTTTAAATGGCATTGCTTTTCATAGGACAATTACTCCTCTTCAGAATATTAACTTTCTGTTTTAATAATTTTACTGAGTTTTATACCATCTTATACCATCCGCTGTGTGCCATTTACTATTAATAAATATATAGTGCCAGGCCAGCAGCCTGCTTAGCAGTGAGTGTACACAATAGAAGACAGCGCAGGCCAGGCCAATTACATTGTACACTGGTAAAGTGCTATGCTAAGTTAGCATAGCACTTTACCTGATATACAATGTAATTGGCCTGGCCTGCACTGTCTTATATTGTGTACACTCACTGCTAAGCAGGCTACTGGCCTGGCACTATATATTTATTAATAGTAAATGGCACACAGCGGCCTGGTATAAGATGGTTCCCAAGTTGGTCAAAGTCACGCAATTTTTTTACCGCGTTTTTTGCCGCAAATTTTTCTTTTTGCGCCCCCCCATAAAATTTTGAGCACCAGCCGCCACTGTTGGAAAGGCGTGCTGTGAGGGATTCCTTATTCTCTACATCCTTAATCTTAGCATAGACCTTAGTGGGGGTCGGTGGAGTTTGCTGCTTCATTGAAGAGCTACCAAACATCTAGCTGTCGTTAAGTTGTGACATGTTAATTTCTTAGTTAATCTGGGCAACCTGGGAGGGAGTAACCCTAGTAATAAAAAAAATGTACAGAAGGGAATGTCCAGGTCAAACAATCGCTGAATAAAGTCTTTGACCAAACGTCAATACGGTTGCAGAAGTGGACATTGCCAGTAAATGTGAAACACGGTGCCGCAACTTCTACAACCGCGCCAACAGCAGTCTAAATCCGAGGGATATATGGCCTGTAGTCAGGCAGGGGTCATATACCAAAATAAAATTTAAAGAAAGTACAAATAGAACTTTTAACTGCCCGAGACCATATGATCCTATTCTATGGAAAGCTCCTCCCCAAGAGAGCCTGTTCCCATTTAAGCATATACCTATGTTTACCCTGGGTGCCCACACTATACTCATTTAATAGTTTACAGATATCATAAATTAGGCCTTTTTACAACGGGCCAGCAAGGACCAATCGCTCAAACTGAGTCAGTTTAGAAAATTTGAGATTAGGAGCAAAGGATAAGGCATAATGACGTATCTGAAGATAGACAAAAAAAATTCAGGACAGATCATGTTTCCCTCGAAGTTCTTCAAAGGATAGTAGTGTTCATGTTATGGGATTAATGAGGTGGCCAAAATGAAATAAATTTCTCGACAACCAAAGGGAAATCATTTGGGAGGTAAGACTATCTGGCATCTTAGGGTTATAAAGGAAGGCTGTCAATAAGGAGGCTTCAGTTTGGAGGGAGTGTTTTTGTTTCAGCTGTCTCCAAAGATTGCGTAATGCTATAGTGTGCAAAAGGTAAGGCATATCTACATCAATATTCCACAATAAATTGTTCGGATGGATTGGGGCCAACCATAATTATTCTGTCTCGGTCCAGCGATTGTACGCCGGTAGAATAACCCATGGGGCTACGGCCCTCAATTGTGCTGTATATTAGTAACGTATGAGATTGGGTAAGGCTAGGCTCCCATCATTCTTTGAGGCAAAGAGGACCGAATGCGCTATCCAATGCTGTTTACGATGCCAGGTATCAGGGGATCTGCCTGAAGGCTCTGAAGGTGCGCCAGTGGAATAGGTATCGGTAGGGTCAGGAAACAATACAGAGTCTTATGCAAAATCATAATTTAACTGATGCTATACGACCTAGCCAGATTTGGTAATGCCTCCATTTAGTTTAGAGATCTTGTAGACGCGAAGAGAGGCTTAAAGGCTAAGTTCACCTATTTGTTCACCTTTTTTTGAATTCCAGCTCCCCTATGTACCAATATAGCATTAATGTTTTTCTTTTGCCAAAATAAAACCGCTTTCTATTTATTATACACACGCTTATTTCACTCTCTTCATGGCTGTTTGAAAACACTTCTCTATAACGTCTTCCTGGACCGACTTCAGGTCGTGACACCGGAGGGAGTTGACAAGCTGAGGGTAGATGATGCAGAGTGTGAGCTAATGAGACTAGCTGGTCAACTCCTTCCTGTGTCATGACCTAAAGTCTGTCTAGGAAGTAAAGCAGGCCTGGTCAGAGTCCAGGCTGAGGTTTTCATTCATACACCCAGCATAGGGACAGCACGGATATATGGCTCCAGGGAGTCCTTTTCTTTACTGCCAGTGATTGTAGGAGCTTGGACGAGCTCCCTCCCTTGTTGGCACTCCGAACGGCGGATGTTTGGGATTCATACCCCATTCCAGCGAGCTTAAGCGGCACACAAAGCAGTCCAGGGTCAAACTAAGGTTTTACCCCAGTTGTTCCCCAAGTAGAGTAGATTGAAATGAAAAAGGTGAATGATCTGAAGGAATGCCCAAATAAATCCTTTTCAGACATACTCTGAGATCTGTGGTGATGTTTAAAATTGAGATTAAGTCCCGTTCACACTAAGGCGACCTCTGAGGCGACCTGGTCGCCTCATAGGTCGCCTCCCATAGGGAAGCTGCGGACCCGTTCTTATAGGAGCGACACAAGTCGCTCCGACTTAGAAAAAGGGTCCGGAGCTTCTTTGGGGCGACCAGGAGGCGACCGCCATAGACTTCAATGTTATGAAGTCCGTGGCGGCCGTTCCGAGGTCTCGGCGCGCTGTTTGCACCGCGACCTCGGAGGTCGCGGTGCGAAGTAGCGTCGCCCCTATGTAAACGGGGCCTTAGTGGGATTATTATTGTTTTTCTATGGAATGACAAGGGTGAATGACAGAAGGGAATGTCCATACAATATAGTCAGAAACAAAAAATGCATTTATTTGCAGACAAATCTGTGTCGCATTGCAAATTACCTTTCTCACATGGTGTCACCAAGTAGAGTAGCAGATTGTAAGATTGACATTTTTTGGGATTATAGTGGTTTTCTATGGAATGACAGATACATGATGAAAAAGAATGCCCATAGACTTTAACAGGGCAGTGGAATATCTATAGACCAGCGTTTGCCAATTGGCGTGGTTCCGCGAGAACAAAATTGGGGTTTCGTTGCATTTTGAAAGTAAAGCCCCGTACACACGTACCGATCGTCGGCCGAACGATCGGCCGTCTTTTGTCTGAGGGCTGTCGTGTCTGTTGAAAAGTACAAAAGACTGCACACTAATTTTGTCGGCCAACAACAGCCGACTGCAGAAGTGATGTCATGTGATGGTTAACTTTCCTTGTCTTTTTTCTTTTCTGAGCATGCCCAGTCTTGCAAATCTGCTGTCTGTCGGCCGAATTCTGTACTGACTGGCGAACAATCGGCCGTTCTGGTGTCGGCATACAAAAATTTTAATGCTTGCACGACAGATTCTGTTTGGCCGAAAGTGCGCTGTCGGCTGTCGGAAGCATCATACTAACAAGCCGAAAATCGGCCGATCGTTCGGCGGCCGACAATCGGTACGTGTGTACGGGCCTTAAGGCCACAATAAATTGGGGCCAACTATAGCGCGTGCTTTAAATAAACCAAAGATGGACAATAGCTTGTCAGTACCAAGGGTTAAATTGGTAGGCTTCAAATGACAAGTTAAACCTCTAAAAAGTGCTTGGTGCTAATACCTTAATCGAGTAATGCGTAAGGATAAATAAATATACATATGACACAATATGTGATAAATAGCAGATAATCTTAAAATACTTGAGGTAGATATCACAGTATTATTGTAAGGAATAAATATTGGATAAAATATGTGCAGTATTAATGGTGAGGAAGGTGCTATATAAAAGTGATTGAATCAATCAGGTAAAACATTGTATGTATCAAAGCAAATAAATATATATATGTTCTCAATAAAATACATAAATTAATTAATAAGTGACTCAAGTGCAGATGTGCAAGTAGAAAAAGTCCATAAATAAAAGTTCATAAGTGACTCAGTTGATAATGCAGGTAAATCTTGATTGCCAATAAAAGGAAAAAGTGCAGGTGCTCTGTGCTGAATCCTCCAATGATACACTGCTGGTACTTTTGGTGTCACCGTGGGGGATAATAGAAGAACACACTCACCAGATGATGTGGGTCTTATATACCTTATGGTATTTTATGTTTTTTATACTTTTTTTTTTTTTTTTTATGTATTTTTCATTTTTTCATTTCATTTTTTATGTATTGTACACCTACCAACCTTATTAAACTCGGTTTTTATGGTAATACACTATCTGGAGCTTTTTTACCCTGCATACCCTGACCGGACCCTGTGGATCGAGGCTATCCTGAGTACTGTGGTACCACAAAGCCCAGCAGTGTCTACTCTGGCCCTGGTGGCCATAAAGCGTATACAGGTCTTAATACAATAAGGCCCATCTCTACTTACCATTACAGTAAACCCCCCTCCATTGCGGGGGTTACGTTCCGGACCCAGCGCGAAAAGTGAAAATCCGCGAAATAGGAAAACCCTATTAAAATGCATTGTAGGCATGTTTTTTTTACTGTCACTGTACGTGTAAAAGCATTTTAAGGTCTTTAAACACACTTTTAAAACAATAGAAACTCATTTAAACACACAAAAGATACTGAGAGACATAGCAAGAGCTATGGAAAACACAAAAAAACATTTTTTATGATTTATATAGTAAAATAACATTACAAAAAAAAACACAATATACCGGGACCGCAAAAACTGAACCGCGATGGAGCGGGGGTTTACTGTATACTCTATGGGCATTCCTTTGTGTCATTCATCTGACATTCTGTAGAGAACAGCCTTTCGAACATTGCAAAGGTTCTGAATCGAATAACGAACACTATTGAAGTCTATGGGACCCGAACTGTAAAAATCAAAAGGGCCCATTTTGAAGGCTTATATGCAAGTAATTAGGCATACAATGGTTATGGGAGTCCGGGTACTGCCCTGGGGAACATGTGTCAATGAAAAAAAAGTTTGTAAAAAACGTTATTTTAAAATGAGCAGTGATTTACTGATGCTTAACCACTTCCATACAGAGCAGTTATACCCCCTTCCTGCCCAGACCAATTATCAGCTTTCAACGCTCTTACACTTTTGAATGACAATTGCTCAGTCATGCTATAATGTAACCAAACAATATTTATCATCTTTTTCACACCAATAGAGCTTTCTTTTGGTGGTATTTTGAAAACAACTGTTTTTTTTTTTCCGTGATATAAGCTAAAAAAGAGGAGTCTAGAAGCTATGGTACCAATTACTGAAAATTGATCACACCTGATGTACTGATGGCCTATCTCCTTTCTTGAGGCCCTGAAATGTCAGGACAGTACAAATACCCCCCAAATGACCCCTTTTTGTAAAGTAGACAGTCCAAGGTATTTAGTAAGAGGCATGGTGAGTTTTTTGAAGTTGTAATTTTTTTCCCACAATTCTTGGGAATATTAAGAAAAAAACATTTTGTTTTCTTTTTTTCCCCCCCACAAAGTTGTCAATTTATAAGCTATTTCTAACACATAGCATGTAAATGGCAAAAATGACACCCCAAAATACATTCTGCTACTCCTCCGGAGTATGGCGATACCACATGTGTGAGATTGTTTTACACAGCCTGGCCACATAAAGAGACTCCCAAGTAGCACCTTCAGGCGTTCTAGGAGCATAAATTACACACATCATTTTCTGACTACCTAACACAAAGGCCCTAGAGCGCACCTAGAAAATGGAAACGCCCACAAAATAACCCCATTTTGAAAAGCAAACACTCCAACGTATATTTTCCATGAGGCATTGTGGGTCTTTTGAACATGTCATTTTTTTCCACAAGTTTTGGAAAATGTGGGAAAAAATGAAAACTTTTTTTTTACACAAAATTGTCAATTTATAGGATATTCCTAACACATAGCATGTACACAGCAAAAATGACACCCCAAAATACATTCTGCCACTTCTGAGTATGGCAATACCACATGTGTGAGACTTTTTCACAGCCTAGGCACATAGAGGGGCCCAACATCCAAGGAGCACCATCATGCGTCCTAGGGACATAAATCACACACATAAATTCCTGACAACCTATCACATTGTTGAAGGCCCCTAACACATAGCATAATACATACCAAAATACATTCTGCTGAGCAAAGCGTAAACAAAAGATTACCTGTGGTTTTAGCAGTGCAGTGGTCCAGGCAGCAGGCAGGAACGTAGACAGCGACAGTGAAAGGATCGTCCAGGCAGAAATACTGTCCATAGTAAGTACAGGCAGAGATATTGTCAGCACAGCCAAAGCATTGGTCCAGGTAGCAGGCAGGGATATGGTCAGCAGCAGCTAAAGGATTGTCCATGCTGCAGGTAGGAACACTGTCCATAATTAGTGCAGGCAGAGATATGGTCAGTACAGCCCAAGTATTGGTCCAGGCAACAGGCACATGTTCCATAAAAAGTCCTGGGTCAGTGCAGGCAGAGATATTATCAGCACAGCCAAAGTATTGGTCCAGGCAGCAAGCAGGACCATCAAGCTTAGGGCCTCGGTCGGGAAAGAATGGGGACAGGGGTAGAGGCTTCTCCCACCCAAATCGATTTGAAGCCTCCAGACTCCAGACCCTGTTCCGAGATTACAAAACCCAGAGAAAACCAAAAACTGGTTTTCTCAAATCGAAACACTATTCTGAAGCCCCTCACAAAAGTGAGACCCCTGTGTTATTTTGAATCCCACTACTACAGTAGCAGGGCGAAAGATCAGTCTAAGTGGCAGGCAAAAAACATGGTCGTAACAGGCCGAGGTCAGTGCAGGTAAAAGGCAGAAATAGACGGTAGGCTAAGGCATAATCGATAAACAGTCCAGGGTCAGTTCACGTGAAAGGCAGAAACATGGCGGATAAACAATGCAGACGGCAGGCAGAGGCATAGTCGATAAACAGGCCAGGGTCGGTTCACATGGAATATGGTTGGTTGAGGCAGCAGGAAAATATTCAGCACAGAAATTGAAAAAGGTGAAATGGCAGTCTGATTGCCCTAAACTTTTAGCCCATATTTCAATGTGATAGGCTGAAGCAATCTCTGATGCATAGGCCAGGTTGGGAGGGACATTGGGCACAATAAAAACTGGTGTCTTTCCTAATTCCTCTTTTGCTACACAAACAACACTTTTTTTGGCGTCTTCTTCTGGTTTCTGATGGTGGGATATGGTCAGGCAAATGGCGCTCATGAAGTCTGCTGACACAATCGGAACGAATGCTTTCTGGGGGGGGGATCCTTGCTGGTAAATCAGGGCAGTGGCAATATATTCGATAAAAGAAAAATGTCAGCGCCTAATCCACAAAAAATATAGCAGCTTGCAAAACAGTGTGAACATACAAACACCAGTGAAATAAATAAATAAAAGGTTGCAGCGCTAAACAATATTATGAAAAGTGTCTGAAAAATCAAGTCCTTCAATGGAACAGAAGTCCAAACAACTCCTAAATCCAAGTGGAAGACGATATTCTGTGTCAATGTGAATTCAATACTGACATCAGCTAGTGATTCTCCACCAAAGTAAAAAGTAAACACTCACCACACCCATATGCTGTCTTTTAGGACAGCTGAAAGCGTGTGAGATGAAGCCAGAGGAGTCAAGCAGGGAATGATCTTCTTATCCCTTCACCGGACATGCTTTCCTCAGATGTTAAATCCAGAGTGGCAAATTAACAGGCAGTAGAGAAAAGAAATCTCCTCATGGTATAGTATTTATTAAAATTTCCACAATGATTAAAAAACAATGTACAAAACACAAATGGAGATCCATACAGTGCAACAACATAAATGGCACTTACATATAAAGCCAACAGACTAAAAAACGACTGGTGGCTTATGGACCTCTGGCATATAACCCTGCTCTACGGCCGTTTCGCGCCACACGCTTCTTCAGGAGAATTCTTCGATAAACTGGAGGAAGGTGTTTGGTGTTTCTGTAGTTTTTTGATAGGTGACATACAGTCAGGTCCATAAATATTGAGACATTGACACAATTCTAATCTTTTTGGCTCTATACTCCACCACAATGGATTTGAGAAGAAACCAAGATGTGCTTTAACTGCAGACTTTCAGCTTTAATTTGAGGGCATTTACATCCAAATCAGGTGAACGGTGTAGGAATTACAACAGTTTGTATATGTGCCTCCCACTTTTTACCTTTTAATACTTGATTGCAAATCCTTTGCAGTCAATTACAGCCTGAAGTCTGGAACACATAGACATCACCAGACGCTGGGTTTCATCCCTGGTGATGGTCCCTGGTGATGCTCTGCCAGGCCTCTACTGCAACTGTCTACTACTACTGCCTCTACTGCAACTGTCTTCAGTTCCTGCTTGTTCTATGGCATTTTCCCTTCAGTATTGTCTTCAGCAAGTGAAATACATGCTCAATCAGATTCAGGTCAGGTGATTGACTTGGCCATTACATAACATTCCACTTCTTTCCCTTAAAAAACTCTTTGGTTTCTTTCGCAGTATGCTTTGGGTCATTGTCCATCTGCACTGTGAAGCGCCGTCCAATGAGTTCTGAAGCATTTGGCTGAATATGAGCAGATAATATTGCCCAAAACACTTCAGAATTCAACCTGCTGCTTTTGTCAGCAGTCACATCATCAATAAATACAAGAGAACCAGTTCCATTGGCAGCCATACATGCCCACGCCATGACAATACCACCACCATGCTTCATTGATGAGGTGGTATGCTTTGGATCATGAGCAGTTCCTTTCCTTCTCCATACACTTCTCTTCCCATCACTCTGGCACAAGTTGATCTTGGTCTCATCTGTCCATAGGATGTTGTTCCAGAACTGTAAAGGCTTCTTTAGATGTTGTTTGGCAAACTCTAATCTGGCCTTCCTGTTTTTGAAGCTCACCAATGGTTTAGATCTTCACAATTCTGTCATCTGATCTGAGTCATTATCAACAAAGGGTCAGTAAAAAAACAGAACCATTTGTAATATTGTATGATAATAATAATATTGTTTATTCATTAACAGATATACAATTGAATGATACTTATCTGGTTATGTTTTATGTTCATTCAGAGAAATACCGGTCTGTCATGGTCTCTCAGGCCCTGAGGAAGCCTTGAGCGAAACGCGTCGGCTTGCTGGGGACCTACATTGACCGATTCCACCGTGAGACCCACTCTCCATCCTACACAGGCTGTGATCTTTTTTCCCTTACGGGATGTATTTCTATGTTGCTAATGACCCATTTTGCTTGATTTTATTCATTTGTATGTTAAACTAAATTTATGATGCATGGCGGTCCATGCGTTTTATTGTATGTATAAATAAAATGTTATTTGGTTTTATAAACTGGTTTTTGGTCTGATCCTTCTACTCCCACTGGCCTGCAAAGCCCCATCTTTTTCTTTCAATTTTTTGGTTTAGATCTTGTGGTAAAGCCTCTGTATTCACTCTGGTGAAGTCTTCTCTTGATTGTTGACTTTGACACACATACACCTACCTCCTGGAGAGTATTCTTGATCTGGCCAACTGTTGTGAAGGGTGTTTTCTTCCCCAGGGAAAGAATTCTTCGGTCATCCACCACAGTTGTTTTCCGTGGCCTTCTGGGTCTTTTGGTGTTGCTGAGCTCACCGGTGCGTTCTTTCTTTTTAAGGATGTTCCAAACAGTTTATTTGGCCACACCTAATGTTTTTGCTATCTCTCTGATGGGTTCGTTTTTTCAGCCTAATGATGGCTTGCTTCACTGATAGTGACAGCTCTTTGGATCTCATATTGAGAGTTGACAGCAACAGATTCCAAATTCAAATAGCACACTTGAAATGAACTCTGGACCTTTTATCTGCTCCTTGTAAATGGGATAATTAGGGAATAACACACACCTGGCCATGGAACAGCTGAGCAGCCAATTGTTACATTACTTTTAGTCCCTTTTAAAAAGTGGGAGGCACATATACAAACTGTTGTAATTCCTACACCTTTCACATGATTTGGATGTAAATACCCTCAAATTAAAGCTGGAAGTCTGCAGTTAAAGCACATTTTGTTTGTTTCATTTCAAATTCATTGTGGTGGTGTATAGAGCCAAAAAGATTAGAATTGTGTCGATGTCCCAATATTTATGGACCTGACTGTATGCATTGTAAATGGCCAAATGGAAAAAGTAAATTGCGACTTTTTTTTACCAAAAGAGGGACTTTCGTGTCGGGAGATAGGGCTGCAGCATTTGATCATTTAAATCCCCCCCCCCCATGAACTTATTGTACTCTCGCCTACAACCAGGCTTTCGAACGGGACCGCGTCTTCTTCAAAGTTCCACTGAGGTATCATTGTGGATGGTGGACATGATGTAAACGTCTTTCCTATCCCTCCACTTCAAAGCCAACACTTCCTCATTCCTAAGGCTTGCGGATTCCCCATTTTGTAATTTTGTGGTGACTAGACGCTGCGGGAAGCACTTCCTGTTTTTTCTTGCTGTACCGCAGGCCAAGGTTTTCTTCAGGTTCAGGTGGCGGAAAAGGGGCAAACTCATATAATAATTGTCCATATAAATGTGGTACCCCTTTTGCAACAGTGGGAAGGCTAGGTCCCAGACAATTTTCACACTTATTCCCATGTTTGTTTGGCACTCGGGGCTGGACCTGGGAGTCTCTGCCTTTGTACACGCGAAAGGCGTACACATACCCAGTGTTGCTTTCACAGAGCTTGTTTAGTTTTAAGCCGTACCTAGCCCTCTTGCTGGGATTGTACTGCTTAAATCCCAGCCAGCCTGTGAAATGGACCAGTGATTCATCCACAGAGATGTTCTGGTCAGGGACATAAACTTTGGGAAACCTCTTAGAAAAGAAATCAATTAAGGGGTGAATTTTATAGAGTTCGTCAAAATCGGGATGATCTCGGGGAGGGCACTGCGAGTTATTGCTGAAATGCAGGAAGTGCATTATAATCTCGTAGAAGGACCTAAACATGATAAATTGGCATGTGGTGGATGGGTTTGGTGGACCAATAGGAATGCAACTCATTTTTTTTTTTTTTTTTTTTGTAAGCCCCATATTGATGGTAAGGCCCAAGGCCCAAAAACAATTTAAGCTCTTGGTTAGGTGTCTCCATTCAAAAGGACGGGCATGATAATAAGTTGGGGTTGTTCTCTATGAACTGTTGGGCAAAAAGATTTGTTTGGTCCACGATCCCTTGAAGGAACTCGTTAGGGAAAAATAAATTAAAAAAAAATATCAATTTGAGAAAAATTATCGGTGTTGATCTGCAAACCTGGCTGTGGTGTGAAGGGGGGATTGTAGCTGACCCTGAGCTAGAAGGCAGCCACAATGGGTTTGCTAAGGCATCCCGAAGCTGCATTTGGGCTCTAATTCTTAGGGGCTGGTGTGAAATTCCAGTGCTTGTACTGGGCCTTTGTAAGATTCTGGTACCTTCGGTACCCTTATTGACCATTTTCCTTTACTTATTGCGTCCCACCCTTTCAGTTAGGTGGAACGCATATACCTTTAAGCCGCATGACATCATCACTGAGCGCCGCTCTGATCGGCTATTTCAATTGCCGGCTTTCTCTCACAGGTTGTTCGTTCAAACCGCATGCTTAACAGCCTTGTCTTATGCTGCCAGAGCCTCCAGCTAATTCCCTTACCTGGACAGACCGGAACCTCGCTATTCATCCCGTATCTCGCTACCGGATCACTCTCTCACTACCGGACCCTTCAGCTTACTAATCCAACTAGTGATAAGTACCCCACAGGGGATTCCTTCCTAACAAACTTACACTATCTACTTCTGCATACTAAAGACTGTTACTATCTATGCACTACTATTCCTATCATCTGCACAGTTACATAGATTGCTAGCTCTTGAGTCTACTACCATCTATATACTTGCACTAGGTTAGTCTCTCCTGTATACATCATCTGCTGTCCCCTACCACCTGTTACCATACATGATTGCTAACCTATCTGCATACTACCTATCACCATCTACTACTCTCCTGAACATTACTATTGAGTGCTTATCATTGCTATCACTACTCACGCCTGTCCCTTCAGCACATCACCTCTATACTATCGTATACATCCTATCACTCCAGGAACATATTATTGAGTGTATGTATATTAGCATGCTGGAACAGGCTGGGCCACAATGATGAGTCTGGAGAGTTGGATCTGGTAATTCAACACATCTCTACACGACTACTGAGTGGAGATTCTGCAGCTGCAAATCCAGGTCACTAGAACAAAAACGCAGGAGCGTTACAGATTGAACGAACCTAAAAAATGGATTCAGCAGAATTACCCACTCAAGTGATACAATTAACACAAAAAGTAGATGCATTAATCCTTGCTCTTACTGAAGTAAAAAATGAAAATCAGACTTTGAGACAGCAGATAGCCCGTGTTTTACAGCTCACTGCTGCTCAGCCCCGTGAGCCTAAAATAAACCCTCCTCTAGTGTTTACAGGTGATCGGAAAAAATTTTGTGAATTTAAAAACGCATGTCAATTGCTTTTCTTACTAAAACCTCGTACTTACCCTACTGACCAAATTAAAGTCTGTACCACTATTTCATATCTTTCGGGTGATCCACGGGCCTGGGCAGACTCTCTCTTTGAGAAAGATGACCCTCTTCTCAACTCCTATCCTTTATTCCTAGTGGAACTCGCTAGCTTATACGAAGACCCCAATAGGCAGAGTACTGCTGATAGCCAATTGAGGGCTTTAAAACAAGGAAGGAGACCTGTAGAAGACTTTGTAGCAGAGTTCAAAAGATGGACCCTTGATTCAGGGTGGAATGATACATCTCTGCGAACTCAGTTCAGACTCGGGTTGTCAGAAGCCGTTAAAGACGAGCTCGCCCGAGCGGATTTACCTGGCACTTTGGATGCCTTTAATACAACTCAGTATCAACATTGACAGGCGACTGCGAGAAAGAAAGGCTGAGAAGATGGGAATGCCATTGTCCAGTCCTTCTCGGATTTCGCCCGTTAACCCTACTCCTATGGAGGTAGGAACGATACGCCCACCTTTATCGTTTACCGAACGAGCCAGGAGAAGATCCGAAAATCTCTGCATGTACTGCGCCTCCCCGGATCATTTGATAAGCGTCTGTCCCCTTGTCCGCAAAAAAGAGGGTGAGTGTTCACATGTTTTGCTAGGGGGATTAACGACTTCCTTTTCTAATCCCTATCTCTTTATTCATTTGACGTTACAGTGGGACCAAACTAGGATCACCACCAAGGCTATGATCGACACAGGATCTTGTGGGAACTATATCGATACTCGTTTTGTTACCTTTAAATAAAATGCCTATTATTTCAAAACTTAAACCTGTCTCTGTTAGTTTCATTAACGGTATTCCGTTATCTTCTGGTCCAATCACCAATCAGACACAAGCACTCCTTGTCACTGCTAACCAGTCTCATATGGAGACCACCACTTTTGATGTACTACCCTCACCACATTTTCCCATTATTTTGGGACTTCCCTGGTTACACATACATCAACCAACCATTGATTGGAAAACACAGACTCTAACCTTCCCTTCTCACTATTGCGAGATCACGTGTAACCTCCCATCATATGGAAAGATCCTGTCTGTGGTGTCAGATGAGATTACACCACTATGCTACCAGGATCTGTCTGAAGTCTTCCTTGAGAAAAATGCTCAAGTGTTGCCTCCCCATAGGGACTATGATTGTTCTATCGATCTACTCCCTAATAGCAAATTGCCTTTCGGTCATGTTTATCCTCTTTCACAGGATGAACTTTCTCATCTCAAGGAATACTTGGATGAGAATTTGGCGAAAGGGTTCATCAGACCCTCTACTTCTTCCACAGCTGCAGGACTTTTCTTTGTCCGCAATAAGGATTCAAGTCTTAGGCCTATTATTGACTATAGGCAATTAAATACTATTACGATAAAGGATCGCTATCCTTTACCTCTCATCCCTGAACTCATTGAACAAGTGCGCGGGGCTACCTAGTTTTCTAAATTGGACCTAAAAGGGGCATACAACCTAATCCGAATCCGTGACGGGGATGAGTGGAAGACAGCATTCAGAACCAGATACGGATTATTCGAATATCTTGTGATGCCTTTCGGGTTGTGTAATGCTCCCGCAGCTTTTCAACGATTCATAAATGACATCTTCAGAGACTTACTTGATGTTTGTGTTGTGGTATATCTGGACGATATACTTATTTATTCTCAATCTCTGTCTGAACATATAAAACATGTAAGACTTGTGTTGTCCAGATTACTCGCACACAATTTATACGTAAAATTAAAAAAATGCCTATTTCATAAAGAAGTAGTACTATTCCTAGGATACATCATATCTAAAAACTGAATCAAGATGGATATGAGCAAGATATCGTGTATTCTGGATTGGCCAGTACCAACAACTCGTAAAGCATTACAACGATTCCTCGGATTTTCAAACTTCTATAGGAAGTTCATCAAGAACTTCTCTGCTATTGTGAGACCTCTCACACAACTTACAAGTGTAAAGAGGCCATTCAAATGGTCAGAAGAAGCAAATGGAGCTTTCCGCTTGTTAAAGTCAAGCTTTACTTCTGCTCCCATACTACGCCATCCAGACCCATCCCTCCAATATATCCTGGAGGTAGATGCGTCAAATATGGCAGTAGGAGCAGTTCTCTCCCAACGACCAACAAATACTTCACCACTTCACCCAGTTGCTTTCTTCTCTAAATCACTAAGCAGCCCAGAGGTGAATTACCCAGTGGGTGAAAAAGAGTTGCTAGCCATAAAACTGGCACTAGAGAATTGGCGACATCTACTTGAAGGTACTCGATTGCCAATACTCATATATACAGATCATAAAAATCTTCAATACCTTCAGACTAACAAAACTCTTTCCCACCGGCAGGTACGTTGGTTATTATTCTTCCTAAGATTCAACTTCCTAGTGACCTACACGCCTGCAGACAAAAACAAAAAAGCGAATGCGCCATCACGATTAACCGAAGATAACTACGCCGAAATCCCTTCAATTCCTATAATACCCTATGAACGTATTATTGGTGTTGTTCGTTCCCTGAAGGAAGAGATTTTGCACAGTATAAGACTGGATTCACCTCCACCACAACTAAGTGCTGATGCAGAAGGCTTCCTCTACTACAACGACAAACTCTACATACCCCCTACTATGCGTACCAAGATCTTGGAATTGTCACATGATGTGCCTATGGCAGGACATATGGGTATGACTAAGTCCCGGTTCACACTTGTGCGATGCGGGAAGGCTGCGAATTCGCAGCCTGTTCCCGCATCACAAACGCACATCTGGCAGTTCACACTGCCATATGCGATACGCAGGGGGTGTCAAATGTTAACGACACCCCCAGTTTGATCGCATACCGCAGTGCGATCTGACAGTTCGCACAGGATCGGATCGCACAAGTGTGTACCACTGTGCGATCCGATCCTGATGCGGCTGAAAAAAAGGGTCATGTGCGACTTTGGTGCGGATACAGTGCTAATTCAGCCATACAAAGTGTATGGCTGAATTTGCATCCGCACATCCGATCGCATGTAATGAAGGAGCAGTGCGCTCCGAATGACATGTGATTGCCGCACTCGCAATAATGTGAACCGGCCCTCAGACATTCAATTTGCTTACCAGGCAGTTTTGGTGGCCTGATATGAAGACGTCTGTACAAAAATTTGTTTCTCCATGTGACATCTGTGCAAGGTCCAAAATTGACACTACAAAACCATCTGGTCTACTTTGCAGTCTACCAATACCCCAGGTTCCATGGGAAGTTGTGTCCTTAGACTTTATAGTAGAATTACCACCTTCCAAAGGATTTAATACCATTCTAGTGTCAGTGGACCATCTGACAAAGATGGCACATTTCATTTCTATTCGCAGACTACCTTCATCTAAGCAAACAGCGGAATTACTAGTGAAACATGTGTTCAAGTTACATGGAATTCCAAAGACTCTTTTATCTGACCGTGGTTCACAGTTCATCTCCAAGTTTTGGCAAGCTCTATGTCATATACTACGGATTGAGCGAAAACTCACTTCTCCTTACCACCCTCAGACCAACGGACAGACTGAAAGAGTCAATCAGTGCATTGAACAATATCTACGTTGCTACACCTCATACCTACAGGATGATTGGGTGGACCTCCTCCCTCTGGCGGAATTTGCTTATAACAACGCAACCCACAGTTCTACTAAGCAAAGTCCGTATTACTTAAACTATGGGTTTCATCCCACACTTCTTCCACCACGCATTCTACCATCAAGTAACCCAGTAGCCTCGGATTATCTTACCCAAATAAAAGACTCTCTGGGTTTACTTAACACCACCATCTCACACGCTCATAGTCAACAAAAAAGGTACTACAACCTTCGTAGGAAACCTTCTCCTCAATATGCTATTGGGGATCTCGTTTGGCTATCTACAAAAAATTTGAGGTTAAATATCCCTAGTAAAAAACTTGGACCTTTATTTCTGGGACCCTTCCCAATTAAGAAACTCATTGGAAGAGCTGCAGTGCAACTCACTTTACCGGCAGATCTCAGAATACATCCCATCTTTCACGTGTCGTTACTGAAACCACATGTTCCCAACCAAGGAATAAGGCCTACCATCTCGCCTCCACCTCCAGTACAAGTTTGAAGGCGGAGAAGAATTTGAGATTAGGGAGATTTTGGATTCTCGTATCCACAGAGGAAAACTCCAATATCTCATAAGATGGAAGAACTATGGACCCCAAGACGACACCTGGTTGGATACTTCTGACGTTCACGCACCCAGGCTTATACGAAGGTTCCACTCTAAATACCCGGAGAAACCAGTGCTATAGGCCTTCCGGAGCCGGCCTTAAGGGGGGGTACTGTAAGATTCTGGTACCTTCGGTACCCTTATTGACCATTTTCCTTTACTTATTGCGTCCCACCCTTTCAGTTAGGTGGAACGCATATACCTTTTAAGCCGCATGACATCATCACTGAGCACCGCTCTGAGCGGCTATTTCAATCGCCGGCTTTCTCTCACAGGTTGTTCGTTCAAACCGCATGCTTAACAGCCTTGTCTTATGCTGCCGGAGCCTCCAGCTAATTCCCTTACCTGGACAGACCAGAACCTCGCTATTCATCCCGTATCTCGCTACCGGATCACTCTCTCACTACCGGACCCTTCAGCTTACTAATCCAACTAGTGATAAGTACCCCACAGGGGATTCCTTCCTAACAAACTTACACTATCTACTTCTGCATACTAAAGACTGTTACTATCTATGCACTACTATTCCTATCATCTGCACAGTTACATAGATTGCTAGCTCTTGAGTCTACTACCATCTATATACTTGCACTAGGTTAGTCTCTCCTGTATACATCATCTGCTGTCCCCTACCACCTGTTACCATACATGATTGCTAACCTATCTGCATACTACCTATCACCATCTACTACTCTCCTGAACATTACTATTGAGTGCTTATCATTGCTATCACTACTCACGCCTGTCCCTTCAGCACATCACCTCTATACTATCGTATACATCCTATCACTCCAGGAACATATTATTGAGTGTATGTATATTAGCATGCTGGAACAGGCTGGGCCACAATGATGAGTCTGGAGAGTTGGATCTGGTAATTCAACACATCTCTACACGACTACTGAGTGGAGATTCTGCAGCTGCAAATCCAGCTCACTAGAACAAAAACGCAGGAGCGTTACAGCCTTTTCTCCTGGGGTCTAGCGCCGTTGGCGTTTGCCGATTGGCCATTGGGGTGTATGACGCTGCTGGTGTCTGCCTGGTTTTCAGTGCGTCTTCTTTTAGGCCGAACTTCTTCCTCCTCCGATTCGGTCCCCGATGTAAAGCCTTCAAAGGGCTCAGATTCGGAACTGGAATCGGAATCGGACAGTGAGAGCTCCCCACTGCTCTCATCCGTCAGGGTTAGAAATTATGCCTCTTCGGCAGTGAAAACTTTTTTTTGGACTTGGACATGGTGGCTGTATGAAGGGTGACAGGTACTCGGGTACTCTGATGGGCAGGTGACAGGTACTCGGGTACTGATGAGCAGACGGCAAATACTCGGGTACTTTGATAGGCAGGCGGCAAGTACTCTGATGAGCAGGTGACATGTACTTGGGTACTCTGATGGGCAGGTGACAGGTACTCGGGTACTCTGATGGGCAGGTACTCGGGTACTCTGATGGGCAGGTACTCGGGTACACTGATGGGCTCACAGATAGGTACTAGTAAAGCTGGTGACAGGTCCTTTTTTATTTGGTGGGGCAATCAGGGCACAGTAGAATTCACAGTAAAGTGGCACCTCACTGTTTCCAGATCTCCTCCTCACACTGCATCGGTGTGAGGAGGAGAACCTGGTAAGTGCGTTACCCTCATCTTTGTTGACATTTGTGACCGGCTGTGATTGGACACAGCCGGTCACGTGGTAAAAAGCCAATTTCATTGGCTCTTTACCTAGATCGGGGATGGGCTCTGTCCGAGGGATGAGCCTCGTCCCCAATTGCTGCGCTGCGTGCCCCCAGGGGCGCGCATTGCAGGGAGAACGAGCGGCTCGCACTGGAGCCTCTCATGTGATCGGCTGTGATTGGACACAGCCGATTACATGGTGAAAAGCCAATTTCATTGGCTGTTTACCTTGATCGGGGATGGGCTCTGTCCGAGGGACGAGCCTCATTCCCGGGGGCGCACAGTAGGGATGAGAGGGGATGGACGTCATATGACTGCCGCCCGGATCAATGGAATGTTCCTGCCGGCGTCATTTTACTATGGCCCAGTAAGGAACTGGTTAAAGTGAAAGCATAAGAATGAGAAATAAAAATGAAAAATTCATTTCAATATAGTGCCTGGGGGGGTCCCTTTAGTCTACCTGTAAAAGTGGCACATCTGTAGTGTGTATAGAAGCTGCAGCAGCAATAATTGCATTTATAAAAAAGGACATTGTCCCTGCAAGCTTTGTTAATTTTGTAAATACCAGTTTGGGGAGCCAGTCTGTATGAGGACAATGTAGTGCACTGGGAACAAGATTAGAGATTTTTTAAAATAAATTCTAGTGTGTCTTCCGCAGACTTTGCATACAAGTAACAGGTGCGGAAAACGTGGTCTTTGGTTGTCGGAGGTGCTTTCACACCGTAACCCTATAGAGGTTACATAGTTACTTAGTCTTAGTGAAAAAAGACACAAGTCCATCTGGCTCAACCAATTAAAAAAAAAAAAAAAAAAACGTAATGAAAACCCAACCATACAATCCCATATAGACAATCCTATGCCCGCAGTTGATCAAGAGGAAGGTGAAAAAAAACCCAGCAAAGCATGATCCAATTTGCTACAGCAGGGGGAAAAAAATCCTTCCTGATCCCCCGAGAGGCAATCGGATATTCCCTGGATCAACTTTACCTATAAATATTAGTACCCATTTATATTATGTACACCCAAGAAAGATACCAGGCTTTTTTTAAAGCAATCTAGTGAGCTAGCCAGAACCACCTTTGGAGGGAGTCCATTCCACATATTCACAGCTCTTACGGTGAAGAAACCTTTCCGTATTTGGAGACCAAATCTGTTTTCCTCTAGACGTAAAGAGTGCCCCCATATCCTCTGTGTTGACCTTAAAGTGAACAACTCAACACCAAGTTCACTAAATTGACTCCTTATGTATACATTTTGATCATATCCCCTTTTTAATGTACTCTTCTTAAGAGAGCGAATAAATTCAGTTCCTCTAAACTTTTCTCATAGCTGAGCTCCACCATGCCTCTTATAAGTTTGGTTGCCCTTCTCTGCACTTTCTCCGTTCCCCGATTTATCCTTTTTAAGAACTGGTGCCCAAAACTGAACTGCATATTCCAGATGAGGTCTTACTAATGATTTGTACAGGGGCAAAATTATATATCTCTCTGGAGTCCATGCCTCTGTTAATACAAGAAAGGACTTTGCTTGCTTTGGAAACCGCAGCTTGGCATTGCATGCTATTCTTAAGCTTATGATCTACCAGAACACCCAAATCCTTCTCCGCTATGGATTCCCCCAGTTCTACTCTGCCTAGTATGATGCATGCATATTCTTAGCCCCCAAGTGCATTTGTTTTACATTTATCAACATTAAACCTCATTTGCCACATAGTTGCCCAATGAAACGGTGCATTGAGGTCAGCTTGTAAGTTGGAGACATCCTGTAAAGAAGTTATTCCACTGCAAAGCTTGGTTTCCTCTGCAAAGACTGAAATGGTACTTTTAATCCCAGACCCTATATCATTTATAAAGATATTAAAAAGTAAGGGTCCCAACACTGAACCTTGGGATACACCACTGATAACCTTAAACGATTCAAAGTAATGGGCCATACACACTATAAGATTTTCTGAAGACTTTTTCCTTTAGATTTAACAAAACCAGATAATATGAGGTCAAACCTAAACACTTTCAATGTGTATGCAATCTGGCAGGCCCTTGCACTACATAGAAAAGGTACAGTGGGTACGGAAAGCATTCAGACCCCCTTAAATTTTTCACTCTTTGTTATATTGCAGCCATTTGCTAAAATCATTTAAGTTCATTCTTCTTCCTCATGAATGTACACATAGCACCCCATACTGACAGAAAAACACAGAATTGTTGACATTGTTGCAGATTTATTAAAAAAGAAAAACTGAAATATCACATGGTCCTAAGTATTCAGACCCTTTGCTCAGTATTTAGTAGAAGCCCCCTTTTGATCTAATACAGCCAGGAGTCTTTTTGGGAAAGATGCAACAAGTCTTTCACACCTGGATTTGGGGATCCTCTGCCATTCCTCCTTGCAGATCCTCTCCAGTTCTGTCAGGTTGGATGGTAAACGTTGGTGGACAGCCATTTTTAGGTCTCTCCAGAGATGCTCAATTGGGTTTAAGTCCGGGCTCTGGCTGGGCCATTCAAGAACAGTCACGGAGTTGTTGTGAAGCCACTCCTTCGTTATTTTAGCTGTGTGCTTAGGGTCATTGTCTTGTTGGAAGGTAAACCTTCGGCCCAGTCTGAGGTCCAGAGCACTCTGGAGAAGGTTTTTGTCCAGGATATCCCTGTACTTGGCCGCATTCATCTTTCCCTCGATTGCAACCAGTCGTCCTGTCCCTGCAGCTGAAAAACACCCCCACAGCATGATGCTGCCACCACCATGCTTCACTGTTGGGACTGTATTGGACAGGTGATGAGCAGTGCCTGGTTTTCTCCACACATACCGCTTAGAATTAAGGCCAAAAAGTTCTATTTTGGTCTCATCAGACCAGAGAATCTTATTTCTCCCCATCTTAGAGTCCTTCAGGTGTTTTTTTTAGCAAACTCCATGCGGGCTTTCATGTGTCTTACACTGAGGAGAGGCTTCCGTCGGGCCACTCTGCCATAAAGCCCCGACTGGTGGAGGGCTGCAGTGATGGTTGACTTTCTACAACTTTCTCCCATCTCCTGACTGCATCTCTGGAGCTCAGCCACAGTGATCTTTGGGTTCTTCTTTACCTCTCTCACCAAGGCTCTTCTCCCCCGATAGCTCAGTTTGGCCGGACGGCCAGCTCTAGGAAGGGTTCTGGTCGTCCCAAACGTCTTCCATTTGAGGATTATGGAGGCCACTGTGCTCTTAGGAACCTTAAGTGCAGCAGAAATCTTTTTGTAACCTTGGCCAGATCTGTGCCTTGCCACAATTCTGTCTCTGAGCTCTTCAGGCAGTTCCTTTGACCTCATGATTCTCATTTGCTCTGACATGCATTGTGATCTGGAAGGTCTTATATAGACAGGTGTGTGGATTTCCTAATCAAGTCCAATCAGCATAATCAAACACAGCTGGACTCAAATTAAGGTGTAGAACCATCTCAAGGATGATCAGAAGAAATGGAAAGCACCTGAGTTAAATATGAGTGTCACAGCAAAGGGTCTGAATACTTAGGACCATGTGATATTTCAGTTTTTCTTTTTTAATAAATCTGCAACAATGTCAACAATTCTGTGTTTTTCTGTCAGTATGGGGTGGTATGTGTACATTCATGAGGAAGAAGAATGAACTTAAATGATTTTAGCAAATGGCTGCAATATAACAAAGAGTGAAAAATTTAAGGGGGTCTGAATACTTTCCGTACCCACTGTAAATCTGAAGGAAAAAGCCTTCAGAAAATCTTATAGTGTGTATGGCCCTTTAGAATCATTAACCGCTACTCTCTCTCAATTCTATCTTTTAGGCAATTTTCTATCCATTTACAAACTGATCTCTTAATGAAAGCAAGAATTGGCCTTGCTGTCAAATTGAAATGATATGCACCTGTCAAACAGGTGCGGAAAAATTTGTCTTTGGGTGTTAATTGTGCCCATGAAACCTACCCCTAACTGAATGCCCTTTTGGAAATCACGCTGGATGCAGGGCAGCCCAGCAGCTCAATTGCATACTGGGCAAGTTCTGCCCAGTGGTCTATTCTCATGACCCAGTAACCCAATGGATCGTCAAATGGAAAGCTTTCCATTTCTGTTTTCGGCCCTAGATAATCGCCCACTAAGAGCTGACTGTGTGGTGTGTGAGAGACGGTAAAATCATAATAAATGTATTTTCTTTTTTCCCCCTCATTCAACCCGCAGATACAAAAAAACTCTATTGACGGGCCAAGTCAAGCCAGTGCACCACCACAGCAGACTATTTGCACTGCTCTTTTAAGTGTTTTCAAAATACAAAATTGACTCTAAGGAACAATGGGCCACTGAGGCCAGTGAGAACGCCATAGCAAAATTGATTGTGTGCAAACCATAAATAATGTTATTAGGTGTTGGTTTTTTTTTTTTTTTTTTTTTTACTCCCAGAAGTGTATGAGTTTCGCAATTCTAGAGAAATGCCTAAATATTGCATTATTTAACTAGACACATTCAATTTTAGTCAACTAAAATGTACTGGAGATTGTCGACTAAATACGACTAAATCAATTGCAGAAGACTAAAATGGGACTAAACTTAAAATGCCATTTTAGTCAAGACTACAACTAAAAATAAATCGAAAATTTGCTGCCAAAATTAACGACTTCCTGCAAAACGACGTACCTTTGTTGGAGTGGTTGTACCAGGGTGAAGCCTGCAGTAGCGTGTTCTTCTTCTTCTTCTTTTTTTTTTTTTAGAGCGAATGGTCGGCTTTCAGGTGATAACAACCGATGCTGCTAAGTAGCCACCAGGTCGTTATTACAAGGAGCTGGAGGAGACGCCCCCCCCGGCCCCCTTCCGCTGCTCCGCCTGGGTCTCCCATCCCACCGGGAAACCTAAGCGACCAGCTGCCACGTCCTCTGGCTGGTTGGAGTCGTCCCTTCCAGTTAATTTGGCTGCCAACGTCGTCAATTTAAAAAAATAAAAAAAGTATTTAAAAATGCAGATCTTGGTGTTTCAATACCTTGAAGTGCAGTAGAGGCGCTTGGGGTCTTTTAGACCCCCCAGATCCCTCCACAAAGAGTACTTGTCGCTGCCTATTACTGTCAAAATGGATATTTATATTCCTTGTGACAGCAATAAAAGTGATCAGATTTATTTATTTTTTTAAAATACATTTTAAAGCGCCCCCGTCCCTGCGTGCTTGGTCACCAAAGAAAATCCATACGTAAGTTGCGCCCGCAAATGTAAACAGTGTTCAAACCACTGAGCAATAATTCTAGCAAAAGACCCCCTCTGTAACTCTAAACTGGTAACCATTAAAAATGTATAAATCGTCGCCTATGGAGATTTTTAAGTACCGTAAGTTTGTCGCCATTTCACAAGTGTGCGCAATTTTAAACTGTAACATGTTTGGTATCTATTTACTCGGCGTAACGTCATCTTTTACAATATACAAAAAATTGGGCTGACTTTACTGTTTCGTTTTTTCTTTTTTTTTTTTAGTGGTGTATTTTTTCCAAACAAATTGTGTTTGAAAGACCGCTGCGCAAATACCATGTGACATAAAATATTGAAAACGACCGCCATTTTGATTCTCTAGAGTCTTTGCTAAAAAAACATATATAATGTTTGGGGGTTTTAAGTAATTTTCTGGGAAAAAAATATTGATTTTAACTTGTAAGCAACGAGTTCCAGAAATAGGCATGGTCCTTAAGTGGCTAACACTGCTGGTAACAATAGACTTCCTGATGATCTCCAGCTCCCCCTCCAGTGTATCGGTATGCTCTGGTCTTTGTCGATGACTTCAAGTTCTCTGTTGCGATACCCACCAAGGACTGCCCCAATCATGTCTAAACTGTTTTTCCGAACATTTTTGTGGTGTTGCGGTCAGGTGCCAACACTATATCAGGCACCTCATCCCTTGAATAGTATATACATAGCAAATGGTATTTGAGGGGATTATACGGTGCCACAAAAATAGAGAGAAATACTTCAAAATATAAAAATTACATAGGTTTTAGTACATCAAAAAAAATAGAATTATTAAAATTATGTTACACGTGCCAGTTATATGGTCACAACAGGTATGTGGAATAGATGGTGTTGGTGTAGTGTCTGGTCCCAACATGTTTCGCCAGAATTGGCTTCTTTGGGGGTTTTAAAGATCACTACTAGTCAACAAACTCTAACAAAGCAGAAACCGATATACAGAATAATCAGTTAATCATGTCAGTGTATATCCATACATTCATTTGCATTTTTAATATATTGCAAATATTCGCTCTGTTTGCATCATCCTAGAGTTCCCCAAACAGCAACCAAGGAGCACCAGCCAGACCGTCTGAACCAAAAAGGGAGGAAAGTGCCATGTGGCCACAGGAGACACACAAAGACCAGGCTAAGATAAATGATATAGAAGAAATAGGTATGGGTATATGACGGACAAGGTATATACAGTATCTCAGAAAAGTGAGTACACCCCTCACATTTTTGTAAATATTTTATTATTAGGGATGCACCGAAATGAAAATTCTGGGCCAAAACCGAAAATTCAGAATGCCCTTGGCCGAAAACCGAAACCGTAAATGATTTTTTTCCCCCCCAAATGATTTTAAAATAGATAGAACAGGGGCATACGCCAGAAACAGGCAGCGACGTGCACCTGTAGCTGCCACCCTGTCGCAGTATATGTACTATGACGGGTTGGCAAGTGGTTAATTTAATTGCCAATGGTATTTGTATTATGCAGCATGAGGGGGTTAATGTATTGTCACTGATGCATTAGTGACCGACCGGTGGCAGTTAATTAACCCCTTTGTGCTGCATTAGTGGCACCAGTGTCAGTGTTAACGCTGGTTGCACTGACACTGATACTGGTTGCACTAATGCAGCACAAAGGGGTTAATTAACTGCCATTGGTCGGTTACTAATGCATCAGTGACCAGCAGTGGCAATACCTTAACCCCCTCATGCTGCATAATACAAATACCATTGGTAATTAACCCTCCCCTCAGCGCCCCCTATTCGTCGATCTGTGCCATAATAAGTCCCATGCCTGTTTCAGCTTGGAAACATGGCTGCTAAGATTCCTTTTTGCTTTACTGGCTTTGCAGCCCAGTTCTGATGAAACGCTCATTATAGTCTCTAAAGAGAACTTGGACGACAAAACAGATTGTTGAATCTGTTCAAGATTTCTTCAATTTCCTGCGTTTTTGCAAACAGTTATTTTTTGGAAAGGCTGGTGCTGGCAGCTGAGCCAGTAGTGGGGGTCAGTGCTCCTTGGGGTAGGTATGAGGTGAGTTACATGGAGAAGTAGGCATGTCCCTGACAAAGGAAAAAAAAAAAAAAAATCTGCTTAGCTGATGGGAAAAAAAAAGATGAATGTCTGAGCCAGGGGGTTGCACTGCATTCCATAAGTAATAAGTACAGCTTGACAAACTCTAGCTGGGTGCAGCTCAGCACCTCTTGAAGACTATATGTGTGAGAATGTGATACCGGCATCTTCGGGGGATATGCTGTAGCTGCATGAAGAATACAGTGTTGCCATTAATCATATCTCAGTAAATCTGCAGCGGTTTAGGAGGAAGCTTCTGTACTGGGCAGAATGTTTACTGTCATAGCAGTGCTGAGATGCTGGCCATGCTTGTCGGTCACTTTGATACATGGGATTTTGTGTATGAATTAACACAGCGGGCGGGCGAGCGGCCGCTAATAGCTATAACTATATAACTAAGTGAGCACTTCACTTCCCTGTCAGCAGAAATACCCGCCTGACAGGGAAGTGAAGCGCTCACTTAGTTATAGCTATTAGCGGCCGCTCGCCCGCCCGCCGTGTTATCTCATACACATAGTCGTAGTAGGGACATCATTGAGAGGCGGGACTTTTGAAACCTGCGCTGCGCCTCCCCCTTCCTCGCGACGGCCATTAATTTCGTCATTTTTAACCCATTTTCGGCCGAAATGGGATAGGCCCATTTTCGGCCGAAAATTTTGGTTGCCGAAATTTCGGTGCACCACTATTTATTATATATATATCTTTTCATGTAAAAACACTGAAGAAATGACACTTTGCTATAATGTAAAGTAGTGAGTGTACAGCTTAAAAACAGTGTCAATTTGCTGCCCCCTCAAAATAACTCAACACATGGCCATTAATGTCTAAACCGCTGGCAACAAAAGGGAGTATACCCCTAAGTTGAAATGTCCAAATTGGGCCCAAAGTGTCAGTCTTTTCGGTGGCCACCATTATTTTACAGCACTGCCTTAACCCTCTTGGCATGGAGTTCACCAGAGCTTCATAGGTTGCCACTGGAGTCCTCTTCCACTCCATGATGACATCACGGAGCTGGTGGATGTTAGAGACCTTGTGCTCCTCCAACTTCCATTTGAGGATGCCCCACAGATGCTCAATAGGGTTTAGGTCTGGAGACATGCTTGGCCAGTCCATCACCTTTACCCTTAGCTTCTTTAGCAAGGCAGTAGTCGTCTTGGGTGTGTGTTTGGAGTCGTTATGTTGGAATACTGCCTGCGGCCCAGTCTCCGGAAGGAAGGAATCATGCTCTGCTTCAGTATGTCACCATACATGTTTGTATTCATGGTTCCCTCAATGAAGCCCTAGACCATGACATTCTCACCACCATGCTTGACTGTACGCAAGACACACTTGTCTTTATACTCCTCACCTGGTTGCTGCCACACACGCTTGACACCATCTGAACCAAATACGTTTATCTTGGTCTCATCAGACCACAGGACATGGTTCCAGTGATCCATGTCCTTAGTCTGCTTGTCTTCAGCAAACCGTTTGCGGGCTTTCTTGTGCATCATCTTTAGAAGAGGCTTCCTTCTGGGACGACAGCCATGCAGACCAATATGATGCAGTTTGCAGCGTATGGTCTGAGCACTGACAGGCTGACCTCTCACCCCTTAAACCTCTGCAGCAATGCTGCTAGCACTCCTATGTCTATTTCCCAAAGACAACCTCTGGATATGACGCTGAGCACATGCACTCAACTTCTTTGGTCGATCATGGCAATGTCTGTTGTGAGTGGAACCTGTTCTGTTAAACTGCTGTATGGTATTGGCTACCATGCTGCAGCTCAGTTTCAGGATCTTGGCAATCTTCTTATAGCCTAGGCCATCTTTATGTAGAGCAACAATTCTTTTTTTCAGATCCTCAGAGTTCTTTGCCATGAGGTGCCATGTTGAACTTCCAGTGACCAGTGTGAGAGCGATAACACCAAATTTAACACACCTGGTCCCCATTCAGACCAGAGACCTTGTAACACTAACGAGTCACACCGGGGAGGGAAAATAGCTAATTGGGTCCAATTTGGACATTTTCACCTAGGGTTGTACTCACTTTTGTTGCCAGCGGTTTAGACAATAATGGCTGTGTGGTGAGTTGACAGCAAATGTACACTGTTATACATGCTGTAGGTATCGACCGATATTGGTTTTTCGTTGCCGATACTGATATTTTGGCCATTACATATCGGTAACGGCTGATATTTTGAACATTTTAAAGTTTTGCAAAATAAACACAATTTTTTACACAAATCTGTTACTGAACATGTTAACAAACAAACATTAACATTTTTTAACATTAAGGGCTCGTTCTTCACACCTTTAACTGCATGAAAACTGACAGGAAAACCGCAGTTGCAGGGACATCAGTTTCACATCATCTGATTTTGAATGGTGAATAAACAGCTGCAGTAGTGCACTCACTGCAATATTTTAAATCGCTACTGCAGTCAGTGAAAATTAAACTGCTAGAAAAAAAAGCTAGACAACAAACAGCTAGACAGTGGATTGGCGGAGTCAGTGGACTACTGCTGCAGTAGTGCACTCACTGCAATGATTTTAAATCACTAACTGCAGTCAGTGCAAAACTGCTAGAAAAAAAGCTAGACAGTGGGGAGTCAGTGGACTACTGCTGCAGTAGTATTCACTCACTGCAATAATTTTAATCACTACTGCAATGACTGTACTGCAGTAGTGATTTAAAATTATTGCAGCAGTGAGTGGCACACTACTGCAGTAGTAGTCCACTGACTCCAATCCACTGTCTAGCTTTTTTTTCTAGCAGTCAGTGCAAAACTGCTAGAAAAAAAGCTAGACAGTGGAATGGATTGGAGTGGAGTGGACACCAGGGCTGTGGAGTTGGGAGTCGAGGAGTCGGAGGACATTTTGGGTACCTGGAGTCGGAGTCGGCAAGCAATGCTCCGACTCCTACTAAATTTACATTGGAATTTAAAAAAAAAAGCAAGTTTAAATGTCCCAATTCACAAAAAGTTATAATTAATGACTTAGTATAAGGAAACTTATAATTGAGGAGGCCAAATGTAAAAAGGAAGAACTACAGAAACAATAACACGGACCCTCGGATTAAAGGACACTCAAGCACATCACACCAGTGATTACCTTCAGAAGTTAGTGGAGGGTGTTCTAGAAGATTTTGAAATGACAAAGGAACAGATTTTATGTGTTGTGACAGAGAACGCTTCTAACATGTTGAGCACAATTGAGAAGATGAACGCAGATGAAGAAGGTAACAAACAGATATTAGAGTTAGAGGAAGACAGCTCTGCAAGTATTGGAGAAAGTTTAGAAACTGAAGAGAATGCTGACATTTATTTTAGACAACTTTGTTGAAGAAGCATTGAAGCTTGCTTCTATTCATCATATGCGATGTGCTGTTCATACACTGCAACTTGCCATAAGAGATGGATTAAAAGATTGCCATGCAGCTACACTAATTGGCAAATTACGGCAAGTAACTGTTGCAGCCAGGGCCCTGAAAACAGATGCAATTTTGAAAAGGCGTGCAGGAAAAGGAGCCATTTTGGATCAAACAACTCGCTTATTTAATGGTGAAGCGTTTGCTTGAACTTTAAGACTTCATAGAAGAAATGGACAATGAAACTCTTGCATTAACTGAAAGCCAGTGGACACAAACAAAAGAGCTGGAGAACCTTCTTTCTCACCCCTTCACTGTCACCAAGAGGTTGCAATGTGACAATCTAACACCGGGTAAATTCCTCTTGGAATGGAATACCCTGTTATATCGCCTGAACAAAAATGTAGGGTTAATAGCTGAGGGCATTGCATCTTCAATGATGAAAAGAGAGAGTCTTTTTCTGGAAAATGAAATCTTGTTGGCAGCTATTTATGTCGACCTAATGAGTCGATTTTTGTTAGCGGCTATTTATGTCGACCCAATGAGCCGACTTTTGTTGAACAGTGAACAGACTGCTACTGGGAAAATTGCCCTCTATGATGTAGCAGTTCGCATGAAGGGATTACGACCTGAAATACCTCCACAGGATGAAGTTCTTTTAAACAATAGTAGTAGTAACTCAGGATCATCTTCAAACGAAGAATTAGACTTTGATTCCTTCTTAGACAAAATGGAAGTTGCTAAAGGAAAGCGATGTTGCATAAGCGTTACAGAACCAGTAAATGTCCAAATAAAAAAAATTCCAACAGGAGTTTTATAAAGCACTAAAAGAAGTTAAAAAATATGATCACTCATCAAAACTTACTGTTGAAGAAGCCATCCTTGTTTATCCAGAGATCGTTAGTGATGTGGCCAGAATAGTTACTGCAATGCCACCCACCCAAATCAGTGTCCAAAGATTAATACATATTTAATACAGAGGAGTCGGAGTCAGAAGTACAAAAAACTGAGGAGTTGGAACATTTATGTACCGACTCCACAGCCCTGGTGGACACTAGTACTACACTTTCAATACTCCCAGTTAAGAATAATATAGAGCAGAAAGCATAACATTTCAGCATGTTCACCAGTTAAACAGCTTCTGTTTTTTTCATAAATTGCTGCCACTTCACTAAAAACACGCTCGCTTCGTACTGAGGAAGGAGGAGCAGAAAGGTATCTTCTAGCATGAGAAGCAAGTCTTTTGTAGCGTGCCTCATTTTCTTTCCACCACTGAAGAGGATCATCACTTCTTCTGTCAATTACTGGTTCCTTCAAATAGAGATGAAGTTCATCATCCAGGCTCATTATTGCAGATTCAGATGAATCCTCCGCATGAGGCCCCAATAAAACACTGAACATGGCATCTATTCGACCACGATGACGTTTCTCTTCTGTCTGTTGTCTTTTTGGACATTTTTCTCTTTTTGAAGCATCCTGCTCTTCCACATTAGAAACCTGCTCCTCCTGTTGAATATCTTCTGTCAGCCATTGTTTTGCCTTGGCTAATACATCATCAGAAGAGAAAGGATGGTTCTTGTATCGAGGATCCAAAAGACATGCAAGCACAACATTTTTATTCTCTTCATGCTTCTCAAAATGTTTGAGGCTGTCCCTCATGGCCTGCCTACATGTTTTAGTGCCACGTGTGTTGGGTCCTTCATTCTCTCTTGAAGCATCTTCAGCACTATCACACATGGGATGACAGATGACACAGATGAGTCATAATGACTCACCTCTAGTGTCACTTCCTCTATAGGGAGGAGTGTCTCAATGACATTGGCTACAATGTCCCACTGATAAGCAGTAGGACACGAATATCCTCCATATTCACCTGAATATATGGTAAGAGCTTGCTTCTGCTCCATCATTCTTTGCAGCATGTGAAGTGCTTAGTTCCATCGTGTTGGAACAGCATTAATCAAGTTGTTTTTGGGTAGGCCAAGGTCTTTCTGAATGCACCTCAGTCGCTGCTTGGCAAGGATTGAATGGTGAAAATGGCCTGCGCACCTCTTCAGCATGTTAATGATGTCAAGCAAAGCTCTCTGGTTTGACAGACCATCATTTATCACAAATTGGAGGGTGTGTGCCAAGCGAATGAGGTCTGACACTTCAGCAAGTCTCATTCCTTTCACCATGTTTGGTCCGCTGTCTCGAAGCACAAGCATCACTCGGTCTTTGGTGATTCCCCATTCTTCTAGATGCCTAGAAACTTTTCTCCAATGTACTCCCCAGTGTGGGATCCTTGCATCACTTTTGTATTCAACACCAATTGCCTTCTTGTCCATCCGCTGTCAATGAAGTGGCATGTAAGACTCATTAGTGATTCTGTTTGTCCTGACCAGCAGTCAGTCGTGAATGAGAGTGAGTTACAAGCATTCTCTGGTTTCAGCATAGCCTTTACTTTCTCAGTGACCTTTTGGTGAATCTTTCCCAGCATTTCGGTGGCTCGATGATACTTGCCACTCTTCAGTGTGTACCTTGGCTCAACTATGGACATCAACCGCTTAAATACAGAGTCAGACTCCATTGTAAATGGCAGGTTAATGGCTGGTTATCAGTGACCATCATCTTTGTGATTACTCTGTCCAGCAGTTGGGATCTTACATCCGATTTTAGCCACCTGTTTTTTTTCTGAAACATGTATGTTATTGTTGCTTGGGATAGTGATATTTCACCTTGTGATTCATTTTGTTTTTTTCTGTGCTGCTTGATATAATTCAACATGATGAACCCAAAGATTTGACATATTTTTTGTTTTTGCAGTTATTGATCCCATGCTTACATTGTTTGTGCACGTGTTGCACAGTGCTGCTGCTTTTCCTGGAGCTAGAAATGGGAAATAGTCCCAGACCACACTTTTAATTTTTATATCTGCATCCATCTCCATTGATATTTGAAAGACACTACTAAAATTGAATATAGGCTTAAAAAAAAAACTGTCTGGCTAGCATCCTTTGGTGAGTGGCTGGCTGGCACCCTTTGGTGGGTGGCTGGCTGGCTGGCACCCTGTGGTGGGTGGCTGGCTTGCTGTTACCCTTTTGTGGGTGGCTGGCTGGCACCCTGTGGTGGCTGGCTGGCACCCTGTGGTGGCTGGCTGGTAACTGGGATGGGTTGCGGTATTCAGGCACCACTAACAACCAAGGCACAACTTATCTGCACCTGTATGACAAGTACATGCAATTTCAATTTTGTATCAAATTTTTTACAGCAGGGCTTGCTCTTGCGGCCTGTGCGTTTTTTTTTTTTTTTTTATAATTTTTGCGTTCCAAATCTATACCAGACACTAAGGGACTAGGTGGGACTCTCAACAATACATTACAGCCGCGAGCAAGTTTAAATTAAAATTTTTCCTTTTTAAAAATGTCAGTATTGCTGCAGCAGGCTACATACATTGTACAAATGCGCACATTAAGAGGACCCCCCAAGCACAATATTTAACCAGTTCTGGACCGGAAGGATTTGCCCCTTAATGACCAGGCCATTTTTTAGATTCGACACTGCGTTAATTTAACAGAAAATTGTGCGGCTGTGCGACACTGTATTGAGATAAAATTGATGTAATTTTTCTCACACAAATAAGAGCTTTCTTTTGGTGGTATTTTTTACGCTATAAACAAAAAAATAGCGACAATTCTGGAAAAAAAAATGTAATTTAAACTTGCTCGCGGCTGTAATGTATTAACAATATTTTTCACATTCTGCTATATAACATTCCCAAAAAAAAAAAAAAATCAAATTTTTACATCCTATTTAGGCCAATTTGTATTCTGCTACATATTTTTGGTTAAAAAAATCGCAATAAGCATATTTTGATTGGTTTGCGCAAAAGTTATCACGTCTACAAGCTAGGGGAAAGATATATATATATATATATATATATATATATATATATATATATATAATATATTTTCTTTTTACTAGTAATGGCGGCGATCTGCGATTTCTAGCGGGACTGCGACATTGCCTTTTTTGACACTTTTGGGGGGACCAGTGACATTACTACAATAATCAGTGCTAAAAATATGCACCGTTGCTGTAATAATGACACTGGCAGGGAAGGGGTTAACCTAGTGGGTGATGAAAGGGGTTAAGTGTGAGCCTAGGTGAGTGTTTACTAACTGGGGGGGGGGGCTTGTGAAATGACCATAGAGACCTGTGATCCTATGTAGGATTACAAGCGCTCTGTGATCATTTCAGAGAGAACAGTTGGCTGTCTTTATAACAGCTGACCTTGCCCTCTCTCAGTGGGGAGCGATTGCGGGTGCTCTGCGGCAATCGCGGCCCCTTGCCCCATGCATCGACATCCCCGCTGCCTAGCGCGCTCGTCCCCCAGCACCACGTGCGGGACCGACATAGTACTACGTTGTTTCGCGCAGCCGAGCCAGCCTGCCGCAGTAAAACTGCAGCGGGCGGTTGTCAAGTGGTTAAAGGAATTTTTTCATTTTTATTGTTTCACTTTAAGCATCAATAAAATCACTGCTCCTTTAAAAACAATTGTTTTAAACTGTGTTTTTTGCATTGGTACATGTCCCCCAGGGCAGTACCCAGGTCCCCATACACTTTTTTTTGGACAATAACTTGCATTTAGCCAAAAAATCCAGTTTTATGACTTAACGTAAAATCTATTTCTCTGAGTTCATTGACGGACACAGCGCCCACCCCTTTATAGAGTTATAATACTTCTGACACTGCTTGTTACAAAACTGAAGGCCTATAGCAGAAAGGGGGAGTGTACCACCTAGGAATGCCCATAGGCTTAGCCAAGTCTTTTTTTTCTGCCTAGTATCCTCCTGTAGTGAGCAATATAACCCTATGGTTATAAATACTGGAGAGATGTGTCCGTCAATTTAACTCAGGGAAATGGATTTTACGGTAGATCAAAAATCCCATTATCTCTCCGACCTGCCCAAGATGCCAGGCTCCAAAGGCCCCTTTCTTTCACATAGTACGGTCTTGCCCCTCCCTACAGTCATTTTGGACTTGGGTGGTTTCAGATATTTGGTGTGCAGTCTCGGATTGGACCCCAAGATGTTTACTCTTTAATGTTTTTGAGGATTCTCATTTAACTTGACATGTTAAACTCTTCATCGGCTATGTTTCCTTTTATGCTCGCAGAGAGATGTTGGTATGTTGGAAATCTGATCAGCCCCCCACTGCTTGGCATTCTGCTGTGAATGCAGTTTTTTGCCTTTATACAAGCTTACTTAATCGAAAATGTCCTAGGAAATTTGACAAAATTTGGTCAGACTGGATAGATTTGTGGGGTATAGAGGTTGACAGCTAGCTTCCGCCAAAATGTGATTTTTCTGGCAGGTACCTGCTGCTTCCTAGCTCAATTCTTTGCCTGCTGACTGATGTATTTGTTGTTCCCTCTTTTGTCATAAATGTCCCCCCTGCCTGTCAGTCATAATGTGATCTGTCCATGTAGCTCAGACCACATATATAGCCTGCTCTGTGTGTTGTGGTGATGTGACTCCCCTGCGCATGCGCAGGATTGATGTTACCCGGGCCATTCAATCGTTTGAATATATGCAAACCCAAAAGGAAGGCTGGGTGTAGATGAAAGCGTCTGGGACCAGGGGGATCTATTACAGCGCGGCGCTGGAGGGCTTCCTTTGCAGGTAGGTCTGTCATAATATACTAGTATGCAATGCAAACTAGTACATTATGACTTAAATCTGCAGGGGGATCATTTTTTTCTTTATTTTTTTCCAGTAGACTTCACTATTGCTTTAAAATCCCCCAAAAATTCCTTCACATTCCAAAGTTTCATGTGGAACATGTAAGGTCAGTAATTACCTCTCTGAAAAAAGAGGAGCACTTGGCATCCATAAACATCCAAGATGCTTGCCTGCATGTTCCCATATACCCACATGCTTTTCTATGCTTTTCTGTGGCAAATGAACACTGTCTGTTTGCTGCACTGCCTTTGGTCTGTCTTTTGCTCCCAGGGTGTTTCACAAAGATCTTAGCACCCTTGATTGCCTTTCTTACAATTCAGGGCATCCAGTGGACAGATTACCTTCTCCCGAAGGATTCATCTACCTTACAACTCCCAGCAAATGTCCAAAACACAATTCAGTTGCTTCATGCCTTTGACTGGGTGATCAACTTAAAAATGAGATCCAAAATAAATCCTGAGGTTTGAATGAGAGTTCTTGGCTTAATGGTGGCCTCTTTAATGCAGTACCTTTTTGCCCAATTCCATTCAAGAACTCTCCTACTAAACATTCCATCAGCATGGATAAAGCCTGATCCCTAGATCTCCCCATGCTCCTATCCTTCTGAAACAATTCCCTGTCTTGGCAGATCACCAATTTGACTCTGACAGAGGGAAAAACCTTACTTTCCTACAACTGGAAGGTTCTTACAACAAACCCAAGTCTGTCCTTCTGAAGAGGGATCTTCCAATCCTTGATGATTTAAGTCAAACTCTCCATCAACATCTTGGAGCTTAGAGCTGTCGGCTTGCCCCCCTTTCTCACACAGTGGCATACATCAATTATCAAGGCATGAGGAGCTTGACTGCCTTCAGGGAGAGAAGCTAGCTTTTGTGATGGACCGAAATTCCCTGCCTAATTATTTTGGTCTACATCCCAAGAGTGGGCAGCTGGCAGGTGGAATATCTCAGCCACCACTGCTTGGACCAGGGGGAATGATGTATTCATCCAAATGTGTTTTATCTGATATGCCAAAAATGGGTGATTCCAGATGTGCACATCCTAGCCTCCAGATGCAACAGGAAACATCCTCTGTATCCAGAAACAGTTTCTCTAGCGTGGCATTATGTTCTCTAGTTATCCTCTGGTCACAGTTCAGGGTAATTTAAGCTTTTCCTCCACAGAGCATTTTACTTTGCCTGTTGCACAAAATAAAGCAAGAGAGGAAGACACTGATTCTTCTGACTCTAAAGAACCTGATACACAGACCTACTCATACTTCTTGCACACAACCCCTTGGCTTCTTTCCATCTGGCCAGATCTGCTATCCCAAAGCCTCCATTCCTTCCTGCTTCAGTCTCTGGCTTTAACGGCATAGCTTTGAAACCCAAGTTTCTCCTTCATCCTTCCAGGACTGCCTACAAGTGAGAGATTGGGGCTCCACCCTACCGGAAACATAACCCAATTTGCAGCTTATAAAATGTCCCACCGACACCTTGTGCTACAGTTCGGTTGTGTTTCCAACCTACACCGGAGCATTTGTTGTTTTTTCTTACCTGAAGGCAGTGTATGTCGGATGGTAGTCCTGTAAGTCAGGTACGGATGGCCTGCTTGAAGGATCCTCCAGAAGGATCTTACAGGTCGCCAGAAAAAGTCCAGGCAGTCGATACCTTAGCAGAGAAGGAACCCTCTATGTCTGAAGCTTGTTGTTTCTGCAGGAGTCTCCTCTGTTGTTTTACCTGAAGGGAAAAGGTGGAAAAAGTGGTCTCTCTTCCTCTGTGCTCAAGAGGACAGATTCTGAGAGTTCTAGGACTAATGACAGCTTGTATCCCAGCAGTAGAGTGGGCAGAGCTCCACTCACGGGACCTTCAGTTCTTCCACCTGTCCTCTTGGAACAAAAGACAGGAGTCCTTAGACGAGAAGGTGATTCTCCCTCCCCAGGTCATGACTTCCTTGAAATGGTGGACAATTCCAGAAAATTTGAAGGAAGGCAGGTCTTGGGGTCAGTGGCAGCCTTTGAGGATCACCACGGACACAAGCACCTGGGGGTGGGGAGCTCACCTAAGGGGAGCTCATGCTCAAGGCACCTGGGATGCTCAGATAGCTCTAGCCTCGTCCAACTACAGAGAACTAAAAGCAGTAGGAGAAGCTTTAAGGTGGTTCGAAAGGGACATTTCAGGGAAAGAAGTCCAGATCTGCTCAGGCAATGCTACAACAGTAGCTTACCTGAATCATCAGGGAGGAACCAGATTCAACACCCTGTTAAGATCAACTCATGAAATTCTGTTATGGTCAGAAAGGAGAGTGATCTCCCTGTCAGCCATATACATAAAAGGGAAGGACAACTGGGAAGCAGATTTCCTCAGTCGCTATTCTATAAAAAAAACAGAGTGGGAACTGAATCCCAGAGTTTTTCAGATGCTGGTGGAAAGGTTTGGCCAACCAGAAGTGGACCTGTTTGCCACTTAGCAGAACAAAAAAGTAGAAAAATTCTTCTCCCTATCACAGCAGAAGGTCGTGCTGGGCATGGATGCTCTGGTGCATCCATGGCAGTTCAAACTAGCGTATGCTTTTCCTCCTCTAAATTTGATCCCCAGAGTTCTACAGAAACTCCGTGGGTTCCCGGGCCTACGTCTCATCTTAATTGCGCTTTGGTGGCCCAAGAGAACATGGTTTGCAACCCTGATGTCCCTATCAGTAGCAGCTCCTTAGAAACTCCCAGAGCTTCCAGATCTCAGTCCTGGGACCAACCCTGTTCAATTTATTCATAAACGGCATTGAGGATGGGATCAGTAGCTCTATATCAGTTTTTGTAGACGACACAAAATTGGGCAGGGCAATAACTGCACAGCATGAAGCTGATATCCTACAGAATGACCTGGACAAAATAACGGAGTGGGCAACGACATGGCAAATGAGGTTTAATGTGGAGAAGTGTAAAGTTTTGCACTTGGGGACTAAAAGCCCAATACACTTTAGGGGGGGAACCTTTGGGGGAATCAAAAATGGAGAAAGATCTGGGAGTCCTGGTAGAGGATCGACTAAGCAATAGCATGCAATGTCAAGTGGCAGCTGCCAAATTCGGCAGAATATTAGCATGCATAAAGATCGGGATGTATTCCAGAGATAAGACTATAATCCTTCCACTTTATAAAACTCTGGTCCGACCACATCTGGAGTATTCTGTCCAGTTTTGGTCGCTGGTCCTCAGGAGGGATGTGTTGGAGCTGGAGAAAGTCCAGAGAAGGGCAAATAAACGAATTAGGGGATTGGAGGACCTTAATTATGAAGAGCGTCTGCAATCGCTTGATTTATTCTCCCTGGAGAAGAGACGCCTGAGAGGGGACATGATAGCAATTTATAAATATCTCAATGGTGATCTCCGCATAGAAAAAAAGCTATTCAGTCGGAAGGACTGCATGAGGACTAGAGGGCATACAATGCGATTAGAGGAGAAGCGTTTTAACCTCAGGCAACGAGGGGGGTTCTTTACTGTTAGGGCTACAAGATTGTGGAATTCTCTACCACAAGAGGTGGTTTCTGCGGGAAGTATGGTGGCTAAGACTCTTAGACGTACATCTCAAGAATCAGAACATTCAGGGGTATGCGAGATAATTACGGCCACACACACCTACACAGGTTGAACTGGATAGACTATTGTCTTTATTCAACCTCACCTACTATGTAACTATGTAATCTGTTACTACAGGGACCAATTGTTCATCCCAGGCCAATTTTTTTCCAGTTGACAGCCAGGTCACTGAACGCAAAATTCTAAAAAATAAAGGTTGTTCAGATGGAGTCAGACACACTCCTCCTAAGTAGGAAACCTGTAACAAGGAAAATTTATTCAAAAGTTTGGAAAATTTTCTGTACTTTGCAGAGTCAGAAGAAGGATTCCTCTGCCTCCATCCCTATGATCCTGGAATTTTACAGGATGGGGTAGATAAGGGTGTGGCAGTTAACACCCTTAGGGTACAGGTAGCAGCACTTTCAGTGTTTCTAGATAAAAGTCTTGCTAAAGCTGGATACACACTATCCAACTTTCTCTATCGCTCATTGACAGACGTAGTCCTCGGTGATTCAACACCCTCGGGTTATGCTGCCCTCTACAGGAGTAGGACTAGACAGGAAAGAAAACGTTCTGGCCACACCCTAGGGGCAGTCCCAGAGGGTATATCCTCTCACTTCCTGCTCTAGCAAATCAGTTTTTTTCTGTCTAGTTAGGAGTAAGGACCTAGATACCTTGCTGGGATCTTCGGTCCTGGCAGGATTTTTTTCTTAGAAAAGATTTTTTAGACAGCTTTTTTTCTCCAGTGTTCCTGTGAGATCTTCTGGGCGACGGGCTGGATGTTGAGATCCAGTGGTCACCCCAGTTCAGCCTACGAGCGCGTGCAGGCCATAGCTCCGCGCTGGGTCGGCCACGACATAGTCCCACTGGACGGGGACTGACCCTGCGAGTTAAACGTCTCGCTGAAATGCCAAAGACCATGAGTCACGGCGTCCGTATTGGTCGACAGCCCTCCTACCTCGGTGGAGAGGGGTACTGTCAGGAGTTGGCGCCCGCCTGGTTCCGGTATGGTGAGTAGTATGTTCCCCCTTTCCCCCTGACGGGTCTTGTGGTGAACGCGGGCCCCTCTCTGTAATGGTAAGGATGGGTTCCCCTCTATCCTATAACATGTCACAGATCCCCCTAATTGAGTGTGATTTTTGTGTACAATAAGCCAGGAGGCTTGGTTTGGGAGCTGACAATCTAATTGTAAAAATGTGAAAATGATTGTAGTCAGTGGCAGTACTTGAACTTTACTGTGATAGTATAAGGTATCCTACCTGTCAGAAGCCACAGGGCGATGTCTATACATGTATACTGCATTCCAGATCATTCCTCCAGCTAAGCAGATGCCTCCCGACGGCCACGGACCGCATACGGCCCGCCAGGGTCCGGTACCGCTGACCACCATGAGGGTGAAGGGTTGTGAGGCCGAGATCCTTCTGCAGACATGCCGCTATCTGTGCAGGCCGCCGCCATTGTCTGGTAGATCGCACGAGGCCACCATTTTGGTGTAGCCTCGTGTCTCCAGCATGGGGGCGGCCATGTTTGAGGTGACTCAAACACCTCATGGAGCCAGGGGGAGGCGCCGGCAGGCGTGTTAAGGGGCGGAGCCGCCTCCTTTACCCAGGAAATAGGGCCAAAGACTTCCTGTCTGTAACAAGACAAGCACTGAGCAAGCTGATGAAAACTTCTGTGCATCAGGGATGAGCCTTGGGGTCTCTCTCTCTCTCGGGTCCAAAAAGGCAGGTAACACTGAGGGGCGCTGTTGCGACTGGGGGACACAAAAAAAAAAAAAAAAAGTTTTTTACTTTGTCATTTTTTGTCGCTGGCAAGTGTCTTGTATAATCATTGACCCTGCCGCATAGGTATCCCCACCTGATCCCCTCAAGGTGGCCGCAGGACCCTCCAGTACCCCACTTGTTTTTAATGCATTATCGGCAGTTTTGGAGTCTTTGGTATCCCGGGTGGAGGTGGCCTGTCAGGGACGGGGGTCAAGAAGCGACCCCCGCCTACCCCTATTGTTTATCAGATACTTCAGGGGCTGTTGTCTCAGGTAATATCTCCTCAGCAGTGAGGAGCACGTTTCTGCCTCCGCCATAGCACAAGAGTGGTGGATGCACTAGTTGTGTCCGTCTGGGAAACCTTTAGTCTTGAGGTTACACCGGCAGAGGTAGCTGAGACTGAGATTCCTTTTTGGTACTTGTTAGCCTACCAAAAGGGCGAAGGATTTTCCTTTACCCAAATGGGGTCGTTTTGAAACGAACCCCTGTTATTTCCAAACGCATGGCTAGGTGCTATCCGTTTGAGGAATTCCTCTTTATAGGATAGACGGTACCACCTGCTGTCTTGCCACAGACTGTTAGGATAAAAGGACCTCGTAACTAATGAGGACCTTCCTTTTCTGCTCATAAAGAGTTGTTCGTTCCGCGAGGGCGGGCGATAAGGTGAAACCCTCCAAAGCCCCTTTAGAGGGGTTTCAAAGGGCGCTGGTCGGCTAAACAAAAAGTCCGGCTCAGCCAAGCCTGAAGATACAGCCTGATGCGCCCCTACCCATCTCTGGGGTGGGGGGGATGTCTTCACCGGTTTCTGGAGGACACAGGATCGAGTTTCGATCACTTCCACCGGTGCGATTCTTCCCTTCTAACATTGAACGGTTTCAGGGGTTCTATTCAAACCTATTCACAATGCCCAGGAAAGAGGGCAAGGTGCGTCCAAATCTGGACTTGGGAAGAAATAGAGTCCATCCGTACAGTGGTGGCCTCCCTGCATCAGGGGGATTTCCTGGCGTCCATAGACATTTAGGAGGCCTATCTTTATATCCCCATCATCGCAGGACATCAGCGTTTTTTCGCTTTCCCAAAGATCATCCCTGGTTCCCACCAGGAGACTGAACTATCTGGGCCTAAGGTTGGATACATCCTGGGCAAGAGAGTTTCTCCTTGCGGAGAAACTCCAGAAGGTTCAGTCAACGATTCGGATGTTGCTGTCCGTCAATTGGCTGGGACTGATGGTGGCCTTCTTAGAGGCAGTACCGTATACCCAGTCTCATACCCGAATTCTCCTGAAGGAGATTCTTTTTTAATGGAATCAGAATTCCGATTCCCTGGACAATCGGATCCGATTGAGCGAGCGGACCAGGAAGTCTCCGATGCTCAACCAGGGAAAGTCATTTCTTCCGATAGTATCCAGATTACCAATAAGGGTATCGGAACTGAGAGCGATCAGATTTTGTCTGATTTACTGGATCGAGCAGCTCTAGAGCAGCCCGATTCGGATCCAATCGCATATGGCCTCTTCATCCAGAGGTTTTTCACTAGCTGTCCCTTCGTTGGGACATCCCGGATGTGGATCTGTTGGCACCTTGGCTTAACAGGAAGGTGCAGAGGTTTGTAGCTCGCGCCGCGATCCTCTAGCGGACGCAGCAGAAACACTGATCGCCCCGTGGGGGCAGTATCAGCTACGGCATGCCTTCCATCCTCTCAAGTTGCTGCGGGAACTTCTTCGCAGGATAGAGGTGGAGGGAATTCCAGTTATTCTGGAAATTCCGGACTGACCTCGTCGAGCCTGGTACGCCGACTTGGTGAGGCTAGTCGCGGACGCTCCTTGGAGACTTCCTCTCAGGGAGGATTTGCGGTCTCAGGGACCGATCTTCCATCTTGCTTTACAGTCGCTGGCTTAATGGCCTGGCCATTGAGACCCAGGTACTGAAGGACAAGGGAGTGTCAGCTTCAGTTATTCCTACCTCCAGTTAAAGCAAGGAAAGCGACTTCCAGCACATGGAAGTCTTGTATTGCATGGTGTGAATCTCTTGGATTTCCCCCACATACCTATTCGGTGACCCGAATCTTGGTCTGTCTGCAACAAGGGGTTGAGCAGAAACTATCCTTGAGCACGATCAAGGGTCAGGTTTTCGGCGTTAGCAATCTTCTTTCAAGAAACCTTTTGGCTAATCATTCCTTGGTGCGGAATTTCATCCAGGGGGTGCGACATCTGGCTCCGCGCACCCTTACCGCCTGGGATCTTAATTTAGTGTGGTCGGTTCTTCAGAAACTTCTCTTTGAAGATATTAGGGAGATTCCCTTGCTTACATTATCCCAGAAGGTGGCCTTCTTGGTGGCCATTACTTCTGCACGCAGGGTGTCAGAACTGGCCGCATTATCTTGTCGTTCCCCATATCTGGTGGTTCATAGGGATAAGGTGGTTCTTCTTCCGAATCCATCCTTCCTTCCTAAAGTGGTTTTCAGAGTTTTTCATCTGAATAAAAGTATTGTGTTATCTTCCCCGTGTCCTAAGACTAGCCATCCTTGGGAGTTTGCATTACACTCCTTGGATGGGGTTCAGAAGGATACACTTGACTACTACGAACTTGTTTTCGTAAGACGGACTCACTTTTTGTGATCACGGATAGCCCTTGAAGGGGGTTGCCTGTGTCTGCCGCGACCATATCTACATGGATCAGTCAGACGGTGGTACAGGCTTATTCTATTAAGGGTCGGAATCCTCCGTTCCCTGTTAGGGCACCCTTCACTCGAGCGCTCAGTACTTCCTGGGCCTATCGCCATCAGGCGTCAGTGGTCCAGGTATGTAAGGCGGCCACCTGGTCGTCATTTGGCCGCAAGGTTTTGCAGGCCGCAATTTGAGGAGACTGGTGGTCTACCTCGGGGGTTTTTTTCTGTTGAAACATTTCTGTTGAGTCTCATCATTGAGGATGAGCATTGTAAACTTCTAGTTGGCACCGGTTGGGCCTTCTAGATTGGATTTGATTTCCATTTTCCCACCCCTCATTTGTGGTACTGCTTTGGGACGTCCCGAAGGTGTTGAATCACCGAGGACTACGTCTGTCAATGAGCGATAGAGAAAAATGGATTTTTGTAAAATCTTACCGTAAAATCCTTTTCTCTTAGCTCATTGACAGACGTAGTACCCGCCCCTCTGTTTTTGAGTTGGGTTGGGTTAAATTCTCTAAACACTGCTTTGTGACATAACTGTTTTGCTAGAGCAGGAAGTGAGAGGATATACCCTCTGGGACTGCCCCTAGGGTGTGGCCAGAACGTTTTCTTTCCTGTCTAGTCCTACTCCTGTAGAGGGCAGCATAACCCGAGGGTGTTGAATCACCGAGGACTACGTCTGTCAATGAGCTAAGAGAAAATGATTTTACGGTAAGATTTTACAAAAATCCATTTTTTTGTGGTTAGATTTCTTTCAGGTTTACCTTTTCTATGTAGTGCAAGGGCCTGCCAGATTGCATACAAGTTGAAAGTGTTTAGGTTTGACCTCATATTATATGGTTTTGGTAAGTCTAAAGGAAAAAGTCTTCAGAAAATCTTAGTGTGTATGGCCAAAAAGGAACCTTTTAATAAAAAGATTTTCGTTAGCAAGGGATAGAGTTACCCCTATAAAAAGAGATAGAGTCCCTTCGTGGGATTTAAATAAGGTACTAGAGACGTTATCTAGTGACCCCTTTGAACCTTTAGATAAGGTCCCCCTTAAAGTTGTCTGTAAAGCTTGCCTTCCTTTTGGCGGTCACGACAGCCAGGAGGGTTGGGGGATTTACAGAGCCTGTCAATTAAAGAACCTTTTTTGTTAGTTTTTCCAGACAGGGTTATTCTTAGACCAGATCCATTACATCTGCCCAAAGTAGCATCTTCCTGTTACAGGAAGCAAGAGATAGCGTTGCCCTCATTTTTTGAGAACCCCAGGAATGAAAAGGAGCAGAAATGTCATTGTTTAGATGTGAGGAGATGTCTCCTCACCTATTTAGAGAGAACCAAAGAGTTTAGAAGGTCTAGTCACTTGTTGGTCCTTCACTCTGGACCAAGAAAGGGACTGCAGGCTTCAAAGCCGTCAGTCTCCAGGTGGATCAAGCAAGCCATTACTATGTCTTATGAGGTTTCAGGTATTCCTGCTCCAACAACTGGCAACATTCTGGGCCGAAAAAGCTGGAGCCTCCTGGGAACAGATCCGCCATCCACCTGGTCCAGTCATGATACCTTCCTGAAATACTATCGTGTGGAAGTACTGTCGCAACAAGACCTTGCCTTCGGCAGAAAGGTTTTACAGGCTGTGGTCCTGCCCTAAGGTAGGCCTGGATGGATTCCTTTATTATCCTCTCACTTGTAGGCTGTCCTGGAAGGATGAAGGAGAAAACCTACCGTTAGTGTACGGGTAACGGTCTTTCTCTGAATCCTTGCAAGAGGGCCGGCCTACTTCCCACCCTGGAAAAGGGTGAGTTTAAAAAAAAAAAAAAATGTGTGTGACAGTTATTAAATAACTGTATCCCTTGGATTTTGGTTGGAAAGCTACTTTTCGATTACTGAAGCACAAGGTGTGGGTGGGACCTTTTTTTATAAGCTGCAAATTGGGTTGTGTTTCCGATAGGGTGGAGCCCCAATCTCTCACTTGTATTCTGTCCTGGAAGCATTCAGAGAAAGACCGTTATCTGTACACTAACGGTAGGTTTTTTATAAAGCATTGAGGAATTTCGGAGTCTGTAATTCCTACCTTGCTAATGGCAGGAAAAGCTACTTCTAGGAAGATTTATTATTGTACATAGAATTCTTATTTCCCCTAGTGCAGTGGTTCTCAACTCCGGTCCTCGGGACCCACCAACAGGCCAGGTTTGCAAGATAACTAAATTACATCACAGGTGATCTCATTTGCTGCTCAGTGATTGTGGTATTCTAGTCTGCATCCCCCAAGGTAATACTTAAAATCTGGCCTGTTAGTGGGTCCCGAGGACCGGAATTGAGAACCACTGCCCTAGTGGGAGCGTAGTCAATTTAGTCCAATAGGCCTTTGGCTTCAAATTCTCTTGTAAAAACCTTTTAAGGTGTTTTTCATAGCAAGCTCCCTTGGTAGCATCCAATGCTATCTTGGAACCTTAATTTAGTTTCTCTGCCTTGCATAAAACCCATTTTAACCCATCAGGGATATCCCCTCAGAGATTCTTGCCAGCAAAGTAGCCGTTTTGGTTGATTTTAACATTTTTTTTTCAGATGTGTTTCTGAATTGACAGCCCTTCACCTGTAGAGTCATTCCTCATACTTCACAACGAAAAGTTTGTGTTTACGCCGAAGACCATCTTTTAATTCAAAGGTGGTCTCAACATCCCATCTCAACGAGGACGTTGCCTGGAAGTAGTCAGATCCGTTAGAGTATATTTACAATCTACTGCTTCCATTAGACAGATTCCCTGTTTCTCTTCTCAGACAAACTTCACAAGGGACACCCTGCATCACAACCCACCATTGGACAGTGGATACGTTATTTGATTACAAGAGCTTATGTTTAAAACCGAATGCCTCCCCCTATGCATTTATGCGCCCATTCCACTCTCAACTCTGTAACGCCACCACCTTTTGTTCATAGTTTTTTTTAGAGTTTTACCAGGTGGGTGTCCAATCTTCTGTGGATGCAGCTTTTGGCAACAAGGTTCTTGCAGTGGTACTCTAAACCTAGTGTTTTAGCCTGGGTTTTTCTTTTTCCTGCTGGCATAGTTTAATTTGCCTAGTTGTTTCCCACCCTTGTATTCATTGCTTGGGGATGTACCATGATGTATGAATAAGTTGCGTTTGTCCAGTACTGTACATTTAAGATCAGAGGATATTTGACTTGCATGTAAATTCCATATCTTGGAGTATAGGACACAGGCCATCCCAAAATGTTCTACTTTCGGATGTAAAACTTATCCAGTAAAATTTAAAAATCAAATTTCGTCATACATTTAGGCCAAAATGTATTCTCCTACATGTCTCTGGTAAAAAAAAAAAATCCCAATAGGTGTATATTGGCATGAAAAATATAGTGAATACAAGCAATAGTATATATCAGAGGTGCGCCGAATGGAAATTTTGGTACCGAAACCAAAAATGCAGGATGCACTTGGCCGAAAACTGAAAATGACAGTTTTTAAAAAATATTTATATTTTTATATATAATTGAATTTGACTTTTTTATTTAATATCGTTTAAATTAATATGAATGTATTGTTGGTCATTATTGGCACCTTTAGCGCAAGAAAAGCTCAAGAAGAATGTGTCCCTATAAATTATATGTATGTCTTCACACTGGTCCATTGTGGTGTTAAAAAAATCTTGCTTGCTGCACCAAAACGTACCTTCCCGTTTGAAATGCATTGAAAACACAGCAAGAGTTTATCAGTGTACCCGTGTTACATTTTTGATGCGGTTTTTGAGTCACCTATGAAAAACAAACCATAAGCACAGTAAAATTGCGTGTGTTTTCTGGTTCCGTTATTGGCACCTTTTTTCTCTTATCGGCAAAATGCTGATAACACAATTTTCAGCTGCCAAAATTTTGGTGCATCTCTAGTGTGTATATGTACTGGAAATTTTATTTTATACTACGAATGGCGGGGATCAGCGATTTATGGTGGGACTGTGATCGTGCTGCAGCCAGTCTTACACTAACTGATGCTGGGGGGGGGGGGGGGGTTGACTGACTAACTGCCACTGACATCGCCAGTGACAATAATACAATGATCAGTGCTAATAATATACAGTACACATCACTGTAACTAATGACACTGGGTGGGAAGGGGTTGACATTTATGGACAATAGAGGGGTTAACTGTGAGCCTAAAAATGTTTACTGTGTTGTGTTGTGTAAGAGAACAAAAAAAGAAAGGCACATTTCTGTAGAGAAACACACAGGGCTCTCTTCTGTCATTTGCTCAGCCAATCTGCGGGTGTGGCCATAAATCATACGCCGGAACCCACTGATTGGCTTGTCATGCCGTGAATAGCAGTACAGCTGGGGCGGGGGGGGGGGCATATCCCCTACCTAGAAGAAGTGGAAAATGTACGGTGTATGTGATTTGGCGCAGTGGAGCCGCTCTGCTGCAGTATATCTGCATTAGGTGGTCCCTAAGTGGTTAAATTAACTAAAATGCAGATTTGTCATGTGGAAAAAAATAAATAACACCCTTTACATTTGCCACCACAATTAGGATTACATGTTTCAAATTGGGTGTCAATGTTTAGAACAATTCTAGGGAGTATGCAGTTGGAACCGGTCTTATTTAAACCCCAGATATCAAGGGTCTGATACCTTTTGCTAATGATGTGGTTGTGGTGTCATCATGCCAAAATCAGAGCTGCCTAAAGCCTAGTACACACTGCTAGTTTTTTCTTTCAACCCAGTGGGCTGAACGAAAAAAAACTCAGCTCAGGTCAGAGCCGCTGTACTAACAATTTGATGTTTGTACAGCAATCTTCCCTCCTGTTCTTTTGTGTTCTAAGAAGTGGATGGCCCTACTGCCAAACACTGCGGTCAGCACTCTCAGCCATTGGCTGAGAGTGCCAATCGGGAGCTGGTCAGCAGACCTTTTTGTAGTCATGCCCCTTAGACAGAAGCTAGCCGAACGGCCGGCTTCAGTTAGACTGGCTGCTGTACACACGGACCAAATGTCAGCCGGTTTCTGCTGAACTGGTCGATGCAGCCCAACGTTTGGCCAGTGTGTGCAGGCCTTAAGGCTAGATGTACACTTCTGGTTGTGGAGGGGGGCTCTAAACCCCCCCCCCCCCCAATTGCTGCCCCTTAAGATGAAAAGGCAGTGAACTGGGGTGTACACATACCATGGCTGTAATGCTTTGTGTTGTAGTGCAGCAAAAATTATCACCCTGTCATGTTTGGCAGGACAGTACTGCCCACTAAACAAACAGCGGTATCGGTTTTAGGAAACGAACGAGCCGTAAGGCCTTTCCAAAAACACCCCCTGAAAAGTGATCCACCAAGAATCACTCTTCAGAGAGCAAAGCATGTGTAAAAAAGGCCTTCAAATAAAAAGGTTGTGGACGTTTAGGAGTCTGGCAAGGGATTTAAGACTGCATATTATGTCTTTCAATATTTTTTATTAAAACATTTTCATATTACAAAATCATACAAAAGATAAGATACAGTGCTTTGCGAAAGTATTCGGCCCCCTTGAACTTTTCAACCTTTTGCCACATTTCAGGCTTCAAATATAAAGATATAAAACTGTAATTTTTTTGTGAAGAATCAACAACAAGTGGGACACAATCATGAAATGGGACGAAATGTATTGGATATTTCAAACTTTTAAAAAAAATAAAAAACGGAAAAATTGGGCATGCAAAATGATTCAGCCCCCTTAAGTTAATTCTTTGTAGCGCCACCTTTTGCTGCGATTACAGCTGTAAGTCTCTTGGGGTATGTCTCTCTCAGTTTTGCACATCGAGAGACTGAAATTTTTGCTCATTCCTCCTTGCAAAACAGCTCGAGCTCAGTGAGGTCTGATGGAGAGCGATTGTGAACAGCAGTTTTCAGTTCTTTACACAAATTCTCGATTGGATTCAGGTCTGGACTTTGACTTGGCCATTCTTACACCTGGATATGTTTATTTGTGAACCATTCCATTGTAGATTTTTGCTTTAGGTTTTGGATCATTGTCTTGTTGGAAGACAAATCTCCATCCCAGTCTCAGGTCTTTTGCAGACTCCATCAGGTTTTCTTCCAGAATGGTCCTGTATTTGGCTCCATCCATCTTCCCATCAATTTTAACCATCTTCCCTGTCCCTGCTGAAGAAAAGCAGGCCCAAACCATGATGCTGCCACCACCATGTTTGACAGTAGGGATGGTGTGTTCAGGGTGATGAGCTGTGTTGCTTTTACGCCAAACATAACGGCCAGGTCTTCGTAGATTTGCAGTGGTCTTATACTCCTTCCATTTCAATATTATCGCTTGCACAGTGCTCCTTGGGATGTTTAAAGCTTGGGAAATCTTGTTGTATCCAAATCCAGCTTTAAACTTCTCCACAACAGTATCTCGGACCTGCCTGGTGTGTTCCTTGTTCTTCATGATGCTCTCTGCGCTTTAAACGGACCTCTGAGACTATCATAGTGCAGGTGCATTAATACGGAGACTTGATTACACACAGGTGGATTCTATTTATCATCATTAGTCATTTAGGTCAACATTGGATCATTCAGAGATCCTCACTGAACTTCTGGAGAGAGTTTGCTACACTGAAAGTAAAGGGGCTGAATAATTTTGCACGCCCAATTTTTCAGTTTTTTATTTGTTAACAAAGTTTGAAATATCCAATAAATTCCGTTCCACTTCATGATTGTGTCCCACTTGTTGTTGATTCTTCACAAAAGTTTCATGGTCATTGGGGAGCTGTAGAGCATAATGGTGATGGGGAGAAAGAAGTAGTCCGACATCTGCAGACACCCCAACTGGGCACATACTGTGTCAGTGGGGGACGGGGACGGCACAGTCCACACCAACTCCATCACAAGGGAATAGAGGTCCTTCGATTCAGGGGTGACGACAACCCATTTAAAATGATACAAAGAAGTGAGGGGGGGAACAGACCGTTCCCAGCTACCTGGGTTGCATCTTTCAATGTGAGCCTTGAGTCAACTAGATTTAACGAGGCAGGAGAGAACAAAGGGGTGAAAAAGTACGAGAGGAGAGATTAGGAAAGATAGAAGGGAGAAATGGTTCCATGTGATAAATGTAGGAGACTCGGGCATGTTAAGTTTACTAGCACGATATCCTTTAGGCTCCTTTCACACATACGGTCCGTTCAGTTCATCAGTTCAGTCACGTCAAAATTGAGGGTTTCTGAAGATATGGGCTAAGGGCCTGATAAAGGATATTAGTTGTGTGTTGGTCCTGAGAGTGTCCCATATAGCAAAAGAGTGTGAGAGGGTTGGTGCAAGAATTACAGGTCTTAATTTAGGAGGGCATCGTAAAAGGTAGTCTTAAATATGGCAAGGTACCGCTTGCCTTTCCATACCTATCAAATCAGGGAGTCCCGAGCGCCGGTAAAGGATATTTGGGCCAGTTAAGCCGCCTGGTAATACCACACGAGGTTCGGCAGACCCATGCCATTTTGTACAGGAACGGAAAAGCATTGCCTTAGGCAGGAGATGTCCCCTCGATCCCTAAGTAAATTTAATCATTTTGGCTTGCAGTCGTTTCAGGTACTCCCCGGGATGTGGGACAGTAAGGGATCTAAAAAAATAGAGAATTTGAGGAAGCAATGTGATCTTGACTGAGTTTATTCGACCTAGCCAGGACACGTCCAGATATGCCCATTGGGCTAGTTCCGATTCTACTCTTAGCAAGGAGGGGTAATTAGCTGCAAAAAGTTGGTCTATCCTAGGAGCTAGGTTAACTTCTAGATATGAAATCGTTGATTCACTTCATGCAAAGTCAAACGGTCCCCGAAGTGTTGCGACCAGGGGAGGTGGTAGATTAATATTTAAAGGTTGTGATTTATTGTAGTTATCACATAGCCTGATGCCTTGACAAAGATCTCCAGAACCTGACAGATTATTAGTAAGACCCCATCTGGAATATGCAGTTCTTAAAAAGGATATCGGGGAACTGGAGAAAGTGCAGAGAAGGGCAATCAAACTGATAGGAGGCATGGAGGAGCTCAGCTATGAGAAAAGATTAGAGGAACTGAATTTATTCTCTCTTGAGAAGAGGAGATTAAGGGGGATATGATCAACATGTATAAATACATAAGGGGTCCATATAGTGAACTTGGTGTTGAGTTATTCACTTTAAGGTCAACTCCGAGGACAAGGGGGCACTCTTTACGTCTAGAGGAAAACAGATTTTGTCTCCAAATACGGAAAGGTTTCTTCACCGTAAGCGCTTTCACAATGTGGAATAGACTCACTCCAGAGGTGGTTCTGGCCAGCTCACTACTTACTGTACAAACTAAGGTACATAGGTATGGACCATAGGGTGAGTACCTGGATAGAGAACTGGCTCCAGGGAATAATCCAGAGGGTGGTGATAAATGGGGAGTACTCGGATTGGGTGGGTGTGGAAAGTGGGGTCACCGTAGGTTCTACCCTGGGACCAATCCTGTTTAATTTATTCATAAACTATCTACAGGAAGGGATATCCAGCACAATCTTGGTATTTGCGGATGATACTAAACTAAGCAGGCCAATATCTTCTATGCATGTTGTGGAAACCTTACAAGCAGACCTGAACAAAATAATAGGGTGGGAAACTACATGGCAGATGAGGTTTAATGTTGAAAAATGTGAAGTAATGCACTTGGGCATCAGAAACACAAAAGCAAACTACTCACTAGGGTGAACCTCTGGGTGAATCTAAGATGGAAAAGGACCTGGGGGTACTAGTGGACAACAGGCTTGGCAGTTGCATACAATGTCAAGCTGCTGCAAGCAAAGCCAACAAAATGCTGGCATGTATAAAAAGGGGGATTCACTCCAGAAATAGATTATTCTCCCACTCTACAACACTCTGGTCCGGCCACATCTGGAGTATTCCGTCCCGTTCTGGGCACCGGTCCTCAGAAAGGATGTGCTGGAACTGGAGAGAGTCCAGAGAAGGGCAACAAAAATAATTAGGGGAATGGAGGACATCAGCTATGAGGAAAGACTACAAGCATTGAACTTATTCTCTCTGGAGAAGAGGTGCTTGAGAGGGGATATGATATCAATGTACAAATGCTGTACTGGTGATGACCGTAGCATAAGGAACAAACTTTTCAGAGAAAGGGAATACAATAAGACAGGTGGCCACTCACTAAAACTAGAGGAAAAACGGTTTAACCTTAAAATACGTAAGGGGTTCTTTACTGTCAGAACAGTAAGGATGTGGAATTCTCTTCCACAAGCAGTAGTATCAGCAGGGAGCATTGATAGTTTAAAAAAACTATTAGATGGGCAACTTAAAGACCACAACGTAAAGGGGTTTACAATGTACGGTTAACAGCAAACACACATCATAGGTTAAACTGGATGGACTGATGTCTTTTTTCAACCTCACAAAATATGTTAATATGTTATGTTACTAGATTGCTTTTAAAAAGGCCTGGATTCTTTCCTGGGTGTAGATAATATAAATGGGTACTAATATTTATAGGTAAAGTTGATCCAGAAAATATCTGATTGCTTCTCGGGGGATCAGGAGCAAGTGGTTAAGGGATAAGTTCACCTTTTAAAAAAAAAAAAAAATAACATATGCACATGTTTGTTGCAGGATACTGTAAAGCGTTGCACTAGCGATCAGAAGATTGCTGATGCCCTGCAGGTCTCCTGCAGACCTGTCAGTGTATCTGCTTCATACCTGGTACAAGGAAGTCGATACATGCTGCCAAAAAGAATGAATTGAACTACCACAGTGCTCACATTACCGTGGTAGTTCATAGAAAATTACAAGCCGACAGCCACAAAGGCTGCCAGACCATGTCATTTTCCTTTCACAGAGTGCTGTAAATGACAGTCGGGTGGACAGAGCCCGCAGGGTCACATTTTTCTTTTTAAATTTTGACAACTAGCGGGTGGAGAAGAACTCCCGCTAGCTAGCGCAGCTGGAATCGGGAAGGTGCGGGAGCCGGTGCATTTAAAACATGTTAAACCCCGAACATGGGTGTTACATGTTACACCCTGAACATGGGTGGGACATGTTATAAAAAGGTGAACTTATGCTTTAAATCATTACGAATCCCACAGAAGTAGTGCTGAAGTAAATTGTGGTTGAAGTTGGGATTTAAATCGTACCAGGTGTGACCGCAGGCTAAAACCCAAAAGCAAGCCATTACTAAATTGCAGCTTACCAGTTCTTAGATGTGATCCAGCCAGCATATCTGTTGTATTTCATAAGCTCTTCAGCAGAATGTATCAGTTTCCATGGATGAGACAACCACCTAACACTGGCAGGGGTGATTTAAAATAATTAGCTTTATTTTTTTCCCCCAAAATCTTTTATCCCAAAAGGATAAAAACTGTTTGCAGTAACTGATTATAAAGTGTAAGCTGGAGTTTGGCTTCAATATGTTAGTGTATCTAAATCTGCTAAAAAAAATGTAACACTCCTCTTTCCTCCAGACTGACAATGCTGCTGTCTAATGTCTGCTCTCATTCCTCCAGAGTTGTCTCACTAATGCATGAGGTGTGTTAAAAGCCAGATTACTTGGTGAAAACAGAGGGGAAAGAGCCAAAGAAAAGAAAATTTGTGCAGCTGCCACATCTAATGCATTTAATAATTGATAAGCTGCAGTATAATACATTTTGGTTTTGGGTTTAATATGGCTTTACCAGCATTGGAGGTGTGGCAGAAAAAAACATTTGCTGTCAAAAATGAATAATAGAACAAGACTACATTTGCCATTAAGGCCCCTTTCACATTTGCCGCTCCGTCTGGGGACTCAGTTTTTCTCAGCGGGGGATCGATCCGCCGATTCCCCCCCAGCAGGCGGATGGCAGCTCTGTATCCGTGCTGTGTGCGGAGACAGAGCTATCAGGTCCCTGCTCTTCTCTATAGGGGAATCGGATGAGAACGGACCGCCTGTCCGTTCTCATCCGATCCCATCCGATTCGCCAGATGGATGGAAAATAGGGTTTCCATCCGTCCTGATTTGACGGACAGGATTGAATCGGATGTCAGTGGATATGTCTACGCTGACATCCGATGCCCCATAGAGATACATGTGGCATCCGTTCAGATCCGCCTGAAAAACTGACAGGCGGATCTAAACGATCCGCAAGTGTGAAAGGGGCCTTTGAAAAGGCTAAGTTCATTTTGTTACACACAAATTTAGAATGTAAGACTGAGAACTGAGCAATCAAAGGCCGCTGATTGCTTAGTTCTCAGCCTTAAGTGAGCGGAGAGCCAGTGACTGTCAGTCACTAACTCTCTGCTCTGCCCCTCCAGTGCTCACTGGAATGCTGAGCTGTGGAGGGATCGGGACAGGCTGGCTCAGGTCCTCAGGGGCTCACTTAAAAGCTGAGCCAGCTGCCGATCCAGGCATGTGGGTGGATCCTGACTGTAAAAGCGGGATCTTTCCTGAGACTGGCTCGGCTGACAGTGGATTTTAGCCCGCTGTTGCCTGAAACCAGGTCACAGTAGTACACACTGAACTACACTTCTGTGATCCCCAGGAGAAGTATAGCCACAATAACTTTTGGCTATAGTTCTCATTTAAATGAACAGTGGTTTATTTCACACTGTGTGTGTGCAGAAGACTGATATTGCACTTTTGGGTGCAATGCTTTGCAGTCTTCTGTTTTAAATGCACATTTTTTTTTTAACTGCAAAAGTATGTACATTTTATTTTTATTAAAGGTGAACTTAGCCGCTAAAGATATAAACATGTGCCAAATCTTCTAGGACAAGGTACTGTGGATGGATAAGGATAGAGTTGTTTGACACCACTAACAGTCTGGGGCGGACTGACCATTCGGACACCTGGGCACTGCCCGAAGGCTCGGGGGCAGTAGAGGGCCTTATGCGAGGCTCAGTCTGCCCCTCCTGCCCATCCTTGCCAGCGGTTGATGCAGCCCTGGGAGAGGACTCAGGCGCTAGCCGGGTTGCCAGAGCGATCGTGGAACCAGTCCACATCCCCTTCGTACTGAACTTAGAGAGCTGGAGGTGGTAGAGTGCACTGCAGAACAGACTGGTCTTTGAGATGGCAACCTGTTTTTAGCACAGCAACTGGTAAGTGTGTGTTCGCCAGGCAGTTTAGTGTGTTACATTGCTTTAATCTATACCAGCCAGGCTGAGTGTTCCTGCCCAGTACCTATCCACAAGATGCTATTCCCAACCCTATATCTAATAACCCTGATTCCTGTATACACTGAGTGCACACTGATATCTGTACACTGAGTGTCACTCAGTGTAGTACAGATATCAGTGTTACAGTATATATAGTGAAAAGCACTTAGTGCTATTCCCTATATAGAACACTGACATCTGTACACAAAGTGCCACTTAGTGTACAGATATCAGTGTTTTTATATATATTAATGATGATAAATAGAATCCACCTGTGTGTAATCAAGTCTCCGTATAAATGCACCTGCACTGTGATAGTCTCAGAGGTCCGTTTAAAGTGCAGAGAGCATCATGAAGAACAAGGAACACACCAGGCAGTTCCGAGATACTGTTGTGGAGAAGTTCAAAGTTGGATTTGGATACAAAAAGATTCCCCAAGCTTTAAACATCCCAAGGAGCACTGTGCAAGCGATAATATTGAAATGGAAGGAGTATCAGACCACTGCAAATCTACGAAGACCTGGCCGTCCTTCTAAACTTTCAGCTCATACAAGGCCCATGATCACTCTGAATGAACTGCAGAGATCTACAGCTGAGGTGGGAGACTCTGTCCATAGGACAACAATCAGTCGTCTACTGCACAAATCTGGCTTTTATGGAAGAGTGGCATTTCTTAAAGATATCCATAAAAAGTGTAGTTTAAATTTTGCCACAAGCCACCTGGGAGACACACCAAACATGTGGAAGAAGGTGCTCTGGTCAGATGAAACCAAAATCAAACTTTTTGGCAACAATGCAAAACGTTATGTTTTTGGTAAAAGCAACACATCTCATCACCCTGAACACACCATCCCCACTGTCAAACATGGTGGTGGCAGCATCATGGTTTGGGCCTGCTTTTCTTCAGCAAGGACAGGGAAGATGGTTTAAAATTGATGGGAATATGGATGGAGCCAAATTCAGGACCATTCTGGAAGAAATCCTGATGGATTCTGCAAAAGACCTGAGACTGGGATGGAGATTTGTCTTCCAACAAGACAATGATCCAAAACATAAAGCAAAATCTACAATGGAATGGTTCACAAATAAACATATCCAGGTGTTAGAATGGCCAAGTCAAAGTTCAGATCTGAATCCAATAGAGAATCTGTGGAAAGAACTGAAAACTGCTGTTCACAAATGCTCTCCATCCAACCTCACTGAGCTCGAGCTGTTTTGCAAGGAGGAATGGGCAAAAATTTCAGTCTCTCGATGTGCAAAACTGATAGAGACATACCCCAAGCGACTTACAGCTGTAATCGCAGCAAAAGGTGGCGCTACAAAGTATTAACTTAAGGGGGCTGAATAATTTTGCACGCCCAATTTTTCAGTTTTTTATTTGTTAAAAAAGTTTGAAATATCCAATAAATTTCGTTCCACTTCATAATTGTGTCCCACTTGTTGATTCCTCACAAAAAATTACAGTTTTATATCTTTGTTTGAAGCCTGAAATGTGGCAAAAGGTCAAAGTTCAAGGGGGCCGAATACTTTTGCATATAATATATATATATATATATATATATATAATATATATATATATATATATATAGTGGGGAAAATAATTATTTGATGCCCTGCCTATTTTGTAGAGTTTGCCCACTTACAAAGAAAATTTAAGGGTCTATAATTTTTATCAAAGGTGTATTTGAAATGATAGAGACAGAATATCAACCAAAAAGCCCGAAGTTGATTTACAGTTCAGTGAATAAAATAAGTGTTTGATTCCCAAGCAAAACATGACTTAATGCTTGGTGGAGAAACCCTTGTTGGCAAGCACAAGAGTAAGACGTTTCTAGTAGTTACCAGGTTTGCCCACATATCGGGAGGGTTTTTGGTCCACTTTATTTATTTTTTTACAGCTCTTCTTTAAATATTAAAGGTTTCTTAGCTGTTACTTGGCAACTAGAAGTTTCAGCTCCCTCCATAAATTTTCTTTTGGAGAATGGCTAGGCCACTCCATGACCCTAATGTATTTCTTCTTGAGCCACTTTGTTGCCTTGGCGGTATATTTTGGGTCATTGTTATGCTGAAAGACCCATCCTTGACCCATCTTCAGTGTTCTGGAAGAAGGTTCTCATCCAAGATTTTACATTGCTTAGTCCCTCAAAGCGGCAAAGTCGGTCTGTACCTTTAGCAGAGAAACAGCCCTAAAGCATAATGTTTCAACCTCCGTGCTTGACTGTAGGGATGGTGTTCTTGGGGTCATAGTCAGCATTTTTCTTCCTCCAAACATGGTGAGTCCCCCTCCTCAAGAAGGCACATTTACAGTAATGCGAGTGAACTTCTGAATGATTCAGTAAAGGATTGGGAGAAAATGCTGTGGTCAGATAAGACCAAAAGTGAGTTCTTTGGCATTAACTCAACTCGCCGTGTTTGGAGGTAGAAAAATGCTGACTATGAACCTAAGAACACCATCCCTAAAGTCAAGCACGGAGGTGGATACCTTATGCTTTATGCTTTGGGGCTGTTTCTCTGCTAAATGTACAGGCCGATTTTGCCGCATTAAAGGGCCAATGGACGGGGCCATGTATTGTTAAATCTTGGATAAGAACCTTCTTCCCTCAGCCAGAACACTGAAGATGGGCCTTTCAGCATGACAATGACCCAAAACATACTGCCAAGGCAACAAAGGAGTGGCTTTAAGAAGAAGCACATTAAGGTCATGAAGAGGCCTAGTCAGTCTCAAGACCTTAATCCTATAGAACATTTATGGAGGGAGCTGAAACTTCGAGTTGCCAAGAGACAGCCAAGAAACCTTAAGGATTTAGAGAAGATCTGTAAAGAAGTGCGGACCAAAATCCCACCTGAGATGTGTCCAAACCTGGCCACCAACTACAAGAAACATCTTACCTCTGTGCTTGCCAACAAGGGTTTCTCCACCAAGTACGAAGTCATGTTTAGCTTGGGGATCAAATACTTATTTTACTCACTGCACAGCAACTTAATTTATAGCATTTGTTTTATGTGTTTTTTTCTGGATTTATGGTTAATATTCTGTCTCTATCATTTAAAATACACCTATAATAAATGTATAAGTTAATTTTGAGGTGCTGTTATAATTAAAAAAAAAAAAAAAAACGAATTGTGATCTCCTATTGTGCTATGTAATAGTGCAGAAATCAAAACTAAATAATACAAATAAACCCATAATATTACACAAAATTTAAAATGTCCATAACATATATTCTTCAAATCACCACGTGTGATAGGTAGTCTGTACTCTCCTCCTAAATACATAGGTGCTCTTTGATAGTGCCCTTCCACCCATATATGAAAGGGCCACTCACCAGATAACTGAGGGCTTCCAGGACCCAGCCTACTTATGATAGACTTCCTTGTCTCTGAAGTCAACTTATTTATCCTCCAATATAGATCAGCCAAGTCACTAAGATTGCCCCCCTGGGCTTAGTAGCAGGAAGTTTGCATACCCATTCCACAGCAAAGGATTAAATGGCAGAAGTTTCCCAAAATACAACGAATAATCACACAATATCGGTTTTTATTAAAAATTGGAATTAAAAAACTAAAGGTGTAAATTCACATTTCCTTGTGCTTGCAAGCAATAAAAACACAGCATTTTTTAAAAAAAAATCCCTACTAAATATAAAAGCTTAGCCTGTATTGAGGTATTAAATAACAAATATTTGTAACTTTTAAATCGGGGCTTGACAAATTTGCTTGAAATTTAGGAGCTATTTTTTTTACGCATGCCGAATGGCCAGCTTCTGTTGGACCGGCTGCCATACAATCCCTGCTGAGCAGGTGGATGACAGGTCTTGTCCACTCCGCTATGCAAAACTAACATGAACACAGTCCTGCTCTTCTCTATGGGGCAGTCGGATGGAATTGGACTGCCTGTCCATTTCAATCCGATGCCATCTGATTCGATTCGTCAGACGGATGGAAATTGGTACCCCTCTGCTGGCAGCACCCCCACTTCAGGTGGGAGGAGGTCTGCCCAGAGCGGAGCCTGCCCGGTCCATGGTATGGTGAGTAAATGTGACTCCCCTTGCCCCTTGGGGGGGGGGGGGGATGTGAGCCATCTCCTGGGGATATTAGGACCTGTAGTTCCTAAAAGATCCCCCTGGCCTGTCCGGTACCCTGCCTCTGTGCCCTGTCTCCCTCTCCCGCCCCCGCTGGGGGCTATGTAACTGGGGCGCCTGGTATCCTGAGGGGGGGTGGCAATAGTACCTTGTTGCTTGCTGGGTCTTGTTGTAGATCCTTTAGGCCTTCATTGTGGGGGTCCCTGGCTGCATGGCACGCCCTGGGCACCGCCATCTTGAGTATGGGCAATGTGTATATTTTTCCCATTAACTTGTATGGGGCAGCCATTTTCCCTGAGCTGCCTAATAAAATGCATTGGCAACCATTTTTGTGTAGTCCTATTGAACTGCACTAGCAGCATGACCTTCCTGTGATTCTCCTTCCTGCTGCAGGCCGTTCAGGAGGGTTTTCTCTGGGGTCTTTGCGGGCATATCCCTGCACACTCTGCTGTTAGTGTATATTTAAGGGGGAGTCTGCAGACCGCTGCGTTCGGCGGTGGGAACCGCGATCGGCGCTTCTTAAAGTGACAGTACTCCGTTTTTCTGTAACTTTGACTATGGAGTCCCAGGCTGTAATTTTACTTTCAGACCCACTGTGTGACTCCCGGACAGTCCGGATCTCAGTCGCTGGCCACGATTTCAGCAGCTCTGGAAAGCCTGGCAAAAAAAGTTGATTTTGTCATGAAAAAAGGTTAATAGCCATAAACGGCCGCTGCCTTCTCCATCTTTTGGTGAAGTCCTCTGATTCAGAGGCTGATGTGGTCGCCACGGATGCCCCCCTACCTGAAGGGTCGGTGTCTTTGCAGTCAGAAGATTTTTCCTTGCCGATCAACATTCTGGAGCTCAGAGCGATCAAGCTTTGCCTTTTCCACTGGACGAGTAGGCTACGTGGTTCTCCAGTTCGGATACAGTCAGACAATGCCACGGCTGTGGCTTACATCAATCATCAAGGGTGCACCAAGAGCGTCCTAGCAGCCAAGGAGGTGGCCGAGATTCTGGTTTGGGCGGAAGCCAATGTTGCAGCTCTTTCCGCAGTCCACATCCCAGGTGTGGAGTCGTCAGGCGTTGGATCAATGGTCCCTTCAGCTGGAGGTGTTTCACCTCCTGTGTGCCCGGTGAGGGTCTCGGTGGTCTTGGTACGTAGACCTGGTAAAATTGGTCGTAGATCCTCCATGGAGACTTCCTCTGGAGGAAGATCTGTTGTCTCAGGGACCGATCTCCCATTCTGCTTTACGGTCGCTGGCTTTAACGGCTTGGCTGTTGAAAGCAAGGAGTTGAGGGATAGAGGCCTTTCTGGCTCGGTGATTCCTACCCTCCTTCAAGGCCAGGAAGTCGACATCCAGGAAGATCTATCATCGTATGTGGAAATCGTACTTATCATGGTGTGAATCGCTGCAGCTGCACCCTCACTTGTTTTCTGTAGCTAGGGTTTTGGCCCTTTTACAAAAAGGGGTTGAGCAGCACCTGGCATTGAGCACTATCAAGGGTCAGGTGTCAGCCTTGGCTATTTACTTCCAATGTCTGTTGGCTACTAATAGCTTGATTTGCACTTTTATTCAGGGGGTGTGTCATCTGGCTCCTCCGAGGAGATCCCCGTTGCCTCTGTGGGATCTCAATCTGGTTTTGTCTGTCCTTCAAAAGCCTCCTTTTGAGAATATTGGGGAGATTTCTCTGCTTTCGTTGTCGCAGAAGGTTGCCTTCCTAGCGGCTATTACTTCTGCTTGCAGGGTTTCTGAGTTTGCGGCGCTGTCCTGACGTTCACCTTATTTGCTGATCCACAGGGATAAAGTGTTGCTCAGACCTAATCCATCTTTTCTCCATTAGGTGGTGTCGGATTTTCATCTTAATGAAGACATTGTGTTGCCTTCTGTATGTCCTAAGCCTAAGCATCCCAAAGAATTTGCCTTGCACTCTGTGGATGTGGTTCGGGCGATAAGAGTTATCTGATGGTTACCGAGTCCTTTAGTAAATTCGGACTCTCCCTTTGTCCTTATGGACGGTCCTCACAAAGGTTTGGCTGCGTCTACTGCGACCATTTCGAGGTGATCAGGCAGACGGTTGTTCAGGCTTATTCACTCAAGGGTGAGGTTCCTCCTTTTCCTGTTAAGGCGCATTCTACTAGAGCGCTGAGTGCCTCTTGGGCTTTTCGCCATCATGCCTCTGTTGTACAAGTTTGTAAGGCAGCTACTTTGTCTTCTGTGCACACCTTTACAAAATTCTACAAGGTGGATTTGTTGGCATCTTGGGATGCCTCTTTTGGCAGCAAGGTTTTGCATGCTGCTGTTTCGTAAGAGAATGTTTTTTTGTTTCTCTTAGGGGTCTTTTAACCTGGGTGAGCTCCTGTTGTTTGGCTGAGCTTCATGTTATCCAGTGGGCTAAGTTTAGCCTTTGGAGTTTACGTTGCTTTCTGGTTGCGTTCTTCCCACCCCTCATGCCTACACTGCTTTGGGATGTCCCATTCAGCTAATGAAGATGGAGGCTGCGTCTGTCAATGGACGATATAAAAAACAAGATTTTTGTAAAATCTTACTGTAAATCTTTTTCTCTGATGTCCATTGAGAGACGCAGCATCCGCCCCTCTTCACTGCTTACAACTAAACTGGTTTGCTGAGCAGGGTGTGTGTGGGTTATGCCTGTGGGGACGGCCCTGTGGGTGCGTACATTTAAATTTTTCCTGCCTAGACTACTCCTGCCTAGAAGACTTCAAAACTAGAAAATACTAGATGTAGTAGTTTTTGTTGTAGGTTGTATTAATTTTTGCATCAACTAATTTAAGTAAAACTGAAGATTTTGTAATCTAAGTTATAATATCAACCTTACTTTCATGTATTGAGCTAAATAAATGTTCTAAAAAAACTCCAGTTTTGTCAAAATTTTGGAATTTTTTCTTGTGTTCATTAGGAAATTGATCAAATCAAACTTTTCAAAAGGGGTGTACTCATTTATGTTGAGCATTGTATATCAGGAAATTTGGAAAAAGTTCAGGTATCCTTATTTGTATACTTTTTGCTAGTCAGTGACCCAAAATATCTAAGCAAGAGGCCCATCATTAAAGGTAGGCAACTACCATTTGCAGAAGGATAGTCCGCACTGACAGCCTCCATGTTTCCTTTACATTATTGTAGAATTTAAATGCATGCAAAAAATAGTAGTCTTGCGATCATCCACTGATGACAAGGTTGTACTACTGCCTGCTGGAGAATTGGACACTAGGTCAAAAACGGCTGGCCAGCCTTCAGGGGCCTTATCCTCTCCTATAGTCATCCTTTTCAGATTCTGGGAATTGTAATGTAAATGTAGAACACCTGGCACAGTTCTACAAATTCCTGAAGCCAGGGAACGTATGTGTGCAAAAATTTACTGCTTGCACCAAACTTTATTTCCATTGAAATTAGTTAAACTGCAAATTCTCTTGCTTCTAAAAAAAATTCTTACTTAATGTATTGAATTTCTACCAATCAATGTACTCATCCTTGACACATTTTGTATTAACTAATTTGTTAACTATTTTGTTTTTCAGAGTCCCCCCTAGACCCCCTTCCCCTCTGAACAATGCATCGGACCATGCGGATCAAGATGACTGAACTGAATCCACATCTTATGTGTGCTCTGTGTGGAGGATATTTCATTGATGCAGCGACCATTGTAGAATGCCTGCACTCCTGTGAGTGTTTACTGCACCCTAGTACTATATGAATTGTTTATCAGTGACTAACCTAATGTTACTCGTACACAGGACTGTGACCATACTTTGTAGGTGATAGAACAAACTATATTGCTCTTATGTATGAAAGGGTTCTGAAAGAAAAAAGCTGGTAGCAGTGCCTCTTAAGTTGTTGAGTGTGAGTTCTTCCTGTGTTTGATGAGCTAAACTACTCAGTGGCATCATATATCTGTATGGGATTTCAATAGGAAGATATCCTGCCAGGATTTCTTGTTTCTGAGTCTTGTTTTTCTTGAGAATTTGCCACCATTTCTCTTTCGTTTATTGATGGACACAGCTCCTGATCTTTTTGACCATTGGGTTATATTGCCCCTACAGGAGTAGGACACTAGGCAGAGAAAGAACTTGACTACGCCTATGGGCAGTCCCAGGAGGTATAGTCCCCCTCTCTGCTATAGGTACTCCGTTTTTTTTTTTCTGCCTAGTCAGGAGTAAGGACCTAGTTCCTTGCTGGCATCTCTGGTCCTGGCAATTTTTTTCTTTTTAGATAGATTTTTTTCTCCTGTTTCTTCCTGTGAGATCTACAATCAACTGCCAGACTGGGTGACGGGCTGGATAATCTAGATCCAGTGGTCACCCCAGCAGCGGGCGTGCGCGCAGACCTCAGCTCCGTGCTAGGTCGGCCACGACATAGCCCCACCATATGGGGGCTGGCCTGTGAGTTAAGCACTTTGCGAGGTCGCATATGACTGGGTCTCGACCTGCATCGCAGCGTTCCTCCTGGCCGACATCCCCCCATTTTGATGGTGTGGAGGTTCTGTCTGGAGCGGTGCCCGCCTGGTTCCGGGTATGGTGAGTAGCTGTCCCCTCTCTCCCCCTGGATGGTTTTAGGGTGGACATGGGCCCCAGGGACCCACAGGATCATCAGACTCCAGGTGGGGGCCTAATGGTTGGACCCCTGGGTTCCCCTCCTTCCTGTTAGGCCCCCTACCTTGAGTCTGATTTTCCTGTGGGTCATCAATCCCCCCTCTACCTATACTGGGGTTGTATGGTGGTCTGTCTACCCCCTGGGGCTGCGACAGGGTGCTGTACTGGCAATGGAGGCAGGGGGTGCGCTGCCGGTGACTGAGAGATCGGCTTGCGGGGGGGGGGGGGGCTGTACCTGGTGGGGGCTCCTGGAACAGCCCCCCTTCCTGATCTGTGCCTTGCCTGGGCCCCAGGAATCCCTCCTGGGAGCCTAGTGGAGCTGCTATCTTGTAGCCTATATGCTGTATAGGCTGGCGGCAATGTTTTTGTAGCCACGGTGGCCATTTTGCATTAGTTGGGCATTGAAATCGAAGGCGGTCAGTCCAAAACATCCCTTTTGTGGTCCCTAAGTGATTTGCAATGATGTTCCCCTTTTGAAGAGTCCCTCCTTAAAAAGTGAACTGTTTCACTGGTGGTGGATCCCCCGGTTTCCAGGTTTAATAAGACAACCATGATTCCAGCAGAAGAATCGCCGGCTTTTAAGGATCTGGCTGACAGAAAGGCGGAGGCTGTGGACTGCAGTATGTTCACTGTGGCTGGATTGGCACTCAGACCGGTCTTCACCATTGCTCTCATGTCACAAACTCTGACTGAGTGGGCTAAGCTTTTACACCGTGACCTGAAGGGTGAGCAGCCCCCCCTGCCTTTGCTAAGCTGGTGGACCAGTTTGTCCAGGGGCTGCAGTTTATCTGTGATGCCTCTTTGGATGCAGCGTCCCTGATTTCTATACTGTCTGGTTTGGCAGTGGTCCTTAGGCGTGTTTTGTAGCTCAAATGTTGGTCTGCGGACCAGACCTCTAAAAAAGCCTTCACTGATCTTCCTTTTCAAGGAGATCACCTGTTTGGAGCTACCCCAGATGACATCATTAAGAGTCTCGCAGGGGAGAAGAGCACCTTTCTTCCGCAGGCTAGTAAGGGTAAGGAACCTCGTCGCAGACGTGGCCCGTCTTTCTCGACTCACAGAAAGTTTTTTTCTGTCCCTCAGGGTTGGCTGACAAGGGTTCAAAACCTTTCAAGACCTCTTTGGGAGAATCCAAGCAACTGTGGTCTGGCAAGTCCAAATCGGTTTTCTCCAGACCCGCAGACAAGTCTCCTTTTGCATGAAGATGCACCCTCACCCGTGCCTGGGGTGGGGGGACATCTTTGCTGGTTTCCGGACCTGTGGAACTCCTTGGTACAAGACTAGTGGGTCCACGAAGTTATACAGTCCGGCTACAAGATCGAGTTTTGTTCTTACCCTCCGGAAAGGTTCTTTTCTTCCATACGTGTCTGTCTCTGTTTGCAAGCCCTTTTTGGGGCGGTAGAAGACCTGTTGCTTCAAGGGGTAATTGTTCTGGTTCCAATTTCAGGAACAATTTCAGTGGTTTTCTTCAAACCTGTTCACAGTCCCAAAGAAAGAAGGCAAGGTGTGTCCAATTCTGGCTCTTAAGGCCCTGAACTGCTTTGTGTGGGTACAGAAGTTCAAAATATTCTATTCGCACGGTGGGGGGCATCCCTGCTTTAGGGGGATTTCCTTGCCTCTATCGACATCAAGGATGCTTATTTACACATTACAATATGTGTCTGTCACCAACACTTCCTCCGCTTTGCCGTGGGAGAGGAGATTTTTGTTTGTGGCGTTACCCGTTGGTCTCGCCTCTGCTTCTCGGGTCTTCACAAAGGTGTTGGCCCCAGTGCTGGTGTTCTTACGTCAGCGAGCGATCGCAGTGCTTGGCTACCTGGATGACCTTCTCTTGCCAGCAGAGTCTCCTACTGCTCTGATGGACAACTTGGACATCACATTGTTTTGGCTGGCTTCTGAATTATCAGAAGTCTGCTCTGGTTCCCTTCACGAAACTGGACTATCTGGGTCTGACTCTGGACTCTGCTCTAGCCGGAGTGTTCCTTCCTCAGGACAAACTCCAGAAGCTGCATGCTGCAATTCAACTCTTGCTTTCCAGCAGGTCGTCGTCCCTCCAGACTTGCTTGAGGGTGCCTGTCTGCCTTCAAGGTGGTCCCGTTTGCACAGTTCCATACGAGGTCCCTGCAAAGGGAGATCTTGGCCAAATGTGTCCGAAGTCTCTGGACATTCAGAGATGAAAAGCGAAAGGATCTCTGATCTGGTGGCTTCGCTCTCCAGCTCTTCGCCAGGGCAAATCTTTTCTCCCCCTGTAGTGGACAGTGGCTACCACGGATGTCCGGGTGGGGAGATGCCCTGGGTCGGAACTCCGCTCAGGGAGTTTAGACACTGGAAGAGTCCAGACTCCCGATCACTGTCCTGGAACTTATGAGAGATAAAGCTGTGCCTGAATCACTGGACGGATCGTCTTCAGGGGTGTCCAGTGCGAATCAAATCAGACAATGCCACGGCCGTGGCTTATGTCAATCACCAGGGTGGAAGGAGAAGTGTATTGGAAGCTCTGGAGTTAGCCGGCATTCTTTGGTGGGCAGAACGTTTCGTTCTGGCCCTCTTCGCCTTCCACATTCCAGTGGTGGAAAATTGGCAGGCAGATTATCTCAGTCGGCCGGCGTTGGACCAAGGGGAATGGTCCCTTCATCCAGAGGTTTTTCATCAGCTGTGTTTCTGGTGGAGCACGCCTGAAGTGGATCTGTTTGGCATCTCAGCTCAACCGGAAGGTGCAAAGGTTTGTGGCACGGTCACGGGATCCACTAGCAAACGCCACAGATGAGCTAGTGCCAGTATTATCTGATTTACTCCTTCCCTCCTATCAAGCTTCTGCCAAGACTCTTGCGTTGGGATTGAGGCAGAAGGAATTCTGGTCATTCTAGTGGCTTCAGATTGGCCTCGCCGGTCTAGGTGCGCCGACCTGGTGCGGCTTGTCACCGACACCCCTTGGAGACTGCCTTTTCTGGGAGGATCTGCTGTTTAAAGGGCCAATCTATTATCCTGTTTTACAGTCGCTGGCTTTGACAGCTTGGCTGTTGAAAGCCAGGTGCTGAAAGATAGAGGTTTGTCTGGATTGGTGATTCCTACACTACTGAAAGCTTGGAAGTCTACTTCTAGGAAGATCTATCATCGTACATGGAAAGCATACATTTCGTGGTGTCAGTCACCCTCACTCTTATTCGGTGGCTCGGGTTTTGACTTCCTTTAACGATGGGTTGGGCAGAAATATATGCCTTGAGTACCATTAAGGGCCAGGTGTCTTCCTTGGCGGTCGTCTTTCAATGACACTTTGCATAGTTTCATTCAGGGGGTTCGGTTTTTTACTCCACCAATGCGGTCCCTGCTACCGCCTTGGTACCTCAACTTGGTGCTTACAGCTCTACAGAAGCCTCCCTTTGAAAATATTTGGGAAATTCCCCAGCTTACGCTGTCCCAGAAGGTGGCCTTTTTGGTGGCTAGTACCTCTGCGCACAGGGTATCAGAATTGGCGGCGTTGTCTTGTCATTCCCCTTATTTTGTGGTCCTCGAAGATAAGGTGGTTCTTCGCCCCTGTCTGTCGTTTCTTCCAAAAGTTGTCTCTGATTTCCATCTGAATGAGGACATTGTGTTGCCTTCCCTGTGTCCCAGGCCTAAACATCCTAAGGAAATTGCATTGCATTCCCTGCATGTGGTTCGGGCTATTTGGTGTACCTGGCAGCTACGGAATCTACAGAGTAAGTTAGACTCACTATTTGTGCTTATGGTTGGGCCTCGAAAAGGACTACCTCCTTCATCTGCGACCATTTCTAGATGAATCCGACAGACAGTGATTCAGGCCTATTCGATTAAGGGGCAGGTTCCTCCTTTCCCTGTGAAGGCACACTCTACACGGGTACTCATTGCTTCTTGGGCCTTCCGTCATCAGGCATCAGTTGCGCAGGTGTGCAAGGTGGCTACTTGGTCGTTGGTGCACACTTTCACAAAATGTTATGTGTGTTGGCATCTGCGTATGCCTCTTTTGGTCGCAAGGTTTTGCAGGCTGCTGTTTAGGGGGGCTTGTTCCCTCTTTGGGCGTGTAATGTTTTCTCAGGTGGGCTCCCGTTGTTTTGGTTGAGCTTCTGATACCTGGTTGGCTAAGGTTTAGCCTTTCGAATTTTTTCTTGCTGTTCCCACTTCTCATGTTTGACACTGCTTTGGGACGTCCCCATAGTCAATAAGATCAGAAGCGGTCTCCGTCAATGAACGAAAATGGGATTTCTCTTTTGTTCATTGACGGACACAGCTCCTGATTCTTCTTAACCATTGGGTTATACTACCCCCTACAGGAGTAGGACACTAGGCAGGAAAAGCTTGACTACGCCTATGGGCAGTCCCAAGGGGTATACACCCGCACTCAGTTTTTTATTCCTAGTCAGGTGTAAGGACCTAGTTCATTGCTGGGATCTCTGGCAATTTTTTTCCTTTTTTAAATAGATTTTTTCCTATCTTTGGTATTTTGTTACTGTGAGAATCTACTATCAACTGCCGGACTGGGCGACAGACTGGATAATCTAGATCCAGAGGGTCCCTCCAGTCTGGCCAGCGAGCATGTGCAGGCCTCAGCTCCGCCCTAGGTCGGCCACGACATAGTCCCTCTGGACGGGGGCTGGCCTGCAAGTTAAACGTTTGTGAGAGCACATATTACCTGGCCTCGGCCTGAGTCGCAGCGTTCATCTTGATGGAGCGGTCGTCTGTCTGGAGTGGTGCCCACCCCGTTCCTGGTATGGTAGCAGCTGTCCCCAATCTACTCCTGGAGGGATTTGGGGTGGACGTGGACCCCTCCCTGGGATAGTGGCACCCCCGAGTTCCCCTTTCTCCCTCTCCCCCAGCCCTCCAAATATTTGGTGGTCATTGTGGGTCTTGAGCCCCCCCCCCCCCCGGAAGAGGTCACGAGCTGGCTTTTGCCACATGCCCCTAAGAGGGGGCTTGTTTGGAGTTGCTTCTGACCGGGTTTTTTCTGGTGCAAGACGGGGAGTTGAGCAGGGTTCCCCTGCTACCCTGGGAGTTGGTGACTAGGGCAGGGATGTCCTCTGGGCTCCCTGCTGCAGTTGTTGGGCTGGGAAAGCAGATGGTTTGGCATCCGAGGGCCTGCGCCTCACGCGGCCGGATCCGGCCCCAAATTTCGGCCACAGCTTTGCGGCCTACTGGTCAGGAGCCATGCAAGGCAGCCCCAGGGAGAGTGCCTGAAACCACTACCCTCCGTTTGGGCATCCACCCTCCTCCTCCGCTGCCCCTGGGTGGTTGGCTCCACTAAGGTTCACGCCCAGGCGGCTAGGCATCCACAAAAATTTAGGCCGCAGCTTCTAGGTCATGCGGCCAGCTTGGCACCTCCCTTAGAAGTGGGGGTGGCGCTATGGGGGTGGTTTAATTTTTTTATGGCAACCAATACCGCCATTATTGTGGAGGGCACCTACCCCTTTTAGTCCTGCGGGACCATTCGGATACCCTGCCTGCCGCCCCCTATTGTGTGGGCCTCTATGGAGGGGCTCAGAGGACTACTCTTGTTTTTTGCAAGGGTCCAGTAGGTGGTCCATTCGTGGACCCTGGGTTGGCGTCCCCCTTGCAGGATCGCAGTCGGCAGCCCTCCCCTGATTGTTTGTTTGTTTTTTCCAGGTGTCCTTAGTATATAAAGTCCGCCGCCCGCCCCTGCCTCATCTGTACATTAGATCCTGAATCTGTTTCGGCCGCTGTGGACGCGAGTCACCCTACTGGGTGTGCGTCCACGCACCCTGTGTGCTCAGACAGTGAGGATGTTTCCTCTGCTCCTCTAGTCCTGCATGAAATGGCGCTGGTGGATGCACTGATTGTGTCAGAGCGTGACATTTTAAACATGGGGTAGATGCTGTGTCAGAGGCGCCAGTCCCTTTTGGCACCACAAGTCCTCCACTGTGGTGGGGATGTTCCCCTTTCCCGCTTACTTTGACAACGTTGTCGCATAACAGTGGGGTTGTCCAAAACGCACCCTAAGCGTTTTGCTGTGCGTTATCCTTATAAGGATACTTAAAAAGTGAATAATCCCACCTGTAGTGGACTCGCCGGTTTCCAGGTTAAATAAAGCTACCTTACTTCCAGGTGAGGAGTCCTTGGCCTTTAAAGATCTGGTTGATAGGAGAGCTGAGGCTCTGGCCTCATATGTTTCACTATGGCTGGTTCGGCTTAGGCCGGTATTACTATTGCCCTGATGTTGCAAACTCTAACGAGTGGGCTAAACTTGTACGCTGGGACCTGGAGGGGAAACTGCTTTCCCTTGCCGTTGATCCAGGGTCTAGAGTTTATCTGTGATGCCTCTTTGGATGCGGCTCCTTTGAATTTAGGCTGTCTGTATCAACAGTGGTCCTTTGGAGTCTTATCTGGCTGACAATGCAGGTCTGCGGACCAGACTTCTAAGAAGGCCTTATCTGATCTCCCCTTTGTGGGGGGATTGCCTGCTTGGAGCTTCCTTGGATGACATCATTAGTAGACGTGGGCCATTCTTCTCGGCTCATAAGGGCCTTTTTCGTCCCTTAAGGGATAAAAGTCCTTCAGGGCCCCCCCACGGAGGTTCCAAGAGGACCTGGTCTGGCAAGCCTCTTCATGCAGGCTTCCTCTGCATGAAAGGGGCGCCCTCACCCGTATCTGGGGTGAGGGGACGTCTTTGTTGATTTCCGGATTCCGTACAGGTCAAGTGGATCCACAAAGTCATTTGGTCCGGCTACAAGATCGAGTTTCAGTCTTTTGCTCAGGAAAGGTTCTTCCTTCCCAACCTGCACTTGTCCCCAGATCGCTTACGGGGTCACTTTGGGGCAGTGCAAGACTTGTTACTTCATGGGGTGATTGTTCCGCCTTCGGAATGTTTTCAGGGGTTTTACTCAAACCGGTTTACAGTTCTCTGGAAGGAAGGCACTGTACGTCCAATTCTGGACCTCCAGGCGCTAAACTGCCTTGTGCGGGTACAGAAGTTCAGAATCCGCAGTCCATCCGCATGATAGGGACGTCCCCACATCTGGGGGAATTTATTGCTTCTATCGACATCAAGTAAGCCTACCTTCACATTCCAAAATGTGCCTGTCACCAGCGCTTCCTCCACTTTGCCGTGGGCGAGAAACATTATCAGTTCATAGCGTTTACCTTTGGTCTCGCCTCCTTTTCTCAGGTCTTTGCAAAATGTTGGCCCTGGTGCTAGCATTGTTGCGTCAGCAGGGGATCATGGTACTGGGGTACCTGGGCGATCATCTTCTGTGAGCAGAGACCCTGACTGCTCTGATGGGCACCTTGGAGAATACTCTGCGATCTCTGAGGGTGTTGAGTTGGATTCTGAACCTTCAGAAGTCTACTCTGGTTCCGTCCAAAAAACTGGACTATCTGGGTGGATTCAACCTCAGTCAGACTGTTGCTTCCCCTGAAAAAAGTCAAGAAATTGCAGGAGGCATGTCAGCTTCTGTTGTCCAGCAGATGGTCATCCCTCCGGGCTTGAATGCAGGTGCTGGGCCTGATAGTGTCTATCTTCGAGGCAGTTCCATTTGCGCGGTTCCGTTTGCACAGTTCCACACAAGATCTCTGCAAAAAGATTCTGGTGAAATGGGACAATAATCCACAGTCCCCAGAGGTGGCTTTGTTCACTGGCACTTCGACAGGGAAATCCTTCTCCCCCCTGTACTGGTGAGTTGTCACCACGGATGTCAGCCTGTTCAGGTGGGGAGGCGTCTTCCCGAGTCCAGACTGACGATCAATGTACTGGAACTCCGAACGATCAGTCTTTGGATCATTGGACAATTCATCTTCAGCGGTATCCGGTACGGATTCAATCGGACAATGCAACGGCCATGGCTTATGTCAATCAGCATGGGGACACAAGAAGTGTCCTGGCGGCTTGGGAAGTAGCCGGCATTCTAAGGTGGGCAGAACGATCGTTCCAGCCCTCTGCTGTACACATTCCATGGAAGGTACAGAGGTTTGTGGCATGGTCTCGGGATCCTCTGGCCGACGACACAGATGCATTAGTGGCTCATTGGCATCAGTATCGTCTGAGTTATGTTTTTCCCCTTTCAAACTTTTGCCAAGACTCCTGTGCTGGATCAAGGCAGCAAGGGATTCCAGTCTTTCTAGTGGCTTCTGACTGGCCTCGCTGGTCTTGGTACGCTGATCTGGTACCGCTGGTTGCTGATGCTCCTTGGAGACTTCCTCTCAGGGAAGTTCTGCTGTCCCAAGGGCTAACCCTTCATCCTGCTTTACAGTGGCTGGTTTTAATGGCTTGGCTGTTGAAAGCCAGGTGCTGAAGGATAGATGTCTGAATCGGTATTCCTACGCTGTTAAAGGTTAGAAAATCTACCTCCAGCAAGATCTATCATCATACTTGTAAGACGTTTGTTGTGTGGTGTGAGTCTTTTAGGGTTCTCCCTTGCTCCTTTTCGGTGGCTCAGATCTTGGCTTTCCTCCAACGAGGGTTGAGCAGCGCCTGGCCTTGAGTACCATCAAGGGCCAGGTTTTGGCCTTGGCGGTTTTCTTTCCTTGATGCACATCTTTATTCAGGGAGCTTGACCTCAGGTGCGGTCTCCATTACCGCCGTGGGTCCTCAAATTGGTGTGGTCAGTTATCCAGGAATCTCCCTTTGAAAATATCGGGAGGTTCCCCTGCTTACATTGTCCCAAAGGTGGCCTTTTTAGTGGCTATTACTTCTGCATGCAGGGTGTCGGAGCTGGCAGCGTGTCTTGTCATTCACCTTACCTGTTGGTTTACAGAGCTAAGGCGGTTCTTCGTCCCTGTCCGTTGTTCCTTCCAAAGGTCGTCTCTGATTTCCATTTGAATGAAGACATTGTGTTGCCTTCCCAGGCCTAAACATCCTAATGAAATTGCTCTGCATTCCCTGGATGTGGTTTGGGCAATCAGGGTGTACCTGGCAGCTACAGAGTCTATTAGGGAGTCAGATGTAATATTTGTACTCAAGGTTGGACCTCGAAAAGGTTTGGCCGCTTCTGCTGCGACCATTTCCAGATGGATCAGGCAGACAGTGATTCAGGCCTATTCAATTGGGCGTAGGGATCCTCCTTTCCCTGTTAAGGCACACTCTTCTTAGTGCCTCCTGGACCTTCCGTCATCAGGCATCAGTGATGCTGGTTTGCAGACGGCCATCTAGTCGTCTGTGCAAACTTTTACAGTGTGTGTGTTGGCATTTGTGGATGCTTTTTTTTGGCTGCAAGATTTTGTAGGCTGCTGTTTAGAGGACCTGGTCCTCTTTGAGGGTGTATTGTTTCTTTCAGGTGAGCGCCATGTTACCTGATTGGCTATGGTTCGCATTGGGAATTTTTTTCTGCGGTTTTCCCGCCCCTTATGTTTGACACTGCTTTGGTTAAGAAGAATCAGGAGCTGTCTGTCAATGAACGAAAGAGAAAATGGGATTTTTGACTTACCATAAAATCCCATTCTCTGATGTTCGTTGATGGACACAGCACCCACCCCTTTGTGGAGTCGGCTTTCTTCTGACACTGCTTGTAACAAAGCTGAGTGCCTATAGCTGAGTGTGGGTGTATACCCCCTGGGACTGCCCATACTGGTAGTCAAGCTTTTTCCTGCCTAGTGTCCTACTCCTGTAGGTGGCAGTATAACCCAGTGGTTAGGAAGGATCAGGAGCTGTGTCTGTCAATTAACATAAGAGAAATTAATCTTACGGTAAGTCAAAAATCCAATTTTTTGACTTACCGTAAAATCCATTTCTCTAATGTACATTGATAGACACAGCACCCACCCCTCTATAGATTTGTAATACTTCTGACACTGCTTGCAACAAAACTGAGTACCTATAGCAGAGAGGGGGAGTATACCTCCTGGGACTGCCCATAGGTGTAGTCAAGTTCTTTTTCTGCCTAGTGTCCTGCTCCTGTAGGGGGCAGTATAACCCAATGGTCAAGAAGATAAGGAGCTGTGTCCGTCAATGAACATCAGAGAAATGGATTTTACGGTAAGTCACATTGTGTAAGATTGGAAATTCTTAATATAAATATGGATATAACATTGCTGTGGTAGGTGGGCAGACCTGGAAAGACTGGTGCAGTGTTGATGACAGAGTTTATTGCAAAAAACCTGTAATGAGAAAACTACATTGCCTTTTCCTTTTTAAAATTATAGTTCCCAGCTGTGTTGCTGATCCAATGCCTTCATTACTTTTGGTATCACTGACTTTCAAAAAATATGCAGGTCCTATTTGTTTGTAGTTATTGGCTGACAAAGTATGAAAGACAGAGACATGTAACTAGCATTCTCACATGACGGCCATCAGTGGCAACCTGCCTATTACTTCTAGTGCAAGAGGCTATTACCTGCTGGGAGGACTTGAAGCCTACTTTATACCCCCCCCCCCCCCCCCGCTTTATTTTAGCTTGCTATTGCCATCACATGTTTGAGCTCTTTCTTTTCTTTTACACAGTTTGTAAGACCTGTATCCTGCGCTACTTAGAAGCACACAAATTCTGCCCCATGTGTGACTCTCAAGTGCACAAAGGACGCCCTCTGCTTAGCATAAGGTGAGAACTTGTAGAATCCAAACTACAGTGATTGATGAATGCAGACAGTTTAGTTGCTTTATTTTTCTCCAGGTCTTATACACTAGGCCATAAATGTGCAACAAAGAAGAAACCATAAACTGAGAATGGTTGTGATGCACCTAATCTTACTGCACTTTCTGCTGCCTAGGAGACATTACCAGACTTTGCAACAACCAATCTGTTCTTCCACTTTTTCAGAGCAGATTTTGCAGCTCTTGCGTTTTAGACTGGGAATATCAAGACAACAACAATACAAAAAATGCTGGCATAGTGTATATACAATGGGTGCAGAAAAGAATCCCCCCCCCCCCCTTTAAAATAATCACATTTTGTTGTTTTGCATTCTGAAATGAAGACAGACAGATTTGTTTTATCCAGCTGTATTTACTCAATGCAACCTTTAACATCCCAGTGAAAGATATAACACCAACATGTCAGAAAAAAAATCGCTGAGTTGGAAAAAGGATCACCCCTTTGTGTCAGTATTTTGTTGAGCCACCTTTTTGCCTTAATTCTAGCCTTTAGTCTGTTGAGATATGTCTCTACGAACTTTATACATCTAGACTTTGCTGTATTTGCCCCTTCTTATTTGCAGAACTGCTCAAGTTCAGTTGAATTTGATGGTGATGGTTTGTGGACCTCAGTCTTCAAGTCATTCCACAGAATTTCAATGGGGTTTAAAGCTGGACTCTAACTAGGCCATGCAATGACATTTACCTTTTTCTCCTTAACCACTTCAATACAGGGCACTTTCCTCCCTTCCTGCCCAGGCCAATTTTCCCCTTTTAGCGCTGTTGCATTTTGAATGACAATTGCATGGTCATGCAACACTGTACCTACACCAAATTTATGTCATTTTCACCCCACAAATAGAGCTTTCTTTTGGTGGTATTTGATCACCTCTGGGTTTTTTCCTTTTTGCTAAACAAATAAAAAAAAGACCGAAAAGTTTGAAAAAAAAAAAAAGTTTTTTTGTTTGTTATACAATTTTGTAAATAAATTTTATAAAACGTTTTTTCCTGCACTGATGAGACTGCACTGACAGGCACTGATGGGGTGGCACTGATAGGCGGCACTGATAGGCTCTGATATGTGGCACTGATAGGTAGCACAGATATGCAGCATTGGTAGGCACTGATAGGCGGCACTGCTAGGCACTGATAGGCGGCATTGATGGGCACTGATAGGTGGCACTGACGGGCACTGATAGGTGGCACTGATGGGCACTAATGGGCACTGATAGGCGGCACTGGTGGGCACTGATGGGCAGCACTGACGGGCACTAATGGGCACTGATAGGCGGCACTGGTGGGCAATAATGGGCACTGGTGGGTGACACTGAAAGATGGCAATGATGGGCACTTGTGGGCAGCACTGATAGGGAGGGCACTGGCGGGCAGCACTGATGGGGAGGGCAATGGGGGGCTCCCTGAGCCCTGATTGCCATCCCTGGTGGCCATAGTGGGCATCCCTGGGGTCATGGGTGGGCATCCCTGGTGGTTCTAGTGGCACCCCCCCCCCCCCCCCGAGGGTCTGCACTGGTAATCAATGATCTGATTACCAGTGCCGACCCCCCCCCCCCGTCAGGGGAGCCGCCGATCGGCGCTCCTTTACTCGTGCCTGTCAGGCACGAACTAAGGAAAGCCGATCAACGGCTGTTCCTGTTTACTATGTGACCAGCCGTGATTGGACACGGCTGATCACATGGTAAAGAGCTTACGTCAGAGGCTCTTTACCGAGATCGGAGATGCAGGGTGTCAGGCTGACACCTCGCATCACCGATCGCCCCCCCCGGGGGGCGCGCAGAGCTGTATTATCCTGCCGCCGTCATATGACGTCCGGTCAGGATAATGCAACCACATTCCCACCGTCAATCTGTTATAGGGCGGGCGGGAAGTGGTTAAACCACTGTGTGGTCATTTTTGCTGCATGCTTTGGGTCATTGTCATGTTAGAAGGTAAACCTTCTTCCCATTGAAAACGTTTTGGCAGAGGCAGCAAATTTTCCTCAAGAATTTGACGGTAATTTGCCCCATCCATTTTTCCTTCTATTCTGATAAGTGCTCCAGTCCCAGCTGCAGAGAATCGCCCCCAGAATAGAATTTTCTCTATCGCTCATTGACAGACGTAGTCCTCGGTGATTCAGCACCTTCGGGTTATGCTGCCTCCACAGGAGTAGGACTAGACAGGAAATAAAAAATGCTCTGGCCACACCCTAGGGGCAGTCCCCGAGGGTATATCCTCTCTCTCCCTGCTACAGCACATCAGTTTTTTTCTGTCTAGTTAGGAGTAAGGCCCTAGATACCTTGTTGGGATCTTCGGTCCTGGCAGGATTTTTTGCTTAAAAAGATTTTTAGATAGCTTTTTTTTCTCCAGTGTTCCTGTGAGATCTTCAAGCAAGAAAGCTGAAGTGGGCGACGGGCTGGGTGTTGAGATCCAGTGGTCACCCCAGTTCAGCCTACGAGCGCGTGCAGGCCATAGCTCCGCGCTGGGTCGGCCGAGACATAGTCCCACTGGACGGGGACTGACCCTGCGAGTTAAACGTCTCGCTGAAACGCCAAGGACCATGAGTCACAGCGTCCGGATTGGTCGACAGCCCTCCCACCCCGGTGGAGAGGGGTACTGTCAGGAGTTGGCGCCCGCCTGGTTCCGGTATGGTGAGTAGTATGTTCCCCCTTTCCCTCTGACGGGTCTTGTGGTGAACGCGGGCCCTCGCTGTATGGTAAGGATGAGTTTTTCCCTCTATCCTATAAACATGGCACAGATCCCCCTATTTTGAGTGTGATTTTTGCGTGCAAAAAGCCAGGAGGCTTGGTTTGGGAGCTGACAATCTAATTGTAAAAATGTTTAAAAGATTGTAATCAGCGGCAGTACTGGAATCTTGCTATGATATAATAAGTATCCTACCAGTCAGAAGCCAGGGATATGTAGACTGTCTCCCTAATCAGGTCTCCAGCAATAGCAGGCCTTCCGATGGCCCTAAGGTCCGCCAGGGTTCGGTACCGCCAACCAGGCTAAATCCCCACGTAGAAGGTGTTGTGATCACGCCGCTATTGCGTGCAGCCGCCGCCATTGTTTTGCTAGATCGCACGAGGCCGCCATTTTGGCATAGCCTCGTGTCTCCAGCATGGGGGCGGCCATGTTTGATGTGTCCCAAACACCTCGTGGAGCTTGGGGAGGCGCCGGAAGGCGTGCAGAGGGGCGGAGCCGCCTCCTTTCTTCCCGGGCAGCCAGCCAAGAGACTTCCTGTCGGTTTCAGACAGGGCTGAGACAAGTGCAGTGGAAAACTCTGAGCATCAAGTGGTGAGCCTGGGGGTCGATCTCTCTCTCTCTCTCTCTCTCTCTCTCTCTCTCGATCGATAGGGGTCCCTAAGCAGCTAACACTGAGGGGCTTTGTGGCGCTGGGGGTCTAAAAAAAGTTTTATTTTTAGATTGAAATTTCCGGATAGTAACTGGAATTATCATGGACCCTGCCACACAAGCACCCCCACCTGTTTCCCTCGAGGGGACCACGGGACCCGCCGGTGCACAGAGTATAGACGCATTTACATCAGTTTTGGAGTCTTTGGTGGCTCGGGTGGAGACGGCCTGCCAGGGACGTGGGTCAAGAAAGCGACCCCCGCCTACCCCTATATCATCTGACACCTCTGACTCAGATTCAGAGATGGTCACTGCAGTTGCAGGTCCCTCTGCAAGGGCTGTTATCTCAGGTAAAGTTCCCTCAGACAGTGAGGAGGACGTTCATTCTTCCGCCATAATTCGGGAAGAAGCATTGGTGGACGCACTAGTTGTGGCGGTGCGGGAAACCTTAAGACTTGAGGTTTTACCGGCAGAGGCAACTGAAACAGAGATTCCCTTTGGTACTAACAAGCCCATCAAAACGGTGAAGGTTTTTCCTGTACCCAAGTGTTTTGATAATAAGATTAAGGTAGAATGGGAACATTCTAAGCGTACCTCTACTATTTCCAAGCGTATTGATAGACGTTATCCGTTTGAGGAATCCTTCATTAAGAAATGGACGGTACCACCGGTGGTGGACCCACCTATTTCCAGGCTGAATAAAGCCACGGTTATCCCAGTGGAGGACACTTCGTCCTTTAAGGATCCAGTGGATCGAAAGGTGGAAGCGGAGTCCCGCACTATCTTCTCCCTGATAGGGTCAGCATTTAGACCAGTAATTGTTATTGGTCTAGTTTCCCAGACACTAACGGAATGGGCGAGACTGGTACGCCAAGACCTGAGGGGGAAAGATATCCCCCAGGGAACATCTGAATTAATGGAACAGATTATACAAGGACTACAGTTCGTCTGTGACGCAGCCTTGGATACTACTCCCCTATTAGGGCAAGCATCTATGTCAGCGGTAATCCTCAGACGTGTGCTGTGGTTAAAATGCTGGTCAGCAGACCTAGGTTCCAAAAAGACCTTGACGAATCTCCCCTTTCAGGGGAATCGCCTATTTGGTGCCACTCTAGATGAGATCATCAAGAATGCTACTGGGGGCAAGAGCACTTTCTTGCCACAAACGGCAAGAGCTAAAGGACCTCGTAACAAGCGAGGACCTTTCTTTACCGCCCATAAAGGGTTCGCACGCCCGGCTGGAACAAGCGGGAAAGGCAAGGCTCCTCCAGGCGGGTTCAAAAGGGGCTGGTCGGACAAACAAAAGACCGACTCAGCCAAACCCGAAGCAAAGAATTACACAGCCTGAAGGTGCGCCCCCACCCGGGTTGAGGGTGGGGGGACGTCTTCACCGGTATTCAGGGCATTAGATCGAGCAGCGATCACTGTTACCGGTGCGATTCTTCCCTTCCAACATTTAAGTACTACAGGGAGTGGCAGTTACCGTTCCCTGAACAGATCTTTTTCTTTACCTTTTCCAAAGATTAGTCTCAGTTCCCCACAAGAAACGGATCCGGTTGAACAGACAGCCCGAGAAGCCTCTAGCCAGGTGACTTCGGTCCCGGAGGTTCAACCAGAAGAAATCACCGTTCCGGATAGGAATCAGGTGTCTGATAAATGTGTGGGAACAGAGAAGGAGCAGACTGATGATCGGGACCAGATAGCTCTAGGGCCGTCTGGGTCAGATCCAGTCAACGCCAGTGGTCCTAGAAATTCTAGGCTGGCCTCGTCTAGCCAGTCTGGCCGACTTGGACAGACTGGTCGCGGACGTTCCTTGGGAACTTCGTCTCAGGGAGTGTCTGCGGTCTCAAGGACCAATCTTCCATCATGCTTTACAGTCGCTGGTTTTAATGGCCTGGCCATTGAGACCCAGGTACTGAAGGACAGAGGGTTGTCAGCTTCAGTTATTCTTACCCTTATTAAAGCAAGGAAAGCGACTTCCAGCAAGGTTTATTATCGCACATGGAAGACTTATATCGTGTGGTGCGAATCTTTAGGGATTCCTCCACGTACCTATTCGGTGACCCGAATACTGGCCTTTCTGCAGAAAGGGGTTGAGCAGAAACTAGCCTTGAGTACCATCAAAGGTCAAGTTTCAGCATTAGCAATCTTCTTTCAGAAACCTTTAGCTACCAAGTCCTTGGTGCGAAATTTCATCCAGGGGGTGCGGCACCTGGCTCCACCAGTCCGCACGCCCTTACCGCCCTGGGATCTTAATTTGGTTTTGACGGTTCTACAGAAACCTCCCTTTGAAAACATCAGGGAGATTCCCTTGCTTTATCCCAGAAGGTGGCCTTCTTGGTGGCTATCACTTCTGCACGCAGGGTGTCAGAACTGGCTGCATTATCATGCCAGTCCCCATACTTAATGATTCATAGGGATAAGGTAGTGCTTCATCCTAAGCCATCCTTTCTTCCTAAGGTGGTTTCAGATTTTCATCTGAATGAAGATATTGTACTACCTTCCTTGTGTCCTGAGCCCAATCATCATCGGGAACATGCGTTGCATTCCTTAGATGTGGTTCGGGCAATGAGGGTATACCTGAAGGCGAAGGAATCGTTCCGTAAGACGGATTCACTTTTTGTGATCCCGGATGGCCCCAGAAAGGGTTTGCCTGCAGCTGCCGCAACTATCGCCAAATGGATCAGACAGACGGTGGTACAGGCTTATTCTATTAAGGGTCGGAGTCCTCCCTTCCCTGTTAGGGCGCACTCCACTCGAGCGCTCAGTACTTCTTGGGCCTTCCGCCATCAGGCGTCAGTGGTCCAGGTATGTAAGGCGGCCACCTGGTCGTCGGTACATACCTTTACAAAATTTTATAAGATTGATGTGATGGCATCGTCTCATCATTGAGGATGAGCATTGTAAACTTCTAGTTGGCACCGGTTGGGCCTTCTAGATTTGGATTTAATTTTCCATTTTCCCACCCCTCATTTGTGGTACTGCTTTGGGACGTCCCGAAGGTGCTGAATCACCGAGGACTACGTCTGTCAATGAGCGATAGAGAAAAACTGATTTTTGTAAGATCTTACCGTACAATCCTTTTCTCTTAGCTCATTGACAGACGTAGTACCCGCCCCTCTGTTTTGGAGTTGGGTTGGGTTAAATTCTCTAAACACTGCTTTGTGACATAACTGATGTGCTGTAGCAGGGAGAGAGAGGATATACCCTCGGGGACTGCCCCTAGGGTGTGGCCAGAGCATTTTTTATTTCCTGTCTAGTCCTACTCCTGTGGAGGCAGCATAACCCGAAGGTGCTGAATCACGAGGACTACATCTGTCAATGAGCTAAGAGAAAAGGATTTTACGGTAAGATCTTACAAAAATCCGTTTTTACCACCTCCATGCTTTACTGTAGGAATGCTGTTTTTTGGATGGTGGGCTGTGTTGGATTTCTAATAATAAAGCAAGCTGCGCTAAGTGATAAAAAATGATGATCATATAAATGACTAATCATAAATCACAATAAATTATTATAAACGAGTGCAATTATATATCCCAAAAAATGTAATACAATTGATTCAAGTATATATCACAATGACATGTCATGCAAAAAAACAAACAAAAAATACTTAAATGAAAAATATACTAAAAAATTAGCAAAGGTGCACTAGATAAACATATGTGCATAAAATGAATGTGAAATCTCTGAGAGTCCAAAAAGCCCATCCAGGAGTGTAACACAAAGTGCAGTTCAAATTAATGTGCAATCCACCGGAGGTGATCAACGTTATCCAGGAAGGACAGGCGGAATGGCCGACCGGCCGGCGGCTTGTTTACTTTTAAGCGTGATACTCTGCATTTTATGTAAGTGCATTTATTTTAGCTATTAGACGGTTTTACACTATGGAGCCTCTGTTATTTTTATTGCATGAGGGTATTGTGTCCAAGTGAACCGTGATGTTGAAGCAGGATTGATATTTGGGATACATCCAAGGCTGTCATATCCGGAATTTTGATCACCTTTCCTCATTTATTTGGGTTGTTGTCTGCCTTCAGTGGTGACCTACAGGCTTGACATTACCAGAATCTGGTAAGCAGTATTGATGTTGGGGGAGGATTGATCACCTGCGGAGGATTGCACATTAATTTGAACTGCACTTTGTGTTACACTCCCGGATGGGCTTTTTGGACTCTCATTAGAGATTTCACATTCACTTCATGCACATATGTTTATCTAGTGCACCTTTGCTAATTTTTTAGCATAAAAATATCACTAAATAAAACTATGTAAATAGTTATTAATGTGACCCACTGCGCTTCAGGATATATAGAAACCACGATCTCTTAGCCCCCGTTCACATAGGGGCGATCCGACTTCGGGTGGCGACCTCGGAGCGGACGCCACGGACTTCATAACATTGAAGTCTATGGCGGTCGCCTCCTGGTCGCCCCAAAGAAGCTCCGGACCCTTTTTCTAAGTCGGAGCGACTTGTGTCGCTCCTATTAGAACGGGTCCGCAGCTTCCCTATGGAAGGCGACCTGCGGCGACCTGTGAGGCGACCAGGTCGCCTCACAGGTCGCCTCTATGTGAACGGGGGCTTAAAGTAAAAGTGGTAAATAAAAAATAAATAAATATGTTGCTGCTACTTAAATGGGTAAGCATGTAAAATAAAATTCACCAAACAAAGAACTGGCTCTTTAACTGGAATTTTAGTAGCGCAGGGATGGTGATAACCTCCCACTCTATCACACTGCCAAAACAATGTGATTACTAAAATTGTTAAGATGCAAACATATGATATAAATAAGTAAAATCACAAATATTGACATCACTAAGAGTCCATAAAGTCCATTAATGTATAGAGCATAATGAGTGCATAAATGAGTAGTCCAAAGTGCAATCATGCAGAATTAATGTTGAAAGTTATAGGACCACCCTTGCTTGCCACCACCTTCCGTACGGTGTTAAATGTCTAAAATTCACACTCTCACCAGAAATCAATGCCTATCCACTCTCATGGACTAGGCAATCACAGCATTAGACAAAGAAATAAGCTTCATCCAGATCACTGCCCTGTGCTGCAGACACTCCTCTCAGATGATGTATGTCAAAAATGTAAACAGAAACACTTCCATAGCGTGATACCATTTAAAATGCAAACATTTATTCAATAACTTACAGTATCACACTCACTTTTTCACAAGACGAGGTTACATGGACACATGAGTGCATAAACTACATGAGTCGTGTCACATGTAATTAGACTATTAATATTAAAATCTTTCTGGATGGCTGGTACATTGAACGTGTCCCTCCTCCTAGGATTAATCCGGGCCACATGACAAGCTTTGCATCTCCCACATGCAAAGAAGCCCTTCCTTCCTGCAAAAAAAGGAAGCATTGGGAGGATCCAAAATTTTCTTTACAACTCTACTACCAAAGTTAGGGGCTTTCCTATAGATGAAAGAAGGTTCCTCCGGTAATACTTTGCCCAAAGTTTTATCCATTGTAAGGATATGCCAGTGTTCTCTAAAAATAGCTTCTACCTGCCGATAGTCCTCTGAAAAGTCGGACAAAAAACACCATTCCCGAGAGTCATTTGATGACCTATTACTATTATTATTCTGGTTATCTAAGAGGGTAATCCTTGGGGTATTTGATATATTCAGGATTTCTCTATCCAACACGGATTCCCTATAACCTTTATTCATAAATTTTTCTTTGTTTCTTTGATAACATTAGCTTGTGACGCAAAATCATTATCATAGGTACAATTCCTCCTTATGCGCATTAACTGGCCACGAGGGATGTTTTGTAACCATGTGGGGTGGTGGCCACTTTGAATTGAGTGGTAGCTATTTCTATCGGTTTCTTTAAAGAAAACTTTGGTAGTAAACCTAGTCTCCTCTCTCCGTATCCAGACATCTAAAAAGTGGACCTCACTCTCACTCCATATAAAATTCAATTTGATATTGTGGTTGTCATTCAAATGGCGCATAAAATCCAATAAAGATAATTCAGACCCCTCCCACATGAAGATAATGTCATCAATGAATCTTCGGTAGAATTTTAATTGGGGTATAACGTATTAAAAACAAATTTGTCCTCCCATTCAGCCATGAACAAATTTGCTAGGCTGGGCACAAATTTGGCGCCCATCACAACTCCAGTTTTTTGGCTATAAAACTTTTTTTAAACCAAAAATAGTTATGGCCTAGACAGAAATGTAACTCTTTCTGAATAAAAACTTTTTGTCCATAGGGCACTTCATCCCTTTTGTTTAAGGCCCAATTTAAGGCCAATAGGGCATCATCATGTTGGATGATGGTGTAGAGAGACGACACGTCCGCCGTCACTAAGAAGGCGGACGAGCCGTCTCCCAACAACACATCATCCAACAAACACAACAAGTCTTTTGTGTCTTTCAAAAAGGCTTTTGTTGATAGCACAGGTTTGGTCAATGAAGGGTATAAGAATGGGGTACTTACAAAGAAAGAAAAAAAGTACCGTATTTATCGGCGTATAACACGCACTTTTTCCTCCTAAAAATGGAGGAAAAAGCAGCAGTGCGTGTTATACGCCGATCTTAAAAAAAAAAAAATGGCCAGGAAGCATTGCCGAGAGCAGAAGGGGCGGGCCGGGCTGAGGAGAAGGAAGGACGAACTGTCATAAGAGCAGAAGGGGTCGGGCCGAGGAGAAGGGAGAACGAGCGAGCGCAGTCAACGGAAGTCCCGCCTATGACAGACGTCACACATCTCGGCAGAGGAGGCGGGACTTCCGATGACTGCGCTCGCTCGTTCTTCCTTCTCCTCGGCCTGGCCCGCCCCCTTCTGCTCTTATGACAGACAGCTAGTCCTTCCTTCTCCTCGGCCCGGCCCGGCCCGCCCCTTCTGCTCTCGGCGCTCCTTCCCGGCCTTTTTAAAAACAAATATGGTCAGTTCCAATGGCGCTCGCGAGGCTGCATATTTGGACATTGCGCTTGCGAGGCTGCATGGACACTGCTGGTGGGCTGCATTATAGACACTGCTGGTGGGCTGCATTATGGACACTGCTGGTGGGCTGCATTATGGACACTGCTGGTGGGCTGCATTATGGACACTGCTGGTGGGCTGCATTATGGACACTGCTGGTGGGCTGCATTATGGACACTGCTGGTGGGCTGCATTATGGACACTGCTGGTGGGCTGCATTATGAACACTGCTGGTGGGCTGCATTATGAACACTGCTGGTGGGCTGCATTATGGACACTGCTGGTGGGCTGCATTATGGACACTGCTGGTGGGCTGCATACATGGACACTGCTGGTGGGCTGCATACATGGACACTGCTGATGAGGATGCATTCATGGGCACTGGTGAGATATCCTTTTGATTTAAAAAAAAAAAAAAAAATGTTCTGAGTTCAAAGCTGTTTATTTTAAATTTAAGCTTTTTTCCTGAAATTTCTCTCCAAATATTGGGGTGCGTGTCATACGCCGGCGCGTGTTATACGCCGATAAATACGGTACTTGGTGCCAAGTGCTTGTAGAATACCTATAATATATAACCTCCCCAAAATACACAAGAACTCTACATGCCCCCCGGCCCGCCCGATTGTGAACGGGATTGGATCGGTGTGTGCAAGGTTAGGGCAATATTTAGACACTTTCTTACAGCCCAGTGTGCTATCAACAAAAGCCTGTGTTGGTTTGCTTTCTTTGTGTTCTTTCTTCACTGAGCATGCCCAGACTTGCTCATCAGATTTTTCCCTGTCGAAATCTGTACTGACTGCACGAAAATCGTCCGTTATGTTGACGGCCAACAAAAATTTTATAGTCTGCACACCAGATTTTTTTCGGCCGAAAAGTCGGAGTTGGTTGTCGGAAGCATCATACTAACAAGCCGAAAATCGGCAGATCAGTCATCGGACAAAAATTCCCTGCCAATTTTCGACGCGTGTGTACGGGACTTTAGTCAAGTTCCACTAGGTCAGAGTTCAAGCAAGCAAAAAGGTGGCAAGCTCAAATGAGTCCAGCAGAAATTTTAAATAGCACCTGAAGCACCTGTGACCAATTAACCACTCCCCTTAATTAGTAGTCTGAAGGAAGGAAAAAAAAAGGCTATTTAAAAAGTAACAGAAAAAAGTCTTAAGTCTGTTAAGCAGAAACTTGATATTTTCTGAACAATTTTACATACTTTAATGAAGTATGTGGTTTTGCAAAATATGACTCGCCTTGTTTTTGTTGTTGATGGTTTTACCCAACTCTTGTTTGGGTACTGCTTGTGTACATCCTACTAGTTCTTGTTAAAGGCTAAGTTCACTTTTTTTTTTCTAAAATCAAGCTCCCCTATGTACCATTATACCAGTAATGTACCTCTGTTGCAGAAGAATAAAAGCTTTCTTTGATTTTGAGAGCAAGGCCCTACATTAGCCCTTGCTGTATTTCTTAGAAACTTCATCACTTGCTGGCATGTAGATTTGGGATGGAAAAACCAGTAAGACACAGGAAGGAGTTTACCAGCTGACCTCATTGGCACACACCCTTCACCCATCAACTATGCAAAACTCCGGGAGGCTGCATGCAGCCCATTGGACACCCCTAATGTAGTGCAATGGCTTGCCTCATTGGAAAAGGAGTGATTGCATAGTGTGTCCTCCTAATTGTATAGTTTTGGTAAATCTAAAGGAGATTGTATAGTGTATGGGCACATTTATACACCTAAAATTACCTAATTGTGCTTTTAGTGGCATTGTTAATGGCACACCAAACACAGAAGCAAATATACATTTTGCCACATGGAAAAAATGTGTGACAAACACAGAAAAACGTGCAGTAAAAACGTGCAACTCGCACTACGCCAAAATGAGCCCATGAGCTACTTTGCCACATGTAGCGTAGCCCATTGAAATAAACGGGCTGCCCTGTGTGTTTAACTGGAAAAACAAGCTAAAAAAAATATGCGTCCCCCCCCCTATTCTAGGTGTGAGTAGGGCCTGAAAGTGAAATTGGTGCGTTTTACACAAGAACAATGAGACTCCATTCACATCTGTGTGTTTCCAAATGCATGGAAAAACACATAGAAAATGTGTGCTTTGCCATGAGTTTTTCAGAAATGTTGCAAATGTGCACCGCGTTTGTGTTGTCATTTCATGTTAAAGGCTCCCCAAGTGCAATGAACGCACTAAAAACTGCAGAAAAGCACCATGCTCCGCAAAAAAACTTCTGAAGTGATTGTCATGCGTAGGGCAGCTCATTCAAGGTAATGGGCTACACTATGTGTGACGCGTGAAAATACTCTAAAATAAAAACAAAGCATATGGAATGTGAGTTTTCGCTACATGGAGAAGTGAACGAGGCCTGGCAACTGAGTGTCTTTGTCCATTCCCCCCCATGTACTTTTATAAAGATGGCCATACGCTATACAATGTGATTGTTTGTATAATATCTGTACAGTTTCCTTTAGATTTACCAGAACTATGGAATAGGACAACACACCTAAACAACCTATTCAATTTGTATCAAATGAGGCAGGCCCTTGTACTACATAGATGATGGGAGATCTAAAGGAGATTGTATAATCAGATTGTATAGAAAGTGGGTGGAAGGTGGTATTGTAATGAGGGAGGTGTGATCCAGAATGGTGAACACACCCTATTACACCCTCTTCTGTGATACAACCAGGAAGTGAAAGCTTCTGAGAAATGGCCTACAGGAAATGAATGCTGAGAGACAATCTTACAGGAAGTGATGGAATCTGAAAATTATTTTAAAAATCAAAATAAACTGACAAGATTTTAAACCTTGGGATGGCTGGGCCAGAAATGGCATTGGAAAACAATTCTAATATGAAAAGTGACATTCTGCCCGAAAAAGTGAAATTATCCTTAAAACTATTGAGTCTCTCAAAGATCAATAATAGGGAAAAATTATTTTTTTTGTGCTGTAAAATTATTTTCTTGGAGTTGATTGACAAACATGGCTTTCCTAACACTGCTTTCCTTTCTCTTATTGTGCTTGGCTTTTCAACATATTTATGGTTTGTTCTGCTTGCCGCTGACTCTCGGTGGCAGTTGTGGGGCTAGTCCACCTATTTATTTATTTTCTTTTGTATGTGTAAGGCATAAGAAGCTTAGCTTTTGGTGTGTGAACCAAAAGATGAAATAGGCATAAAAGAATAAAGGGAAGAACTGAGGAGGGGGGGGGGGGAATAGGTGGGGGTGGATAGAGAGGTTAGAAATATATTTGCTTTTTTATGCACTTAGCATTCCTACTTATGCAGATGGTGCTTTACCCACTGATTTTGGGTTGATCAATAGTGGTGTCTCTTAAAGCGAAATTATGCTCGCTTTCTCTCCAGTTGACACCGCTGACTTCTGTGGCCCGTTGGATTCCAGGATCTAATCTTTGGTCGTTGTCAGGGTTAGGATGATGTCACTCCTGCGCATGCGCAGATGTTCATTAATTTCGACATTACATGTACAGGGCATACATCTGGGTAAGGAACGTTATTGCAGAAGATAAATATAATTTCTCTTTCGTTCATTGACGGACACAGCTCCTGATATTTGTAACTATTGGGTTATACTGCTCCATACAGGAGTAGGATACTAGGCAGAAAAGAATTCTGGCTACACCCAAGGGCAGTCCCAGGGGGTATACTCCCTATCTCTGCTATAGCCACTCAGTTTCTTTCTGCCTAGTCAGGAGTAAGGACCAAGTTCCTTGCTGGGGTCCTGATAGAATTTTTTAGATCGAACATTTTTTTGCCTTGAATGTGGTCTGGGTAATTAGGGTATACCTGGCAGCTAGGGAATCTTTCAGAAAGTCAGACTCTCTCTTTGTGCTCACGGATGGACCTTGAAAAGGGTTGCCTGCTTCCTCTGTGATCATTTCCAGATGGATCAGACGGGCGGTGGTTCAGGCCTATTCCATCAGAGGTCAGGTTCCTCCTTTCCCTGTCAAGGCACACTCTACTAGGGCGCTAAGTGCCTCCTGGGCTTTCCGGCATCAGTGAGGCAGGTTTGCAAGGCGGCCACCTGGTCGTCGGTGCACACCTTTACAAAGTTTATAAAGTGGATGTGTTGACATCTGTGGATGCTTCTTTTGGCCGCAAGGTTTTGCAGGCTGCTGTTTACAAGGACCTTATCCTCTTTAAGGGTGTGTTGTTTTTTCAGGTGGGCTCCAGTTGTTTGATTGAGCTCCTGTTGCTAATGTTTAGCTTTGGAAACATTTTTGTTGTTCCCACCCCTTATGTTTAACACTGCTTTGGGACGTCCCAATGGTTATGAATATCAGGAGCTGTGTCCATCAAAGAACGAAAGAAAAAAATTGGATTTTTGACTTACCGTAAAATCCATTTCTCTGAGCTTCATTGACGGACACAGCACCCACCCCTCTCTGGAGTTATAATTCTCCTGACACTGCTTGTAACAAAACGGAGTGGCTATAGCAGAGAGAGGGAGTATCCCCCCTGGGACTGCCCATGGGTGTATCTAGAATTATTTTCTTCCTAGTGTCCTACTCTTGTAGAGGGTAGTATAACCCAATGGGTATGAATATCAGGAGCTGTGTCCATCAATGAACATCAGAGAAATTGATTTATACAGTAAGCCAAAAATCTCATTATCTCTTCTGCATTAAAATTCTGTTTGCTATTTTTTTTTTCCCTTAAGGACCTTGCAAGTATAGGAAAATACCTGACTGAGAAAAAAATGTACCCCGCTCATAATTCCTGTTGTGGGAGTATTGTCAGCCCTGCCCAATTTTTCTTGCCAAACTACTCAGAACCATCTAGAATCCAATGTCCCCAAAATAAAGGCTCATTTTTCTGTAGCCCCAAGATAAGGACTGGGGAGACCAATTACTCTCCAGCCATGCCTGCTCCCTACTCTGCTCGGAGCTACAGTGAACACAGGAGGGATAGAGCTGAGTGCAGTGACTAATGGTCACTGCTTTCAGCTAGTAGCAGACCAAGAACTGAGAGATCAGCAGGCATGTGATTGCTCAGTTCTCGGTCTTAGAGCTGATGTAGGACAGCTGCAGCATCACACAGATGCAGAGCATAGCATGGATGTAAGTATATATGTTTTTTTTTTTTTTTAAAGCCCATACTTCTCCTTTTAATAATGCATTGAGAAAAAATAAGTAAGTGTAAAAATTGTTTTTCTGTATGACTTGATATCTAATGACTATTTGCTTATTTAGGTCTGATAAAATATTACAAGACATTGTATACAAGCTTGTACCAGGACTCTTCAGAGGTAAGCCACTATTCTGCGTGAGTTCCTTGTCATAGTGACCAGCGGCAGAATATGTAGAAGTTTATAACAAGTATGCAAAATGTAAATTCACAGAGGCATAAGCCCGTACCATAGTTGGGTGTTTTTTTTATATAGTAACTCCTAATTTTAACAGCCAAAATGTTTTTTTCTATATCATTAAAGATTTTACCACATGGATCTAAGGACTTCACTATATGCTTGCCATACTTTCACGTTTGCAGTATTTGTATACAAATCAATTCTAAAAGATTATTGCATGGCTATTTGCCTCTAACAATACTGCTACCTTTTCTCTCACATCAACAGTGAATTTCTTTAGGGTGTCTATTATGGAGAACATACTCTACAAAGGAGTAATTCCGGGTGGCAAAAATATACTGATTGATGATATAAAACATTGACTCAGGCGGAATAGAGGCTTTCGGTAGTTCACTCTCTCATTTTGAAAAGGAACTATTCCACTCAATACAATGATCATTTTTGTGACCTGAATATTTTTTAAGCAAAAAATTTGAAAGAACTAAAAGAACGAACGTGTGAAAAAAAACCAAAAAAAACACTAGTTTGGTTATGATATTTATATATATTAAATGACTCTCAACAGTTATTTGTTTCCCCTATAGATGAGATGAAACGACGACGGGATTTCTATGCCACTTATGCACGTACACATGGTTAGTACCATTCCATATAAAACTTTTAAGACTAAGATATGTACTATTTTTAGATATGACTCAGTACACCAAAAATAGGTAACCAGATTTGTTGTTTTCTTGTCTGTCTTAAATCTAAACAATAAAGACAACTAATTTTATTTTACAGGAAAAGCTCTAAAACGTATGTGAACAAAGAAATTAGTACCCAGATGCGCGCTTCCTGACTGAAATTCACAAAGGCTTGACAATATTTGAATAATCATTAATCCATTCAGAATGCATATTAAGAGTTGACTTAAAGCAACATTAAATCTAAAACCTAAATGTATTCTATTGCAGTTTAACAATCATTAGATGCGGTGGCTGCATAGTTTTTATTTTCTTTTGGCTTTTGGTGGTTTTGCCAGTAACACACCTACTGTATTAGTGAGACGCAACTCCGGATGCATGAGCACAGGAGGCACAGCAGACAGCATTGTCAGTCTGGGTGGAGGGGAGTGTCAAATCTGTTAGCAGTATTAAATACACAAAACAAATTGAAGCTAAACTCCAGCTTTTTTATAATCAGTTAGAGCATTTTTTTGTTCTTTTTGAAATAAAGGTTTTGCATGAATAAATAAGTTGATCGTTTTATTCGCCCCTGCCAGTGTTAAATGGTTTGTCTCATACATATAAAACTGATACATTCTGTTGGAGACCTTGTACTTTTGAAAAACAGACTTGATGGCTGGGTTACCAGATGAAAATAGAAAGAAAGCCAAAAAAAAAAAAAAGTACAGCTATCACAGCTAAGAATTGGTAATTTGCAGTATAATATTTTTTTTCTTTTGGGTTTAATACCGCTTTAATGTGGTGCAGTCCTGTTGTCGATTTTTTTTTTTTTTTTTTTTTCTTTTTTAAGAGTTTTATACGGGCAGCATATAGAAATGTACAGATGTACATGAAATGTACTGTCTCACATTCACAGTAATGTGCCCAGTCAGCTTGGTGGGAAAGCCCTATGTAAACACAGATAGAACTAGTATTCTGGCTGCTTGAAGACGAGCATTTGAGTTGAGGTTTGTGCTTCTTCTTACCCTTATTGTTGGTAAGGGAGGACTATTGAATGCTTTTTATTAAGAATGTAATTTACCCACTAAATAAATCCTGTGCTGAAAGAAATATGTGGGAAGCTACTGCTGACCACCCATTGAAAATGTTAGTTGCATGGCTGTAACATGGATCCAGTGGCATCAATACTTCGAGTCTGTGACCTGCAGCATGTGAAGTTGGAATAAAGTTGAAACTCTCAATCTGAATATTTGTTGCTGGTCAAAGGAGTCATAATATTGAACCTACCCAATCAGCAGAACTACCAGGCAGCTTGCATTCTCAGAAATAGAATATATAAATAGAATAGGTCAGCAATAGCAGGCTTTGCATTTCTCTCAGGATACATTTCTTTTAGTATTACATTTTTTGGCTAAATGCATTTTTCATCAGCTTTTGTGTTTACTCCTCTATTATCTCGTTATTGCTATAGAATATCGAACCATATATGACCATGTTAAAAGTGGAATGTGGCAAATATTATTGTGGTCAATAATATTTTACTGCTGTTGTGGACTTTGTTTAATAGCAAGCAGTGGCTCCAGCATTGAGCAGGGGGACAAAGTGGCAGTGAGTGGAGACATGGTGGTACATGAAGAAGAGAATATCAGCCTTTCCATCCAATTCTCTGAAGATGCCAGGTAAAACTGGTGCTGTTCACATTTGTCAAGTTTCTTGTCAACATAACTGCATCACAATTTTCAAAAATTGAAAGAATACACCTAAGACTAACCCTCATTTTTTTTTTTTAATCCAATGTGTTATACAATACTCTACCATTTGGTCAACCAAGACTTTCCAACCAAAACAAGTTTCACTTTGGAATATTCTCATTTTACATGTTTATGACCCAATGATTTACACACATGTCGTCAACAGGGAGGACTTACGGGATTCAGCTGAAAGTGACAATGCAGAGAAGGTAGGCTGAGCTGCATTATCTTTTTTCTTTTCTTTTAAAAGTCTTCTTTTATAAAAAATGAACATAGCCAGACTGCTACATATACAATGTAGAAAAAAATTGTATCTGGGGTGTGATTTTGTTACCATCTCTTTCCTGACAGAGGAACAGTCTTCGCTTCTTGCGTTGTCCTGCAGCAATGACCATCACACACCTCGCTAAATTCTTGCGGAACAAAATGGACGTTCCAAACCGGTACAAGGTAAGTCACAAGACCTGGAACCTAGTGTGAAAGCCTTAAGCTAGCCAGGGACCAGCTAAATTTTAGTCCATGTGTGGTTGCTCCTGACCGACAGAAGTCAATGTAACAATCAACTTCTGTTGAGCAGTAATGTTGGAAACTTCCACTAATCAGCGCCTTTCGCCAATGTCGCTGATCAGAGTATTCTGACAGCGGAGAGTCCCACTGCCAGAATACAGTGTTTCAGCAGGTGGTGGTTGGGGGGGGGGGGGGGGTTGATTCCTTCATCCACCTTGATTTGTGTGGATGGAGCACACAACCTTTTTGTTTTTGCGCTACAATGTGTTGAGAGTTCATATTAATATAAACATATAAACATAAACAAATGCAATGTGCATACACCACGTGATAACAATGATGAGTGAAGATAAAAATTATGTTTGATCAACAATGTGACCCACAAAAATCCAAAAGAAATTGTCCAAAACTCAAATATATTGTCCACCAAGTGCAATGCCACATTTGCAATAAAAAAAAAAAAAAAGTCCGATGACACCGACTGTTCAATGTTTCTGCTGCACAAACTCAGTCTCCAACAGGTGATGATGTGAAAACAAAAGATGAACTGGTGATGAAGTGATGTAACAAATTGGTGACAGTTTCCCACCACCTGCTAAATGTGCTTCTTACCAGGTAAAGATTATAAAGGGCATATATAAGTGATCGCTACCCAGAAACTTCTGATAACACCTCCAAACAGCTTAAGGTGAATCAATATCCCTTCACCAAAATTTCAGACGGCTCCTTACCAGATGTAAAGAGTTGAAGAGCATAACACAATGACCCTTGTCTTCCTGAACTGGAATGATGGGAAGTTTCTCCTGGCACTTGTCATCGGTTTACCATCCACAGCATTTCCCCATGTGAAAGAAAAGCAAGGAAGGCCACAGATAGTGAATTATCCCCAGAATAAAATTTATTAAAATGGAAATACACTTACAAAAATCTGTTGTAACGATGCCTGTAATGATTGATACCGTGGATTGTCTGCAGCACAATACCGACGGTGTGTAGAGTGGCGGCGCGACTCCTCCTACTGCTGACGCGGCGTTTCTCCTCAATAGGCTTCCACGGAGACAGTGGAAAATCTGGTCCCAAGTTTTTTCCCTTCTATTATTTACATGAGGCTGGGTACTTCTTCTTTGGTTGTGTAGTTTATTGCCTGCATGACATACACACTTGCAAACAAAATGAATGGGCTCAAATCGCACTGAAAAGAATCGCATGTTACATAGTTACATAGTAGGTGAGGTTGAATAAAGACAATAGTCCATCCAGTTCAACCTGTGTAGGTGTGTGTGACTGTAATCATCTAACATAGCCCTCAATCTCCTGATCCTTGAGATGTAAGTCTAAGAGTCTTTTGAAAGTCACCATACTACCCGCAGAAACCACCTCTTGTGGTAGACAATTCCACAATCTTGTAGCCCTAACAGTAAAGAACCCCCCACGTTGCCTGAGGTTAAAACGCTTCTCCTCTAATCGCATTGTATGTCCTCGAGTCCTCATGCAATTCCTTCGAATGAACAGCTTTTCTTCTAAGCTGAGATCCAAATTAAGATATTTATAAATTGCTATCATGTCCCCTCTCAGACGTCTTTTCTCCAGGGAAAATAAATCGAGCGATTGCAGCCGCTCTTCATAGGTAAGGTCCTCCAACCCCCTAATCAGTTTAGTTGCCCTTCTCTGGACTTTCTCCAGCTCCAACACATCCCTCCTGAGGACTGGCGACCAGAACTGGACAGAATACACCAGATGCGGTCGGACCAGAGTTTTATAAAGTGGAAGGATTATAGTCTTATCTCTGGAATACATCCCTTTCTTTATGCATGCTAATATTCTGTTGGCTTTGGAAGCTGCCGCTTGGCATTGCATGCTGTTGCCTAATCTATCATCAACTAAGACTCCCAGATCCTTCTCCATTTTTGATTCCCCCAAGGGTTCCCCTCCTAACGTGTATTGTGTTTTTATGTTTTTGGTCCCCAAGTGCAAAACCTTACACTTCTCCACATTAAACCTCATTTGCCATGTCGTTGCCCACTCCGTAATTTTGTCCAGGTCATTCTGTAGGATATCTGCTTCATGCTGTGCAGTTATTGCCCTGGCCAATTTTGTGTCATCTGCAAAAACTGATAACGAACTACTGATCCCGTCCTCAATGCTGTTTATGAATAAATTGAACAAGGTTGGTCCCAGGACTGAGCCCTGGGGCACCCCGCTTACTACCTCAGACCAGTCTGAGTATGCGCTGTTTATTACTACCCTTTGGACACGGCCTTTTAGCCAATTCCGTATCCAAGAGCAAACCCTGCTGTCGATACCTGCAGACCTTATTTTATAAATTAAGCGCTTGTGGGGAACTGTATCAAACGCCTTAGCGAAATCCAAGTACACCACATCCACTGGTCTCCCCCTATCTAGCTCACAGCTCACTTCCTCGTAGAATGCTAAGAGATTGGTTTGACAAGATCGCCCATTTGTAAACCCGTGCTGGTTACTACTGATGATGTTGTTGTCTTTAGCATACTCTACGATATAGTCCCTTATCATCCCCTCCAAAAGTTTACATATTATTGATGTCAGACTGACAGGCCTATAATTTCCCGGGATATGTCTCTGGCCCTTTTTGAATATCGGAATCACGTTAGCCTTCCTCCAATCCCCTGGTACATCTCCTGTCCTAATACTGTCAGCAAAGATCAGGAACAGTGGTCTAGATATAACCATACTGAGTTCCTTGAGCACTCTCGGATGTACGCCATCCGGGCCTGGTGATTTGTTTGTGTTAAGTTTATCCAGTCTTTCCCTGATTTCCCCCTCTGTTAGCCATAGTGGCAAGTCCTGTGTATTACTACTAACCATACAGTCATGGTCAGTGTACCCTTCCTTTTCCTGCGTAAAGACTGACGAGAAAAAATAATTTAGCACGGTTGCTTTTTCAGTGTCCTCTGTAACCATCCTCCCATCATCGCTAATTATGTGTGCAATATGCTCTGCCCTAGTTTTTTTGCTGTTGATATATTTAAAGAATTTCTTTGGGTTTTTTTTACTATCCTCCGCTATTTGTCTCTCAAAGTTGATTTTAGCCATCTTGATTTCGTGTTTACACTTCTTATTTTCCTCCTTGTATTGCTGGAAGGCCGATACGGTGCCCTCTGATTTATATTTCTTGAAGGCCAATTTTTTTCCCCTAATAAGTTTTTTAACGCTACGGTTTAGCCAGCCAGGTTTGGCTTTGTCTCTTCTAAATTTATTCCCCATAGGAATGCACTGCAAGATGCCTTTGCTTAATATTGTTCTAAAGCATTCCCATTTTTCCTCTGTAGTCAGTGATCCCAGGGTTTGGTCCCAGTTTACCCTTTCCATCAATGAGTACAATTTTGGAAAGTCTGCCCTTCTGAAGTTTAGGGTTCTTATGTTCCCCACTTGCCTTTTTATATTGTTATTTATACTAAATGTGATCATCCTGTGATCGCTAGAGCCCAGGTTGTCCTGGACTCCTACCTCCGAGATTATGTCTGGGTCATTAGTGATCAATAGATCCAGGATAGCATTCTCTCTAGTAGGGGAATCCACCAACTGCGACATGTAGTTATCCTGTAAGGTTTCCGTGAATAGCCGGGCCTTATGCGAGTGTGCAGTCCCCTCTTCCCAGTCAATGTCGGGATAATTGAAGTCCCCCAATATGATGACTGATCCTAGTTTTGCCGCTTTACCTATTAGTGCTAAAAATTCCAGCTCTACCTCCTCCCCTTGGTTAGGTGGCCTATAGCAAACCCCCACAACTACTTTTCCCTTATCTTCTTCCCTATCGAGTTCAACCCACACAGATTCTAAATCCATGCTCATCCCATCCGTAATGTCACTCCTTTCTAGCACCTTTATATTGTTCTTGACATAGAGACCTACCCCTCCCCCTCTTTTACCAACCCTGTCCTTCCGGTACACCGAATACCCTTGGATATTGGCCAGCCAGTCATGTGAGGGGTCGAACCAAGTCTCCGTTATTCCCACAAGGTCTATGTCCTCCTCATGTACTAACATGTCCAACTCATCCTTCTTATTAGCTAGGCTCCTGGCATTAGCATATACCCCTCTTAGTTTTACGGAAGTTAAACGTGATTGGCGGTTTTGTTTATTTCTGTTTGGTCTGCTGTTCTCCCGCACAGACCCGCCAATTGATGTTGTTGACCTACTGTCGCTATTGACCCTACAACTGCCTTCAGTCCTCTGCTCCCTCCTGACTGATTCTATTTCTGAGCCCCCCCCCCCGTCTCCTAGTTTAAAAGCCCCTCCAACTCGGTGGCCATCTTTCTCCCCAAAAGAGCTGTACCGTCCCCATTAAGGTGCAGCCCATCCTTACTAAAGAGCCGGTAGCCGACTGAGAAGTCAGCCCAGTTCTCCAGGAACCCAAACCCCTCCTTCCTACACCAATTCCTCAGCCACTTGTTAACTTCCCTAAGCTCCTTCTGCCTCTCCTGTGTGGCTCGAGGTACAGGCAGTATTTCAGAGAAAACCACCTTGGAGGTCCTTTTCCTCAATCTATTACCTAAGTCCCTGAAATCGTTCTTAAGGATCCTCCACCTACCTTTAACTTTGTCATTAGTGCCCACATGCACCATGACCGCTGGGTCATCCCCAGCCCCGCCCAACAATCTGTCTGCCAGATCTGCGATGTGCCGAACTCGGGCGCCCAGGAAAACAACAAACTGTTCGGTTCACGAGATCTTTTTTACAGATTTCCCTCTCTGTCCTCTTGATAATTGAGTCCCCAACTACCATGTGATTTAAACAGGAATGCGGTGCGATCATGTGTGAACCCAGGCTGAAGTCCCTATAAAAAGCTGCACCACACGAAAAAGGTATAATTTTTAGGTATCTGAGCATTTGTACGAGTACAGGTACTCGTGCAAATGCTTAGTATCGGCACCAATATCTGTATCAGTGCAACCCTAGTACATACTGTATAATATTGGAAGAGAGCCCTTGTTGACACTTACCTTAGTTCTACTTTAAAGTAACCAGTTAACACTTTTAAAAAAAAATTTGGATAGAGTAATAGCCCCTTACAGTTTTCGTTTTTGCCATTTATGTCTCATTGGGGAGATTTTCCTTCACTTCCTGTCCCAAAAAAAAGTGAGAGGAAATCCCTGGTTGCCACTAGAACTAGTATGTCTATTGGAGGATTGCCCATTTATTACTGTTTATTACTTTTCTGGGTACAACCCAAAATGTGGGATTTTCTTTTACTTTGGTGATAATAGTAAACATAACAAACGAAGAATCTCCATAACAAGAATGGCCGTAATGAAAACCTGACAGTGGTTATAATCACTTTCCACTCTATCCAAAACTGTACATTTTTGTCTTTTAGTTATACTGTACATGTTGTATTTTAAGAAATGTGTTCACCCAAGCAGTGTATGTACTAAAGCGTTTTTTTAGACAATCCTAGATTTCTCTATCATTCATTGACGGACGCAGTTCTCTCTGATTCATATCAGTAGGGTTATACTGCCCCCTACAGGAGTAGGACACTAGGCAGGAAAAAGTTCTGGCTACGCCTATGGGCAGTCCCGGAGGGTACACCCTCTCTCTTCCTGCAAAGGATGTCAGTTTTAATCTGCCTAGTCAGGAGTAAGGACCTAGTTCCTTGCTGGGATCTCTGGTCCTGGCATATAAAGTATTTTTTTTATGTAGGATTTTTTTTAGCTAGCCTTTTTTTCTCCGGATTTTTTTGTCCTGTGAGATCTTCAAGCAATTATGCCGGGCTGGGCAACAGACTGGACCCCCATATCCAGTCACCCCAGTCTGGCCAGCGAGCGCATGCAGGCCTTAGCTCTGCGATGGGTCGGCCGCGACATAGTCCCACTTGACGGGGACTGGCCCTGCGAGTTAAACGTCTCGCCAGGATGCACATGACAGGGTCTAGGCTGATGTCGCAGCGTTCCTATGTGGCCGGCAGCCCCTCTACTCCGGTGGCGTGGGGTCCTGTCAAGAGATGGCGCCCACCTGTGTTCCCGGTATGGTGAGTAAATGTCCCCCCCCTTCCCTGGCGGATTTTAGGGTGGACGCGGGCCCTCTCCCTGGGATGGTCGGACCCTCGCACTCCTGGGTTTCCCTCTGTCCTATTGTGACCCCCCTTTTCGGGCGGGCCGCCATTTTGTTGTAGCCTCTGTCTGCTTTTATGGAGGTGGCCATCTTGGTACACCCATTTTCGGCCATTTTGCTGGAGATTTTTTGCAGTGAAGGCCGGTGGGAATGCCTGCAGGACAGTGAGTCTTAAGGGTGGTTTCTCCCTCTCTGTGGGGGTCCGTTATCGCGTGCCTGACCTCCGGGGGCGCTGTAGCGCTGTGGGTCCGTTTAAAAAAAAAAAATAATAATTTTTTCATTTTTTTTTAAAAGTTGCTGGCGGGTTCCTCAGGTTCAGTATGGACCCTGCGGGCCATTTTTGCCCACCTGACCCCCTCACGGAGGCCTCAGGGCCTTCCGGCTCTCCGCTGTCCGTCTATGCCTTTTCGGCAGTTCGGGACGCATTTGGGCCCGGGGGGTGGTGGTAGGTGTGCTAAAACGTTTCTCCACCTACCCCTGTCTCTTCTGATGTCTCGGAGTCTGAGTCTGGCTCAGGCGCCGCAGGCGTGGGCCTTCCTGCTTGGTCTGTTGCCTCACGCCCGGTCTCCTCGGATGATGAGGATGACATTTCCACCTCCCCTGCCGCGACAGGCGCTGGTGGACGCACTGGCTGTTTTTGGTGCGTGGCACCCTGCAATTTGGGGGTCACAGTGATGGCTGCGCCTAGGGCGCAGGTGGCATCTGGCACTCACATGCCACCCGGAGCTGCTCATTTTGTTGGCTGCTCATGTAGGAGTGGAACCGTCTGAGACGTTCCCCTGGGGTGTCTAAGCGGCCGTTAGCCATTGCCCTTTTGGGGGAGTCTCTGGTAGAGAGGACTGTTTCTGCCTTTGGTAGACGTACGGTCTCTAGCTAAATGGGACTACCGTTGTTCATGTTTGCCCTTGCCACGTAGACTCTGCCTGATGGGCGGAGTCCCAACACCGTAATTTTGTGTGGGGCATGTCCCTCTTGCTCTGGGGTAGCTGTTGGACCAGCTGGCACAGGGGCTGCATTTTGTTTGCGATGCCGCGCTGGTCAAGGCTCCCTTGTATAACACCTTGTAGTTTTTGGTGGTGGTTGACCGGAGTGTTGGTCTGCGGATCAAACTTCTAAGAAGGTCTTAATGGATCTCCCTTTTCAGGGGGATCGCCTGTTTGGCGCTGCCCTGGCTGACACAGGCTGTCAGGGGTGAGGGCCTTCGTCGCAGTCTGGGTTCCTCCCTTTCGGCTCGCAATCATTTTCTTCGTCCCTCGGGGACAATCGATGTGGTGAATTCTTTCCAGACTTCGCGTGGGTTCCAGATGACCCTGGTCTGGCGTACATGGGTTTGGTTTCTTCCAGACCTGCTGCCAAGGCCTATGTGGCCTGAAGGTGCTTCCTCTCCCATCTAGGGGGTCGAGGACCTGCGGCTGGCCCGGATCCCAGGTTGAGTGGGTTCAGGAGGTCATGCTGTCCAGTTGCAAGATCGAGTTTCGATCTGGTTATTTCCGGTAAGGTTTTTTCCCTTCCAATGTGCGTCTGTCTCCGGAGCACTCTGTGGGGCAGTTCAGGCTCTGGTTCAACAAGCTAGACCTACTGGTCTTTTGTTGGTTCTGTGCGGATCACAAATTCAAGTTGGTATTGGTTTGCACGGTGGTGGCTTCTCTACATAAGGGGGCTTCCTGGCCTCCATAAACATCAAGCTGCCTACCTTCACATCCCGTTATGTTCTGGACAGCTACGGGTTCTCTGTTTTTTGCAGTGGGGAAGGATCTCTTGGTTTGTGGCGTTTACCCTTTGGTCTCGCTTATGCTGCTAGGGTCTTCACGACGGTGTTGGCTCTGGTCCTGGCGCTGTTGCGGCAGCGGGGCGTTTCGGCCCTGGTTTCCTGGCCGCTCTGCTTCTCCATTTGGGGTCCCCTACGGTGCTGACAACGAAGTTTGTTGTCACCGTGGGAATTCTGGTGGAGTTCAGGTGGTTTCTGAACCTTCAGAAATCATCCCTGGTCCTTTCCATGAGCCTGGATTTTCTGAGTCTGACTTTGGACTTGTCCTCGGTCAGGGTGTTTCTCCCTCCGGGGTCAAAACTCTTGGCACTTTAGACTGCGGTCGACTGTTGCTGTTCCGCACATGGTCCTCTCTTTGAACCTGCATGCGAGTTCTGGGACTTATGGTGTTGTTTTTCAAGGCAGTCCCTTTCGCTCAATCCCTCTGGGATCCCCCAGGGGGCACTCCTTCTCGAAGGCGACTGGAATCCAAACTCTCTGGACTTGCGGATCCGGCTGAGCCTGGTGCCTGGGGAGTCTTGATCTGGAATCCTTCCTCCCCGTCTACTGGACAATTGTCACCATGGATGCAAGCTTGTCCGGGTGGGGAGGAGTCCTCGGCAGGTTTTCTGCTTCGGGAGTATGGTCCCTGGAGGATCCAGGTTACCGCTTATTGTCCTGGGGCTGAGAGCGTTCCAGCTTTGTCTAGTTCACTGGATCGGGCACCTGCAGCTGTCCGGTGTACTTTGAATTGACTACGCCGCGACCGTGGCTTGTGTCATTCACCATGGGGGCACCACAAGTGTCCTTGCTGCCTTGGAAGTGATGTTTCTTCATTGGGCAGAGCGCCATGTTCCGGCTCGATCCGCTGTTCCCTTTCCAGGGGGAAACAACACAATTGGTAGGCGGTTTGCCTTTCCTCCTCTCCTCTCCTGTTGTTGCCAAGAATCCTTCGCAGGATCGAGGCGGCAGTAATTCAGTCATTCTCGTGGCTCCGGACTTGCCTCGCCGAGCTTGGTACGCTGACCTGGTCAGGCTTGCTGCTAACGCTCCTTAGGTTTTCTTTTTTGTTTGCTGTCACTCTGCACATGGGGTGTCAGCACTGGCGACATTGTCTCCTGTCATTCTCCCTATCTGTTGGTTCATGGGGCCAGGTGGTACTTCGTCTGGATCCGTCCTTCCCTCTGAAGGCGGGTTCTAGTGTTCACTTGCACGGGGCCATTGTGTTGCCATCTTGTGTCCGGAGCCCCTCATCCTACAGAATGTGCGCTGCATACTCTGGATGGAGTTCGGCACTCGAGGGGTACTTGGCGACTACTGAGTCTTCCCGTAGTCAGGTTCGCTCTCTGTGCTAACGGATGGCCAAAGGACAGTGCCTGTCTGTGTCTGCTGCGACTATTTCCAGGTGAATCGGACAGTCAGTGGTGCAGGCTTCTTTATTTATGGGTCAGGTCCTACCTTTTCCCTGTTTCGGCGCTTTCTACTTGGGCGCCTAGTGCTTCCTGGGCTTTTTGTCATATAGGCATTTGTGCTTCAGGTTGTTCACACCTTTGCTACGTTTTGTGAGGTGGATGTGCTAGCATCTGCAGATTCCTCTTTTCAGCCGCAAGGTTTTTTGCTGGCTGCTGTTTGGAGGGCTTTTGGCCTTCCTTGAGGGTGTTTACTGTTTGTTTTTCAGGTGGGCCTCCTCTTTTGTTCTGATGAGTCCTATGTTTCCTGGTTGGCTGTTTCTGGCCTTGGGGACTTGTTTTTTTTCTGCTGTTCCCACCCCTCATTTTATGGCACTGCTTTGGGACGTCCCTACTGATATGAATCAGAGAGAACTGCGTCCGTCAATGAACGATAGAGAAAACTGGATTTTTGACTTACTGTAAAATCCCTTTCTCAAGTTCATTGACGGACGCAGTACCCGCCCCTCTATTTTGAGTTGGGTTGGTGTTACTTTCTGACAACTGCTTTGATACAAAACTGACATCCTATGCAGGAAGAGAGGATGTACCCTCCAGGACTGCCCATAGGCGTAGCCAGAACTTTTTCCTGCCTAGTGTTCTACTCCTGTAGGGGGCAGTATAACCCTACTGATATGATTTAGAGAGAACTGCGTCTGCAATGAACTTAAGAGAAAAGGATTTTACGGTAAGTCAAAAATCCAGGTTTTTTTTTTGTTAAAACCTATATATAATTTCTTTTTTCTGGTTTAAACATGTATCTTACTAAATATATACAGTTAGGTCCATATATATTTGGACACCCGCACAATTTTCATACTTTTGGCTCTGTATACCACCAGAATAAAATTTTTAAATTAAACAATCCAAATGAATTTGAAGTGCAGATTTTTAGCTTTAATTCAAGAGGTTGAACATAAATATAAAGTACAAATTTTAGAAAAATTTAGAAAATTTTAGAAACATTTTCAGGGGCTCAAATGTAATTGGACAAATGAATATAATCATAAATAAAATTTAAATTTTTAATATTTTGTTGAGAATCCTTTACTGGCAATGACTGCCTGAAGTCTGGAACCCATGGACATTATCAAAGACTGGGTTTTCTCCTTTCTGATGCTTTTCAAGGCTCTAACTGCAGCTGTCTTTAGTTCTTTGTTTGTGGGTCTTTCTGCCTTTAGTTTTGCCTTCAGCAAGTAAAATGCATCTTCAAATGAGTTGAGACCAGATGATTGGCTCAGGGATTGCAGAATATTCTACTTCTTTTCCTTCAAAAGCTGCTGGGTTGCTTTTGGATCATTGTCCATCTGTACTGTGAAGCGCCATCCAATTAACTTTACTGCGTTTGGATGAATCTGAGCTGACAGTATGTATCTCTAAACACTGCAGAATTCACCCGGCTGCTTCTGTCTTCTGTCACATCATCAATAAACACAAATGACCGTGTGCAACTGAAAGCCATGCATGCCCATGTCATTACACTGCCTCTACCATGTTTTACATATGACATTGTGTACTGATCCAAGCCTTCTCCACACATTTTTTTCTTCCCGTCATTCTGGTACAGATTAACCGTTTGCCGACTGCCGCGCGACTATTTACTGCGGCAGTCAGCCCCGTACAGGCAAACTGACACAGGGCTACGTCGCTCGCCTACGAGCCTCTAGGGGGCGAGCTCCCGCCCCCGCTCGTTCCCTGACATGTCCGTGCGAGTGACCGCCGGCTCCGATGTGCGCCGGCTGCAATGTCCGCCGGCCACCCGCGTTTTCCCGGTGGAGAAGGAGAAAGGCAGGCGGCTAATGTAAACAAAGCCACCTATCATTCTCCCTGATCTAACTGCAGAGACTACACGATCCTGCTATGTAGGATCATATATCTCTGTGGTTACATCACTAGCCACGCCCCTTTACAGTTAGAATCACGCCCCTAGGGACACACTTAACCCCTTGATCACTAATAAAGTTAACCCTTTCCCTGCCAGTGTCATTTTTACAGTAACAGTGCATATGTATAGCACTGATTACAGTAGTTATGTCACTGGTACCCCCAAAAGTGTCAATGTTAGTCAGGGGTCCGATCTGTCCGCCGCAATGTCGCAGTCCCGCAAAAAAAAAAAACGCAGATCACCGCCATTACTAGTTTAAAAAAAAAGACAATAAAAATGACATAAATCTTTCCCTTAGTAAACGCAATAACTTTTGCACAAACCAATCAAAATACGCTTATTGCGATTTTTTTACCAAACATATGTAGCAGAAAACAAATTGGCCTAAAATGTTAAAAAAATTTGATTTTTACATATTTTTTTTTGGGGAATTTCATATAAAAAAATGTGAAAAATATTGTTGTTTTGTTTTGTTTATAGCGCAAAAAGTAAAAATTGCACAGGTGATCAAATACCACCAAAAGAAAGCTTTGTTTTTGGGAAAAAAGGATGTCAATTTAATTTGGGTACAGCGTCGCACGACCGCGCAATTGTCAAAGTCACGCAGTGCCGAATCGCAAAATAGGCCCTGGTCTTTGAGCAGGAAAATCCTCCAGGGCTTAAGTGGTTAATCTTAGTTTCATCCGTCCAAAGAATGGTTTTCCAGAACTGGTCTGGCTTTTTTAGATGTTTTTTTGGCAAAGTCTAATCTGGCTTTTCTATTCTTCAGGTTTATGAATGGTTTGCACCTTGTGGTGAACCCTCTGTATTTGCTTTTGTAAAGTCTTCTCTTAAATGTAAACTTTGATATGCCCACCTCTTGCAGAGTTTCTTTTACTTATCTGGATGTTGTGAATGGATTTTTCTTTACCATAGAGAGGATCCTGCGATCATCCACCACTGCTGTCTTCCATGGACGTCGATGCCTTTTTTTTATGTTGCTGAGCTTACTAGTGCACATTTCTTTCCTCAGAATGTACCAAACTGTTGATTTGGCCACTCTTAAAGTTGCAGCTATATCTCTGATGGATTTGTTTCTTTTTTGAAGCCTTACAAAGGCCGGTTTCACTTGCATGGTCAGCTCCTTTTCAACGCATGATGTAGGTTCACAGCAATAGATTCCAAATGCAAATACTTTGAATCAACTCCAGACCTTTTACCTGCTTAATTGATGAAGAAATACCAAAGAAGTAGCCCACGCCTGGTCACGAAACAGCTTTTTATTCAATTGTCCAATTACTTTTGGTTCCTTGAAAAGGGGGGCAATGGCTATTCTAAGAGCTGTAATTTGATTTGGATGTGCATATCCATTACAAAACCCACCCCCTTCCCCCTCCGCTCCCGACAGGACCCCCCAGCAAAGACACTTGTCCATAATTCATAAACAGTATATCCATATATCTGTTCAATTCCAAACCGCATTAGGATCACATTTTTTTTTTTTTTTTCTTTGACCCTATCGGTCCTGAGCGCCTTATTATTCAAATACCATCTCTATAAGTACTCCTAATAATACTTGGCACAAGTGCACAGAGGGGAAAAACCTTGGCTCATCCTTTATCATCATGTGAGCACGTGCAATTCGCACACATCGGTCTCACTTGTGCGCATAGACACCGTACAAATTAACCCCCCCTCCCCCTCTTTCCCCTTCACTATACAGCAGCCCCCTAATCCCCACGAGGGAACTTCCATCAGGACACCCAATTCAAGTATAGTATATTCTTATATCTTCTCCAGTTGCAGCATATTCATATATGTGTCCAATCTTAGCTTTTATCAGAATCACATTTTTCTCCCCCCCCCCCCTTTTTTTTTTTTTTTTCCTCTCTGGCCCCATCCACCCAGAGCGCTTTATTACTTAAATAGCATCTTGCATAACTGCCCATAATACTCATAGACAAGTGCACATAGGGTTAATCAGCCTCGGATGTTCAGCCGTTATGTCTCACAGCTGTACACTAGCTCCTCTCTGCTCCAAGCCACTCCCCCATCTCCCTGACAACTGATGACACTGGCTCCAACTCTAGCCATATAAGAGGGAGCTTCCTTTGGTCTCTAGACAATGCCTGATGAAGGGGCACGCATGCCTCCAACGCTAGCACCACCCCCCCCCCCTCCACTGGATGTGATGGGGGAGAAGCTGTGACGCCACAGGACACCAGGGAGTGGCAGAAACCACTGACACAGCCAGGATCCAGGGCTGTCTACACCTCTCCTGCCTCCCCTGCAGTGGATCGGATGACTTGCAGTAAAGCCTGCTTTCCTATCACTCCTATCACTGTGAGTGCATTACCTTTTATGCCAATAAAGGATTGTTTTAATACTACACTCAGGTGGCGCTGCTCTGTTCTCTCTCTTTTATTTATATATCCTCAAATTAAACCTGAGAGTGTGCACTTTTAGTTCATATCCATTATATAACTATAGCTTGAATATGTTTTGGTAAATACCTGAAAAAAACTAAAATTGTGCCTGTGTCCAAATATATATATATATATATGGACCTAACGGTAGATTAATCATTTTTCAGAGCCCAACATCTATCACAAGCAGCCAAACTTATTGTGAATAAAATTGCCGTTGATTTTTAGAAAATTATTTTTTATAGCTAGGATTCAATTCTTTTGAAGAGGTGGTGTTTTCCCACATGATTTCTTCTTTCACTTTGTAAACAGTGTTTTAATTGATTTGATTGAAGGTGGAGATTCTCTATGAGGAAGAGCCTCTGAAGGATTATTACACCCTAATGGATATTGCCTATATATACCCCTGGGGCCGGGTGAGTTTTTTTTTTTTCTTGTTATTTTAGTTAAATAATTGACCTGTATTTAATGAGATACAGCAACAGGAAGATAACCTCTTCCTAAGGCTCCGTTCACATGTAGGCGTTGGCGTTTTTCAGGCTTTTTATAGGCGTTTTTGCAAGCGTTTGCAAGCGTTTTACAGGCGTTTTTTTGGGCGTTTTTAACAGGTGTTTTTGGTGACCAATGGAAAAGCAGAGTGTTTTTTTACAACATTTGCAAAGGAACCTCCCAGGGACCTCCTCCTCTGCATTGGACCTCCCAGGAACCTCCTCTTCTGCATGATCTTCTTTTTTTTATGGTTCTGGACATGCTACAGAGCTGAAACTTCACATGTACACTTTTTAGACCCCCCAGACACTAAAATTAAAACTAAATCCAAAGAAATCTTTTTTTTTTTTTCTTTTTTTTATTTATTTATTTTTTTTTCAATAATTGGCTCTCTATCAAAAACGACAATTTT